>NC_136067.1:1551317460-1552000377 GCF_964261635.1 Lissotriton helveticus
TTTTTGTCTCACTGGTCGAATTCGATTTTATCCTGAAGCGATTGAAGAAATCCTAAGGCTTCCAAAAATGTAAGCGACATGAGTGTGGTTTCTCGAACTAAAGATAGGGAGACGACAAATATGTGCACAAGAAGATACTATGTTTTTTATTAAAAGAACAAAGCAGTAACATGCACTGTACAAACTCCAGTGGTGTAGAACAGCCGAAGGTAAGCATATAGGAAATTTGTCTCTCCAAATGAAAGGAAAAAACAGGAAGTTCATGCTATGTCCTCAATGTTACAGCTACAGTAACTCAACAATGCAGATATGTTCAATATATATACAAATTTCTGATTTAAATAAATGAATTTGAGGCCCTGAAATACCTTTTATCAAAAGGGAGAGTGTACACTTAATGGGTCTTGTACAGTATGGGAAGAATCGTGACCTAAATCTGGGCAGGCATGCATGTCTCAGTTTCCCTCAGACACCGGGAAGTGAGTGGAATGCAGAACAACAAAGGAGGCATTATCAATTAGAAGTTTTAAAAAAAAATGTCTTGGTTACACTGTAGCAGTGTATACAGCAAGCACCTTCTCATTACATGCCCCTCAATGGGTAAGCAAAGCATGCACAAGGACATAAACAACTCTGATCCGAACAGCTCAAAAAAGGAGGGGGAATTTGTAGATTAGCAAGTGGCTCACCAAGGAACTTTTGACAGATGCAAGATAGACTGCAGAGCACTCTCTTTGAGTCCAGGGCCAGGCACACCCCTGGCTGTTGGTACACACAACTTCAGCGAGGACGATAAGACGGGGGTAGGGAGCCTTTGTGCCACAAATGTATGCTAAATTATATCGGTTTCCAAGACCGGCGTTGAAGATAGGCTCTGCAGGGAACCTACATGAAGGTAGTCCTTCGTTGACACTTGATATGTACAGCGCGACCGACAGCATTTTATGGAAACAGAAGTGGCAGGCCAGAGCACTTGCTCCCTCTGCTCTGGAGCCACGTTGCGGAGAGACCCTGCCTAGAACGGCTGTCCACTCTGTACTCTGGAAGAAGAGCCTCTAGTGTTGGTCAGTTCTGCCTGCTGATCATATTGGGACCCTCTACACAGAGACCAGATGTTGGGGATATCTTGGAATGGGTATGAACATCACAAATATTGGTGATTTCTGTTTTAAACCAGACAGGTAGAATGAACGCTCAGTGGATAAAAATAAGGTTTTCTCGGTTTAACCTAGAAAGCATAATTATAGCTATTCACTAACAACTTATAAAGGTTTAAATGTGTTACCTAGACATTCACATTTTAACCACCCAAGCCTTTCAGATGTGCAAAGTGGGCCCTATTAAACTTGTTGCATAACTGTAAAATGGCAGGACGAGACTTGGCAATGCCCAAATTGCTTCTGTTTCTAAACCAGGAGCAGTCTGGTAAGTTGTCGCTCTAAATTTTCCTCCTTCAACATTTTGATTTGCCTTTTCCTTTGTATACTATGTACATCTGTAGACATTTCATCATATAGACTGCAGCATTGTTTATTCCTCTTGCTATGCTCTAAATCGAGATCTTCTCTTCTTAAAGGTTTCCTTCTGCTTTCTTGCTGCACTTTTTTTGTATGAGCTTATTTATCTCTGATCATCTCATCCTGTGTAGTGAAAGAGCCACTTTTGTAGTCTGGCACCCTATGATGACCTCCAAATACCACCATTTTAATTGATTTTAGTGTGTTATTTTACCCTAGTCTTAATGTAGGATGGTCCTGCATTTGCCTGCTTCTCTTCTGTTCTGTAATCTTGCTGTCTTTCAGTGGGAGCGGTTACGGAGTGGAACAGTCTTGCCAAGAGCAGAGCATGTGGGATGTGTATTTGAAGGTGTGCAGTTGTGCAGGAATGTGTATTGTATTGTGCATTGGTGAGAATTATGAGTTCTTACTATTGGCTGTGTGAAGACTTCCCCCGCCCAGAAGTGGGCAGTGTATGCATCAGGTGATGCATCAAGTTTTGTGGTTATTGCCATTCTGATGTGAGCCAGTGGCTGTGATCGTTTGAGGTGTTTCTTTGTGGTGTGGGAGGTGCACATCCAGAGTGATTCTCGACTCTATATATATCTTTCTGATCTCTTGCAGGACGTCCTGTGTATCTTATATACCCAATTAGCCAGCCATACCACTACAAAGGCGGCAAAAACCGCGAGCGCGCTAAGATAGACAGAGCATAGGCTCCTGAAGGCTGAAGCTCCACTTACACTTACGGGCAATTTTACTCATTTTATTTAGTTTGTACATTATTTGCGCCGTTTTGACTGGTTTATCTGTTCTTTACTGCCACAAAACAAAACTGCGTAATGCTATTTCATCACGGTGACAGCGCTTGGCGCCCTGCAGTCTCCTCATTCCACCGCCAGTCATTTGCGGACTGTTTGATGTGGAGGGAGACTACAGGGGACAGCCTTTCCTTCTGAGTGCCTCACTTCCTGCTAGTGCCATTGACAGCCGCCATCTTGGAGAGGTTAGCAGTATAGTTTCTTACCCAATTAGCCAGCCATACCACTACAAAGGCGGCAAATGTCGCGAGCGCGCAGCGGAAGCACGCAGTGGGCGCGCCGCTGGCACACCGAAGGCGCGCCACAAGCGAGACCGTTGCACCCGTCCGCGCATCGTCCGGGCCCAGGGCCAGTCCCCCTGGCCGTCCAAACTTAACCCCATGCCAATTAGTTATATCCTACTCCAGGACTCAGTTACTCGATTCAAACAATACTGCCAATAATCATCATTGCCCCCTCTTTAATGAGGATGCTCTATACAATAAGCAACTTTCTAAATGTCCTAATTGTAGTTTCTCCATACAACCAGCAAGGGTTTTATGCTCATCTAGCATACATTCCTCCCCAATCAAACCAGATACTATCAATTTTGCATTTATAAATGTCCGCTCCCTGCCTAAACATAAGCTCGAAATACGAGATCATCTCATTAATCAGAACTTGGATCTCCTATTCCTCACTGAAACCTGGGGGGATTCTTCTTCGGGCCCAGATTTTTGCCTAGCCACACCTGAAGGCTACTGCGTATATAGACAGGATAGGACGTGGAGGTTTAGCAATCATTTATCGTGATAAATACACAATCAAAACTGATATCTTTGACTCTCCAGTTTGTGAAGCATTAACTTTTTCTATTACACTTTCAAACACCCATTCTTTTAAAGGAACCTTATTATATCGACCCCGAAGCTCGCAAACTGATTTTCTAGCAGAACTTCATACTTTATTAGAATCAATAGCAGGAATATCAGATTATACTATCCGGGGAGATTTTAACTTTCATTTAGAATCTACCAGTGATAAGGAATCTTCCTCCCTCATTAATGGCCTTTTATCATTAGGCCTAAATCAGTTAGTTACTTCACCCACTCACAGGGCAGGACACACACTGGATGGTCTCTTTACCAATAATCCCAACACCTCCTTACTGTCGGTTACTCCTTTGATCTGGACCGACCATTCTGCAATTACCTGCACTATTCGGACCAAGAAATCTAACACTACGAATACAGGTCCTCAAACACCTAAATATATTTGTGCATGGAATAACATTGCTACTCAGCTTTTGCAAACTACCCTCTCCTCTCGTAGTTATACCCCTTCAGAAGACCCTGAAATAGCATCCAATAACTACTCTACCTGGTTAGACGATATCTTCTCCATGCTAGTGCCACCCAAAAGGGTCTCCACGAACCGAATGGTTCATTCCGCACCTTGGTTCTCAGAGGAGCTCAGATTAGAGAGACAACGCTGCAGGAATTTGGAGAGACATTGGTGCAAAGACTACAATAATAATGCTAAAACATTATATAAAGAGGCAATGACAAAATATAAACATCTGATTATTTTGGAAAAAAGTAAATATTACCTAACCCAAATTTAATCTGCCCAAAACTCCACCAAGGAACTATTCCAAGTGGTAACTATACTATCTATACCTCCAACAGGCTCAGCCATGGAAGCATCGCAAGAATTATGTAACTCTCTTGCTAACTTCTTTGAAGAGAAGGTCACTCATATCTATTAAAATTGTATTACCCAGGCTAATTCAGATTCGTTTACCTCTTATGACTCAACTAATACCTCTCTCTCCACTGTATTTTCTGAATTCGCTCATGTCCCTTTCGAGCAGGTACGTGAGCTTGTTCTAGCCATTAAATCTGGTTCCCCTCTGGATCCCTCTTCCCCCCTCTATTCTCAAATTGATCCCGGATCCTATCGCCAATATTCTTGCAGACATATGCAATTCAATGTTTAGCACTGGTGTTTACCCTTGAGTATGGAAAAAGGCCATCATTAAACCCCTACTCAAGAAACCCAACCTTGACCCGCTAGAACCTAAAAACTATAGACCTATAGCCTGTCTTCCATTTCCATCAAAGCTCTTTGAAAAATTAATGAATAGGCAATTAGCTCAATTCATCGACAACAATAATCTGCTCGATGATACTCAATTCGGGTTCAGGAAGGGTCACGGGACTGAGACAGCCCTCATCAAGGCCTCGGACAAGATCAGGATGATCCTGGACAGAGGTGGAGCGGCTGTCCTTATCCGGTTGGATTTGTCTGCGGCTTTTGACACTGTCGATCATACTATCGTGATCGACCGTCTCGCCGCCATCGGCATTGAACAAAACGCAAGGGCCCTACTAACATCATTTCTGGCCGACCGCACTCAGTCAGCCAAGCTGGGTGAATTTTACTCTCCGGTCTTTTCCCTCCCATGTGGATCTTCCATAAGTCCGACCTTATTCAATATCTATGTGCCGGACTTGGCAAGGACCATCAAAACATATGGGATGAAGCTAACATCGTATGCCGATGACACCCAACTTGTGCTGGCAGTCCACAACAATGGATTAGAAGTGGCAGTTAATTTTCAAGAGGGCATGCGAGACATCAGCCTCTCGATGTCACGTAACTGCTTGAAGATAAATTCCGACAAAACGGAAGTAATGACCTTCGGTAGTTTATCCCCCAGCTGGTCCCCAACTTGGTGGCCAACTGAGATGGGAACCCCTCTGCAGCCTGTTACTAAGGTCAGGAATTTGGGAGTGATGTTTGACGATAAGCTCTCTTTCATCCACCATGCAAATGCGGTTGTCTCATCATCTTTCTTCGCCCTCAAAATGATTAAGAAACTCCTCCCTTTCCTTCCTCTGAGCGCAGGAAAAACTCTCATGTGCACACTGGTCTTATCCAAGATCGATTACTGCAATGGCCTCTTCCTAAATGCCCAGGAAAAAGTCTTGAACAAATTGCAGTCAGCCCAAAACGCAGCAGCCAGAATATTGTCAGGCACCCCCAAGTACAAATCTATTTCCTCTGTAATACGTCAGCTCCACTGGTTGTCAATTAGGAACCAAACTAAATTTAAGGCACTATGTATTGCATACAGGGCAATAAACAACTCTGGCCCTGCATTCCTAAGGAACTCCTTATGCCTGTACACCCCTAAAAGAACACTGCGTTCCTCCTCAAACCGACTCTTAACTGTCTTACGGACTAAGAAATCATCATGGGGAGACAGATGTTTCTCAGTGGCCACGGCCAAATTGTGGAACACCTTGCCCCCTTACATCAAGGCCAGTCCCTCCCTTCTTACTTTTAGGAAGCTAGTAAAAACATGGCTCTTCAACCAGTAATCAATTATTCCATCAGCTCTGCTCTCTGTCTTTCAGCGCCGAGACACCTCCGGGTATTTGCGCGCTATATAAATTGCACAAATAAATAAATAAATAAATAAGTAAATATCAGGTATTGCTTGTTTATTAATCAGTATTATAGTTTGCTCAGTTATTGATTCATGCCCTTAGATTATAAGTTTGCTACATATATTTGAATCTAATGCATTTGGTATCTGAGACAGCCTTTGTTTAGAGAGTATTATGTAATAAACCCCAAGCCTTATTCTAAAAGTGATAGTCTTTGCATTTTGTTAAATAAAACTCCTTTTCAAAAGGTGCTGTTTGTTTTGTGTTGCAGTCTTGCTGTGCCAGGGGTGGTAAGACATGCTTAAAAGTGTATATTATTCAAAGGTGTAATGATATATTTGTCTCCCAGGTGGGAGTGCAGTGATTGGGTGTGGCTTATTGGTGAGAAGTCACATTCAGAGCATCCTGGAAGTTTCTGTGGTTGTGTATTGCAACTACAGGCACGTAGCACTCCACTGTTCACTGGGAAATGATACAGAGTAAAAAAACAAAAGGACTTCCTAAAACAAATATTTTTGGGATTGAAACTCTTATCAAACTTTTTGACACCTTGGCATTTACACCTACTTTTCCCACTTCATTCATCACCTCTTCCTAAGGCTGATGTTTAAACACCATTCTACTTTGTGGCCCCAAACTATGCCTCAATAACACAAACGTTTTGTGTGTGAAACCATCTCAACTGGTGGCATCAATGTAACCCTCAAATTCTTCCTTCCATTGCAATCAATCCAAAGGTGGTGCACCAGTCAAAGCAAGGAACAGTGCAGGTGTTGCCACAATTTGCATATTATCAATATATAAACGATATATATACTATATATATACTATAATGCACTTGCTACCCTATTTTTTTTTTTTAAACAAACTTTCATCGTCAATTTGCATAAACAATGCGGGGCTCTGAACACCAGAGGCATCTGCCGAATCTGACATATGTAATCATAAACGCAATCAACGTTTTATAGATAGTGTCAAAATGCAGTACACAAGCATGCTGACTGAAATAAAACCCCCACCCCCACTCCGTCCTCCCTCACCACCCCCCCTGGAATCGCACCTATCCGCACAGTTCTGACCACAGCCTTGAAAAACCAAACAAAAAATCCTTTGCTAGCATCATGCACCCCCATGGCCCACCCCTCCTCCCCGCTTCCAAATAACTCTAACATCTACCCCGGCGGAAGGGTCTCTGCCTCCGCTGGCTGCTCCAACCATAGACCCCGATAATCCGCCCACCGCCTCCAGATCTTGTAATGCTTGCGCGGACAGCCCCTGGCTATAAAGATAGGCTTCTCCAACCCCATGCAAAAATCTAAACCATTCTTCCATGCGGCCGCCGAGGGACCCCGCTTCGCCTTCCACTCTTTAGCAATGCCCCATTTTGCCAGTGTGAACCCTAACAATATGAGGTGTCTTTTGTAGATATTTCCCCTATGCCTTCCATCGCCTTTTGATTAAGCACTATAATATCAAATGTTTTTAATACATTAAGTGTACTATAATTTTGTGATATGTTATTATATCTATGATGCTTTTTTAATTTGTACGAATATAATTAAAATTCATGATATTTTTTATTCAATTTCTTCTTTGTGACTTGCTCGTTTACATTGCACTGCAGTACATATTGCCTGGGAGTGTTATTTTTCATTACCCCTATCCCTTCCATGACATGCAGAAGGGCCAACTGCGGCCTGCGAGGAAGCTCCCACTCCAGAACCTCCGAGAGGCGACCTCTGACCCTGCTCCAGGACCGGATCGCTCCCTCGCTCCCCTGCCGACTTCAGCGCCTCCTATGCGCTCTCTCCCTGCTGCTGCAGCTCCCAGTAGGCCCTCGCTTCCCCGCTGTAGCCCCCCTGCTCCCCCCCACCCGAAACTTCAGACAGTGGATCGACAACTGCGCCAACACCCTCGCCCCGATCAAGAAACCCTCCATCAACCACCTCAGCAAGTAAGCCGCCTGGTTCATCGAAGAACTCCAGATCTCCAAACGAGCGGGCCGGAAGTTGGAGAAGACATTGCTCCACGACGGCGCACAAGACAGCCACGCAGCCCACAAAGACGCCACTTGCAAAGACGCCACTTGCAGACATCACCACCTAATTAGAACAGCCAAGAGATCGTTTTTCACAGCCAGACTGGACAACCACGCACACGACAGCAAAGAACTTTTCAACATAGTGAAGGAACTCTCCAACCCCAACACCAACAACATCCCGCCCTCGCAAGGTCTCTGCGACTCACTGGCCACCTTCTTCCACCGCAAGATCGCCGACATACACAACAGCTTCAACTCCTCACCCGCCCCGACCACAACAAACCACACCCCGAACGCCACCTGCACCAACCAGCTGACCGCCTGGTCCCACGTCAACGACGAAGAGACAAGCAAGGTCATGAACTCCATCCAATCAGGATCTCCGTCAGACTCCTGCCCACACCACGTGTTCAACAAAGCTGTCGCAACCATCGCCCCCCAATTGCGGAAGATCATTAACATCTCCTTCGACACAGCGACATTCCCGGAAAGCTGGAAACAAGCCGAAATCAACGCCCTCCTCAAGAAGCCCAAGGCGGACCCCAAAGACCTCAAGAACTTCCAGCCCATCTCCCTGCTCACGTTCCCGGCGAAGGTCATCGAAAAAAATCGCCAACATGCAGCTGACCCAACACCTTGAGGCCAACAACAGCCTAGACCCATTCCAGTCCGGATTCAGATGCAACCACAGCACCGAGACTGCCCTCATCGCCGCCACAGACGACATCAGGCACCAGCTAGACAATGGCGAAACCTCAGCCCTCATCCTCCTGGACCTGTCTGCCGCCTTCGACACGGTATGCCACCGCACACTAAGAACACGCCTCCAAGAAGCTGGTATCCAGAAAAATGCCCTGGACTGGACCACGTCCTTCCTCTCTGGCAGAACCCAGAGAGTCCGCCTCCCGCCCTTCCGCTCCGAAGCCACCGATATCATCTGCGGCGTACCCCAGGGATCATCCCTCAGCCCGACGCTGTTCCACGTCTACATGGCCCCCCTCGCACAAGTAGCCCGACAGCACGACCTGAACATCATTTCCTACGCCAGCGACACCCAGCTCATCCTCTCCCTCACCAAGGACCCACTCACGCCAAAATCAACCTCCACAAGGGAATGAAGGCCGTCCCCGAGTGGATGAGGAGCAGCCGTCTCAAACTGAACTCAGACAAGAAGGAGGTCCTCATCCTAGGCCCCACCGCCTCCGCGTGGGACGACTCCTGGTGGCCGACCGCACTGGGAGCAGCTCCAACACCCACGGACCACGCACGCAACCTAGGATTCATCCTCGACCCCTCCCTCTCCATGTCGAAACAGATCAACGCCATCTCCTCCTCCAGCTTCAAAACCCTCTGCAGGATCTACAAGTGGATCCCGACTGAAAAAAGAAGAACGGTGACCCAGGCCCTCGTCAGCAGCAGACTGGACTACGGAAACGCACTCTACGCAGGATCCCGGCCAAACACCTGCGACGACTACAACGCATCCAGAACGCCTCAGCCCGACTGATCCTCAACGTCCCCCGCCACAGCCACATCACCTCCCACCTAAGAGACCTGCACTGGCTCACCGTCAACAAGAGGATCACCTTCAAACTCCTCACCCACGCACACAAGGCACTCCACAACGCCGGACCAGCCTACTTGAACGACAGACTCAACTTCTACACCCCTTTCCGCCAGCTCCGCTCCGCCAGCCTCGCCCTCGCCGCCTTCCCGGGCATCCAACGAACGACCTCCGGTGGCAGATCCTTCTCCTTCCTCACCGCCAAGACCTGGAACACCCTCCCCACCCATCTATGACAGACCCAAGACCTGCTCACCTTCAGAAGGCTCCTCAAGACCTGGCTCTTCGAACAGTAGCGGCACCCCCCCCCCCCCCCCCGCCTTCAGACCCTCACGGGTAAGTAGCGTGCTCTACAAGTTCATTGATTGATTGATTGATTGATTGATTGATCCAGGGATGTACACTGCCAAACAGTAAGTAGGAAGGTGCCCTCCTCCCAGCCACAACAAAGACACTCGGGGGAAGCGATCAGCCCCGCCCGCCACAGTCGCGCTCTAGTATAATAGACCCGATGGGGATATTTGAACTGAACCAGGCGGAGCCACATTGCTATGGCCGCCCCCCACGGCGCCTGCCAAGGCCTCCACCCAGTCCTCCTCCTCCAGAGTGCCCACATCAGCCTCCCAGTCCCCCCGAAGCTTCTGCAGTGAAGAGGAACAATGAGTAACCAAGGATTGATATATCCGGGAGATCTTCTGGTCTTGCAGGTCCCCCATAAAAACTGTTGCCTCCAGTGGACTAAATTCGGGGAGAGACTCTAGGCCCTCCAGACTAGGAGACAGGGCATTGCGAAACTGGAGGTACCGGTAGAAATGCGACTGGGGCATATGGAATTCCCTCTGGAGGTCCCGGAAGGGCCTGAGTGTCGTACCCTTCATGACATTTCCCAGGGTTGAGAGCTACCCCTATTTTTTGTTGCTGCCATAAATCAGTATTTCCTCACCGCCAAGACCTGGAACACCCTCCCCACCCATCTATGACAGACCCAAGACCTGCTCACCTTCAGAAGGCTCCTCAAGACCTGGCTCTTCGAACAGTAGCGGCACCCCCCCCCCCCCCAGCGCCTTGAGACCCTCACGGGTAAGTAGCGCGCTCTACAAGTTCATTGATTGATTGATTGATTGATCCAGGGATGTACACTGCCAAACAGTACGTAGGAAGGTGCCCTCCTCCCAGCCACAACGAAGACACTCGGGGGAAGCGATCAGCCCCGCCCGCCACAGTCGCGCTCTAGTATAATAGACCCGATGGGGATATTTGAACTGAACCAGGCGGAGCCACATTGCTATGGCCGCCCCCCACGGCGCCTGCCAAGGCCTCCACCCAGTCCTCCTCCTCCAGATTGCCCACATCAGCCTCCCAGTCCCCCCGAAGCTTCTGCAGTGAAGAGGAACAATGAGTAACCAAGGATTGATATATCCGGGAGATCTTCTGGTCTTGCAGGTCCCCCATAAAAACTGTTGCCTCCAGTGGACTAAATTCGGGGAGAGACTCTAGGCCCTCCAGACTAGGAGACAGGGCATTGCGAAACTGGAGGTACCGGTAGAATTGCGACTGGGGCATATGGAATTCCCTCTGGAGGTCCCGTAAGGGCTTGAGTGTCGTACCCCTCATGACATCTCCCAGGCTTGAGAGCTACCCCTATTTTTTGTTGCTGCCATAAATCAGTATTTAATTGCTCAAAATTAGGCAGAGGAATGTGAAGAAAACAAGCATGAAGAGAAGTAGCTCCCAAAATACAAAAGGAGTCTAGTAACTAAGTTGTGGAAAATATATATGGTTTTTGAGCTTTTTGTAGATGTTTAGTCATCTGACATACAGGTTTTTTTATGATGTCTCCTGACCACGGTTGACCATAACTACCTGGTAAGACTGTTTTTCAGTATAATTGAGAGGACAGAGTATAGGGTTAGTTGTTATTGTCTGTAAACCTCAAAACACACAAGATGATAGACGGAATGTTGCACAATGGCAGAACATTCACCCCCAGTCACAGATCTGGGTTTAATCCATCGTTTTGTTGCTCACCAAGCCACCCCAGTTCAGACATTCTGATAGCCAGAAACCGGTCCTAGGATGCTTGATTCTGGTCCAAGGAAGACATGGCTTGGCAGTTCGGGCTGGACTGTTCCCATGAGGCACAGGGTCAAGGCTAATTTGCATATGGCCATGTCTGAATTGGGGTGGTGTGGTGAGCAAAAACGCGATGGATTTAGGCCCAGAGCTCTGTACTGGGGTGAATGTATGACATTGTTCTGCATTCTGTCCATCAACTGTTGTTTTTGCAATTGTCTGTAAACCTAACATTTTGTGTATCTCAGTAATGGGAAACATCCTTTACAACGCTACTTTTACCACGCAGTGCCTTTACGACGCAACTTTTACAACGCAAACCATTACAACGCATTGCGCTGGGGGGCGCTCTAGGATAGGAAATAGGTTTAATTTACTATCCAACACCTTCCCTACTATCCACGGGGACTGGAGTTGGAATAGTAAATTAAACAATTCACTATCCAGCACCCCAAAGCACTATGCGTTGTAAAAACCACGTTGTAAAGGCATGCGTGGTAAAAGCATGCGTTGTAATGTCATACATCCCTCAGTAATGTTATGTTATGTTATGTTATTAAGCTTTTGTATAGCGTACAGCTACTCACAAGGAGTGTCCCGACGCTTTCCACCATCAACTCATAATGAAGTAACACAACACAGCTAAAAACAGACAACAGAACAAAGCAAAAACAGTAAGCAGTTAAAAGTTAATGTACTTGTGTTTTGAACGAATGGGTATCAAATTACAAATATTTTGCACTGAGTCTTGTGCACTGATCACTTTTACAATGGCCACCTGGAACTCACTGTTTCACTCATTGCAAAAATAGGTAAATAATTGCTGCAGGTGGTTTTACTCTGGTGTTAAATGATGAATGCGACTCCACTACAGCCCATCTTTGAGGGAGACTGTGATGTAATATGGGAGGTCATAAGCATTGCGTCTCAATGTTGCAAGTTATACTTATGTACTGGCGAATTTCGTACTTACATATACTTCCACATTAACCTTTGTTCTTTCCAGTGAATTTCTATATGAATCAGAAAGAAAAGTGCCTCTCAAGAGTGGAAATACTGTCAGAAATCAAAATTACTATTAAAATCAGGACAGGAGTATTGATTTCCCTGGCAATTCTACATTTCTCAGACATCTTTCAGGGTTACACATATAATACCCATTAACTTCCGCAGAGAAGTGTTGAAAAGCAATTCGGTATCTGCAAAACAGAGTTTTTTTCTTGAAAAGACGTAACAAAAAAACCTAAACACAGTGCTAAGAGCATCTAGTTGAGCATAACAAAAACGACCAAACTATTGTGCGCATGTACTGAAAAGTAAAAAAAAAATGTAGGATAGAATATAGCAAACTCCTCTGAAAGAGCAGGATTGCATGCAAAATGTTGTTCAGTGACAGTCTTGGAGGCGTGTCCGAGCAGCGACCTTCATTAAATAGGCCAGGTAGGTTACTTGAGTGTGCTAGCCACTAGAGCACGCACTAAGATGGTGCCTCTTTGTAGCGCAACCAAGATGGCGGCCAACCGACCTCCCTACACAGCTGGAACACGGACTAGGGAGTCGTTATAAAGTATATAGTCAATAACAAAGCGAAAGCACAACATCCAGCAGAGAGGTGCTTATAAGCAATTAGGTATCAGTAAAATAATGGACCTTACAAAAAATTTTACAAAATAACTTAACACAGTGCTAAGAGCATCTAGTTAAATGTAACAAAAACCTAACAAAGTGCAGTGTGCATGTCTTAAAAAGTGAAAATATGTTTAGGGCAGGATAAAAACAAACTAACAGGCAAAATCTCATTCCACGACAGTTTTGAAGAGTGATTACTATGGCTTTTTTGGAAGTTCTCAAGAACCTCACCTGCAAGGAGAGAGGCACTTAAGATTTTTATTAGTTACTCCTTAGTTTTTGGAGCAATTCATTGCAATACTGTTGGAAGATGAGAAGTACTGAAAGAATTAGGACACAGCTGGAGAAAGTACAACTCGTTTATTGGCCATCCACTCTCCTCACTGGAAAACATTCCCAACATTCTACAACAAGCTTCACAGCGGGCAATACCAACAGGGGTCAGGGAACAGGGGTGGACGGAATTAACCAACTGGTTGTAACACATCTCCCTTCCTTATAATAAGTACCCAGCGGGGCGTACAAACAGGAAAAGTTGGCACACATAGATCGGCTCTCCGAAGGAAACTAAAAAATGTTCCTGCAAAGGAAAAGTGTTATGGCTGCACTTTTACAATGTGGTCAAAACTCCACCATTGACCATTTTCAAACTGTACAACATTTTTTAACACTTTAACAATCCTACTGGGGGAGTAGAATTTGCTGATGTCAGTTCCTAATTTGGTGTTCCTTCTGGCTTGCGCCATGTCCCCCACTTCCCACCTTTGAGACTTCACACCATGTTTCTTATCGTACCACTGTTTGTACTTAGTTTGATGTTGTTTGACTTTCTCTCCTGCCTCCTCCCAATCTACATCCCTGACATCGCCCCCATTTAACCAACAGGGGTTAAACTTGGTACTAGGCTCCCTTCCACGTAAAGACACAAAAGGAGAGACCCCAGTTACTTTATTGGGCGCTGTGTGGTAAGCCCACAGACATTCTCTCAAGCAATTCTCAACATCTTGTCCATTAACAATGGCCAGCTGGATATTCTCTTTGATGACCCTATTTGCTCTCTCCACCATGCCATTAGCTTTGGGGCAGTAGAGAGCTGTGGTCTCATGTCTGATTCCTGAAATCTCCAGAAAACTCTGCATTTCCTCAGAGGTGAATTGTACCCCATTGTCAGTAACTAATGTGGAAGGTATACCTTCTTCACAAAACACTTCTTTCAGGAATTGAATTACTGCTCTGGTGTTGATGTTGTGCACAAATTTTTGCTTCATCCAGTGAGAGGTGTAGTCAATCAGAACCAACATGAACTTTTTTTGCACACCTAGCATTTGCATGGGTCCAATGATGTCTAATGCCAACTTGCTCCATGGCTTGGTTGGGACACCTACTGGAGAAAGTGGGGCCTTGTGTATAGTTTTAGACTTGTCGCTCTTGGCGCATGCTCCACATTCCTTCACGGCTTCCTCAGTCATGTTGTCCATTTTGGGAAACCAGAAATTCATTCTCACTCTAGCTTTAGTGGCACTACTCCCAAGGTGGCCTTCGTGCGCCAGGTCTATGACTCTCTTCCGTAATTCCCTGGGCGGAATTACTCTGTTATTTCGGTACACTTTCCCTCCGATGGCACTCAATTCATTCCGTACTTCCCAGAACTCTTCTAGCTCTGCACCAACGTCCCTTTTCTTATTAGGCCATCCTCCTTTGATCTGCTCCATTAGCACCTTAAGTTCTTTGTCTTTCCTCATGCTGTCTTCCCACTCTTTCTCTGTGATGGCAGGAAAATTCATCATCATTATTGGGCTGTCTAGAGCCTCCTCAGGTTCTTCTTCCTCTGGTAGCGGTGATCTCGAGAGGAAATCAGCAATTGTATTTTCTTTGCCTGGCACATGTTCGACCTTGAAATTATAATGTTCTAATCCCAGAATCCACCTGCTGATGCGTGGGGTACAATTTTCCAGGCCTTTCACCGAAAATACATATATGAGGGGCTTGTGATCCGTTCGTATCGTGAACCTCACCCCCCATAAAAAAAACTTGAAATGTCTGACCGCCCAAAAGCACGCCAGGGCTTCCCGTTCAATTACAGAGTAGTTTTTCTCCGGGGAAGAAAGGCTCCTGGACGCATAGGCAATTACCTTTTCTTCACTACCATCCTTCTGCACTAAAGTGGCACCCAACCCGTAGTTTGATGCATCTGTTGCGAGAATGGTTTTTTTGGTTGGATCAAATGTACCAAGCGCTGGGGAGTTGATTAGATCCTCCTTTAGCGCGTTAGCTACAGCCTCTTGCTCCTCATTCCACACAAAGTCCTTGTCTTTTTTTAACATTTCCCTCATTGGCTCACACTTTGTTGCAAAATTGTCCACATATTTAGACATGTACTCCATGAGCCCTAAAAAGGATTTGAGTTCTTCTTTGTTACGTGGACTCGGAGCCTCCTTCACTGCACGAATTAAACTTCCTTTTGGTCTGAAACCTTGTTCTGTGATGGAATGGCCCAGGTATTCAACTTGTTTCACCTTGATCCTGCACTTTTCCTTTTTTACGGTTAGCCCTGCATCCATGAGTTTTCTGAAAACCTGCCTTAGGACATTATCGTGTTCTTCTGAGTCTTTACCATAAACCAGAATGTCATCTTGAAAACACATGGTGTGTTCTACTCCTTCGAGGATCTTCTGCATGACTCTTTGGAAAATGGCTGCCGCTGACGCAAGCCCAAACGGCATTCTTTTGAACATAAAAGCTCCGAACGGCGTAATAAACGCCGTGAGTGGCCTTGAGTCCGGATGTAATTCAATCTGGTGGTACGCCATGGATAAATCTATAACACTGAAATATTTTGCAGGGCCCATGGTGCTTAGCATCTCATTTATGACTGGCAAAGGGTGTCTCTCCACCCAGATACAGTCATTTAAACTGCGCAAATCCACACAGAGGCGGATTCCTTCCCCATTGGATTTGGCTGCAAGAACAATAGGGGCCAACCACTCAGAACAACTCACTGGTTGAATAATGTCCAAATCACACAGCTTGCGCAGTTAATTTTCTAGTGGTTCTTTCAGTTTGAGGGGCACGGTGCGCAGGCCATGCACCACGGGTTTGGCATTTAATTTTAGCTTAATCCTATGCTGGAAGTTGTGCAGGCATCCTAGCTCCTCTCTGAAAAGTGGGTAGAATTCATCACAGATCTTTTCACTTCCCGGAAAATTTTCAGTAAGCAAAACTTGTTCTAGACTATTAGGGTCCAATATGATTCCCAACTCCTTTTGGTGAACCCATCCCAACAGGTTTGAACCGGACTTGACTACATATATCGTCCCATAGGTTTTCCTATCTTTGAATTGAATCTGCACATCCTTCATTCCCAGCAGGGGTATATTGCCCTTATTGTAACCTGAAGGAGAAATATCAGGATTCTTAAGGTCACTAATCTTATTTCCCCCCATGGAAACATAGTCATCCTTATTAATCAAGGTGAAAGGAGAACAGGAATCAGCGAACATTTCAATGCATTCATCATTAACTAGTACATCACATTTAGGATAAATGGAATTCACGGTGTCACCAATGTCCTTTACCTGCAAAATAAACGTTTCCATTTTCTGTTCAATACATTTTACTTCTCTATTTGCACCCCTTTCGGTTCCTCTTTCGTTTTCTCTTGAGTGTACCTCGCCATCACGGCACACCCTGGCAAAGTGCCCCCTTCTATTGCATTTCTTGCAAGTGACATACCTGGCAGGGCATTGGAAATAGGTGGCAAAGTGGTTGTTACTGCCACACCGGTAACACTTAGGGCCCTTCTCTCTGTGCTCTACCTTGGTACTAGCGTTTTCCTTAAACTTCATTTTGTACACATCTAAACTCTCTTCAGAATCACTTATGGTAGCCACTACCTCCCTTTCTGGCCTCATCTCTTTGACACATCTTGCTGTATGCTCCACTGACTTTGCTATTTCAACAGCTTCTTTAAGCCCTGGATTCTTAGCCAACAACTTCTCCTGGATTCGTGGATTATTGGTACACCTCACCAATTGATCTCTTATTAGGGAGTCGGTGAGATCCCCAAATTCACATAGTTGAGTCAGTCCCCACACAACTGCAATATAATTCTGTACTGACTCCTGTTTCCCTTGACATCTTTTAAAGAATTTATGACGCTCCAGGACCACATTGATTCTATCCCCAAAATGTTTCTCTAATTTCTCCATGGTCTGCACAAACACATCCACTTCCCCCACTGCATTAGCATCCTGCTCAGGTACAGGTAAATGTTCATATACTTTACGCCCTTGCACACCCAGATTGTGGAGTAATATATGTTGTTTCCTTATAGAGTTGAACCTTTGTCCCCCAATTGCTATAAGGTAAGACTCAAAAAGCTTCACCCATTCCTTCCAGCTTATCTCGGGTTCCCCTATGTCATTTAGGAAGGGCGGGGGTTGATTCATGCTTGCTGCTGCCATGGTGGGTAGGACAGTTAAACCCAATCTCTAGTACTAAAAGTTAATATACACCCTGGGAAATGAACACAGCTCCCTTATAAATATGACCAAGCATGAACAGTAAGTCTTCAACGAAACAGTAAGTCACTGCAAATAAAAGGATATAGGAAAGATTGGTGTGAGTTCACCAGCTATAGTAACTTTCAACCAGACGTTTTATTCAAAATGAGGCGAACAACCACAGTCAGACAACTTTTCCAGCGCCGCGCAGCTCTTACTATAATTCACTTCCACGTAGCTTGTTTTCTTCTCTGAGTTCTATGGCAGAAGCTAGCATCCGATGTGAACTTTAACGCAGGGTTGTCATGAAGGAAAAAAAACGGCCCGGCAAAGCTTCCCTGACGGAAACAGGCACCCAGACACTATTTCCTTTCCTCAGGCAGGGAAAGTGATGAATACGCAAAAGCCGTAGAGAGACACTGCCACCCCCCAGATGCAGGTGGCTACTGAAGAACTGACAGGAAATGGGCGGGCTAAATTCACTGAGGCGCCACGGAGCTAAGACACTGCTTCTCCGGCAAGACTCTTCACACCAACCTTCTCCGAATCGAGGGCGGGTTAAGTTCACTGAGGCGCCGCGCAGCTAAGACACTGCTTCTCCAGCAGGACTCCTCACACCACACTTCTCCGGAAACGAGGGCGGGTTAAGTTCACTGAGGCGCAGCGGAGCTGAGACACTACTTCTCCGGCAAAAGCTCCTCACAACAAAACTCCTCCGGAATCGTCGACCAGGAATAATTATTCAAACGGGGACCCCAATATGCCTACGCGCAGCTCAGGGGCAGGGATTGTTACTCACCGACGCCACAGTATATGCTGCCAATGGGACTTGGATTTAAAAAGAAGCCCAAGACGGACTCCCGCCGATAACTGAAATCTCCTCTGTCTTCCGTCGATAAGTCCACAATAGCTCCCTTCACCATAAGGTACGTTGAACACAGGGTTCTTTGAGGCGCTACCCGTCCTGATTTCAAGCGCTCCACACAGTAAAACGGCTCCTTTAAATTTCTACCGGCTACTTCTCCCACCGTAAGCACCGAAGCCAACGAAAGTCATTACATTCACCATAGGAGCGATCTCCTTTCTCAAATTTTCTTACTTCAAATACGTTTCCGTGTGGAGAGAGCACACAAAGGGGAGATGGCCACAACTGCCCCCTGCACAGGTCCGTCGCCAGTGTTGGAAGATGAGAAGTACTGAAAGAATTAGGACACAGCTGGAGAAAGTACAACTCGTTTATTGGCCATCCACTCTCCTCACTGGAGAACATTCCCAACATTCTACAACAAGCTTCACAGCGGGCAATACCAACAGGGGCCAGGGAACAGGGGTGGACGGAATGAACCAACTGGTTGTAACAAATACCTTTGGTAGAACCAAACGTTACTTGTGTTATAGGTTTCTGTAAAAGCTTTGAAAAATATATTAATTCAATTTGCTTAGTACTAAGAAGTCCCACTTTGCATCAGGGCGTTCCCGAGCACCGTTATACCTGGTACACCCTATGTGCAATGTGTTTTGCATCGGACCCGGGTGTTTACTCTTCATCTAGGTATTTCTCATGAATTTGTTCACTCTGCATCTAAATGTTGCTTTTAAATTGCTTCGCTTCTTTTCGGTTGTCACTTGTTGACTGAATCTGTAGACTATCCTGTGACACGGAGTCAACTGAGAGCTTAGTATACTTCATTTCCAGCTATCTTGAAATTCTTTTGTATCATTCTAGACTTTAAACTTGTATGCTGTCCTAATCCATCATCTTCTTCACCAAGGTGCTACCTGCAAACTTTTCTACCTACCGGCTCAGTATTGCTTTTGAAGCGTTTTATACTAGAGTGTGTCTCATTTCATACCTGGGATAATTCTACATTAATGTGCTCAACTAAATTTAGTACATTCTGGACATCGGGTTACGTATCTGGGCAATATCTGTGATTTATTTCTGCATCTGAACGTTGCTGCTGAATTCAGTGGTGGCTGATTAAAATAATAAGTGGTGAGGCAGGGGCATGCGTGTGGAGGGGGTGGGAGGGGGCACCGGAGGGTTAATACTAAATATAAAATAGACTTACCTTACACTGCCAGCTGCCTCTGTGCTCCTCTGCGCCTGGCACAGGCTCCCAGAGTCCCCACCCAATCCTGATGCTGCTCTCATGCTATACCAAGCATGAGAGCAGCGTTGGAATTGGCATGAGCGGCCTGCTTTGACGCTCGGTCAGAGACAAGGAGCCTGGGCCTTTTCTCCACCCGGCTGTGCAGCACAGCATGGGTGGAGAAACTTAAGTAGACATGTCAGTTTGGCCGGCATAAGACGGCCGACCAAACTGACATGCGCACTTAAGTGCACCTACCACTCCTCCTCCCAGCCCCAGTCCCTGCCCTGATAACCTGGCACTGCCCAGCTCTATGCTTGCGTCAGCTGTTAGGCAGCTAAAAATAAAATGATAAAGTTGTTCTATTATCATTTCATTTTTCGTTTTCTGGCTTTTTGCAGAGGGGGGCCACGCCCCTCTGCCATTGCGTATTAGCACTAACTGGCTGAATTAATTTTTTACACATATGTAATTCACTTGTAGATTGTTAATTATTCTGCTCTGCATCAGAGTGTTACCCAATAATTGTTGATTGTACACCCGGGGCTACATTCCAACCGTTTAATGCTGGACCTGAATGCTACTCTGCATCTGGGAGTTAAACATAAATATTCGACTCTGAATCTGGGTGCTGCAAAATAATCCTATCTGCACCTCCTGCTAATTACAAACTCTTGTAACATGCAGACAGGTGATGATATGAATTGCCATAACATGTGAACTGACTAATTTGATATCTAGTGCTACGCTACATCAACGTCTTTCTGCTAAGCACCATATGTGCTACATTTTTCACTCGCCTGCTAGCTTCTAGTCTCTCTGTTGTCAGCTATGACCTATTGCTTATGAAATATAACCTATTCTATAACCCATATGTTATACATGATTTTTTTTGTATGTCATAGATGGCATTGTGACTTTATAATGTGTCCATTGTGTACATAAACAACAATTAATGCTGCTTCTACACGTAATGTATACTGATTAAAAGCGCTTCGTATTAAACGAATGATGCCCTATAAGTCTGTAATTTCCATCCCCTTTTCTGATGCAAACAGAGACCCGCTTTCACAAGGGTTTTCACTTTGCGAGAGGTATTAAAAAAGGCGCAATATTCTTCAGAGAAGAAACCATTATCTAGGAAGCTGTATTGCAAGGGACATCTTGCTCATCATCAGCATGGAGCCCGAGGGTAGTCATGGGCTCTTACATGAGCAGCAGTCTTAGCCCAACACAGGTATTTATCTTTTTAATCACACTTCTCATTATGGATATTTTTAGGTCAACCCAGTTTGGATAGGTACTCAAGAATATAATGTTTGGGTTACTCATATTATATACCTTTTTGATGTTCAGCATTGCCAATATTAACATTATAGCTACTATTATTTTGTTCAAGTTCAAGTTCAGAGATTTGTATAGCGCACTACTCATCCAGAGGGTCTCAAGGCGCTTGGGGGGGTGCTTTACTTATCGAATAACCAGGTTTTTAGCTGCTTTCTGAAGTAGAGGTGGTTCTGTGTAAGGCGCAGGTGAGTGGGGAGAGAATTCCAGGTTTCGGCTGCTAAGTAGGAGAAGGATCTACCCCCCATGGTGGACCTGTGGATGCGTGGAATTGCGGCGAGGGCTTGATTGGACGATCGTAATTGGCGGGTGGGGGTGTAGAAGGATAGTTGTGTGTTGAGGCATTCGGGTCCTAGGTCGTAGAGGGCCTTGTGTGAGTGGGTGGGGAGACGGAACGTTATTCTCTTGCTGACGGGGAGCCAGTGGAGGTCTTTCAGGTGACCGGAAATGTGAGCTTGACGGGGGATGTCCAGTATGAGTCTGGCTGAGGCGTTTTGGATGCGTTGGAGTTTTTTCTGTAGTTTGGCTGTGGTTCCGGCGTAAAGGGTATTTCCGTAATCCAGACGGCTTGTGACCAGTGCGTGGGTGACCGTTTTTCTTGTTTCGGTGGGGATCCAACGGAAGATTTTTTTAAGCGTGCATAGGATGTTGAAGCATGATGACGAGACGGTGTTGACTTGTCTGGTCATCGAGAGGGAGGAGTCCAGGATGAAGCCCAGGTTACGTGCGTGATCTGTAGGTATGGGTGCTGTACCCAGGGCCGGTGGCCACCATGAGTCGTCCCAGGCAGAGGGGGATGATCCAAGGATGAGGACTTCCGTTTTGTCCGAGTTCAGTTTTAAACGCTGTTCTTCATCCATTCGGCTACTTCTTTCATTCCTTCGTGTAGATTGGTTTTGGCGGTGTTTGGGTCTTTGGTGAGGGAGAGGATCAACTGGGTGTCGTCTGCGTAGGAGATGATGTTGAGGTTGTGTTGTCGCGCGATGGATGCGAGGGGACTCATGTAAACGTTGAAGAGGGTGGGACTGAGTGATGATCCTTGTGGTACGCCGCAGATGACTTTGGTGGCCTTTGATTTGAATGGGGGGAGGCGGACTCTCTGGGTTCTTCCGGCGAGGAATGAGATGATCCAGTCCAAGGCTTTTCCTTGTATTCCGACGTTGCTGAGGCGTTGAATAAGGGTGTTGTGACAGACAGTGTCGAAGGCGGCGGAGAGGTCAAGTAGGATGAGGGCAGCTGTTTCTCCGTTGTCCAGAAGCGTTCGGATGTCGTCTGTAGCTGCGATGAGGGCGGTTTTGGTGCTGTGTTTGGCTCGGAAGCCGGACTGTGAGGGGTCGAGGGATTTGTTGCATTCGAGGAAGGCGGCGAGCTGATTGTTGACGGCTTTCTCGATTACTTTGGCAAGGAATGGGAGTAGCGAGATGGGGCGGTAGTTCTTAAGTTCAGAGGGGTCCGCTGTGGGTTTCTTCAGAAGGGCGCTGAGTTCGGCATGTTTCCAGATTTCTGGGAAGGTAGCGGAGTTGAAGGAACAGTTGATGACATCGCGGAGATGGGGTGCGATGATGGAGTCTGCTTTGTTGAAGATGTGGTGGGGGCATGGGTCGGTTGGCGATCCTGAGTGGATGGAGTTCATCAGGCGGATGGTGTTCCAGACGCAAAGGTTGTTAGAATGCTGTTTTGGTTCGGGGGTGGGTGGAGTTGACTGGTCTTCTGATTGATTTTCAAAGCTGTTATGTATATCGGCGATTTTGTTGTGGAAGAATGAGGATAATGAGTCGCAGAGGTCTTGGGAGGGAGTGATGTCGTTGGTGCCGGCGGTATACATATATATATATATATATATATATATATATATATATACACATAGTACTGTATGTCATTATATTCATTATTACATCTATATAATACTTCAACCCTCAGGCAAACAAGCAGTGTGTGTGTGTGTGTGTGAGATACCATTTTGGCCATCTATATAAATAACCGTGCCACCAAAGCTTTCCTAAAGACTGGATGCTTCTCCATACAACGTATCTCTGCAGGCATATCATTCCACAGCCTAGTTGTCGGAATAGGTACCATTCTGCTTCTGGCCTTTGAGAGACAAGCTTTAGGAGCCTTTAAGAGCTTTTGCCACTGGACTTTAGCTTTTTCACCTGAGAGTACATGGATAGGCAGTTCTTGACCTATTTAGGCACGTAGCATATATGGATGTAGGAAATAGAACTACTGAAACACGTTCTCCAGGACCAATTTTAGTCACAGTTCTGATTGCTGAGTTTTGGAACTTTTTACCTGTCGCTGATAATAAAGCATGACAGTAATCCAACCTTGGCCGTGTAATAACGCTGATGATTTTTGCTCTCCATCTCAAAAGGACGGGCCACTTCCAACAATTTATATGGTAATTTCACATTGCTACCACTGAATTAACTTGCCTTTCTAAGGTCATACATTTGTCGAAACCAGCTTCTTGGATTTTTCTGTACTGGAGTTATGATGCTACCCACTGAACGATTTTCAGCAAGTGATCTAACCCTATAAATCTGTCTTTTCTGTGTTTAGGCCAGGAGAGTTTTTGGTTATCCATAGTTCAATCTTAAAAAAACACTGTTGATGTTTTTCTGATCTTCCTGCAGGTTACCAGAGATGGGGAAAATTATTTGGATATGAGCACTTATTTATGGAATGACACTCCAACATCACAAAGTGTTTGAAGCATGGGCTGAACACAGACATTAAATAGTAAACTGGTGGGTCAATGCTGTTTTGTGTCAATTCTTTATCCTTTTATTTTTTACGCATCCTCGTGTGTATAAACTATGTTTTCAGTGTGTATAAACTATGTTTTCAGTATACAATAATTTAAAGTCAATAGTACTTTTTCTTTGCACCAATAGGACTAATTTTCCTGTTATGTGCATTAACGCTGAAAATGGTTTCTATACCAGTTCTAAATACTCCTACCCTGCAGGAAAATACCCCAACTCATACTGTTGTATTAAAATGATATGTTCATGGTTAACTTTTTGTTAGATTTAAAATCACACATACGCAATCTTCTATTAGATCACATCTTCACATGCTCTTCATCATAGAAACCTCGAACGTGGACCATGAAACTCCAATTCTTCATGAAATTATTCTATCAGAGCAGCCTCATAGAGAACCCTAAAATCGACAATTCAATATCTACATTTCCTGTCAGTCCTGTTAGTAAAGGGGATTTTTCCCCCCCTTCACCTTGCTGCTCTTGATTTTAAAATAATAAGAAAAAACCCACCTCAGTCGACCCGGCAAAGTGTATATGAATAACTTACAAAAACAGTTGCTGGCCACTTTGTCCTTTATTCTGCCCCCCTCGTCCCACCCTCTGATGCGTCCCAAAAGATATGGCCTCATTACCACATATGCAATATATGGTAAGGCAAGTAACATCTTTTGCTTAATGATCTGATTATTGTCCACCCAACTAAAAAGTTGATCTAAAAAATGTGGGGTAACCATGTACAGTCTTTTTCTTTGGAATAATTTACAGGGGGGGGGGGCATTTCTTTGTACTTGTGTCCTATTTCAATAAGAACCTGGGTAGTTTCTCCATTGCTAACCATATCCAAAGCTTACCCGCCCATTCTTAGATTGTTGGAATGAGAGGAGACTTCCATTTGAGCACAAATAGTTGTTTTGCAGCAAGAGTAATTTTCGAAATTGGTTACCAGCCCTTTCTCTATAAGCATTTGATCTCAGGCAGTCTCAAATTGAGTATAATAGTTTCTGCATTTGGTTGCAAAGGATACCCTATCAATCCTCTAACTTGGGTGAGGACTTCTTTCCAGAAAATCGCTATCTTGGGGCAGGCCCAACACACATGCAACCTCTCACCCGTCTACCCACATCCTCACCAGCAAATCCTACCAGTCTTACAATACATATACTTCAGTTTTACTGGCACAACATGGCAACCCATCATGATCTTACATAATAGTTCTCTATTTTGTACACTTTTAGAGAGTGAAGAGATATCAAACCGAAGTTTTAGTCATGGGGTAGAGAGATTTGTGGCTCTAAATCCTTTCACCACTGCTTCATATAGGGCAATTCAGGTGCTGCACCTACATCTATTAAGATACCATGAATACTAGATAGAAAACCTCTGGGCCCATCATAAGTGGTAAAGAGCTTTCCCAATGTGTAAGTGGCTTAAGTGCTTCCTCTTTATTTTCTGGATGAAGGCCCCAGTGTCGTAGCTGAAAACAGTAGATTCAATCTACCTCTTTTAGCTTGTATCTTTTTTACATTGATTAAAAGATTTAGCTTCACTCCCTTGAAACAGGTCATGCAGCATCCTACACTCCCCTTCTGACCAATGCTCCAAGTCCCCTATCAAAAGACCTGGAGTGAAATCGAGATTACCCATCAGCGGCATGTATTGTGAGGGGAAGGAGGTTAGCTTCCGGTTTCACGTAAATGAGTATCACACTTCTGTGGTAAGTTTCAGGAGTTTGGAATAATATAGCATACTGGGGTTCTCACTTTTCTTAGTCAATCGAGGAATGACCTATAAGGTGGGCTCATCACGCAGTGTCCATATGGATCCAGTTGCACTCGGTCTCATATAGGGACCATCCAAAAATGATGCAGAGCTGGGATGCATGATGAACAAGTTACTTACCTTCAGTAACGCTTTTTCTGATGGATACAGTATCTGCCTGTGGATTCTTCACCTTGTGAATATCCCCTGCGCCAGCAACATTTGGAAACTTTGGTAGCTCTCCACGCCGACGAGGACGTAGACGACGTCACAAAGGCACGACTCCGCTCCCGACCTCGCTGACGTCACTGGATCCATAAGAGAGCCTCGTCGGCGTGATGACGTCAGTTCCGCCCTTTTTTCTATGCCCCCGAGGCACAGGGACGGACCGACATAAATAGGTACAGTATACACAGTACACAGTATTCAAACCAACACACAGTGTGAAATCAATGCAAAAAGCATGAACAATTAAACATTTCCATTGGAAGAAACAACCATAACATAACAAGATTGCAGGTATAGAAGAGTGGATAAACGGGGAGGCGGGTGGGTCAGTGTGGAATCCACAGGCCGATACTGTATCCACCAGAAAAAGAGTTACCGAAGGTAAGTAACTTGTTCTTCTGATGGATACATCTGCCAGTGGATTCCTCACCTTGTGAATAGAATCCCACAGCAGTCCCCTCTCCCGGAGGAGGGTGTCCACTCCCCTATACCATTAAATCCTGAAGGACAGAACGCGCAAAATGGCCATCCCTCCTCACCTCGGAATCCAAGCAGTAATGCTTCGCGAAGGTGTGGAGGGAGGCCCAAGTTGCCGCTCTACAAATGTCCTCAACAGGAACACCTCTAAGAGGCAGATGTAGAAGACTTTGCCCTGGTAGAATGAGCTCTTATACCTTCTGGAGGTTCCTTACCAGCCAAAGAGTAACAAATCTTGATGCACAAGACAATCCATCTGGAAAGAGTGCGCTTGTGCACGGCTCTGCCTTTCCTGCAGCCAGCAAAGCCCACGAACAGTTGGTCATCTACACGATAGGCTTTAGTTCTATCAAGGTAGAAGATCACCGCCCTCCTTGGATTCAAGAGGTGAAGCCGCTCCTCCTCCTTGGAAGGGTGAGGGGGAGGATAAAAGGAAGGAAGGGTAATGGACTGCCCTAGATGGAAAGGAGTTACCACCTTAGGCAGAAAAGCAGCCCTGGTACTGAGTACCATTCTTTCAGCATGAATGGTCAAGAATGGGGTTTCGAACTCAGAGCTTGAAGCTCACTTACCCTCCTTGCCGAGGTAATTGCAAAGAAAAAAACTTAAAAGACAGTAATCTCATGGGACACTTGTGCAAAGGTTCAAAAGGAGAACCCATCAAGTATGTTAAAACAAGATTTAAGTCCCATTGAGGCACAATAAATGGAGTAGGAGGAAATGTGTTGGTAAGACCCTTAATAAAACGTAAAACAATAGGTGACTTAAACAAAGACGGTTGATCCGGCAAGCAAAGGAATGCCGACAAGGCCGATAAATAACCTTTTACAGTAGCCACAGCAAAACCCTGCTGGGCTAGAGAAAGAGCAAACTGAAGTATGTTGGATAAACGTGCCCTTAAGGGGTCAATAGATTTCTCTCCGCACCATGAAACAAATTTGGCCCACCTGTAAGAATAAATTGACTTGGTGGAATGCCGCCTGGCTGATAAAATAACATCCACCACGTCAGGCGGGAGAGAGAAAGAATTCAGATTGCCCCGTTCAATCTCCAGGCATGAAGGTGTAAGCTCTGGAAGTGGGGGTGTAGAACCTGACCCTGCGACTACGAGAGGAGGTCTGCCCTGAGAGGGAGACGGAGCGGAGGGCACGAGGAGAGGTGGAGAAGATCTGTGTACCATACCCTTCTTGGCTAATCCGGGGCGATCAATATAACTTGGGCCCGGTCTTGGCGAATCTTCCTCAGAACCAGAGGAATCAAGGGTATGGGAGGAAACGCGTAAAGGAGTTGTAAGCCCCAACTCAACTGAAAAGCAGCCCCCAATCAGACAAATCTGATGGTCCTGAACCCAGGACCAGAGTCGCAGAGCCTCTCTGCAGAGACATTGCAACCCCACTCCTCCCTGCTTGTTGACATACCACATCGCGGTAGTGTTGTCCATCAGGACTTGCACCGACTGACCGCGAACGGAAGGGAGGAAGGCCTTGAGAGCCAAACGTATCGCCCGTAACTCTAGAAGGTTGATATGAAGCAACCTCTCCTCTGGAGACCAAAGACCCTTGATCTCCAGATCCCCCAGATGAGCACCCCACCCTAGAGTGGATGCATCCGTAATCACTCCTTGAGACAGATTGCCCTCCACGCTCCACCAAGACAGATCCGCAGCCGCTTCTCTGGAGATCCTGTTCGACTCCCCGAGATCTCCATTGTGTTGATACCACTGCCTGCGGAGGCACCACTGAGGCGTCCTCATGTGCCAGCGTGCATGGTTGACCAACAGAATGCAGGAAGCAAACAGACCAAGCAGGCGAAGGACCTTCAGGACTGGAACGACCGCTCCATTGTAAAACAAGGGAATCATTTCCTGAATGTCGAGAATACTTTGAGGTGGAGGGAATGCTCGACAGATAGTAGTATCCAGTACTGCCCCTATAAACAGGTTGCGCTGAGAGGGCACCAGGTGAGGCTTGGGCACATTTATCGAAAAACCCAATCTGTACAACAGCTGGGTTGTTACTTGCAGATGATGACAAACCCTCTCTGGAGACTCTGCTTTGATCAGCCATTCGTCCAGATAGGGAAAAACTGGAAAACCCGATCTTCTGAGATGAGCTGCACACCACTGCCATCACCTTGGTGAAGACTCGAGGTGCAGTAGTAAGTCCAAATGGAAGGACTGCAAACTAATAATGTTGCAACCCTACCGTGAAACTGAGATACTTCCTGTGTGACTTCAGGTTCGGGATATGAAAATACGCGTTCTGCAAGTCGATCAACACCATCCAGTCCTCTTGCTGAGGCGCTTGAAGAACCTGCACCAGGGTGAGCGTCTTGAACTTTTCTTGCTTCAGAAAAAGATTCAAAATCCTGAGATCCAGGATTGGACGTAACATGCCATCCTTCTTGGGTATCAGGAAATACCGGGAGTAGCATCCCAGACCCCTTTCCTGCTCTGGAACCACCTCTATTGCGCCTTTTCTCAACAAAGTCAGGACTTCCTCCTGCAGGAGAAGAAGATGGACCTCCGAGCAAGCCCCTTGGCAAGGAGGGTAATTTGGAGGAAATTCCCGAAAGGGAATAGCATATCCATTTTCTACAAGATCTAGAACCCAAATGTCCGTAATGACGATTCCCAATCTTGTAGAAAATGGGTAAGCCGACCCCCGACAGGACCATCATGATCCAGAATGTTGAATCTAGGGCTGCTTTGCAGTGGCAAGAGGGGGGGGGGAGAGGAAGAGGAGGAGGAGGAGGGCTGACAACCTCGTGGGCGACCTCTGTTCCTGCCCCTATAAGATTTATATAGGGTGTTCTGCTGCTGCTGCTGCTGCTGCGGCTGCTTGTAGGTCCGAAAGGACGACCTTCCAAAGCCCCTGTACCTTCTATAAGAAGAACCCCTAGACTGTGTCTGCAGACCCAGAGACTTAGTCGTAGCCTTGCTATCCTTAAACCTCTCCAAGGCTGCATCCGCCTTCTTTCCAAAGAGACCTGAACCGTCAAATGGAAGGTCCAAAAGAGTTGCCTGGACATCTTGCGAAAACTCAGAAGATTTAAGCCATGCACTCCTCCTAGATGCCACCAAAGACCCCATTATCCTGGCTACAAAGTCCATTGTATCAAGTCCACTCTGAATCACCTGCTTTGCAGCTGCCGGAGTGTCACACAAGACTTCATCAAAGTTCTTTCTGTCTTCCTCTGACAACTTCGGGGCCAATTGACTTGCAGAATCCATTAAAGCATGGATATACCTGCCCAAAAGGCAAGTGGCATTAGTGGATTTGGGAGCCATAGAAGCTGATGAAAATACCTTTTTAGCAGCCTGATCCAGTCTCTTAGACTCTCTATCACCAGGAGTCAGAGGAAAAGCTCCAGCCGATTTCTTTAAGCATGCAGCTTGAATAACCAAACTCTCAGGTGCAGGATGAGAAGATAAAAACTCCGGATCACCTGGAGCCGTCCTATATCGCCTGGCAACTGACCTCGAAACTGCAGGAGCAGAAAAGGTTGTTTGCCAAACATCCAAAATTGGCTCTGTAATAGCTTCATTAAATGGAAGCAAAGGCTCAATGACTGTAGAAGGAGAATGAAGCATCTCCGTCAGAATATTAGACTTAAATACTGTTGTAGGGAGTTGCAAATCCAAAAGTTCAGCAGCCTTACGAATTACAACATGGTAAGGAACCACATCCTTGGAAGGAACATCAGAAGGAGGTGAAAGTTGCCATTCTGGAGATAGTTCCAAACCATTTGCCTCCCTTAGATCTTCAAAAAGGTTTTCAGACTCATGAAGCTCTCCTTCCTCCATCTCATTTTCTCTATAATGCTGCTCCTCCAGCAACCTTTGTGCCTCACGTCTGGACCTCACCTTCGGGGCAAACGGAGTCATACATGGATCCAACGGACTCAGAACCGGCGTCGAACTCGGATCCAGCGGCACCTTCGAAGTCGAACGAGGCCGAGCTGACGGCGCCGGAGATGGAGGCATCGACGTCGGCGTCGACATTCTCGGCGCCGGAAAATGCCAAGAAGGAGTGGCAGGTAGAAATGGTATGACCGGAGCTGGCGCATAAGCTTGTGGTACTCCCAAATTGAATGCCATAGGACCCATGGGACCCGAAGGTGCACCAGAGGGGTACATTGCCCTCGCAAAGACTCCGTACATCGCATTAAGGTAATGCGTCGGGTCTTGCCCTGGACAAGGAAATGGAGGGTACTCGTCTGGCATAGGCATAGGAGTCACCGAATTCGGGCCTGCCGGCGCCGATGGTGTATCCACCGGAGTCGATGGCCTTTCAGGTACAGGCACCTCTTCCACCGGAACCAAAGAGTGCTCCAAAGGAGGAGAAGGATTCTGCGCCAGTGACTGCTCCGCACACCGCGCCAGTGACTGCGCCGGTGAATCCACAGGAGCAGCAACTCTCACCGGGGATGGAGAGGGAGATATATAGTCCTTCCGACGTCGATGATCCTTCGAGGTCGACGACTGAGCTTCCTCCGATCGGCGCCGAGAGCCATGCCTCTTCTTCTTCTTATGTTTCTTGGACTTCGAAACATGACCTGACGTCGACTTCGACTCCAATCCCGACCTCGATCTCGACCTTGATCTGGCCTTCGATTTTCTCCGACTACTCTTCTCTTTACAAACCTTTGCCATAAACAGCTTGGCTTCCCATTCTTTCAGAGCCTTCGGGTTCATCTTCCTGCAGGAAGGACAATCCTCGACATCATGGTCCGATGACAAACACCATACACAATCGTCGTGTGGATCCGTTATGGACATATATATATCCACCGCACTCCCTGCAAGGCTTAAATCCTGATTTTCTCGATGACATCTTCGAGAAGAGAGAAAAAGAGAGAACAGGATACAACTGGAAACCCAAAGTAACAAGCTACGGAGAGTCCCAAAAACCGTTGGCGTCGATGGCGTGGAAAAAAGGGACCTGACATCACGCCGACGAGGCTCTCTTATGGATCCAGTGATGTCAGCGAGGTCGCGAGCGGAGTCGTGCCTTTGTGACGTCGTCTACGTCCCCGTCGGCGTGGAGAGCTACAAAAGTTTCCGAATGTTGCTTGCACAGGGGATATTCACAAGGTGAGTAATCCACTGGCAGATGTATCCATTAGAAAAGTTTTCTTGACATCTGGTAAAACCAGTGCACAGCAATGTTTGTTCGCTTTCAGAATTTTTCTCAAGACCCGTGCTTGTCTGCCCACCCCGATAAAAGTGCCAATCACTGTCTGCAAAGCCACTAGATCAGTCTCAGGGAGGGCAATTGGAAGGGCCTGAAAAAGATAAAACAACCTAGCTAAAATGTTCTGCTTCATTACTGCTATTCTGCCCTTCCAATTATAGGAATAAATTCCACCATTTGTATAGGTCACTCTCATCCATGTATTTTAACCTCCCATTTTTAATTTTCAGCAACTTCAATGACTACTCAATTATGGTGCTACCAAATGTACCATTCGGTGTGTAACACTATGCACTGCTTCAACGTATTTCCCGCTCCACTTTCTTAAAAGAGCAATTAAATAGTTCATTACACAGCTCTAAGCAGAGGAAAGCAATTCACCCACATACCTTCAATTAGATCTTGCCTGATCTCCAGCAGCAATGCTCTACTATGGAGCAGAAAAAGTAAACACTGTGAATGTTCTCCTGGCCTATGAGGGCAAAAAAAACATAGAACACATGTAGCTTATGGTTCTCCACTAGACCTCCGGTCATAACCTTAAGCTGATCAGCCAAAAGTGGATCAGACTGTTAGAGCTCTGGGCTCCCAAAAGAAGGGTGGGTCAATCTGAACATCTTGAGGTAACAGCTAATGGTTGTTATCCTTCAAGGGAGAACTGAAGCCAAACCGTTCACAGGAGGCTTCTTCCCGAAACGACATCAGTACCAAGACCATCCTCACCTGCAAAAACAGTGCAGGCCCTCCTAACAGCTTTTAACAGGATACCACAAAAACATTGTGCAAAGTTTTGACGCCTCTGACTTCCCAGTTAGCAACCTCCCTACCTTTACAGCTATTTACAGGAGGCCCCTGTGTTTCACAGATTCCTAGGTTCCAAGTGGCCCAAAAGGAACAAGCCGGCGCCTAACAATTTCATAACTAAAACAATAACTTCAATGGGAAAACATCATACTTTTATCCCTCTGCCATATACCTGAGCAATGTTGTACAAGGCATGATGAGAAATGTGTCTGCCTGAGGCCTGGTTTGTATCATAATGTAAAAACATTAGCTTTTAGACCTAAAACCTGGCACCTTTTCACACTAAAAGAGTGCATTTCTACTTGAATTTTAGTTCCATGTGGCCGAACAACCCTCCCACTAACGACGGGAACTGGAAATGCTGAGGACAAGTAACACAATGCGGTAGATTTTAGCAGAAAACAAGGTAGAGCCCTTTATTTAAAATAACTGGGTCAAACATGGAAGGAAGCATTATGTGTTCAGTAAATACGCGCACAATGCAAGTGCAATTATCGGACAATCGCAAATTGGAAAATGTTGGACAGAAATGCATGTACTGTACTTTCCGGCATCAGCATTTAGGAGACTGGCTGCCCTAACATTTGGACTCTGCGAGCCGAGCAGTTCGGATGCACCAGGCAATAACCAACAGATAGCTCAGGGAGACATTTAAATATTGTGAGAGTGCACATCGGCTCGCTTTGTTGAAATAATTTACTTAATAACGATAATTGGGCAGCTATTCAGAAACTGTATATGACAGAGAAATTAGTAAATGGCTGAAAACTGTACAGAGGAGGGAAGTAATTAGTCAATTACAGATGCGTCTAAGAAATGAGATAATGAGTGAATAGCTGAGTGCTGCTGAAGAGCACTAATTTATGTAGAACATTTTGTTTATCTTCCTATTAGTTCTATACAAGTTCCAGATTGGGGCAAACAAAAAAAAAAGAGAAATGTTACTCTGGGAGAAAATTTGCATATCATGAATAGGCAACAAAATGTGCAAATGAATGACCAATATTCAGGGCATTAGCATATGACTTAAAGCACAGATTCGGGTCACTTTAGAGGTCAGCCTGATGTACAACTATGTCACCTTTAAACACATTTACATGGCCTGAGAGCACTTCCAAGGTCAGCTTCATTGCATGATCAACATTCAGGATGTAGTATAGAAGGAATCACCAGTTTTTTGTGTTACTCTACTTTGTGTCATTTGTCTGTGAATCATGCGATTATTCTTGTTGTGTATTCTTACTTGATGTAGATATTGGTTTTTTGACCTTCCTTCCACCCTTTTGTAAAGCGCTCTGATAAGTTTCGGGTTCTTGTTCACGCTATATAAAACTTTATAAATAAACAAATAAACAAATATAGGGCAGAATCGGTGGGTCTTCCCTGAGGTGCAGTGGAGCGCCACAGGCTTTGGCAGTTGGGCAGCATGCCGCAACCAGATGGTGCCAGCGGGCTGGGGTACAGTTTACACCCTGGGAATTAAAGGCCATGCTCTGCTCTGGCATGGGTTGTGAGGGGCAGAAACCTATGTGACACCGGGCAGAGAACCTTGTGAATTCTTCAGAGAGGGATGGAAAACAAAGGTGCTCCAAGAGGAAGAAAAAGTGGGAATGGGACCTTGTCTGTTGTTTCTTTGTGGACAGCAGCCATCCTACATTAAAAAGATGTCCGTAGTCATCTATTGATAATCCTAATCACAGGTGCAGCAAAAGTGATCTCAATCACTCTTCGTTCGCGATCATCATTGGAAACCAATATATATAATATTTGTAATCATTCACTTTCATTATACAAATTACATGAGGAGGCCGGTAGACATCACCAACGGATAAAGTGACTGCAGCCCCAAAAATGACACATTGCTGCTTAGAGCCAGGACCTGGATAAAAGGAGGGAAAGGGAGGTCTGCTCAAGACCGGAGGGTAGGGAGACCACTTCCAGGACTTAAGACACACAGAAAGGCTGTCACTGAGGAGCACAGGATCTACAGTTTGTGGCATCCATTGGTAATAGAGGGCTGACAAACAGTACAAAAAAGGGGGAAAACAGAGGATCCACTAGAACAAAGGAAACAAGCATTGGCATAGCCAATAGGTCTCGCCTTAGGGACAGTATAAGTGTTTAGCTACACAGAATATTTTCCTTGGTGTAGCAGAACTGACAAATCCCAAGATCATGAGCTAGAAAGAAGATGCCATGCACTGTCAGTAATACATTCAAAATAGTTTACCACGGAGACAAAGGCACAGACAAGAAGGGGCTGGGAGAAAAATAGGAGCATAGATAGTCAGAGGAACAGGGCTGGAATAACGTAGAGGGAGAGAGCCAGAAAGCAGAACAGGCCAAAAGATGGCAGAACGCCACAAAATGAACACACCTTTGAAATAATAGCGCTCGTTAATAAGACGTTTTGCTCCAGATGAAAGAGTATCGGGTTTGTGAATTTGAACATGTGTTTTATGTTGGTTGTGCACAGGAGAAACAGATTAAGCGAAGCGAATAAAAGCACTCCCCAACCAGACTTTGTGTGTAAAAAGAAGTCGGGGAGTTGCTCCGTATTGGTGTAGAGGGAGGACTGGGTGAATGGGATGAGGTTATGAAGTCAGTTCCAAGAATCCGAGTAAAGCGGTCCTGGTAGGCGAAACACTTAATGGTTTGAAAAGAAAATATCCATAAAACTCTCACTTGAGCGCAAGAGAGCATCCTTAATCTACAATACTGTGTGGGGCAAGCATTACACGTGTATTTTACCTGAACCTTCACTCTGGGTAAATAGCTGAAATAGTCGAATTTCTTAAAATGCAAAATGTCAATATATTTAGCAATTTCTGATGTGTCAGTGCCACACCCCTGCACTTTACGGTTGATTAACTGAACATACAAAAACAATGGAGAGAGCAAGGGTTATGTTCACCGGAGTGAACTGGGAGTACTCCTGTACCCCTGGATACAATAGTAGAAAAAACAAATGGAGGAGTACCACCAGTGAGAATTCACAAGTCGCTGTAGGGGTGGACGGTTTTCGCAAGGTGGAGGAAAACTCTTTTTATTAGAAACCCCTCACTCATCACCTAGTGATGACATGCTTCATCATCGGGGTCCACCCTAATGACCTAGCGTCATCAGGGTGTGCTTCAACACCTGATTGCAGTGGAGCAGGTTGTGAGTGGTGGTGCGTGAAAAAAATAAAAAGTAAGTGTGTTAAAAATTGTCCTGGTTTGAACTTGGAAAAATAAAGATTTTTTATTGGCAAGCAACTGGACAATGTTAAAATCGTGGCGAGATAAAATAAGGGCAGTGATGAGCCCGTGTATCTCTTTATGTGTTGGGTCTACATGTTTCAACCTTAGCGGTTATGGTGAACCAGGTTTTCGTCAGGACCTCAAAACCAAGTTGGTGGATGGTCTGCGTCCCCTAAAAGACGCACCCAATCCTCCCACATGGGACCACTGAATGGCGAAAATGTGCCCGTGGTGTTAGCTCGCTCTACAATGGGTGAGCTCTAAAAATCAAAACACTCTCAGTGGAGTGTTCAAGGACTTCATGGGGCAGGGGAGGTTACCCTCGTGAATAAACGTATTAGTTTGACGCCGAGGATTTCAGCTTGTAACCTACTGCCTGCACCGCCCCGTTAGACTGAAGTCCTTGAACACTCCACTGAGAGTGTTTTGATTTTTAGAGCTCACCCATTGTGGAGCGAGCTAACACCACGGGCACATTTTCGCCATTCAGTGGTCCCATGTGGTAGGATTGGGTGCGTCTTTTAGGGGACGCAGACCATCCACCAACTTGGTTTGGAGGTCCTGACGAAAACCTGGTTCACCATAACCGCTAAGGTTGAAACATGTAGACCCAACACATAACGAGATACACGGGCTCATCACTGCCCTTATTTTATCTCGCCACGATTTTAACATTGTCCAGTTGCTTGCCAATAAAAAATCTTTATTTTTCCAAGTTCAAACCAGGACAATTTTTAACACACTTACTTTTTATTTTTTTCACGCACCACCACTCACAACCTGCTCCACTGCAATCAGGTGTTGAAGCACACCCTGATGACGCTAGGTCATTAGGGTGGACCCCGATGATGAAGCATGTCATCACTAGGTGATGAGTGAGGGGTTTCTAATAAAAAGAGTTTTCCTCCACCTTGCGAAAACCGTCCACCCCTACAGCGACTTGTGAATTCTCACTGGTGGTACTCCTCCATTTGTTTTTTCTGATTAACTGAACAGCCAGAGAGAAAACTGTACAACACAGAGCATTGAAATGTTTAGAACCCCCCACCGCCTCCATGACTTGAGGAGCATATTTCGCAATCTCAAGAAGCTGTCAGTCATCCGACGAGAACCATTTGTGTCCCCTTCAAAAGATATGTCCCTGAGATAAGAAATAGCAGGGAAGCCTTGAGCAAGGCATGTGTCAAATTTTCAAGCATTCTTGCAGATAGCGCATGCGCGCTGGCTAGGCTCGACGTAAAATGGGATGGAACAAGATTCCACATTTACAGATGGCCAGTGGCTGATTCCTTATAGAGGGAGATGGATGGAGAGAGGCCCGAAAACACTATTTACAATAGAAACCAGAAATGCTATTTTACCTTGTTATTGTCCCAGCTAACCTCTTCTCTCCTTCTCTGTTGCTCCCAGGCTGGGAAACAACTAAGAAAGTTGCATATTAAGTTTTGACAAGTGCAGAACATGATGACAGATGGTTTAGTTTTATATAGGATTTCATCATATTAACTTTGTAAATTGAGGGCTTACACCTGGCTTCTGATTGTGTGATTTTGGTTTTATGAACTGATGCTAATAAAAAATACTAAAACGTTAAAGTGACTACACATCTCTCCTAGGCATCTTTGCAGTGCTTTATGGGCACCCAATTCTCATTGAAAACACCACGAAACCCGGGCCATCACATTTTAGACTACATTGTAATAGCCATTTTATTTCTCATCTTGTAAAAGAACAGGTTTGTTTTTACTACTGGGATGATCGCTTGCTTGTTTTGCCAATGCGTTTCATCTACCGCTCTTATCACTTTGCAAGAGTGGCTTGGCCTGGCCTACCTATTAGCTCCCACAGGTTGACAGAAGTATTATTATTAGGTAGACCATGAAGGTATTTTTTATTAAAAGGAAACATGAAAATATTCTCAAACCTATTTAAATATTTTTTTGTTTTCTGTGTATTCTTCCACTGTGTGCAGTATTAGCATTACCTTCAAAACCAGGCAAGTATTCCAGTCATGATGGCATCAGACATATACATCCATACATGTTAAGACACATGGCCACTGAAAACCATAGTCACATATAGGCAGTTACATTACATAGTTACACAAACATATGCAAACAGACACACAAACACACGTCCTCAAACAAAATTAGCATGTCTGTTTTTGTTTTGAAATGAGAGTACTCTTAGCACTTAGCAAATTTTGTGTAGCAAATTGTTGAATGGGTAAATCCAAAAATGAGTCAACATATGGGTTGATAAATGGGTGAGGATTGGCTGGATGGATGGGAGTACATAAAGGAATGGGCAAGTGGACACAAAGTCATATAGCTGGATGAGTGTACGGATGGATGAATGGTGTAGAATATGTGTGGTATGATTAGTGAGTCGATAGATGAATACAGTCATACTGGCAGCAGCATGTTATTCTTCCTTCCTTGCGAGGAGCACACTCTCGCATGGATGCACTGTCCCATTCATCCATCACTACACGTAATCACTGATCCAGGTATCTATCCACAATCACTCATGTGGACACACCTGCATAACCCTTTCATTAATTGGCTTGTCTATCTATAATAATTTCCCACAAACATACATACAAACTCACCCATCACTTACCAAACACGTTACTAATAAAAAGCAGCTCTATTGGATTTTCTAATGCTTGTTTTTTGTAAGGGGGTTGATGCCTTTCTGCAGGAATTCTGATATACATTAGATGGTACTCTAATCACTTTCACTATATGTGGAGTGGAATTGTTCATAAAAGAATAGGCAAAATACCCTAAATAATAATGAATCATTCTCAAAGTGGATCAAATAAACAAAAGGGGTCATGATCCAAGCAAAATGGACAACCAGATGGTCATACTTACTGTGCACTTTGCGCTGTTGTCATAGTTCTTATGCAGCCACGATTCCCAGTCCGCCTGGTCAATAGCATCATTCCAGCTGGGGTAGTCCACAAGTGCTGCATGTGCAACAACTTCATTCTTTTCATTGCTGATCGTCACTGCCAGGTTTGCTTTCTCACTGAAGTGAAGAAGGCGACATAGTCGGTCATTCTAAAGCAAGTTTATAGGTACAGAACACTATGAAATCTACAAATTTACAGGAAAGCAAATATGGGGCCCTCTTTTTATGTTTCAACTTCAGTCAACTTAATCTGCCTGTAGTCACAAACCTATTGTCTAATATATATACACATACAGTGGGCTTTGGGACAGCTTTTTCCTCTTGATGGGAAGACTTTCTTCTCATACTCATTTCCCTGCTTCTTAACCAGGTTTCTGATCCCTATTCTACTTGTCCCGCCTTTGGAGCAGGTCTTTACTGTGTTAGGATTGAATGACTTGTGCCCTTTCCCTCTTGCATTCAGGGAACCTCATTTATCTTTCCCTTCTAGCACTCCATGGGAGAGCATGTGCTTTTTTGCTTTCTCCTTCATATGCTGCCTCCCCGCTATATCCCCCACATCTTCATTTTGCTCTCCCCTACTCCCAACAGCTATCGCAATATTTGTATGCTTCCCTAACCGGCCAGAAGTGGTCAAAAATCGACTCAGCTTGGCTCGGACTTGGAAATGTGACATCATTCAAGAACAATGTTCTATGATAAGTTATGATAGTCATGCTAAGATCGAACATTATCCAACAGAGACTCAATCAGCTGGGTAGAGAGGAGTAGAACTATGGTTATTGACCCTTGAGGATACAGTTAAGAAAATGGTTATCATTTCATTACTAGCTGTATGACCTGAACAGATAAACAATAAAAATGGAAGCTCATGTAATGAGGTCCCTGTGTTACAAATCCTACACTGAGAATTACTTCAAACTAGCCAAATCAAGAGTTACAGATTTATTTGGGAACCTTTTTCTGCACATTTGTTTGAGAAGATCCCACTGTGCTTTAGGATCACGTCTGAAACGTAGTTTTGTATGTCTGTAACAAAACAAACAAAACGGTCACCTAGTTCAGCCCTTAAGAGTACCCCATGGCCTCAAAGTTTAGTCCTACGTGGCCTTTCCGCTTCTAGCTACTTGAAGGAAGGCTAGAGGGTAGAAGTGTTAGTGTTTTAGTGATGGAACAAATACACAGGTGGCCACGAGCCAAAACATATAGCATTTGTAAGTGAGAAAACCATCCTATAGCCCCTGACATCATCAGAGGGTCCCTTCGATACAGCCAACCACTTTATTTTACCTTAGAGATATAGGGTCAGTATTATCTTAGCTCCTTTTCAACTTATTATAGAAATAGTTGGAACACTGGTGTCCCTATATCTATAATAATCACCCTGCTAAAATCATGTAGTGGCTAAAGACTGGGAAAGGTTTTATAAGACACTCCAGAGAGTCACATAGGACTAAACCTCACTGCAGTTCCTTTGAGATGATATTTTATTTGTATTATTATGGAATTGTTTACGGTTATAGAAGTCATATGTTTGATTTGTTTCTGTAACCTGTTGTCCCTCCGTCTCACAATTATATACTTTCAGTAAGTATGGGCAACCTAATAATCAGAACGCTACCTTGTTTGCCCTGGACTTCGTTATTGTTATCGGCTATCAGGACGTTACCCTGAGGTTTGTTTTTAATTTCATGTTTGTTATCCACATGGTGGAGAAGTCATGCCTTTCCAGACTGATCTGTGGGAGTGGACCACAGCAGAATCATTGCCCATTGACTTTAAATTAGGATGCTAACAACCATGGTGAACTCAAATAAAAAAAGAATTTCACAAGACTGCAGAACCTCCATCACCTCGTGCATTCAATTTATATTCTGGCATTATAAAGAAGGTATTAAATCATAGCCCCTCACCACAACATGATTAGGTTTAGATGAGGACAGCAGTAGCTCTCTGGAATACTACATGTCATCAAGTCTTGTAAGTGTACAGCAAGACATAGTATACAGGTAGAGAGGGCTTTTGTTCAGCCCATTTCAGCCATTAGAGCTTTTATTTGTTTTTATGGATTTTACATTCATTAAATGGGTTGTCCACCAAGGCCAGGGCATTATGTGGTTAGTTACATTATCCCATTTGTATTCCCATTTGGTTTTGGCGATAAGGCTTCATGCTTTTGCTTATACATTTGCAGATCTGACATCACAATTGTGCATTGCTTTTTGTATTTATTTTTGCTGGCACAACAACATTTTAATTGCCGATTTATGGCCATTTTGTTTAGGAGTTGGGGCTATTTTGACGTATAAGCATTCAGTGGTGGCCACTTTGGAAAAATAGTGGTAGAGTGGGAGGAACTCGATTTAAAAAAAATCTGTGAAGGGCCCCTGCATCTCCTCTGTACTCATCTCTTCTTGGCAGCATGGAAGCACACTGGCTCCCAGATATCCCTAAGCCAATCATGACGCTGCTGTCACCAGCATTACAGCAGTATCGTGATTGGTCTGAGCGGCCTGGTTCAGCGCTCAGACAGGGTGTGGGAGCCTGTGCATGTTCTCTCCACCCAGCTGTGCAACATAGCCGGGTGGAGAAATGCTAAGTGCGCATGACGGTTTGGCTGGTCCAAGATGGCCATTCACACAGTCATGCACACTTATGATGCACACTATACCACTCCTCCTCCCTGTCCCTGTGACACAGCCCAGCCCCGCCCTGCACTAACCTGGCTTGGGCTGAATAAAAATGATAATAACGTAACGTTATTCACATTGCATTAACATTTTATTTTTTATTTTACACTCAGTGGGGCGACGCTTCCCCACGGTAGCGGAGGAGCCACCCCTGACATGGCAAAAAGGTATAGTGTTATTCACTAATCACTTTTGCGTGTTTGTTTTCCTTTGCTGTGATGATAACATGTTGTTAGCATTAGGGTCTTATAATCATCACAAAGTAAAAATAGGTGCGAACACAGACTTTCTGAAAGATACAACACAAATGCTACCCTTTTGTGTACGCTTCTTAGCGAATATATGCACCCTCATAAAATTCCCCAAAAACATATGTTTGTGATACACTCTTCTACTCCAACATTTTTAAGGCACGTCTGCAATCTTACCACATTTCTCTTGAGCCTTTTCCTAAACAGGAACATATTAGATAGGGGGCCTCAGAGCTATATATTAGATGGGGGGGCTTCAGAGCAACATATTAGATAGGGGCCTCAGAGCTGGTGGTTGCCAGTGGTGCCAACTGGCACTCATTTCTGAGGAATAGCACTTATTTTTCCTCAATAGTCTTGAGTTAGAGCAAGAGAGCTAGAAACACAAAAACGTATAGACGGATGAAGAGAAAGACAGAAAACAATGACACGGGGAGAAACCAGGGATTAAGAAAAACAAGCAAGAGTGAGACAAAAAGACTGGGGTGTCTAGTGGTAAAGAGGCTTGAAGTGGAATTAAGAGAATGCAGTATTGGTATTCAGCCCCACATTCTTTGATGGTGTCAAATACGGGCTTCTGGGCACACTTTGGGCCCCAGCATTATTCTTTTACAAATTAAGCACTGGATAGTTTGGGGCTTGCATATTCTTTAGCTCATGTTTGCTAGCTTGCACCTACGCCTGCTTTTTTAACTTGTTTTCCCACTTGCCACTTGTAATCATCGCAATCATTTACTGTTCAACCACGTGCTGTGTCCTGCAAGTGCACTTTCGGTTTAAACTTCTCAAAATATTTAAAAACACTTAGGAAACGGATACTTGTGCATAAAGGCAACGTGCCAACACTAGTTTTGTTACCAAAAGCAGACATATAGTGAGGACCCAGCCCTAATTCAATCTCCACAATCGAGCTCATAGCATTTAATTACCACAGTATTTCATTCACTATATTGGGGTATTACATTTTCACTACACAATGTTACATCAACGACAAAAAATTCCTTTCATTGCTGGTAAACATCTCAGCTGAGGGCAGCATAGAGCATCAGATGGAACAAAATATCTAATATGCTCTTATTTTGCTACATTTGCCTATTAAGGCCAAGACTTACAATGCAAACTTCATCCTCGGACTCCTTGTCCTAAAACTCGTTTGTGAGAAGAGTGCTAATACAACTGCTAAAGTGGCCCTGCTCCCAGCCTTTATATTTGTTTAGCCCATTATACTGTTTCATTGTGGGATTATCTTTCTAGGACAGGTGGGTGCAACAAACACACACATACACAGGCCACCACCCCCACGCCACCACCTCAACTATTACTCAAGACTTCCTTCAACAAAAACCCAGACCTATTGGCTTTGCCCATGCTTGTTATGTCTTCAAATGATTTCGTAATTGCCAGATCTTGACATATTTCAATCTTATTTTGCACTGAATAGAATACACCAATAAAATCCACTTAGCTTTCTACAACACTTTCCTCACTCAAACCTTCAGAAGTGGATTGCTAGTGTGATTTGCACATATAAAAAACAGATCACCTACTTGACATTCACTTTAATACTTACAGAAGATAAGTGACGTTTATCCTTCCAAATACCTCTTCTGTAGCTTCATTTATAAGACTGGTGATTCCTGCTATATCCGAGGTCTCTGTTCTTCTTGTGTGTATCACCTCTGTTTCTCCATTTGTAGAGGCTATAGCCGTCATTGTTCCAATTTACTAAAATAAAATTAAAAACTATAATTTTTAGAAATGATAAAACTATGAAAGAAGCTCTTTTTATTCCAAATATGAAATGGTGCATTAAAAGTGTATCTACGCAATACTAAGTGGCCAACTATGGGCGACCTGCAGAGAGAGAAGTGGGCACAAAAATGGCACTTTGCTGATGGAGCCAGCGGGGTTGCCCCATTTCACTGAAGAACTGAAATTAAACTCAATACAAATTAAATTATTTGAAGTAAGGAAATACAATATTCAATAGCTTTGGCAAGGCTTTTGACGGTTTTAATAGGAAACGTGCAGTGAAGATGGAAAAAAAAAATTAAATTGGAAATTTGAAAGATTGTACCAACTGACAGTGAAAACAATTAGATTATTTCATACTCTCAGGATTTTGCAGACAATTTGTTGAAATATTAACAAAAATAGGGAAAAGAATCAGACAGGTAGTGCCAGTGGACACCTCAACTGCTTCTCGTCTCTTCTCATTCACGAGCTTTCCCATTGAAGATCTCCTGTTTAGAACCTGTAAACTAATGTTTCAGGTACATTATAGCCAGTTCTCTCAGTCTGAGTTGACAACTCCAAGTTCGGAGACAGTGCAGCCATCAGCCCAAGTCCTCAAAGATGTTATGAGTATTCTTTTTCTCCGAAATAGAAGGAAAAGCATTATTTTCCATCAGATTGCATCAGTCATGGTTAATTTTTGGAAAGGTCACAATTTAAAACAAGGTATTTTGCCCTGATCCTCTACAACAGCTGAGTTGCAAATGGGGAGCAAGAGCTGGGCACCCTAGCTGAGGCCAACTGGTCTGAGGCTTATACGGCCCCCATCCTAGCAGTGTCAACATGATTTAAATTGATATAGCTGAAATAGTATTACAGAGCAGACTCTGGGAAATGAAAAGAAGCCCAGATCAAGATGTACATCAGAGATCAGCACGTTTCTTTCCACACCTCATGGACATGCCGAGTAATTCAGTACTCCTGTACCTGAATCCATGATGTATTAGCTCATATTTGTCGGAGACCCATTTCACCTGAACCCAAGCTAGCGTTGTTGGAGTTGATGGAAAGGGGCAGACCGGGGATACTCTCTCATTAGTAACAATGAGTATGATGGTAGCCAAAAGGGACATTGCATGGCACTGGAGATCCGACAAAGAACGCCTCTAAACTAATGGATCCGAGGCATGGGCTATTGCGTCAAGGCGGAGGAGTGAGTCTTTAAAGCCAGTGAATGCCCCAAAAAATATCCAAAAGTTTGTGGTTGAACATTTCTAGGGTATATTTCTAAGCTGTAGTTAGATAGGTTTCAAGCATCAGCACAGCGAGATCTAAATCGAATGTTTTGCATCTGCCAATGTACTAAATGAAACAGTAGTGTGCGTTGCTATGCCTAGCAGTACATATTTGTCATTAAAACAATGAAAAGAGTTGCAAAAATAAAACATTAGGGATTATGGAATCCATAATAATGGTGCGGCCTCCAAATGAGGTCCTGTTATCTTCCTGCCAATATATTGCTGGTCAAAATGCCTTTATTGGTAGTTGAAATAACTTTATGCATTTTTATTCTAAAACAGCTACATGCAATGAGTGATGGAGCAACATGACTAAGATCAAGAGGGTAACAGAGTGTCCAAGGGGTGATGCTACCGTTCGGGAAAATCTATGTCTTCAGCCACTTCCTGGTTTTGTTTCAAAATGAAGCGCAACTGATGGGAGTTCTTCTGCCAAGATAACAGAAGGCTCTGCTACCTTCGGGTGCCCTCTTAATTTTGGGGATGTAAAGTATCTAGGTATCAACAAAGTCCATATGCTGTTGGGCGATTGGGGGGTAAAATTTTGAAGATCGTGAACTCGAGGCCTAACCAGTTTAGGGTTTACTGGCTGATGAAAATGGCTTCAAACAACAATACTAGAATAACAACAGTTTAGTAGTTTAAAAGTACTGAAAATAGATGATACTTTAATAAAAAAATGTATGCCGCTCAATGTATCAGCCAGTGAAGAATGAAAATATTCCGAGATTGGCATGCCAGAATTCAATCTCATTACTTACACACCATACCAGATATCAGCTTTTAACTCACAAAGAGCAGTCAGAAAAGGTGGGATGTGAGTGTTGTTTGTAACAGAAGCCATGCAATTGCATTTAGTACTTTCTGGAGTAACAGCTGACAGACTGGAAGGCCCAAACACACAAAAAGTAGTCTATTGGTATGAATCTTGTCTTTTATTTGGGGTTTATTTCCCTTCAAAACCACCTGCTCATGCCCAGCCTCTACTGGTGCAGACTCATTTCTTCCTCTTTCCCGTTTTCTACCTTGTACTCTACCGCTTTCTATAAAAAGCCTCAAACTGATCGAGGCACACACTGTCTGGTTGTTAAGCAATAGTGAGCCTCTGAGGTATTTCTTTAATTTGTTTTCTATAGCGCGAACTTCGCCAAAGGGTTACCACTGGACCATCTGTTCTGCTAACTTCGCCAAAGGGTATTAGAGAACTTTAAAAAAAGGAACAAAACATAAGTAAAAAATAATAATAAACACAACCGATTAACATGTTCAGCGTAGGCTAAACACCAATCAGAAGCATGGAGCGGTGGTAAAAGAGTCTACCAAGAGGATAGAGATGATAGTAGGGAAAAGAGTCAAATATGTAAGAAAATCAAGACAACAGGAAAAAACAAAAAAGGTGAAACCAAGAAAGGTATACAGAATATGGAGAAGAGTAGAAGCTTTGAAAGGGCAGAGGAGAGGTTGGACCAGGAAGGTGGGGAGGAATCAGGTGTGGCCCATTAATAGTCAGGCAATGGGGCAGGATATTAGAAGAGTAGGTAATGTTCTCAGTCTCAATTGAAATGTGTTTCGAATAGGGGGAATGTTAACTCCTTTTTAAAAGATGCAAGACGGTACGATGAGCAGGTGGAAGGCAATTCCAAATGTTTGTGGTGCTCCAGTGTGATTGCTTCATGCACTACACTTGTTTGAATGTAGGAGGCTCAAGGTGAAGTTATTCTGCATTTCTCAACACTTGTTTGCATTGGTAAAGTTCATTGTCACAAAGAAACAAATAGACAGACTTGTCATTAGTATTAACTTAATTCACAGGGAAATCACCAAGGAAGATGCTGGCCTTCGAGATTTACCTGTTGGGCCTTAATAATGGACTGCATGTATTCCTCAATGACTGTACCCCCACCCATCTCTGTCACAAGGAACTGGGACTAGAGTTCATAGAGGATCACATTGCTAGTACCCCTTTGCGTTAATGGGCAAAAATGTGGCTGTCTAAAGAGCTAATGTTTTCACGAGAAGTAATTAAAGAATGCAAAACTTGGCCAATGCTCTAAAAATACCATGGCTCCGCTTCTTGAGGGACAAATATCATGCGATAGGATTGGGCCACTTTTAGGACAACCCTGAAAGTATCCCACCGAATGCTAAAGCCACTATCAAAGAGTCGTTCTACTTCAGGGCCAATGGGCGCTATCTAGAACAAGATGAGATCGGCCTACCACATATGTCCCTGATCCCATTGCAATACTATCTATCTTTTACTAATGATCTGCAGACTAGATTTTATTTCACCAGATTCCGTCTACGCACTGTGCACTTTTTGTTGGCATTTCCACGTCAGAGGGTAATGACAAGCTCATACCTTGTCCGTGTGACAACTCTACAAGACAAAGCACTATGCACTTTATTCTATTTTGCACCTTATACAAATGTGAGGAGTAACTTTATTAGTCCTAATATTAAGGAAAATCCCCCCCTGCACACACATTGATGGTTTTAACTTCCTGCACACATTGGCTAACCCAGATATTTGCATCGCGGTAGCCAATTACATAAAAGTTTCTATGGCTATCAGAAAATGCTATGAGTAAGAGCTACCATACAATAAATGCTCTTATTTCAGGCTGTCTTAAACCGTTCACTGTAGATTTAGAATCTTATGCCTTGGGAATTTTATGAACTGTGGTAATACAATGCCGCTTCAATTCATTTACTGTATGTGTTGGACTTGGCCCTTTTTGGCTAAAGTTCCCTAAACTTTTTGCCTTCCCCTAGACCTTTTTGCTGACATGGTGTTGCCAACTTAGATGCTTTGGGCACTTTGCAACTGCTGAGCAGTGTCAAAGTGCAAGTTCTCCCTGTGTATAGCGTAGTGGTAATTGGTTGTCCATGATTGGTATGTTTGTCTTACTAGTAAAGTACACTATGTGTGCCAGGGCTGGTAATGCAAATGCTACTAGTGGGCCTGCAGCACTAATTGTGCCACCCACCCAAGTAGCCCTAAAGAGAGAACTCAGGCCTGCCACTGCAATGCCTGTGCGCAGCTTGTTAAACTGCCTTGTTGTCCTGACAAGTGCACCCACTTGCCAGGCCTTACCCTTCCCTTTTTATGCACATCAGACACCCCTATGGTAGGCCAAAGGAACCCCCCTGGGCAGGGTGTAGTGTATGTGAAAGGTAGGACATGTACTAAGGTGTGTACCATGTCCTGACAGTGAAAGACTGCCAAATTCCTTTTTTCACTCTTGCAAGGCCATCTTGCCCATAGGTCAGAATGGGGGAGGCTGTGTAATATGCTTTCAGCCTATATTCCTATAGGCTTAAGATGGAGAGGTGAAGTTTAGTGTGCCTGAACTCACAATTTAATAACATCTTTTTGTGAAGGTGGTTTTTGAATTTTGTGTTTAGAAACCACGCTTTTAGAAGGTGTCCTTCCTTTCCCTTACTTAGAAGCAAGGGTCCCTATTTGGACTAAGGTACCTACCTCAGCCAACTAGAGACCCCCAGTTCTAACAGTATGTGAAGAATTTTATGTTCCTGGAATTTTATGTATTGTCTTTTTAACCTATTGATTGTAATTGTTTTATATACCGTGTTAATTTTACTATAAACTTTAATGGTTCTTTTAACCGAAATAAAGTTATTCTTGACTTGACTGTGTTACTCTTGACTCGAGGGTGTTAGATGATGTTTAACCTGAAGCTAGAGGCATTACGTGCAAAGACTTCCAGTGATAAGTATTGAAAGGAGTGGTACTGATCAGCAGGAAGTCTTTTACAACAGATCGTATTCTTATGTATTACTGACATTTCTGTCCTCACAGTCGTTACAGAGAATGGAATAATACAGAGGAAAAAGAAGATCCAGAAGATTGAGGTTTCTTTGAACCCGGTGTCAGTATGAATTAGGATATTTAAGTCGAGGTTCACAATAGAGTTAGAATTTTCCAAACAAGGCTTAACTGCTGAATGACAATTATGTGGCAGACAGAACAGAGAGGATTAGTTGGTTTTGGAAAAGGAAGTAACAAGGGATTTAGCAAGTACGTGAATACACTGATTAAATTCCACGATCTTAGATAATGGAAAGCACATGGAGGTGAATGATTAGCGATAGTTTAAATTGCTAACTTGGTTGGTGCTTGGATTCAAAGAGGGTTGGACCAAAATGTGGAATTGCTGGTGCTTCCTCACTGTGGGAGTGGGTGTTCTAGTCCAGATTATCAGTGAAATTCAGATTAGATCTGTTCAGTAGAGGATGGGTTTCAAGGACAGTATATGCATAAAGTAATGTGTGGACTGTGAGGTACCTGAAACATGACCAAGAGAAAAGGAGTTATAAAGAAGAAGAGGTCCTGGGAAAATCAGTGAAAGGAAAGGTCTTTTAAATAAAGAGAAAAAGTTTGGAGGTAGGGGTTTATAGAGGTGAAAGAAAGCAAAGTATATGTGAGAATCTTAGGTAATGAGTTAAGGTCTGGCCAGTGAGAAACGAGAAGGGGATACTAATTGAGTTAAATAAGGGAAAGAGAGAGGGCGGTAGTTTGAGTGATAAATCTGTGACCAGGAGTGGTTGGAAAGGGGGTATGTGAAGATATAAATACAGCTTTGTTAGTCAGACTTTAGCTACTTGGAACAACATACGAGTATGTAGCAGACAGATAAGTGGCGGATAAAGAGGGAAGAGATAAGGTAAAGAGACACAAATAGGGAGTTGACAACCAGCAGTGGCACTTGCCAGATTGAAGGAAATTGGTGCAAGCAGGGTATCAGAACAAGTCACAGAAGTGTCAGAAGACAGACATGAGAATGAGGGAGAAGATCAAAGCAAGCATCTAATTATTTGATTGAATAATGATCTGGCCATTGTTAAAAGTGGAAACTCATGGAGGTGCACACAGTTAGCTTCCACCCAGGATATTCAACACCTTATGAAGCGTCTGAACCCAAAGAGGACACTGCATGTGAAAAGTAGGTCTGTTGTGAAGTTTCAAATCTGGACACAGTTATATTGGACAGCAAGAAGTGTTTGGGGGAATTTTGTAAGTCTTATATTTGAAGATCTTTATAGCATATCTAGATAGATTGGGACATAAATGATCTTAGGAGAGTTAAGTCATGATTTCAAGTGTTTGGAAAGTGGGGGAAAGATTAAGTGGGTCATCCTTAAAACTGGCTAGGGTGGGGAGAGAAAAGCTAAGTATAAAAGAGATATGAGGAATTGTGAAACAAAGGGAAGGCAGTAACTCTGTGAACTGCCAAACTTTGAGTCAGGCCCTTTGAGCAGTGCCTGAGAGGAGTGAGATGGTGTAGAATGTAGGAATAGGTAACTGTAGAAATATGTAGCAGAAGATGCACTGTGGGAATTACATTACCAGTATTGAATTACATATAAACAGAATGGGAAGAGTTTCTCCTCACTTATAGGGAATTAATAGAACATAGAATATGTTTGGTAATCTTTTGGGTTCTTCAGATCAAGGCCTGGGAGTTTCCAGTGTTGACTTGATTATGATAGGTAGAACTTTAGAAGGTTTTCAGAATCATCTTATGCTAGATTTGTCAAAACCGCTACAAAGTCTCTATTGCTTCCAATAAAAATTTTCCAAGCGGTTACCATTTACTTTTTTCCACCCTGGGCTCTTCACTATTTTTATCTCATCAGGCTAAGCTCCCAGCCCAGTTTTCCTACAGCTTTGTTTTTTAGGATATGGCAGGACTCAGAGTCTGCTCATTTGACCTTATCCATACGGGCAGGTCTCATCGTGGTCTTTCTTCAGTTTCTAGAAGCTCAGGCAAGGGAGCAACTCAAGTCATTCTTTGAATTTTATTGCTATGAATTGAGGTTGGTGGGTGCTTTAGGTTACCTCTTCCGGGACCAACATGGCAATGACCTGTCTTCTGAAGTTCTCACTGTACCCATGTAGGAACAAGCAGGTTGATGAGATAATGAGGACGGGGAGGCAAAGGGGAACACCATGAGACCTTCAGAAGATAGTCTGCTCCACAAGGCTGCAGTTTCCTCACCTCCTTTTTCTATCTAGAGACTTCTTGGTCCTACTGAGGTACAGTATCTCCTCTAACAAATACAAGATCCAGACATAGTAATGCAATACCTTGGTAAGTACAATGGAGTGGTGGTCCTTCAGGAAGGGAGTTCAGCTACATAAACAATTTCCATTGGGACTGTGGTCAACCCTTTAAATCCACCAGAGCTATTGAATGATACACTGGACCAGGAGTCGTAAGGTGAGTGAGGTACATGATCACAGATATCCAATAGAAATTAGAAATACGACCTGTAACTGTCAGATACAGTTAGGAAGCTACTGGGCAGAGCAGTGCAAACGGACTACCGGATTTGTACTTAATGTGATCCCTAGCCGGAAGAGCTCTTTGCACAGCTGCTTCATTGATCTGCCATCTTGGTGCAAAAAAAAAGTACAGCCAGTGTTTCAGATTTTGAGTATGTGTTTGCCTCCACGAAAAAGCCATATTTCAATGCCTCTAGTCATAAAAAAAAAGGAAGCAAAGCATAGAACTATACCCGAAAGGATAACTGGCAATTCTAAATTCAGTCGTTGATGAGTTTAGAAAATTACCTTTGGGAAGTCCTTGATGTAGTCTTGGCAAGCAGGGAGACTAAAAGTATAGCCATGTTAATGAGCATGCGTGCAATACATCTGCAGGCCCAGTAGAGATGGTAGAACAGTGAACTAACTATAGGTAACTTTGACATACATAACACCAGACATGGCATTCACTTTTTAATTGATTATTCATATTTTGCATGCAAATTGTTACTGTGTGCACTCGAGTGCTATTCTACAGCATTTTCTTTTTCTGGGACAATGTGTATCTTTTCTATTATTTGCCGGACTTTGACTGCTTTTCTGAGAGGTAGTACTATGGATGTTAGTGGTTGCGGATATCCCTGCTACTATTCTCTATTGTAGGTTTAGAGACTCTTAACTCTGTCTTGAGCCCTTGTGTAGTTAGTAGGTGATAATTTGTCTTGTTTAGTGTTGTTCTAAACTGCTACATACCTGTCATGATTTTTTAGGTCTCGCCTGTCGATGCGCATGCGCATCGAGCTTGCGAGCCTATTGCGGCTTAAACAGTCTTTAACCAAGTTGCAAGGAATCGTGGCGATTCCTTGCAGTGCCCGTGACTTTTAAGCTCAATGCGCATGTGCATTGAGCTTAAAAGCGCGTGCACATCAGTTCCCTCAGCCGCAATCGCCGTCTGTTCCCTCAGCCGCATTCCTCCGACACCTTTTGAAGTGAAGCTTAGCTTCACTTCAAAGGCCCCGGCTTCTTCACACCCACATGCCGCTCTCCCCGCTCCGCCCCCTCCCGCCGTGTCCACTTCACTTTGACGGCCGCAGGCCGTCTCTCGTGTTTCTGCTTGTTTTTTAAACCTCCCATCTGGGATACACACTGACCTCGCACTGAGGGGTGTTGCGCATGCTGGTTTTGAAAACCTTTCCACAGTTAGCAACAGGCCACTTAAATGAGGGGCAACACTGATCTGTCTCGCCAGGAAATACAAGCTTTAAACAAAAACATTTAAAATTATGTTTTGCTGCACAGCGCTCAGAAAATGTGTAACCTCATGGGAAACCACTTCTTTCAACTTGCGCATCTCCCGGCTCCAAAATTCAAATAGATGCGTTATTTTTCCAAAAACATGAACACGTGAACTAAGAATACCGTGCTCTGCAGTCCCCAGGTTCGGCCGGCAGTTATAGCTCCGGTGAATTTCATTCTCCATATTTGGCACGACCCAATAAAATTGCTTCCTCTCCGATAGCAAATTCGGGATCGAAGTTCCCGTATGTTTCCACGTATGTAAATCCAGGTCTGTCTGCCCCAGAGACGGGCTGCCCGGCGTGCTCTATAAAACATGGAAGTAAATAGGCTTTCCTAAAGCCGTGGCTTTAAGCAGATTTGTAAAGCATTAGTACTAAACATTCCAGCCTTGTCATCTGGTTGTTTATGCTTCTTTTCAGCAATCACAGTATGTTAGCTTGGTGAAGATAATGCCTCTTTTTTTATATCTATGGCACACAGATGCAATGGACCTATTGCCGCCTGACACCACTGCAGCTCACCCCTCTCTGACCCTTTCTCATATTCTTTCTATTTGTGTCTGTCGCTCATTCTCTCTATGTCTTGCTGTCTCTATATGTCTCTCCCGCATCACCTCCCTCCCATCTTTCAGGCCGTGCGACAGAACTTTTTAAATTATTTCCAGGCTCCTCACAACTTGTTTATATAGCGCGGACTTTACCCGAAGGTGTCAGAGCGCTTCACAAACCCACTTCACTACCCACTACCCAACCCCTGCCGCCGGACAGCGGCACTCACAGCGGCTAACACGTCACTCACCCCACTGAAAATGTCACACTTAGCAAACCAAAACCTTGGCTGCTATGTGCATTTCTTAAACTGTATTCTCCTTATGTTTGTAACATTAAATTAGTCTGTGTATTGTCGGAATGGTGCCAACCCCGTAACGCACAGATCCGATGTGAGGGACCGCCTACTGGATTATAGTCATCACCCACCCTGTTCTCCTTATCTGGAAAAAATTCCTTCATTTAGATGGCCTCGCCCCCCCATTCACCCTTTAACCAGACCCCTCGCTATCTCTTCTTTAGCTGCCTAAATTACTGCCCACCGCTCCCCCTCCCGCTTTTTTGCCTCAGTCTAAACCCAATCAGTTCCCTCTATCCTGCCTTCTGATCCTCCCTTCAAGCGCTCCCCGTGACAACACAGTTCAGCACACAGAAATTAGCTTCCCTGCATCCCCCATGGGATGCAGGGAAGGTCTCGCTCCCTCCCTTCTCCAACCCCTCCCCACTCTCTCTCCCAGCACAGCACCATCAAAAAACCCCAGCCGACAGTGCAATAGGTCTCGCAGCATTTGAGTTAGAGCTTTTAGAAATGTTTATGGCTTTTTTTATTTGTAAATCTTTAGCATTGGCTACAGGAAACAAAAATGCTAAAGATTTTTAAAAAAAAACCATAAACAATTCTAAAAGCACTAACTCTAATGATGCGAGACCTATTGCATTTCCAATGCTTGTCTCATCATATTAGTGCAATGTCATCCCTTACAAAAACTACTAATATTGATTACATTTGAAAACAGCACATTACAAAATACTTTTAGCTGCAAGTTGGGTGGATTAGTATAGGAAAGTGGCGCTCTCAAGGAAAACGCATAGGAATTTGGTTCAATTAGAGTTGTGTGCGGTGCAAAGATGTTGGGAAACCCACACTATTCTCTAATACAGGGTCAAAGACCACAAGCAAAGTACACAGTAATCCTCTGAATACGCTAACATTGTGTATATAGTTAACAGTAATCATAAAACAACCGTTGTCTTCTTTAGTTCTGTAGTGAATTTCTTTTTAGTCTCTTCTCTTCAGAAAACGCCGTACTCGCAGACTGTGGAAGCGTTTATTGTAGCCGAGAATCTTGCCGGATTGGGCATCTGTTTGCAACTCCCCTTAATTTGAAGGTTTATACTTGGATAGCGCTTCTAGCGCTAATACTTAACTAGAAGTGAAGAGGGAACTTGATGACTTTTGGGTCGGAATAATCACAGAATCTAAGGGATCCACATGAAAATTCAATTGCCCAGAAAAAGTCACGGGATTATTCCCTATAAGGCGACCAAACACGTGTTGGCTAGGATCGAAAAGAATTGATTGCATATAACGGTAGGGAGGACAGTGGCAGTGTCTCCCCGACCCGCTGACGCCTCAGGTGACTGATAACCACTGTGCCTGCATGAACTGTTACGCAAATTGTTTTAAATACTGAAACGCTGATTTAATAGCGCCCTTTCTGATTTTAAATACTGTAATGCTGACTTAATAGCGCCTTCTTGTTTTTAAATATAGAAACGCTGAATTAATAGCGCCTATCTAGCTGTGCAGGCGAAATTACAAAATTCACCTTCCAAAGCAACCTGTGCTCGATTTTCTGTCCTGCCCGCCCCGGTCCGACTCGGCAACCAGTGCCGTTGAGCGGAGGGCGGGTCAGGCAGAGCCAGGTCACTTCCGCCTGCAGCGAGCGGTTAGCGCTCTAGTTGCTGCATGCTGAGGAGTACATAGGCAGCGAGGAGCAGGCGGCGCATCGCGGTAGGGAGGACAGTGGCAGTGTCTCCCCGACCCGCTGACGCCTCAGGTGACTGATAACCACTGTGCCTGCATGAACTGTTACGCAAATTGTTTTAAATACTGAAACGCTGATTTAATAGCGCCCTTTCTGATTTTAAATACTGTAATGCTGACTTAATAGCGCCTTCTTGTTTTTAAATATAGAAACGCTGAATTAATAGCGCCTATCTAGCTGTGCAGGCGAAATTACAAAATTCACCTTCCAAAGCAACCTGTGCTCGATTTTCCGTCCTGCCCGCCCCGGTCCGACTCGGCAACCAGTGCCGTTGAGCGGAGGGCGGGTCAGGCAGAGCCAGGTCACTTCCGCCTGCAGCGAGCGGTTAGCGCTCTAGTTGCTGCATGCTGAGGAGTACATAGCCCCCTCGTCACAGTGAACGCGCAGCGGTCGCGCGCAGCGAAGCGCCTGAGACGCGCCAGAGAGAAGCCCGTCTGCGCCCGTCCGCGACAGGACGGGACCAGGGGCCTCCTACTCTACCCCATTAACCTGTATCGTCATGGCCTCTACTAAGAATGCATGTATCAGGTACACCCCACAGTCCCTATTAGCTCTCCAACCTAAGGGACAATTGAGGTGTGCCTGTGATAACTGGCCATTTCCCGAGGGCCCGTTTTCTTGCTCACTATGCAGATTCCAAGCCACCCCTAACTCCATCATAACTGGCTTCGCTAGGGCTAGTGACACCATCACTAAAGCTAAAGGCTGGAAAAGCTTTCTTTTAAATGTCCGATCCTTTCCTCGACATCATGTCGAGATTTGGGACACTATCCAAAGCCACAAGCCCGAAATATGTTTCCTCACGGAAACCTGGCTGAAGCCCCACACGGTCCCATCCATAACTTTGGGGATTCCTCAAGGATATAAAATCTTAAGGCAGGACCGCCCAATAAAAATTGGTGGAGGGACTGCCATCATTTTTAAAGAAAATCTCCATATTTCGGTACAGGAACAAATTATTCTGCCCACTATGGAAATAATGATTTTTAAAATTAATATCAGAGCTAAGGAACACTGGAAAGGTGCCTTGGTATATCGACCTCCGGGCTCTAATGCTGGTTTTTCACTTGCTTTGACCGAAATACTAGCCCCACACCTAAGAGCAAAGGAAAATTTTATCTTACTCGGTGATTTTAATTTTCATGTAGACGTAGCAGAAGACCCCGACACTAAACTCCTCCTAGCTGACCTTGCTCTCCTAGGCCTTCATTTAAGAAACTGTGGCCCCACCCATAGAAAGGGCCATACATTGGATTTAATATTCACCAATCACCCTTTAATACACTGCCATCCACCCAAAGCCATCAGTTGGTCAGATCATAGCATGCTGGAATTCTCCTTTTTACATCTTGATAAACCTTCTGACCCCCCCACTACTCTGAGAATTACAAAAAGACCATGGCATAAAATCACTCTGGACTCCTTTAAACAATCCTGGAAAGAGCCAACAATCTCTGATTCTGACAATGTTGAAGTGGCTCTATCCAAACTAAATAACACCCTTCTGGATATCACAAATTCTTTAGCCCCACAAAAGACTGTCAAAAAACCTTTGACCACCAAAAAAGAATCATGGTATTCCGAATCGTTAAAAATGGAGAAACAAAAATGTAGGAAGCTGGAAAAACAATGGAGAAAAAATCACTCTCTTGCCAGCAAGGAACTTATCAGCAGGCTATATCCACCTACTATAAAAACATTAAAAAGGCAAGAAAAACCTGCCTGCTGTCTCAGCTTGATGGAGCTGCCAATTCAACAAAAGAATTGTACAAAATTCTCAGGACCTTTGCCAACCCGCTGGCCTGCGAAAGCCCTGACACTTTCTCACAAGAGTTGTGCAATAATATCTCCACATTCTTTGAGGACAAAATCAACACCATCTATAACAAAATTCTAGTCAAACACCCAAATAATTTGGAAGCCCCAAGCACCTCGTGCAAAGAAACCCTCATTGAGACCCTTGAAGCCTTTCCAGAAGTCACAGAAAGTGATATACTTACTCTTCTGAGTAATGTGAAATCTGGTTCCCCTCGTGATCTTCTCCCTGCCAGGTTAACTAATAACCTGGGCAGTTTATTATGCCCTATCATCACGAAGATCCTCAATCTTTCTTTCAAAGAGGGTAAACTCCCGCAACAGTGGAAAGAGGCAGTTGTGAATCCGATACGTAAAAACACCACCTCCCCCTGGACGGAACTCTCTAACCTCCGCCCTATTTCTCTTTTGCCCCTCCTGACTAAGTTGGCTGAGAAATTTGTTAACACTCAGATCTCCAGTTTCATAGAAGCGACAGGGGGCCTGGACCAATCTCAATCTGGGTTCAGGCCCAACTACAGCACCGAATCTGCTCTCCTCTCCGTGACCGATAACATCAAGATGTCACAGGATAGAGGAGGCTCGATGATTTTGGTGCTGTTAGACCTGTCAGCTGCTTTTGATACTGTATCACACAAAATCCTGCTGAACCGACTACAAGGAGTGGGCATTAGAGGCCAGGCGCTTGCATGGCTGGAGAGTTTCCTATCTGGGCGCGCACAATCTGTCAGCTTGGGCCCCTATCACTCCATCTCCAGGGTGCTCACTAAAGGGGTGCCACAGGGCTCATGCCTAAGCCCCACACTATTCAATGTGTATGTGGCCCCCCTTGCTGAGATTGTGAGGAAGTACGGATTCACACCAGTGTCGTATGCTGACGACACCCAACTCCTCTACCCTTTCCATGCCCTTAACTCCAATGTTAGGGAACATTTTGCGGAAGGTATGAGGGCCATCTCTAACTGGATGGCTTCCAACTACCTCCAGTGTGATGTCGGGAAGACAGAAGTGATGTTTTTTGGTAAAGCTAGCATGCTCTGGTCTCCCGACTGGTGGCCCCAAGACCTGGGACTAGTACCTTCCCCAAAATCCACTATAAAAAACCTAGGAGTAAAACTGGATCAAAATTTAACCCTAAAAGATCACGCGAACGTGATTGCTGGAGCCTGTTTTCACACCATTGGCTTACTTAGACGAATCTTCCCTTTTTTACCTGACATCTATAGGAAGACACTGGTACAGACCCTTGTAATAAGTCGCCTTGACTACTGCAATGGGCTCCTGATACAAGCCAATGAAGATGCCATCAATCGACTACAGGTGGTCCAGAACACGGCAGCCAGATTGATTCTGAATGCCCCCCCTAGAACACCTTCTGGACCCCTGCTGAGAGAACTTCACTGGCTCCCAGTACGTCAACGGGTTAAATTCAAGATCTGCTGTACTGTCCACAAATGTCTATTTGGAAACGGCCCCAGCTACTTAGCCCAACTATTTCAGCCTTACAGACCGGAACGTGATCTACGGTCAAGCAACCAACTCCTGCTTAAATCTCCTTTTATTAAAAAGACCAGACAAGGTGGCCGTGCCCTCTCTTCAGTAGGGCCAACTCTGTGGAACAACTTGCCCCTTAGCCTCAGACAGACCTCCAACCACCTTACATTTAGGAAAATGCTAAAAACCAATCTGTTTACAGAAATATAAGCTATAGCACTTCCTCATTTGCATCCCCAGATCATCTGTAAGGTGGTTACTCGTCACCTGTGTCGGCGGCCAAAGCGCGGAGATAACCCATTTGGGTTCGATTCTGGCGCTATAGAAGCAATTAAATAAATAAATAAAAATAAACTGTGTCTGAACTGGGGTGGCAAAGTGAGCTAAAGAACGATGATGGATTCAACCCAGATCTGTGACTGGGGGTGAGTATTTGCAATGTTCAGCACTCCGTCCATCATCTCCTTGTGTTTGCTTTGGGACAAGAAAATGACACTTTTCTAAAAGTGTCTTTTTCAGAATTGTGACTTAAAATCCAAATGTACCATTAAAGAGTGTTTTAAATTACAATTCTTTAGAGACAAACCTCGACTTTGCTACCTGCTCCAAACTTAAAGTTATCGTTTATTGCATGTAATAAGGTAACCCATTGTTATCCTATGGGAGAGGCAGGTCTTGCAGTAGTGAAAACAAATGTAAGAGTTTTTCACTACTGAGACATGTAAAAGTTAAAAGCACATGACCAACTTTTGAAATACACTGAACCCTGCCATATGGGCTGTTCAAGTCATACCTTGAGGGGGGATTTATGAATTAAAAAGGAAGGAATAAGCCTGGCAAAATGTTTATTTTGCCTGGTCGAAATGGCAGTTTGAAACTGCGCACTCAACCTGTGTTCGCAAGCTGTAGACATGTTTAAAGGGCTATACTTAAGTGGGTGGCACAATCAGAGCTGCAGTGCCACTAGTGGCATTTGATTACAGGCCTGGGGTACATGTTGTACCACTTTACTAGGGACCTCCAACTAATTTAAATATGTCAATTTGGTGTAAGAGAATGCTACAATGTTTTAAACAGAGAACACAAGCACTTTAGCACTGTTAGCAGTGGTAAAGTGTGCAGAGTCCTAAGGACACCAAAAACGAAGTCAGCAAAAATAGGAGGCTTGAAGGCATAAAGGCTGGGGAAAACCATGCCAATGATATGATGTCCAACAGAGGATCACAGTAAGTATTCCAGAAAGGAGGAAATAAGGAAGGCCTGAGAGTCGGAAAGGGGAGATGATAAAATAGAGAAAGTACGGCGTTTGCAAAGACTATTCATAGTGCGAGCTCAAGAGTATATCCCAAATTTGTTAGGTTAATGTGCAAAGATTTCCTTCCATTTCAAATGTTTATTTTTATTTTGAATCCAACTGTTTATTTTCATTTTTTGTAGGTGTGACTGAGCCAGTTTGTGTATTTTGGTCCCACCTTCTGCTGTATGTATGTTCATGCTCTGCGCCTCCTTCCTCGGTTTTCCACTCTTATCATTATAATTTGTCACAGCATTGATCAATACCATGGAAGTCTTTTTAGGTTAAATCTTTTATCAATGTAAGAAAGCTGGCTCTTGACTCACAGTCGGTGCATGCCTGTGCTCCTGCATCTTTCATGACGAGATCCGCGTTCCTTATAGAAACTGTATCTACAACTTTGAATTAATGGGACACGATTAGATGATTATCCGGGCTACATTATACTTTGACTTGTGGTAGCTTGTGTCTTTTGACTGGAAGTTCTTCATCTGATCCGCATTCATTCCTTACCCCCAGATTGCTTATTACTCCCCAATGTATTATCCTCCAATGTTTTAAATACTTTTTCGAGGGGGGGCAGTTATTCCTAATTTAAGTCCGTGAGCCTGATCGAGCAATTTGAAGAATGGCAAAAAGTATCATGTCTAAACACGAACAAATCTGTCTGCGACAACTGAGCAACCAAATGGCACAAGGTGTGCAAGAAGGAAATGTGAAAATAGCACATTTATAACAGTGTGCCAGTGATTCCGGAGTAAAAACATATACACCTGCATGTATACACAAACAAATAGTAGACACTGTTTCACACAGACTGCCTAATGTTGGCACCTCTGATGCCCCATTACAATATCCCTTGACTGGGGGTGAATGTATGATTTAGTCAGCATTCTGTCCATCATTTGTTTGCGTAGAACCCATTACAATATGCAGCACGACCAGAACAATGAAAATGGAAAAATTCCTTGGCAAACCATGCAGTGAGTAGCCATACACACAACATAAACACAAAAGAAGAAATACTTAACATAAGGGTATTTATAGCACATCAGAATGGCACAAAAGGCCTATCACTGAGTGCTGGTTTGGGCCATGCAATGCTACATAATTACCGACCTCTACAGCATGCGCCATTTTCATCTTTATATATTTGATGCACTCAATGATAGATACTCCTGTACTCATTAATCCTGCTCCAGTGATGACTTCAGTAACATATCAATTATAGGACTTCCATCTTTACTCCTACAGTGACCAGGGTGGTAGCTTGACAGCCTTGAAAATGTTAATACCTCTGGCTGATCAGCCTCAAGCAGCATGGACACTTTTTGACTGCTATACGTGGAACTGTTGAAAGGCAATATGAAGTGAGGGAGGAGAGAAGTAGACAGTACACCATGACCTCAGACCTGTCAGGGTGAGGTTGGAACTTTTCCACGTAACCTACCAGTAAACCTCATTATGGTCTAACCAAGACCGGTTCCCCGCTCAAATAGATTATTATGTCAACAAATGTCAGGGTGGACAATCGGCCTTGCATTTCCTATAGAACCTCCTGTTCTATTTTACGATTGCCTTGTCTAATTTGACAAAAACTAAAATGAGCAATAAGACATTGGGTTTTTAAGTTTTGTGGTATTTTTATTGATTTATTTTATCTCTGTTTCTCGTCATTGGCCTTCCTAATACGAGTTCTATACAACAGTTCGTAGATCTCTCATACTAGACTCTGTGCCCCCACAAGTCTACCATTGCCGCCTAGACCTATATTTTGATGCTGTATTTTTCTGGCTCAAATACAAAATGATAATAAAAAATTAATACCAAAAAGAAGAATAGTATACAAATAGAAGCCCCCACCGTCAAATTGACACGGTTACAACAGCAGCTTAAGCCCACACAACTGTGTTGTATGACCCATTTAAAATAATGTTACAGAAAGATACAATACAATCAATGCAACAACAAAAATGATTTTACAAAGGTAGAAGGTGAGAATTTGAAGAATCCAAAGTAATAAATGAATGGGTGCAAAAACGTAATATTTGCAGACATCTCATGTCATGGGCAAAATTGTGAGAATGATATGCTGCATAAAAAATATAAGTAGCACTTGTAAATGTCGTATTTCATGCTTTATTGATAATGGCTGGTTCTGCATCAACAAGCAAGCAACAGTCAATTTCACAGGACTTTTCACATGACACTCCCACTCTCAGCAACTCAGTCCACCATATTACACTCCATTCACAAGCCTCTGGGAAAGGACAAGAACGTAATCATCAAAGTCTCAGACCTCCTTATCAATTCATCCACCCACGCCACTTTTCCCAGTATCTACTACCTTGTAGACAACTCAACTCAAGCATTGAAAGAAACAAGAGACAACATTATTGACACATTCAGTGTTTACAGCACATCAACCAACAAACTCCAAAGACTAAATATTTCACCAACATCACCAAGCATCCAATATCCCTGTACTGGTTAGACTCTCTCATTATCTTGACGCCCTGGTTTGCATCCAATAAAACAACATCCAAGTAGCCATCAACCACTCTAAAACTGCTCCAATGTCAGAGCTGAAGATACACTTTTTTAAAGACTCACTCCATCACAACACAGTATCTGTTCACTGCAGCTCTGATCATAGCAACCTCTCCAATAACTAGTTTAGTGTATTATTGCCTTTGACCCTGTACAGCATTTTGACGCTTGTCACTGAAATTTTCACCTACCTATAACATCACTTTAACCTTTGTTTTTTTCAGTGAATTTCTGGTTATTTTTTTAATGTAAAGGAATGTTTTATTACCATACGCAAACCCAAATCCCCACAGAGCACATCCTTTGGCCGTGCAGGGCAACGGTTTAGCTGCAGTGCCTGGCCAGCGTCCAGTTGCTGCAACTAACCCCCTCATAGGCAGCCAAACCAGTGTGTGTGGTGTGGGGTTGGCCACTGGGCTTGGCCTCTGAGCAGCCAACCCTATGCCATGAACTGCCTTCTGCAATACCAAAAATTAAAAAGTGAGCCTATTGGCTTTATCAAGAGGTGAGCATATCAATATATAAAGAAATATCATCCTTCTTTAAAAATCACCAATATTTTTATTGAAATTGGTATTTCAATATTTCACACAAGGCAATATTTATTCATATTGATTACCAAATAAATGTAGTAATGTTTTTATAAAAAAACATGTCTGCGACTCTCTTTTTACATAGTTTTATTATTACATTTTGTGGGTAAAAAATGTCAAAATAGTCAGACATATTTTTTTTAATAGAGAAAAAAAATATGTTTCCGAGTCTTGCTTGTAACATTTTTCAGCCCTGAAAATAAAAATCATAAGAACAACCATAAGAGAGCCTTGCACTCCAATTGAAGAGCATAGAACCGCAGCTGAGACTGCTTTAAAAAATATATGGTAAGTACTGCCTGTAGGAAGGTAGATCCCGGACTATGGTTGCCCCCAACTTTTTGCCTGGTGTTTTGCTGGTTTTCTGACTAAGTTGACCTGGGGCCCTGCTATTCAGGACCCCAGGCCTACTGCTCTCTCTGTAAAATGGATTCCATGTACCTTAGGTACATATCTAATTGGATACTGAGTCACCTTATCAGTCCCTGTACAGTGTACCTTAGGTTCCCAGGGCATAGGTGTACCCAGGGCCTACCAGGGGCTGCAGCATGTATTATGCCACCCCTGGCTGGCCATCCAAATCTGACACAACTGGCTGCACGGCAGCTGGGGCAAAGTGGTGTACTCACCCTTTGCTTTAGATATAGTATACCTATATCTAAACCTAAATGGACACACAGATCTCCTATCAGTCACTCCTATGGCAGGCCTTGACAATCCTGAAGGCAGAGTGCTTGGAATCGTGTGAGATGGTGCTCTGGCATGAGCTGAGCCTGTCTGCGGCTTTCGGGATCTATCCCTTAGCCGTTTCCATGATAACGCATACCATATACTCTTAAGTGCATTATAATCCTCGCGGTTATGTGCCAACTCTGGTATCGCTTTATCAAAACATGTCGAGTAAGGTGTCATACGAATTGGAATACTAACCCCTCGCCAATTCTGGCGACGGGGTTAGCATTCCACCCTTCTAGAGGGACACGACATGTTGGTAACCTGTAACCCCGGTTAAAGTCAGACAGAGCCTTAGCTCCACAAAATGGATGCTGCCACCGAGACACAAGTCTGCCCTCCTGCTGCTGGGAGTCCTCCCAGCGCAGGAGGCAAGGACAAAGGGTTTCCTGTCAGGGGCGGTGCCAGCACCGTCCCAGACAGGATTTTGTGTATCCTAGGTAGGCAGGGCTTTAGAGGAAGGTGACTGCAAGTGGCACCCCGGTGCTCACTGTGCATAGGCCGGCTTGAACCAGTTCCAGGGGCACACCAGACCCTGAGCTGGGGAAAGCCCGCCAAAGGAGAGGGGTGTAACCACCCCCCTCCTGGTCCCACCCATAGGGCAGGACTTAGTCGCGTGCCAGCCCCCTTTTGCAGGATAAAGGTAGGAGCAGGCCCCCTTCCAAATTAGATCAATCTTTGAATCCTGAACCGACCTTCTACACGAAGAACTCAAGACTCTTCTCAAGATTTCTCCCTTGTGACTAAGGAGTAGTCACCCTGCAGCAGCAGGCACCAACCAAGCATTGCGGTTTGTTGCCAGTCTCTCCTTCGGATCAAGACTGCTCCAGCACGACGAGAACCGGCTTCCCTGGCACCTCTGACCTCAACCTACATCATCAGCCCAGCTGTGATCCGTGGGTGCGACGAGACCTCGAGGGACCGGCCATCTTCAGAACTGCACGACGCTTGTCCAGCACGACCACCGAGTGACCCTCGACCGAGTGCTTTGGGGTAAGAGAAGCCCCGACCCTGAGCAGCTCCAGCACCGAAGTACAGCCCCCTTGCATCCACGAGATCTGCGTGGGGCCCTTCTGCTCTTTGCTGCTCACCGCGTTGTTCAGGTCACTTGCCCGTTGGCTAGTGGCCCTTTTACGACGCTTCACGACGACAACCACTGCTGGTCTGGTTGCTCCAGACTGGCCCTTGCTCCCCTCCAACAGAGGAGCACCCCGGACCCTCCTGGTCCACTCCAGACTCCATTTTAGGTCCACCGCGTGGGCTTGAATTTGCCAAGACTTGTTGCCCCAATCCTGGGTCCAGCAACGTCGACAGCAAGTACCTTCGTGGGACAGCTCGCACCTCCATCCTGGTCGCCGACCAAGCCTCCTGGTCCGAGAGACTGCAGAGCCCAGCAGCGCCCACTCACCTGGTCGAGGTGACTTCGTCCGGTGCCATCCTGGTGCCCACCTAAATCACTGGCTAGTGATTCAGAACTTGGTCCCCTCTGCTTACAGGTCTTCTTCTTCCCTGATCCAGGCTTGGATCACCACGAACTTCTTCACTGGCCGCCTGCCAGCAACTTCTTTTCTTCAGGCTCCTGGTTCGACAACGAGGTTTCCGACGCAACTTGAACCCTATGCAGCCGCAGCCCCTGGGCTAGGTAAACTGAGTACTCCGGTGCTCCAGCATAGTCCAACACCCTAAGTGTTCGGATCCACTCTTGTTTTCGACCCACCTAGTCGGGTTCGCCCGAGAACAGTAACTTTGTCTTTACTAGCTTCCATAGACTTTTTCCCGCCTTACGCGTGAGAGTTCCCACTCTGCACACGACGTCCACAGGCCTCCTGCTCCTAATCCAAGTGTTTAGTATTGTAGGCCTAGCGATTCTGAAGTCTATGAGAATAGTTACTTACCTGCTAGTAATTCGCATTCCACTTCTTGTGTATATGGTTTTTCGTGCCCCTCGGGCATTTGTGTAAATTGTGCGACTTTCAGTAATTCTTTAAGAGTTTTGTTGTGTGCTTAGCTCCCTGTCTCATAAAGAGCCAGGGTAGTCCTGTTATAAATAAATATACTGTATTTTTGATAACAACTTGTGTGGTGTCCTTTCACTTGGTGTTCAAGGGGTAATGTGATGGTGAAACAGCTGGCTTAACACGCCCTCTAGAGTCTTAGCCTTAGACTGCTCGTATCCATGCTACTAGGATAGCTGGTCTATAAGGTTGACTTACAACCAATCATCAATAAGGGTTGTTTGGACTGATACATAGTGATCACTATAATAGTGAGCACTGCATATCAGGCCAACTTCTCACACTGCCCCAGGAGACTAACTGTTTTTTTTATGTTGCAGGGGGGCTGCTGGACTCCCTGCATCCCCCTCACAGAATCAAAAGAAAAGGTTTAGTGGTTTCCTTTGCCCCTTCTAGCTAAAAACAAAAAGAAAATGTAAATATTCCTTACATGGCATTATGGGCTCTCCTTAGTAAGAGCAGTGGATAAAAAAGGAGTGGCTCTGGCTTTCTCTGGGTGTCATTGTCCCAACCGGGACACCCATTGTTGCTTTTCACTTTGCAGGCCATGGGGGGTGCGAGTGGACCCCTATGGGATCCTTCCAAGAAGCCCCAATTAACAGGGCTACGCAGGAGCCAGCATTTTCTTTTATTAAGGAGTGCCTTGGGGCCCTTCTGGGACCCTACACCATTATTTTTGTTGGGGTCAACAGTGAAGCCACAGGGCCCACGTGCACACTGCTCCTGGTGGAGCCGGCATATTACCCTGCAGCAGGTCCCTTGATTGGAGCTACATGGGGGAGGCCCATGCAGCCTGCACCCCCACCAGATACCCTGTCTGGCTCCCCTGCTTGCACTCATCCTTGGTGCAGTGGGAGCCAGCATTGCTCCGACCAGGTGAAAGCATTCATCTTTTGCTCCAGCCGGGTGGGAGTAATTCACTATTTACCTTGCCCAAGAACGTGGACAGGGAAAAAGCTTTGTTGCTCCTACCTCACAGCAGCTGCTTTGTGCTCTAGCTGGTTGGAAGCACAAAACGTTTTCCCAGTCCTCACTCTAGGGCAGGGAAACAGATGGTGTACTGGGGGTTGACTCAAAGCTCCTGGAAAAACATGCCAACAAACACCTTTCTGCCTTCCTTGAATCCAATGAGATTCTCAACTCCACTCAAATGGGGTTTGGAGCACAGCACAGAAAGGAGCTTTGCTGGCAGTGGTCTGGAATTAATACAACTGTTGGATCAAGGAGGCTCAGCAGCAGTCCTTTTAGAAATTGGTGCGGCCTTTGACAGTAGATCATGCCCTACTTTTCCAGTGGATATCAAATGTGGGTATTGATGGACAAGCACTAAAATGGCTTTCCTCCTTCCTGGACAATAGAACCTTTCAATCCTGCTACTCCGACAGTCTTCCTTTAAGCTGTGGGGTGCCTCTGAGGTCTTCACTGAATCCCACCCTTTTTAATCTTTATATGTATAACCTGGCTGAAATGTTGCACTCCTATTGGTTGTCATTGGTTTCTTATTCAGATGACACTCAGCTGGTAAAATCAATCTCCACAGACCCCAGCTCAAGCCACCTCAGTCTGGTCCTTTGTATTCAGGAAGTGGCCAGATGGATGGCTAACTGTAAATTGAAGTTCAATGAAGACAAGATTGAGGTCATGTTACTGGGCAACAGTTTTAGCAATTAGATCCTGGCCTTTGTGCTGGACTGCCTAGATAGGATTCACAGCCCCAAATGTGTGATTAAGAGTCTTGGAATGTGGCTGGATTCCCACCTTACAATGGATCACCAAGTCAGAAAACGTGCTGCTAATTGCTTTGGTGTCTTAAGACTGTTGGGAAGGGTTCTCAATCTTCTCCCTTTTTTAGCCAGAAGATTGATTGTCCAGGCTCTCATAATCTCATGCCTGAATTATGGTAATATCTTATACCTTGGTTTGCCTCAATATGTGGTCAAAAGGATGCAGGTCATCCAGAATACCGCTGCGCAGCTTCTTTTCATATTCCCAAGGCACCAGTCTTCAAAAAGGCTCTGAAACACTGACACCAGCTCCCGGTCGAGCAGCGAGGGCAAATCAAGGCCTTATGTATTTTGCACAGAGCACTTCATAAGAACAGCCCCCTTTTGTTAAGACCTTTGGCCGCCTCATATTCCTGGGATGTCTCTTCGATCCTCTTCAGCACATTTGGTTAAGGTTCTTAAGATCTGCAGATCTCGTTGGGGAGGCCGTTCAATGTCCCATTTGGCACCCAAAATTTTGAATACTCTTTCATTTGAATTAGGTCATTGGCCAACAAACTTTCTTTTCATTAGGCCCTGAAAACTTGGCTTCATATTAATTAATTTTCTCTTCTGCGGTGATCTGGTTAAACCATGAGGAATGTTCTAGCGCTGGAAGGCCTTCGCGGTTTACAAGAATCTCAGAATAGAATAGAATAAAATATCTGTGTTCTGTCAAAGCAATTTCCTGTGTTATAACGCCCACTGTTATTTTCAGCATACTGTCAATTGTAGTTATTCTACGCAGGGTCGCTGATTGGACCTACTGTCTTTCGTTGGCCCATATTAAATAACGAAAGTGGCCCTCACTCAGAAGGCTGAGTGGGGTAGACTTTTCCTAAGGCAGGTTAATGAGATGGGGCCCACCCTCATCAGGAATCAGACGGGGGCACATGGGCCTGTTTGCACAGGCATGTCCTGCACTGCGAGAGTGAAGAGAACGTTATAAGCGCTGGTGCTGCTGCCTCTCCCTGCAGTCTGCAGCGTCAACACCCAAGGACTTCTGGAGGATGGAGTCCCCTAGACCAGGACTCGAGCGTCCAATTTGTTTCCAAATCACTATTTGGTAATCGCCATTATTAATGTTTGAAATATTTCTTTTTAAATTAGTGATTCCTATTGGGTTACAAATTGATCATCCTCATGAATATTAATGTGAAGGATTGCAACTTGCGACCTGTTAGGAATGACTGCCATCACAGAGATGGTGGCCTTCAGAGGTCAGCAGACAACCATGTCTGTGACTGCCTTTAAATAAAGCAGTCTTTCTTTTTTAAATGCAACTTGGTTTCTTTAAAGGAAAACAGGATGCATTTTAAAAAAACATTAAAAGTGTAAGTTTTCAGGGGGCTTGGCTACGAGCCGACCGAGATGGCGGCGTAGTGTGTGAGCTCTGAGGCCGAAGCAGCTATTACGGTACTAATCCGTCCACTTATCCGACTTATTGCACCTCCTGAAGCCAGACTGGAGTGCCGAGACTGAGAGGCACTGTCCGACCCTGTCCCAGACAAAATCGAGCGACGCCAGCCGAAGGGAGACCGAGGGGACGAGGCGGGCCCTACCGCGTAGCAAGACACCGTCCTGCCGCTGAGCTGCGAGCCGGCCGGAAGTGTCCTGCGGCCGGGGAGCTTCACCGGAAGGTGCCGCTGGTCGACTGCGAACCGCACCGACGACCAGCCTGCATGGGAATAGAGGTGGGCAAGCTCCGGACATCCAACTACCCAGCGGCGCTACCGCCCATGAGAAGGCGGAACTCGGAGACCCAGCGACGGAGCGCCTGCTAAGCTCGGTGCGCCCTGAGACCGGGAGGGCTTGCGAGCTGCTGTACTGGCGAGGCGCGAGGGAGACGACTGCTCCCACCTCTCCCTAGCAGCGAGCATATTGATCCGCCTGGGGCAGGGGCTCAGGCGCTGTGCGGAGAGAGACCTGGGCATCATTGCTGAGACCGACGCTACTGCACTGTACCGGGGCTGACGGCGCCGGTTATACCCCACGCACGGAGGACACACAATAGATCCTGATAGCGCACTCATTACTCCGTTGAGCAGCTGCCTCTAAATAAGGACGCCAGGAGTCTGGGAGTGTACATAACTGGGCCTGAGGTGTGCGGTGGAACTTTGGAGCGATACCGCCCAGACTACGGACAGTGAGTACTGGCAGGCGACCGGAGGTGTGTGGGCCTGTGGATTCGGCGCGGAGGCGACAGTGGGGCCTCGAGTCCACTGCTTCTTACGCACATGCGCCATTAACCGGATTCACCTTGTGGCGAAGAAAGGGCCCTGGAAGGCGACGCCATTTCTGATACAGCTGCCCCACAACCCAGAGCGGTACTCACATAGCCATACTGCAAAGCGGAAGCGCAGGTGTAATACCAAGACAACAGCCAGACGCAATGGCGGGAAGGGGTCCCAGGAATACCACGGCACAATCAAGACTGGAGAAGTACGCCTTCGATAAAACCGCCACGCAGCCCCCGGAGGGTCGCCCGTCTGCGGGCAAAAGTCCGGAGGGAGATGGCACCAAAAAAGTGACATTAGAGGATCTAATGAAAATGCTCTCCAGCGTCCAGGCGACAGTGGGATCTATCTCAACGGACGTTGGCCTACTGAGGGCGGATCTCCACAAGATGACGGAGCGTGTGGCGCAGGTGGAAGTGGTCACCAAATCCTTAGTGGAAGACACTTCGGAACTTCAACTCGCTGCGGAGCGCATGGAAGCGGTCACTAGAAAGCTACAGGAACGACTGGACGATCAGGAAGGACGCTCACGGAGAAATAACGTCCGAATTCTAGGCATTCCGGAGTCGGAAGGCAAGCAAACGATGGATCTCTATGTGGAAGACTTAATCAAGACGAAATTGCAACCGAAGGGCCTCTCCCATTTCTTTTCTGTCGAAAGAGCGCATAGAGTCCCCGGGGGAGCGCCGAAACAGGGGGCACCGCCGTGACCAGTGCTGGCTAGACTCTTTAATTTCCGTGACAGGGATGCCATACTCCAAACAGCCAGGAATTCTGCACCTATTAAAATACTGAATTCCACTATCACCTTCTTCCCGGACTACACAGCTGAGGTGGCCCAGCGACGGAAGACTTTTACCGACATCAAAAAAGCTTTGCGGGCCAAAGAGTTACCCTACTCCATGCTTTTTCCGGCGAGACAGAGTCGTAGATAATCACAAAGCATGGTTCTTCGACACCCCGGAGGCGGCAAGAGAATGGCTGGATGGTTGGAGGCGTGTTGAGGCTCCTCGGCGACTTGGCAGGGGTCAACGCGACCAAAAAGCAGCTACTCAGACGACTCACCAGGCATCGCAAGGACATAGCCAGGACCTATTTGCTGAATCGGGTCTGGAGGACGGTGAACATCCGGAGGAGTAAACGCCAGAAGGCACGGCCACTGTTAGAACTTCCTCAGTAAACTGACTATGAAACCCTTGGAATCCACTCTGTGTTAGGCGGATGAGGTCACATGGAGCTGCTCTAGAGGTCACAGAGCTACTTAGCCCTTGCAAGCAAGTACAATGGGTTGGGTTGGGACTACGCGCTCTGCTAAGTTGGGGAGGCGGGCGGTTTTAGGCCCGTGCAGCAGGGAGGCGGGGGGGGGGGGGGGGGACTGTTTGAATGTTTTAGTTATTGTATTATGCGGCAAAACACGACATGTTCTAAACAACACGAAGGGGACTAGTTCTTTGGTAGAGGTGCGCTGCGGAACCCGTTCCCTATTGACTTATACGAGACCACACACACAGCTACATGGCGGCACACATGACGGATTCACCTGAGAATCGTACGCCACACTCTTCCTACGCATCGACCTTAACAGTCCTAACATGGAATGTCAGGGGATTGGGCGATAAGGTAAAGCGGGGCCTGGTGCTACAATACCTGAAACGCTGTAACCCGGCAATAGTTCTATTGCAGGAAACTCACCTTGTAGGCTTGGCCTCGAGGGCGATGGATAGATGGGGATACAGATTCATTGCGCATGCGGACTTCTCCTCCGGCTCTAGAGGGACGGGGATACTTATACGAAAGAACTTTCAGATGGTGTGTCAACAGACAAGAATAGATAATCAGGGCCGCTTTGCGGCTGCGACGGTACAGTGGGAGGGCCAACTTTTCAACTTTGTATCCGTGTATATCCCTCCTGGCCTGCATGCCAAAACACACACTGCCCTTGCGACCTTTCTACTGTCATTGCCGACGGCGACGCTAGTAATAGGGGGCGACTTTAATGACGTTCTAGATCATGAGATTGATAGACACCCACATACCACGATAGTGCGGGGCGGCAGGCGACTCGCCGGACTTTTAGATGCCCTGGGCCTAACAGACTGCTGGAGACACAAACATCCTTATGATAAACAATACACTTATTACTCGGCAACACATAACTGTCTTTCACGAATAGATTACATTTTGATGTCCGGAGATGGGCTGCACGGCGTTGAGGAAGTGGACATCCGTCCTAGAGGAATCTCAGATCACTCTCCGCTGCGACTCACATACACAAATCACCGTTCCCGTAGAAGCCGTATTTTTCCTACTCATGCAGGCTATCTCCAGAGCGCCCCTTTCCAATACTACTAAACACTACTTTCAGGAGAACTCGGGCTCAGTAGGCTCCCACAGTACCCTATGGGAAGCATATAAAACAGTTGTACGTGGGCAGGCAATTGCATCCATTGTCGCTCATAAACGAACTCAGCGTCGAGAACTTAGCGCCCTTGAGGAAGCTCTTAAAATAGCAATCACTGACCAGGAGACTCACCCGTCCCCGGGAGCCGCTCAGGCAGTCCGACTGCGGCGCGTTGAATGGATGACATATCAAAAAGAAATGGTAGACCACAATTCAGGCCTCCTGTCATAGGATTTACAAGTTGGGCGACAAGGCCGGAAAGATGCTGGCTTGGCTCGACAAAAAAGAAAAAGCAGGCAGGGTCATTGCACAACTGACACTACCTGAGGGACATTCGACCTCGGACCCCGGGGCCATAGTCGAACTGCTGGCTGATCATTTTGAGACAATATATGCTCCCCAGGCGACATACTCGACAGAAGAGGCATATGACTATATCAAAGATCTGACAATCCCCTGCCTCTCACCTGAGGCGGCACTTTTGCTTGAGGCGGACGTCACCGTAGAAGAGGTGCGGGAAGCGACCAACGCACTGGCGTCCGGCAAGGCTCTGGGTCCCAATGGACTCCCAGTGGAGCTGTATAAGCAAACAACTCAGATAACGGCCCCCCATCTCCTCAAAATGTTGTGGACAGCCTAGAAGTAGGAGTACACCCTAAAGATCAACGCCTTGCCACAATCATCCCGATCCATAAACCTGGTAAAGCACCGGAGGCGTGCTCTTCTTACCGCCCCATCTCCCTACTGAATGCTGAACCAAAGATCCTTGCCAAATTACTGTCACAGCGCTTGGCCCCCCATCTTGCCACTCTGGTACACCCGGACCAGTCTGGCTTTATGCCAAATCGTAGTACCTCACATAACCTGCGCGTCTACAGGCGGTGATGGCTCGCCGGGAATACATACAGGAGCCGGCGGTACTTCTCTCTCTTGATGCCACCATGGCGTTTGACACCGTGGAATGGCCTTATCTATTTGCGGTGCTTCGTCATATGGGCTTCGGCCCCAAGTTCTGCGTGTGGGTCCGCCTGCTTTACACTAGGCCCCGAGCCCAGAGAGCAGCTAATGGTTACATCTCCAGAGATTTCCCGCTTGGTCGTGGGACAAGGCAGGGCTGCCCGCTATCCCCCTTACTGTTCACGCTAGTCCTGGAGCCGTTGGCGATCTGGGTTCGGTGGGAACCATCCATTAAAGGTATCCGGTGGTCTCCGTCGTGGGAGGATCGGATATCTCTTGACGCAGACGATATCCTTCTCTAGCTCACCTCCCCTAAAAAAATCAATCCTAGAACTACTTAATGTCTGCGAGAAGTTTGGGAGAGTTTCGGGATATAGAATTGGGCTAAATCAGTCTTGTTCGTTCTTGCCGGCTGTCCGCGGTCACTCCCGGTGGACTGCCCGTTACGTTACACTGACACCCCCTTTAAGTATCTGGGAATCCATGTCTCTTCCAACCCGGACGAATTCCATGCCCTAAATCTGAAGCCCCCATTGGAGCGGTTCAATCGGGATGTGAAGGTGTGGCGTTCCCTCCCTCTCACCATCCTGGGCAAAGCCGCATTGTTCAAAATGATGACATTGCCCCGTTTTCTGTATCTCCTTGAAAACACACCGTTCCCGGTCCCCTCCTCCTACTTTAAGGCCATCGCAGCAGCGGTTGCTACTTTACTGTGGGACGGGAAACCGGCACGAATTGCGCAATGCAAACTGGTATAAGACTGGTATGATGGGGGTATAGCGCTCCCTAACATTGAGCTGTACTACTGGGCTGCCCATCTCAAGCAACTTAATTACTGGCTACATGCCCCACAGACAGAACCCGCCTATTTGGCGGACAGGCAGGGTATGGAGCCCAAGGGACTGTTGAGAAACCTCTATAGTCGTGCCGTCCCATCCGATCTCATAGGTCCGACTCGTCACACGGTTCAACTCTGGTATAGGGCACATAGACACCTTCAGTGCGCGAACGTTATTACACAAATGACGCCCCTGGCAGGTGCACGAGGCACCGAAATGCATTGGAAGTCAATGAATATGCCTTAAACAATTGATAAAGTTTGGATTATGTGATTCACAACATGTCTGGATGAAAAAATAAAATAGACATTTGAAACAAGGGTACAAGTATCGTACAAAAAACTTTTTTGTTGAATTCGGTTCAACCCGAATACCAGTGCCGTGGGTGAGAGGCCTATGGAGTAATAAGCCTCCTACTCTTAGAACATTCAGTAAACACTCAAGGAGGGGAGTGATACCCTCGAGCACGGTTTAAACTCAATATAACACCAGGCAGTGCCCATCCCTAGACTTTAAGCTGAGAGGCACAGGAGAACACAGAGGAAGCACAGCCCGCAACAGCCAGGTACCAGGGCACACTGAAGTGGAACAGGTAGACAAGAACAGGCCCCAGAATAGCCCCAGTATATGGAAAGGGGGAAGGAGATCCGGTAGAAACACCAGGATATAAGCCTTAGCAAACAGACACTAAACCAGGAGGTGGCCCTGGCCGAGCCAGTGAGAGAAGGCGCAAGGGGCGCAGAGGGTCCCCAACTGCAACCAGCACAAGGTGGGGAAGCAAGCGCGCCGGGTAGCCCGAGAGGCCAGGAGATAGAACAAGTGAGACGCGCCGAAATGAGTGCGCAGGCATCATCACTGACGACGCCGGATCCGTTCCTACCCAAGCCGGGAGAGCCCTGATGAAGTGGGAGGACTGGGGAGAGTATATATTGAACTACATTGAGGCCCTAGAAGATGAGCATGGAGAGGCTTTTCCAAGCAAAAGAAAGAAAAGGATACTCCTACACAACTTAGGCCCTGAAGGGATTAGAGTATTTCAGAACCTGGTACCCATGCCCAGACAAGCCGCAGATGACGATGTATTTGGACACGCCATAAAAGAGCTGAACAATCACTACCGACTTGCGGTATGCACGTCTATCGACTGATACAATTTCCAGCAGAGGAAGCAAGAAACGGGCGAGTCAAGCGACGAATATGTAGAAGCCTTGAAGAAACTGGAGACGACATGCAAGTTTGGCGCACTGCATGACGAGTTCATAAAGGACCAGATAGTCATGCACACCTCCAACAAAACAGTGCAAGACAAATTCTGGGCGAGTGAAGACGCTACGCTGAAGGAAGTAATCGCCATGGTGAAAAAGGCCGAACTGACAAAAAGGTGCGCAGACGCAGCAAAGAGGGAACCGGTCCAGAGACTCATGGTGAACAAGGTAGATGACGAAGAACCAGCAGGGAGAAGCAAAGCCCCGACGGCAGGTAATAGATGACCTAATAGATGGCCAGGGAAACCAGCGCAGCAAGGAAAGCAGAACAAAGGGGGCAAGAACGCATGCTACCGCTGTGGCAGTCAGGCCCACGAGGCCTATGACAAAAGATTTCCAGCGTTCCGAGCGAAGTGTATGTTCTGCGGCATAATAGGACACTACGAGAAAGTATGTCGCCGAAAAGCTAGCCGTAACACGGTGAAATACATAGAGCAAGACCAGGAAGAAGAGGAAGGAAAAGAACAAGAGGAGGAGGACAAGGTACTGTGCGTGGAAGGCCAAGTGCTGGGCATGGACGGCCAGAGGTCCTGGAAGCCGCAATGCGACATGACGATAGGAGGAGTACAGATCAGAATTGTAGCGAACTCAGGGTCCCCGTACACCATCGTCCAAAGAGCCGTGTGGAACGAGAAGTTCAGACCCAAACTGGGCCCACGGCTAGAACCCCCGGACATAAGACCAGTCACGTACACGGGAGAACCGATCCCCATGGTGGGCTACAGAGCGTTAACCTTTGAATTCAATGGACGAAGTGCAGAGTGCAAGTTGTACGTGGCAGAAAAGGGGCCGTCGGTCTTAGGGTGGATGGACCAGGGAGACCTAGGCATACAGCTGGATCCAGGAGGAGACACACAAGTACTGATGACAGCTCCCGAGCGTTGGCCGGACTTCGAGAAAATGAAGAGAGATTTCCCCAAGGTGTTCGGGGGAAAGGTCGGCAAATTGGAGAAATCCACGCACAGAATAGAACTCAAAGATGACTCCCAACCGGTATCTCACAAGGTACGGAATGTTCCCATTGCGGTACGAGAGGCAGTACAACAAGAGCTATGTAGGTTGGAGGAAAATGGAATCATCGAACCTATAAACTGCGCAGAGTGGCTAGCACCCCTAGTGGTAGCGATGAAACCCAAAGGTAAGGTCCGGCTCTGTGTGGACCTGAGAGAATTAAACAAATGCATAGTCGTGGAGAAGTTCCCGCTACCCCGCATCGAACAAATGCTGGCGAAGGAGTAAAATGGTTCTCCACCATTGATCTTACGTCAGCCTATCATCAGTGTAACGAGGTGGGGGCGCCTACCTCACGTGATTGGTGGAACCCTCACCCTGCTGACCAAACATCGACTCCTTCTTTTCAGTCAGGACGATGGGACGAAGGACGACGCGATCCGGAAGACGACCACAACAACGGCTCCTTTAACTGGGCGTTTTCAGTAGAAGAGGTGGACACTCCCCCGAAGGACGTCAGAGCGACGGGATTGGAGAAAAGCAGGGAAGTCCTGTTCGTGTGGTGTGCTAGCACCTCGGAGGAGGAGAGACAGGCGGAAGCAAGAGGAACGGAGGACGGAGGCGACATCGAAGAGAGCGTGGAGAAAGCCAGCCCGGAGGAACATCACGGAGAAGACGGAGAGACTGAAGACGGAGAGAAGCCAGGAGGCCTACGACCCTGTGGACCGCCGTGCCACGCTCCCGAGGGAGGAGTGTGGCTGTCACAGGTACGACGGCGTTGGGCAGCTTGGCTGGGGAGGCAAAGCAAAAGCGTGTAGATAGTGCAAATAGACCCCGTTCGTTCCTACCCTGTGTTGTGTTCCCGTCCCATCCACTCTCCCATTCCCACCCCTTTTCCTTCCTTTACTTCCCCACCTCACAAGCACGCCAAGCACTGTAATATAAAGAGGCACGATACACTGGTTTCCCTCACTTACCCCGGACCCCCTGGTGCAACCCCATTGTGGACTGGACCCTAACGGCTCCCTCTCTGTTGGTTTCTTTCATGCACCCGAGGCCGCGGAGAGAACACCTGATACCGGAGATACCGGGGAGACCAACCGTTCTACACCCGAGTAAAAGAAAGAGAAAACCATCGCCACGGATCCCAACGTGTTCGCCCGAGAGAGACTGACTTTCAGAAACAGAAAGACGTTGATGTCTAAACCTGCCAGAGCCATAAAAATAAAGCCATCTTTAACCCCACTACTTGGTGTCACGGTCGTCCCTTCTCCCACGCCCACACTGGTGTCAGAAGTGGGATCTACCTCCACAGAAACGACCATGGCCTTGGAACAAGTGATCCAGACCCTCATAGAGGGGCAACAAAAGCTGGAATGGGCAATCGGACAGCAGATCAACACGGCAGATGCCGATAGGGAACTATTCAGAACCTCCATGACACAACAGATGGGCAATCTCCATAAAGTCGTGCAGGCCCCAAGTGCAGCAATCCCGAGACTAGGCGGACCACATCCCTCGGGAGTGGCCCTGCAGAAATACGTGACGGGGGAAGATCCAGACGCATTTATGTTGAACTTTGAACGGGCAGCTAGGGCTTGTGGGTGGCCTGAGGACAAATGGCCGTTCTTCCTTGCTCCCCTATTGACAGGAGAAGCCCAGGCCGCCTATCAGGTGGCCAACCATTCTGGTACCTCCTCATATGTCGACATCAAAGCGGTGATTCTAGACCATCTGGGAATGGATGCGGAGGCCTACAGACTTCGTTTCCGAAAGGAGAAAGGTGTAACGGGCGAGAACCCCAAAACCATGTACCTAAGAGTCAAGATGGCCGCCGAGAAATGGCCAAGACCTGACCTACGATCCAAGGAAGACATTATGTCCAGCATTATCCTAGAACAGTTCATGGATGTCTTGCCCTATGGCACCCAAAGATGGTTGAGACAGCATCCAGGACTAACGGCAGCCCAAGCCATAGAGATGGCCTCCAATTACAACAGGGCAGCTCCCAGGACTTTTACATGGGATACCGACAAGAGTGGCAAGCCAATCCCGACGCCTTCCAAACAGGATAAAAAGAAACCGGTCCCCGAGCCACACAAACCCGACCATATCGACCAGAAGGACCCCCCATCATGAAGGGACCCCAATGTTATGAGTGTGGAGAGTGGGGACATATAGCCCGAATGTGCCCTCATCGAAGAACCACCGAGGAACCCATGGAGGTCGGCTACATCCCTAAAGCCGTAATGTACACCGCCGAAATGGGACCTTCGTTCTATGTAAGGGTACGGGTAAATCGCAAACCAGTAAAAGCCCTCCTAGATTCCGGGTGTAGGCAATCTGTCATACAGGGGAAACTGTTACAACCCGACCAGATAGGCCACGATGGCACCGTGCACATCAGATGCGTACACGGTGACGTTAAGACATATCCTCTAGCACGCATAACCATACACCCAATAGGCAGAGAGCCCTGTTTGGTAAACGTGGGGGTGGTAGAGTCTTTACCAGAAGAACTTATAATAGGAGTGGATAACCCTGATTTCCTGTCCCTTTTCAAAAAGGAGCTTAAAGACCTCCCGGCAGGGGCATACCTGTCGGTCGAACCATGGGTATTAGATAGGGGTTTTAAGTTCGCCCAATCCAATGACCCTTCTCTACTTAATGCGTGGGAAGCGGCTCACATCGCGCAAAGCACTCCTACCCAGGGGTTCCCCAGATTCAGGATAGTGAACGAATTGTTGTATAGAGAAGGGAAAGCAGAAGATCCATCCCAGCTAGTGGTACCAAAGGAATTCAGGGAGCAGATCCTTTTCTACGCCCACACCCACCTAACTGCAGGACACAGTGGGGCCTAGAAAACGACACAGAATATATTACGGTTGTTCTTTTGGCCTGGTATTTATAAGGAGGCAGAGATGTACTGCAGACAATGCGAAGTGTGTCAAAAAAAGCACCTGACACGACCCCCTGCAGTTCCCCTACAACCTCTGCCTATCATAGGCAACCCATGGGATAGGGTAGGGATGGATCTCATCGGTCCACTACCACGGACCTCCAGAGGACATACATACGCCCACGTGGTGGTGGATTACAACACAAGGTTCCCGGAGGCCTTTGCCCTCAGCGCCCCGACTACAAAGAATGTAGCGGAAAAACTCGTGGAGCTGTTTTCCAGGGTGGGGTTTCCACGAGAGATCCTAACGGATCAGGGGACCCCCTTTGTTTCTAGGATGATTGTGGAGGTATGCAAGTTGCTGGACCTCCGCCACATCAGAACGTCCGCCTACCATCCCCAAACGGACGGCCTCGTAGAGAGGTACAATAGGACGTTAAAGGCCACCCTAAAAAAATTGTTGAGCGCAGAAAACAAGGATTGGGATAGGATGTTGCCCCTAGCCCTATATGTAGTGAGAGCCCAAGTACAGAGCAGTCTAGGGTTTTCACCTTTTGAGCTCCTCTATGGACGGCAACCAAGATCCCTCCTTGAAATCACAAGAGAAGCCTGGGAGAGGGAGGAGGCAGCGGAGCAAAGGAATCTCCTTGAATATACCCAACAGCTGAGGTCTCGACTGGGGAAGCTCAGGGACTTAGCGTACTCGAACCTAGAAAAGACACAACGAATCCAAAAACAATACTACGATAAGGGCAAGAAGTGGAGGACCCTAGAAGTAGGGGATTGGGCCCTTGTACTCCTTCCATCATCAACACAAAAGTTCAAGAGCGAGTGGAAGGGGCCCTATAAAGTACTAGACTCCTTTGGGAGAACAACCTACCGGCTGCAAATGTCTCCTACACGGAGGCAGACCTTCCACATTAATCTCCTCAAACGGTGGTTAGGACCACCTCCTCGATCCGCCCACCTAGTGTTGCCATCCAGTATCCCTACCTCCACCTTGGTGGATCTACCGGTGAATACCGAGCTGACGGAGCCAGCAAGAAAGGAGCTGTTCAAAACCCTGAACCCTTTCTCCGCGATATTTTCAGACACCCCGGGGTGTACACACATGGCAGAGCACCAGATCAAAACTAAGGAAGGTCAGGTGGTAAAACAGAGGGCATACCGTATACCAGCAGCAAAACGGGCCGATGTGAGGAAGGAGGTACATGACATGTTAAACTTGGGGGTGATAAGACCTTCCAGGAGCAACTGGGCCTCGCCCATAGTCATGGTCCCGAAGCCAGACGGGTCTACCCGTTTTTGTATGGTCTTCCGCGCCTTGAATGCTATCTCATCCTTCGACGCGTTCCCCATACCCAGGGTGGACGAATTGATTGAACGGATAGGGGAGGCTCGTTACATCACTACCCTTGACCTCACCAAGGGTTATTGGCAGGTCCCACTGAGGGAGGAGGACCGGCAAAAAACCGCCTTCGCAACAGAGGATGGACTCTTTGAGTTTAACGTACTCCCTTTTGGACTCCACGGAGCCCCGGCCACATTTCAAAGGCTAATGAACAAGGTATTAGCTCCCCATGTCCGATATAGTTCGGGATACCTAGACGATATCGTCATTTTCAGTATCACATGGGAGGACCACATGGGACATCTGGCCAATGTCTTGAAGGCTCTACAAGAAGCAGGATTGCATGTGAACGCCAAGAAATCAAGAGCTGCTTTCCCTAAAGTGAAATACCTGGGGTTCATGCTCGGGGAGGGAGTGATAGCTCCGCAAGAGGAGAAGATCAAAGCTATCACGCAGACTCCCTTTCCAGCAACTAAAAGGGAACTGAGAGCGTTTCTAGGCCTAATCGGTTATTACAGACGCTTCGTTAAGGATTTTGCTGACCTGTCCAGTCCCCTTACCGACCTACTCCAGAAAAACGTCAAAAACACCCTTCCGATGCCTCCCTCCGAAAAGGCCCATGCCGCCTTTCAGGCACTAAAAACCGCAATGACAACGAGTCCGGTCCTCATACCTCCGAACTTCGAAAAGACATTTTCCCTGGCCACTGATGCTTCAGATAGCGGTATTGGTGCTGTGTTGTCCCAGGAAGGGGAGGATGGTGTGGAACATCCTATACTGTATGTGAGTAGGAAGCTCCATCCGAGGGAACGGAAATACCCCACGGTGGAGAAAGAGTGCCTAGCCATTCGCTGGGCAGTTGACAAACTGTGATACTACTTGGAGGGTAAAGCCTTCGTACTCTTCTCGGACCATGCCCCACTGCACTGGATGCAGAAAAACAGGACCCAAAATGCGAGAATCCTAAGGTGGTTTTTGTTTCTGCAGCCATTCTCCTTCACGGTGGTACACAGGAAGGGAAGGGACAATGGGAACGCAGACTTCCTGTCCAGGATGCCAATTCACCCCAAACGGGAGAATCCAGGGGGGGGGGGGAGTGTAATGAGGTGGGGGCGCCTACCTCACGTGATTGGTGGAACCCTCACCCTGCTGACCAAACATCGACTCCTTCTTTTCAGTCAGGACGATGGGACGAAGGACGACGCGATCCGGAAGACGACCACAACAACGGCTCCTTTAACTGGGCGTTTTCAGTAGAAGAGGTGGACACTCCCCCGAAGGACGTCAGAGCGACGGGATTGGAGAAAAGCAGGGAAGTCCTGTTCGTGGTGTGGAAAAGTACATTTTGCCATGTTATATGTGCCTACGTGTTCCCCATCCTATACTATATGTGCATGATCGATATGCATGTATCCTCCAATGATCGATTAAAGACGCAATTACAGTTGTGTCCATCTCTAGTATGCCAGTTTCTAGTTCTCGTGAAAACAACGAGTATTAGGCCTATGTAAACCTATGTTGCCACGTTTTACAGTGTGCACGTTAATTCATTGAATTGTCCCCGTTTCTAGGCCTCAAAAGGGCCCGGACACCAGATTCAGCTCCTGTCTCCTGAACCCTCTCCGAGGAGCGATACAGCCCCCACCTGCATCCCTGACCCTTCACTTACTTCCTGCCTCACAGTGCCCGGCCCGGCCTGGCTCTGCCTGCCAGTCTGCCAAGAATATGTTATGCTTCTAGTTATCAGTCCAGCCCTCCTTCTCTGCATTCCTGAAACTACTGAATCGCATCAATAAGTTTCCGTCATGGTCTAGCCTTTCTGTCTCCATGTAAGAGAAATACTGTATTAATATTCATAGAATATTCCTCGCACACGCAATACATGTAGAATTATGCATGCATCAGTCTTAGTGTCTAGTAGCCTTTGCCCTGATAACTTTTGGATTCTATCAATATGTACTCCAAACACTAGATACCAGATATGCTTTAGGTACATGTCGTTCTGACACTGTAGACTGTAGTCTCCTCTTCTAGCGCAGAAGTCCTAGCCCCCAGTTCCTCCTGGTAACACGTCATTGCCCGTTTGCGCGCACCACTAGGTTAAAGGTCCCAGCTGCTCAGGTAGCCCCCTCCATGTTTCCGCCCCGTTTATGACACTTCTGTTACGTCTACATCACATGTCTATGTATACGCCCTGTACACGCCTTCTTGTTACATCATTTTGTCCTTATCTTTCGCGACTGCTACTAGTTACGCCTACTGCTACGCCTACTGTATTGAATGTAATGTATTTGTTTAAGTATATATACTGTGCACCCATGTTAAATGTTAGCTTTACTCCCATTTTCCCCGGCAGCTGCCTTCATTCCCGTACAGGCTGTCCTGTTCCTGTCCTTTATGCCTGATTAAAGCTTGTAGACTCAAGATACCTCGAATCCTGACTCTTATTTATTGAGCTATCTGTTATTTATATATCTTGTCAAAAATAGTACCGGTAATTAATTATTTATTTACCACATAATGGCGCCCGAATAGGTACCTGCCCTTTCCCCACGCGCCGGCGAAGCCACGCAGGCCCCCTGATCCTCTGCAGCCGTGACGGAACCATACCGTGCACGTGCAGATATTTCTGCTTCAAGTATCCCTCAGGCCCACGGAGGAGACGGAGGTTGCGGTCCAGCATCCAGACGAGGCGGTGAGGAACGCGGCGAGTCCCGACCAGAGCCCAAGCCGAGAGTCCAAGGTCCGAGGTATCCGGAGGCCCACCTGTAACTGAAGTCCGAAGTTCGTAGTCTGTCGTCGTAGCAATCCAGTCCAATCCAGTCCAGTCCGAGGCCTTCCGTTCTTGCTGCCCGGTGAGTACCGTTGCTGGGGTAGTATCTAGACAGGGTCAATTAATTTGTCTCTGGTCCGTGGGTTTGGGTACACAGATCCAACACGAAGTGTTCACCTAGGTGGATGCGGGTCCTGACGTGTCTCTTTATGGGACCGGTATGTTTCGTACTGTTTTAGCAGTGCATCTAGTAATTCTAGTAAGTTCCGTTCTCGAGAAATTCATGTGTTCTGTTCTCAGTATACCAGGTAATATTTCTGTCCGAACTATTATTTAATGTTATTTAATGTGTTTTCAATGTCGTGGTATGAGTGATTTGTTTTTCCAGTCAGTATTGTGTTTATCGTGTATTGTATTGTGTTCAGATTCAAGTATAGAATGCCTCTATTCTCCAAGTTACGTCAGTTAAAGACCCGAAAAGGGTTACTAGAGGAAGCAGTTCCTGTCCCGCCTAGGGACAGTCCAGGTCATTTTATGTATCATAAGCATGGCTTAAGTGCCATATTATATCTAGACTTATGGGTGGATTATACCAAGGAATTAGAAGAGAAATATCGATGGCCCATGTCAGGTACATGGGATGCCGAGTGTATCATGCGAGTAGAAGAAGCATTATGGAAAAAGAAAGCCAGACAGTCCCAGAAAGATGCCATCGAGTTATGGCGCAAAGAATCTCATAGAAGAACCGAAAAAGAAATCAGAAAAACAGAATTAAGTAGGGAATCTTCAGAAAGAGCCCAAGAAAGGGAATTAATCGAAGTAGGTGAACGAGTAAAAGCAGAACAGTCAGACAGACAGAGAAATGCCCTTATCAAGGGTATGTATCCTCTTCTTGCCGAGGGCTTGCCAAAAGCAACCCCGGAAGCACCATGTAATTTTCCGCCGCCATTAGTTCCGATTAAGCTACGTCACAAACCGACCGCAGCTGATATTTTTCTCTCGTCCTATTTGGACGACACAGTCCCAGAATATGCTAATCCTGTTCCGCCTGCTCCTGTAAATAATGTAATTCCTGTTCCTCCAGCCACCGGGGCACCCGTTACAGCATCTGTTACGGCACCCCCGGTCCAGCCCACAGTACATGTACCCGCTACATCAGTCACTCTGCCAGCCCGTACAGTACACACCGACGATTCTAGTTCAGGAGCCGCGGGGGGAGGTTCTCCTCGTACCCCGCCTCAACACAGACGTATGACGTTACTCGAGCTACATGAACGAGCGTTACAGCGTTCGCCAAAAATTCAGACATTTACAGATATCAAGCGAGCACTTACCGAATGCCGTTATGATCCAGTTCCAGGCGATGGTAATATGGTCATATACTCATTACGTTTAAGACGGGTGACCGACTATTTGGACACCCTGCCCAATATGAAAGAATATCTAGACAGAATATATCGTTTTATCCGTACAGGAATAGATCCAGAAAGTGTTCGCGACGCCATGGCTCAAAGAAAAGTCGAGATTCAGCTCATGCTTTTAAAGTTTCTAATTAATTGTTTAATAAGAGAACAAGATTATCCAGATAAAGATCCAGAAGAAATGAAAGTTCTGACCAGGTGGAGTGACCATATAACCGAGGGAAGACACAAGACACAGAACTGTATAGAGAGTATGTACAAGAAAATCCGTAGGGAAATAGTAAAGTTACACGAGAAACGAGAAGCAACACAAGTAACCGAGAAAGAGAACAACTCTGATAATGAAGAGGTAGACGACGAGAATCCCTCCAGAATAGCGTATGTAGGTAGTACTAGACTTCCCGACCGACATTTACGCCCAGATCGCAAGAAAGTTTTCCCTTTTCCAGCACCAGAACAGGGTTCCCTTGAACAAGTATTTCAAGCTACTGATCACATTCTGAAATCACGAATAGGCTATAGTGAGCTTAGTACAATGCATGAGCAAGAACTAGCCCGATCAGCAGTCCGATGGACTACTGACTCTACCACTTTTCCAGACGAAATAGTGGCACAAATGTTTCTGAAATTGCCCCCAGCCGAGCAGCGACTGGTGGGTATGTATATGATTCAGCACCTCATTACCCTGTATGAGGGACAGCATTCTGATCCAGGTCCGCTACATGATGTTTTGAACGGGTTACTCCAGTACAGATGGAGAGGTTTAGGTACTGATCTAGTTAATATCATTCTAGAACAGCGCCACAAATACCGAACGTTTTTGAATCCGCATTTTGTTCATGTCTCGCCCCCAGAAAGTAAATCATTTTACGTAGATAGACAGAATCCGTTACGAGAAGTACACCCAGTTAGAGGAACGGGTGGTGAACTAGAACGAGTATTTGTTTACACCCCTATCACAAAGATGGAACTCTTAGAGTTGAAAAAGTTAATTCCCTGTCACGATAAAGATCCAGCAGGGTTCCATCGAGAATTAAAAGACATGCTCCGTATGGGAGAATACACGTATCCTGATATCATTAAAATGTTAAAGGTCCTGTTGCCTGCGGGCATATATGAGAAACTCAAAGAAAAAGAATGGGAGGTGGGAGAGAAAAAGATTGATTGGACAGCTCTAGAAGCTGAAGATAATACACGTGTACCAGGTACCGGTCTTGGGGATAAAGCTAAAGAATTGCCCGAGTTATTGATACAAGTTTTGCCAAGATTACTAGCCTCGAAAAAGGAAGACTGGGATGCAATCTCAGCCTGTAAACAGAAACAAGATGAAGACACTAGTGATTTTTATTCTAGATTAGAAAAATGTTTTATTATTAACAGTGGTCTGAAAACAAGTAGTGAATCGTACCCTCATCTTTTTGTTACCGAACTAGTCGAGAATTCAAGTCCACAAGTTAAAAATCGAGTATTGAAAGTCGAAAGTACCTGGCAAGCTAATACTCCGTCACAGATGTTGCAAATGCTCCAGTACCACCAGAACAGAATCAGGGAAGAGCAAGAACACGAAAGGAGACGTATGAAAGACACGAAAATGAAAGTATTAGTTGCACAATCTGTTCCACAAGACAGTCAAAAGAGGGGTCCGAATCAAGCCAGTCATCCTGCAGCTCCCGTTAAAGGGACCTGCAACTACTGTAAACAGCCAGGTCATTTTATAAACGAGTGTGCAGTTCTGAAACACAACATAGCTACAGGTAAGACTAAAGAAAGACCACGTCCGCCTAGACAAGAACAACTTTCACAGACTTCTCAGTCACCACAGAATGCACAATAGACAGTTCCAGCACCGCAGCCTATCGCTGCAACACAGCATGTTACACAGCAGATGTACCAGTATGCCCAGACAGAATATCCAGATTATCAGCCGTATTCATGAAACAGCCTAGAGAGGGAGGTAGGCTTGCCTCTCATCGAGATACCTGTAGATCAAGAAGGTCCTTATGTACACAGTCAAGTATTAGGGAAAGATAGAAAGTTTCTGATTGATACAGGGGCAAGTAGGACTACCATCAGTCATGACGAAGTTCCAGGGGCTCCGCTCTCAGGCTCTAAAAATGTTTCCCTTGGATTTTCAGGAAAGCCGATTGTTAATGAAATTTCGAAACCAGTTACTCTAGAAGTTGGTCCATTGTCCCGAACTACAGACTTGTTACTCACGAAATCATGTCCAGAAAATTTGTTAGGCATTAAAACGTTAAAAGAATTAGGTGCAGTTATTTGCTGTTCCCCAGAGGGGGTCCGATTGTTTTTAAGAGATTTTAAAGGTCATTATGTATTACGTGATTTCGATCCAAGATTATTGAATGTACCACAGCATTTATGGGCGCAAGGTCCAACTGATGTAGGTTGTATGCATATCACACCCCATCGTGTGACTCTGAAGCAAGGTGTAGTTTTGCCACGAATCAGACAGTACAAATTGCCACCTGAGGCTGTAGCAGCCTTATCCAAAATTATTGACGAACTTATTGCTCAAGGAGTGGTTGTAGAAACTGACTCCAATGTATGTAATTCTCCTATCATTCCAGTCCTGAAACGTACTGATCCAAATGCACCTCCAGTATATCGATTAGTGATTGACCTTCGAGAGCTTAATAAATGTATCATACCTCAGTATCCAGTAGTCCCAGATATTTCATCCCTTTTGACAGCCATTGATTCTGAAGCCACGTTCTTCACAGTTATCGATCTCAAGAACGCATTTTTCAGTGTCCCCATTCATCCAGACAGCCAGTACCTTTTCGGTTTTTGTTTAAATGGAAGAAGCTACAAATTCACACGAGCTCCTCAAGGTTTTACAGAAAGTCCTAGCATTTACAGTCAAGCACTTAAGAGACAACTAGACAATATTCACATGCCAACTGACACTGCCCTGCTCCAGTATGTCGATGATCTACTGATCACAGCCCGTTCTGAACGTGACTGCGAGCGAGCGTCACTTACAGTTCTGTATTTTCTGGCCGAGATGGGGCACAAGGTGTCCCCTTCCAAATTACAATTCTGTGTCCAGCAAGTGGTCTACTTGGGACACTTACTGTCCAAGTGGGGTAGGCAGTTGACACCTGACCGTATCCAGTTAATAGCGAGTCTTCCACAGCCCAAGACACAGAAGGAGGTACAAGCTTTTATCGGCCTCACTTCTTATTGCAGACAATGGATTCCTCAGTATGCATTTCTAGCCAAGCCACTGATACAGTTAACGACACAGGAGGCAGCCGTATCGACTGTCCTCCCTTGGACCCAGGAACATACACTTGTTTTTAATGAGTTAAAGAAAGCCTTATGCCAAGCACCTGTTCTGGCAACACCGAACTACAGTAAGCCTTTTACACTTTTTGTCACAGAACGTGATGGTACTGCATTATCTGTTCTTACACAGGATCAAGCAGGACAATACAAGCCCTGTGCTTATTTCTCGAGCACATTAGATCCAGTGGCCCAGGCTCTACCTGCGTGCCTCAAGTCAATTGCAGCCACAGCTCTAGCTATCAGACAAAGTGACTCCATAGTGTTAGGACATTCCCTGACAGTACAAGTTCCACACTCCGTGGAAGTTCTTTTAAACAGAACCCAGACTCAGCACTTGACGATTGCACGTTTAACAGGTTATGAACTTACACTGTTCCAGCCACACATAGAAATCAGACGCTGCAACATTTTAAATCCAGCTACACTGTTACCGTCAGTTACTTCAAATCCTGCAACACATGACTGCGTGGAAGTTGTTAACACCATGACTAAGCCAAGACAAGACCTGACAGATATTGCATTACCTAATCCAGACCTGACACTTTATGTGGATGGTTCATGTATGAGAACAAGTACAGGAGAATTAGTAGCCGCGTATGCAGTGACTACTGAAACCGAAGTTATAGAAACACAACGTATTGACACCCTGTCTGCTCAAGCAGCAGAGCTAGTCGCTCTGACTCAAGCCTGCATACGTGCCAAGAACCTAAAAGTAAACATATACACAGACTCACGTTATGCATTCGGAGTCGTACACGACTTTGGAGTGCTCTGGCAAGAAAGAGGTTTTATGACTTCTCATGGAACCAAGATCCAGCATGGTCTCCTCATTCAAGCTCTGTTAGATGCGATACATTTACCGACAGCTATCGCTATCATGAAGTGCAAGGCACATACGAAAGTCACTGACATCATTTCCCAAGGTAACGATCTAGCAGATCGAACAGCCAAGCTTACAGCTCAGACTCCAGACATTCCAGTCAACACGACACAGACACTCACTCCAGATCAGACTACTTGTATGACAGTTAAGGACCCTACACAAGATGTCATAGACATACAGTTACATGCTACTCCCGATGAAATCAAGAAATGGTCCGAACAAGGAGGGGTCCAGACAGATCAAGGATGGTTGACGAAGGGAAAAGCCACATGGTTTCTCCCCGACTCTATGGTTCAAGTCATTATTAATACCGCACATAGTCCAGCACATCTAGGAGAAACAAGCATTGGAAATGCAATAGGTCTCGCAGCATTAGAGTTAGTGCTTTTAGAATTGTTTATGGGTTTTTTTGTAAATCTTTAGCATTTTTGTTTCCTGTAGCCAATGCTAAAGAATTAAAAAAAAAAAGCCATAAACATTTCTAAAAGCTCTAACTCAAATGCTCCGAGACCTATTGCACTGTGTGAGGGTGAGGGGTTGAGGGTGAGGGGTTGAGGGTGAGTGAGGGTGAGTGAGGGGTTGAGGGTGGGTGAGTGAGGGGTTGAGGGTGGGTGAGGGGTTGAGGGTGAGTGAGAGTGAGTGAGGGTGAGTGAGGGTGAGTGAGGGTGAGTGAGGGTGAGTGAGGGTGAGTGAGGGTGAGTGAGGGTGAGTGAGGGTGAGTGAGGGTGAGTGAGGGTGAGTGAGGGTGAGTGAGGGTGAGTGAGGGTGAGTGTGAGGGTGAGTGAGGGTGAGGTATTGAGGGTGAGTGAGAGTGAGGGTGAGGTATTGAGGGTGAGTGAGGGTAGAGGGTGAGAGAGGGTGAGGGTGAGTGAGTGTGAGGTGTTGAGGGTGAGTGAGGGTGAGGCGTTGAGGGTGAGTGAGGGTGAGTGAGGGTGAGGTGTTGAAGGTGAGTGAGGGTGAGGGTGGGTGAGGGAGGGTGAGGGGTTTAAAATGTTACTCAACAAGTGATTAAATTGCATCCTAAAGTACGTAACAGCTTTTTACTAACAGAGCCCCTTCTATCACTCAGAGTAAAATATTTATTGAAAAGTTGCAATTTGCACTTAGCACAAAAAAGTCTATGTGCACACTTATAATAAAAGGTGCCCCTCTTTTATTATGTGCATTCCGGTGATGATAAGGTTTTTGTTTTAAGCACAGCAGTGAACTGAAAGAATTTGCTGCAGTGGTGTGTTTACCAAAACATATGGTAATAGCATGCGAGATAGTTTGTTTAAACGCTCTCTCCAAATATTTGTAGGTGAAAGGTATAAATCCATACAGGGCCTGCCTAGCATTCCATCCTTTTGAAGTAGACAAACAAGAACCACGGCGTTGGCTAACAAGCCAGTATATAAGTAAAAAGCGCTTGTGTTTTTTTGCAGTGCTGTAACAATGGAAACGATTATTCCACATTACATTCGTACAGAATTCCACCCTACCAATTGTCAAGCAAAAGCTTAGATTATGGAGTGGCGTGTGTAAAATCATCTGTAATCAGGCTTATTACAATACGGAAGTTAAGCTCTTTCTTTCGAAAATGTAGCCTACTTTAAAGCTGTTAAAAATACACCATGGATTATTCCACTGCAAAACATTTAAGAAATAGTCAGCAGGAGTTTCCCCCTGGGTTTCTGTTAAGCGCCACAGACGGTGTCAACATGGTTTCTATCCTTAATTAAAAGGACTGATCTATTCTGGCCAGTTGGTTCTGTTTGCACAATTTCTCAATATCTCCCGATCTCCAAACTTCACAGCAATCTTAAAAGTCTTCGTGCGAATTAAAATAAAAAAAGTGCCAACGTAAATCAAACAAGACAGCTTCCCCGATAAGAGCCCAAATTGTAGTTTTGCTTCTCTCTTGACAAACGCTGTACTGCAATCTCGTCATTTCAAAGAAGTAATATAAAGAGGCTCGAGAAACTATTAATTCCCAGAAATCATTGCAGCACTGTAGCGCGCTGAAATAATAGCCTAGGAAGCGCAAGAGGTGGTGGGTTGGATGGAATGGACATAACTGCTAATCCGAGTTTGAGGGTGGAGATGAGAGCGACCAGTGCTTAAAGGTGGGCGAGCTGACCTTTGACCCCATAAGAGGCTCCGTCCGTGGTGGCGGGCACACGCCCAGTCGCCCACAGTCGTCATTAGTTTACACACAGCAGCTCCCTAATTTCACTCCTCCGTAGTTAGGTAGGTGTCAATCAAAGACTCTGTGTGCTTTGGGGTGCCCCCGCGCCCTTAACAGGGGTCCCATCTGTTTGTACAGTGGGCATGGAGCGAATAGGTCGGCTCGAGCCCCCTCCAGTCTCCAAACAAACTTCCAGGGCCTGCGTGGGCTTGTGTTTGGAAACAGTGTTGATGTCATTATCGAAGGGACCATCAGGGGGCAGCTGTGACCAGACATGAGAGCGGCTTCAGAAAGCGAGGAGGAAATCCGCGAAAAGAGGCCGAGAAATACAGCAGCGCATAACGGAGCAGGGATAGCGAAACAGAAGTACACACCCGACTTCACAGGGGAGGAGACGGCGGGAGGGACGCGAAAAGCGCACATTTCAAAGGAGACCGCAGAGCAAGTAGCAACGCCACATGTGGGGAACGGCGACGACAGTCAATTATTATTAATGTGTTTAATATCTAAATAAATGAAAGGTCAATGATTAAAGAATATTTTGAAAAAGTAGGACGTTAAAAGGAAGAGTGTTTTTTTGTGTGAGCTAAAGTTACAAGCCGTTTGGACTCGGGGAACGTTTTGTGACCGTTGATTTACCTTTTTAAACAAAGCTCGGAATTCTAAGGCTGGATTCGTTGTTATCAATGATGACTAATGTTATGACGGGCACAATGTACACTCTATATTAGAAATCGAATGTGCCATAATACGAGAATACACCGCTTAAGGGGTACCTACAAGACACACCATAATGCCATAAACCAAGCTCTCGGCATTGTGTGGCGGGAGGGGGCGGGGGGAACGTCGAGGGCAGGCAGGATGACTCAGGGGAGGGGGCGGAGCGGGGCAGAGCGGCATGTGGGTGTGAAGAAGCCGGGCCTTTGAAGTGAAGCTAAGCTTCACTTCAAAGGTGTCGGAGGAATGCGGGCGGCTGTGCACGCGCTTTTAAGCTCAATGCACATGCGCATTGAGCTTAAAAGTCACGGGCACTGCAAGGAATCGCCACGATTCCTTGCAAGTTAGATAAAGAGTCGATGAGCCCCTATAGTCTCGCTTGCTCGATGCGCATGCGCATCGACAGGCGAGACCTAAAAAGCTATGTTAGACAGTATCCAGAACCTTTGGTTCAACAAGCATTTACGAGCTGCAGCCAAGCAGAAAGTCCGTACCTGTATGATATGTTGTCAGTTCAATCCAGGTAAAAGTGTCCCGGTGGAACAAGGGGGATTCCAACCTCCTGACCACCCTTTTTAGGTCCTCCAGATGGATTATATTCAGATGGAGCGATGTCGAGGTTTCAAGTATGTCCTCGTAGTTGTATGCGCTTTGTCCAGGTGGACAGAAGCATATCCAGTCCCAGATTACACAGCTGCGACCACTGCCAGGCAGTTGGTTCGTGAGTTCTTTCCCCGCTATGGACTCCCTAGGGTCGTGTATTCAGACAACGGCCAGCCATTCTCATCCGAGCTTATGAAACAGGTTTCCCTTCTGTTAGGGTACCAGTGGAAGTTCCATTGTGTGCGCCATCCTGAAGCCGCCGGTCTCGTAGAGAGACATAATCAGACTCTGAAAATCCGAATTGCTAAAGTTTGTAGAGAAAAAGGTGTAGACTGGCTCGTAGCCCTGCCAGTTGCTCTATTCTATATGAGGATGGTTGCACATTCCAGATCAGGTCTGTCCCCGTATGAGGTCGTATTCGGCCGCCCTCCAAACATGTGGGGTACACCTAGACCCCGAAAGATTACCGATGTTTCCAGTAATATGCTGACAGATTACCTAGCTTCCTTGATGTCTGCCCTACACTCTTGTCGTTCACAGGTTGCCGCTGCATTTCCAGACAACACTGAGGTGAAACCGCATGAAATCGTTCCAGGTGACATGGTCCTGGTGCGCAACTTCGATCGTTCAAGTTCGCTGGAGCCCCGTTGGAAGGAACCCCGTCTCGTCCTCCTTACCACCCGGACTGCAGTGAAGGTCGAGAATCGCAAAGGCTGGCTCCACTCCAGCCATGTGAAAAAGTTTCACGGACTTAAACCAAAGACATTCATTAAGGACTGCCCAGATACAGACTCTGAATTCAAAATTCCCCTGTTAGAGAAAACTCCGCAGCAGGAGTATAAACAGAAACTCCGGTCTAGTAAAATAAGTCAGCCAGTTTAATTGTCTAAGTCCCTCTCGGGTGAAACGGTTAGACAGGTTCCTGACATGTATGAGATAGACCCACACAGTGAGAGAGTTAGTCAAAACTCTACAAGATGTATTATTGTTCTATTTTTCTTGTTATTTTTGAGTCTTATGGTTACCTGCACAAGTTATGCTTTATATTTATGTTTTCCGATTTCACATGTACATATGTTTCCCAATGCTACAGTAGAGCCCACTTTTAGTGATCTGCCTCCTCACGAGCTATCCTATCGTCTTGCTATGCGTAATAATAGTTTTATCCGAATGTTACATTATTCACATCAGACCAGCAATGCCACTAATTGTTGGGTGTGTGGTCGACTCCCCCCTTTCCAGACACCGAAGGGAGTTCTGCCACTCTTTCTTTATCCGTTTTCATATAATGGTTCATGTGGAGCATGGTCCACGTTAACGTCATCCTCAACTGATATGTCCCTTCTGAATCGAACATGTTTCCCAGACAAGCAAGGTCTTTCCCATAGAACAGGGTTAGATCTAGAAAATGAAGTGTATGATTTAGGTAATTATTCTTCGAATTTCATGGTCCTGAATGTTCAGTCCGATACCACTCCAGATTTGCCTGCTATTTCAGTACTACCAGTCAAAGGCGAATTATGTATCAGAAAGAATGGTTCCGCACATGTAGGACATAGTGATTGTACTACTACTGTCGAGTATAGTGACAGTGGGAAATCTATTTTCAAAGCCTCACGTCATTCTTATTTTGTTTGTGGTCAGACCGCATATGTTCGTCTGCCCCTCGATTGGGATGGAACATGTTATATTGCCTTCCTACTGCCACCAGTTTTTCTAGCCCCATCTGATTATCACAGAAACACACATCTAGTACACGTCAGACATAGGAGAGAGATCGAGTCCCCAATTGTCGATCAAACTGAAACTACTCTAGAACAATATCAAGACTTCAATAAAGGTTTCTTCTTCTTTATAGGACCTGTCCAGAATAGTAAGTTAATACGTAGGTTAACCAGAACCCTTGAAGCAGTAGTGAATGAGACTACTTCTGCTCTAGGTAACTTAACCGAAGAGCAATCTGCTATGAGATTTGTCGTGCTCCAAAATCGTCTCGTTCTTGACGTCATACTGGCCGATAGAGGAGGAGCATGTAGAGTCATCGGATCTAGTTGCTGCATTTTCATTCCTAATAACGCGCCGTCTGTTTATTCAGCTATAACCAGACTTCATAAAATTGCCCATCAGTTACACCAGAATCCAGGCACCTGGACATGGTCCGGTTGGCTCTGGAGTATCATATCTGCCTGGGGATGGAAAGTATTGTCATTCCTAGGTATTGCAGTAATGATCATATTCAGTTGCTGCCTCTGTATACAATGTGGCCCTGCGATTTGCGGCATGTGTGCTACCTCTTGTATTCCTAGTCCTAAACCCCGTTCCAAGACAATTCGAGACGAGCAAATGATGCTATATGAAATGATAGATGGTATCATGAATATAGATGTTTCCTGATGGAAACGTAGGGCACAAGGAGGGAATGTGGAAAAGTAAATTTTGCCATGTTATATGTGCCTACGTGTTCCCCATCCTATACTATATGTGCATGATCGATATGCATGTACCCTCCAATGATCGATTAAAGACGCAATTACAGTTGTGTCCATCTCTAGTATGCCAGTTTCTAGTTCTCGTGAAAACAACGAGTATTAGGCCTATGTAAACCTATGTTGCCACGTTTTACAGTGTGCACGTTAATTCATTGAATTGTCCCCGTTTCTAGGCCTCAAAAGGGCCCGGACACCAGATTCAGCTCCTGTCTCCTGAACCCTCTCCGAGGAGCGATACAGCCCCCACCTGCATCCCTGACCCTTCACTTACTTCCTGCCTCACAGTGCCCGGCCCGGCCTGGCTCTGCCTGCCAGTCTGCCAAGAATATGTTATGCTTCTAGTTATCAGTCCAGCCCTCCTTCTCTGCATTCCTGAAACTACTGAATCGCATCAATAAGTTTCCGTCATGGTCTAGCCTTTCTGTCTCCATGTAAGAGAAATACTGTATTAATATTCATAGAATATTCCTCGCACACGCAATACATGTAGAATTATGCATGCATCAGTCTTAGTGTCTAGTAGCCTTTGCCCTGATAACTTTTGGATTCTATCAATATGTACTCCAAACACTAGATACCAGATATGCTTTAGGTACATGTCGTTCTGACACTGTAGACTGTAGTCTCCTCTTCTAGCGCAGAAGTCCTAGCCCCCAGTTCCTCCTGGTAACACGTCATTGCCCGTTTGCGCGCACCACTAGGTTAAAGGTCCCAGCTGCTCAGGTAGCCCCCTCATGTTTCCGCCCCGTTTATGACACTTCTGTTACGTCTACATCACATGTCTATGTATACGCCCTGTACACGCCTTCTTGTTACATCATTTTGTCCTTATCTTTCGCGACTGCTACTAGTTACGCCTACTGTATTGAATGTAATGTATTTGTTTAAGTATATATACTGTGCACCCATGTTAAATGTTAGCTTTACTCCCATTTTCCCCGGCAGCTGCCTTCATTCCGTACAGGCTGTCCTGTTCCTGTCCTTTATGCCTGATTAAAGCCTGTAGACTCAAGATACCTCGAATCCTGACTCTTATTTATTGAGCTATCTGTTATTTATATATCTTGTCAAAAATAGTACCGGTAATTAATTATTTATTTACCACAGTGGGGTGTGCTAGCACCTCGGAGGAGGAGAGACAGGCGGAAGCAAGAGGAACGGAAGACGGAGGCGACATCGAAGAGAGCGTGGAGAAAGCCAGCCCGGAGGAACATCACGGAGAAGACGGAGAGACTGAAGACGGAGAGAAGCCAGGAGGCCTACGACCCTGTGGACCGCCGTGCCACGCTCCCGAGGGAGGAGTGTGGCTGTCACAGGTACGGCGGCGTTGGGCGGCTTGGCTGGGGAGGCAAAGCAAAAGCGTGTAGATAGTGCAAATAGACCCCTCCCTCTCTGTTGGTTTCTTTCATGCACCCGAGACCGAGGCCGCGGAGAGAACACCTGATACCGGAGATACCAGGGAGACCAACCGTTCTACACCCGAGTAAAAGAAAGAGAAAACCATCGCCACGGATCCTAACGTGTTCGCCCGAGAGAGACTGACTTTCAGAAACAGAAAGACGTTGATGTCTAAACCTGCCAGAGCCATAAAAATAAAGCCATCTTTAACCCCACTACTTGGTGTCACGGTCGTCCCTTCTCCCACGCCCACAATCAGATAGCGTTGCACCCGGAGAGCCGGAAAGTAACGTCATTCATAACACCCTTTGGGTGTTACCAATTTCACAGAATGCCGTTCGGACTTGCATCAGCAGCGGAGGTGTTTCAAAACTGATGCACCGCCTCTTCAAGGAAATCGATGGAGTGCAGTAGTTCCAGGACGATATATTGGTGATGGGGAAAGACCTAAAGGATAATGACAAGAAACTGGATCTGGTACTAAGAGTCCTAGAAGAGAAGGGCTTAACTGCGGAGTGGGAGAAGAGCCGGCTGGGAATGACCTCTGTCACCTACCTGGGACACGAGATAGGAGAACGAGGCATCACCCCGAAAGGAGCGAACGTCAAAGCCATCTGTGATGTGCCTCCACCGTCTAGCAAGGAAGAAGTGAGATCCTTTCTAGGGATGGCTGAATACTACAGCAAGTTAGTACAACATTTTGCCACTAAGACAGCCACCTGAGGCAACTCACAAGGGACAAGACAGTGTTCACATGGACGGAAGAAGCACGGAAAGAATATGATAGCCTGAAGAACGACATCAGCCAAGCCATACCCCTGCAAGGGTAAGATCCCCAAGGGCAGTCAGTACTGACGACGGACGCCAGTGACAAGAGATTGGGCGCAGTGCTCATGCAAGAAGGGAGGAACGGTACCATGGAAACTCTCAGCTTCGCGTCCAGGGCCCTCTCACCCATGGAACAAAAATTCAGCGTCATAGAGAAAGAGATGCTGGCCGTGGTATGGGCCATGGGGAAGTTCCGCCAGTTCTTATGGGGCACGAGGTTCCAACTCAAAACGGACCATAAACCCCTAGTCAAGGTACTCACGTCGAGTGGGCATGCGAGCACCACCCCTCAAATAGCCAAGATGACGCTAAAACTGCTGGAATACAGATACGATGTAGAGTACATCCCAGGAAGCAGAAACAAGGTAGCAGACTACCTCAGTAGGGACGCAGCAATGAAGAGAGCACCTGAGGAGGTGGAAGAGAGCGAGGAAATGGTGGCTTTGACGGAAGACCCCGAGAGAGTAATTAGCAACCAGGAGTGGTTGAAAGCATATGAGGAAGACCAAGACATCCAAGAAGTAAAAGGGTGTATCCTTCGGGTATGGCCTGAAAAGAAACACCCAAGGACACCGCTCAAGAAATTCTATGAAGTGAGAGAAGAATTGTCCCTGGATGACAAGGGCACATTCGTGTACAGGGGAGACAAGGTTGTACCCCTGATCGCGCTAGGACAGCACCTGTTGGCGATACTACACGAAAGACATTTAGGCATAGTAAAGACCAAAAAGAGGACGAAGCAGATGTACTGGTGGCCAGGAATGGACATCCAAATTGAGAGACATGTGAGAGAATGTGATCAGTGCCAACGAGCTGACAAGACCATGACACTCTTGTGACCCGACCTAAGGAAGTTTGCAAATCCAAAAACCACTAGGGAGGAGATATCAATTGACATTTTGGGGCCCATATTAGACACCCAGGGCACTCCAAAATACCTATGTGTCGTCATTGACAGGTACTCGAAATGGCCAGAAGTGTACGAGCAAGAGGAAATGGATACCGATACAGTACTTCGATTCCTCACATCGATTTTCCTCAGAGAGGGCATACCCAGATCCATCCTAAGTGACAACGGCCCACAGTTTACCTCAGAGAAATGGTACAAGTACATGGAGAGGAATGGCATCAAAACCAAACACACCTCCATATACCACCCAGCGGGGAATGGACAAGTGGAGCGATTTAACAGAGTCCTAATGGGGTCCATTCAAGCTGCCATCACGATGGGCAAGGACTGGGAAAAGGAAATACAGAGCATGATATGGGCCTATCGCATCACGCCTACGAGCACGGGGGGAACAGCCCCTTCCAGATCTTGAGGGGCCGAGACCCTTTTACTAAGGATAATCTAGCGTGGAAGTAAAAGACAGTAACAAGCAAATGGTCCCCTGCGGTGGTGCAGCACAATCTAGAAAAGGCCCAGCGAATGTACACAGAACATTATAACAAGAGAAGGAACGTGAAGGAAACAACCCTGGAAAAGGGGGAATGGGTCAGAGTCAAACTGGCAGTATTTAGAAAAAAAGGAGACAGCAAATACTGTCAACCTCTACAAGTGAAGGAAGTCTATGACAGAGCAGCATTGCTTAGCGATGGGAATGTGTGGTCCCAAGATCGCAGGTCCCGATGCAGCAAGATTTTGGAGTGGGCACCTGAACAAAGGGAGAGTACAGCAACGGAGCCGAGTGCATTGGAAAACGGACCCATCCGTCAAGAAGGAGAAGGCAGCATGGAAGCGGGTGTACAGAGTGAAGAGCTGATGGACGGTGAGGTCTCCGGAGCAGAAGAACATCGGGGAGAAGAGAGAGAAACCCCGCGGAGAGAAAGGCTGAGAGGGTCGGAGGAGAAAGCAGTGAGCCCGGCCGAGAACTGTACCAGAGAAATGATCTCCACCCCGGTAAGGCGCACACGTGTGGGCAGAGCGGTGGTGAGACCTGCAAAGTTTAGAGACTATAAACTTGAATAAGAAATATTGCTGGACACACCTAAAGACTGTATAATCTATTGTGTGATGCAAAAGGGGGGAGATATGTAGAGTCGCGCTCTAGTGCTGCGCGCTACGTCATGACGTATCGCGCGAGCGGCCACTGCCCCGATCGCGCTACATAGCGCAAGTCGGGAGAGAACCCTGAGGGCACCGGACGTCCCGGCGCCCTCCTGCTGATAAACGATATATAAATAAAGAAGTTCTCCACATCTCTGGCTCCTGTCATACTTGCAGGGGAGCATAAATATATTTATTACATAACCTTACTTCTACGTTTTCGAAATGCGTCGGGTTTTAGTTTCCAAACTCTGGTCAGCATAAGCAATGTGTGCTTTTTAACACCAAGAAAATATTTTTCTTTAAGCACTTTCTTTAAAAAAATATTAGCGAGAGCTCAGAATCTTCCCCAACAATAACATTTTTCAAAAAAAAGGGCAACCAATGCCAGTCTTATTGGCTGTCATTGCTTGTCATAACTGCCGTGGGGGTGCGCAAATCTCCAACGAGTTGTCAAACCAAGCGGTTACTGAGAACTGTACAAGCGAGAGGTGAGCAACAGAACTGTTCTCCTGCAGCCATCCCATTCCTTGCAACGCACCACAATATAGCAAGTAATGCTTCTTCAAACGCCGTTACTCGGTACCAACCACCCCTTCTGCTCCGGTACCTGCCTGGTTCTGCTTCTCTAAGTATTCAACCTGCACGACTCACGCCGTCCTACTTCAATTGACAACAGGTGGACGACGCTGTGTCTGGTATCCACAGCAACGACCCTTACGTATGACGTAAAGCTAAAAGGCGTCAGTTGAAAAAAAAAGATTGGCAGTAAGCAGAAGTGGAACGCGAAATGTTGGCCACGATACTGTTTATCCTATGGCCAATTGGGAATAGTTTTATATAACACTGTTACAGATATAATGAACATTGTTTTATAGAAGCAGATTAATCGGTGTTTTCAATTATTTTGCCATTTTGTCGTCGGCGCATGAGTTTGCGTGCAAACAGATGTCGCTATTGAAATCAGTCTTTCGCAGTGCATTTTGAAAACATGCTTCTTTTTCTAGCGAGGCAACAGCGATATGTTGTTACTTGAGCTTCTGCGGAAGCCTTCAAAAATAGCAGTCTTCTCTTTTCAGGCAGAGTCTGTTTTCTCTTTCAGTCGCCTCGGTTTTGGGGCTAGTCCGTCTTTTGTTTTAGTGCGGTCACCGGCCTCCGTTCCATCCCCACTGTTTTCTGTCCCCGTTCCTCAGACAGTGAGAGGACTTTCGTGACAGGGAAGATGGCGTCCACCGCGGCAGGGAAACAGCGCATACCCAAAGTAGCAAAGGTAAGGGTGACGATCCGAGAATAAAGTACAAATAAAATGCGATACAGGGACTTCAGGCTCCACAAACAAGGCGACAGAGGGATGTGTCTTACTGAAAGATACTCAGTGAAGCCTACCAGATGTTTATTTGAGAGTAAGAATAATCGAAAAGTTCAGATTGTGTGTTCTGCGTACTGGTGTGTACAGTTGATACAAATAGGTGTTTACATCTATTGCTTGAAGGACCTACCTGACGTCATCCGAAACGCGACGATCTTTTAGACTTAGTACTTCTTCAGATGGGATGTGGATTAGATGCTCTGGTGTTCTTGCTAGGCGTTGATCTTTGTAGTCATATTATTTTTTACCCAACTGCACTAAATTACATGGATTGGAATACATGACCTGCAGATTACACCTTGGGCTATAACTTGACCAATCTGTTTCTTTTTCTTACCTTTTTTTTCCTTTCCATTTTTTTCGGTCTCGCCTACGCAGTCTGCATGCACTTCATAGGAGGACCTTTAGCCGTCGTTCACTCTTTTTGGAAGCACATACTCGTGCTTGTGGCGGCATACAGCTTGCGGGAGTGCGCAGCGGCGTGGCGGGAGTTCGCAGCGGCGTGCTACAAGTACGAGTATGTGCTTCCAAAAACAGCAGAATATGCGTGCACGCACCACTCCCGGGCTTGTCTCTCTCGCACGCACATCACACACTTTAAGCAGCACTGCCGGTGCCGCTGCTTTCCCCTGTAATCCAGACTTGTTTGTCTTGTGATCCGTCTTTCTTGGTACGGCATCTACGATGCACAACGACAGCATGATTTAATGCCACGCTGCCCACATTGCGTCGCATATGCCTTCCTTTCGATATCCGAAACCTCGCTGCTGTAATCTCCCTCAGCTGCAACTTTTCGTTCATTTTTTAACACTCACGTTTTCTTCCCCCCTGGCTCCAGTGGGATCGCTAAAGTACGATTTACAGTCGCTGCAAACCTAGGGCTGCGCCTTCCACTCGCTCTCTGCTGCTCTGGGATTTCCAACTTATTGCTTCTGTTTTATTTCACAAAAATGTTGCCATGTCCCTGTAGATGCTCTCTGCTGCTCTGGGATTTCCAACTTATTGCTTCTGTTTTATTTCACAAAAATGTTGCCATGTCCCTGTAGATGTGTGTCCGTACACAAAACGTGGCCTGGATTCAGGGGCAGTGTGGGCTATTCTGAACGGTTTACATTGAATTAGAAAACAGCGTTAGCTTTTGCAAGCTGCGGTTCATGTCACAAATATTAAACATCATTCTATTTGCCTAATAGTCCGCAAATATTAAAAGTACTTCTAAAAGCATTTGCAAAAAAAAAAAAATTGTTGTTTATTACAGACTTTCCTGAAAAATATGGCATGCATCCGATTTAATGTTTTAGTATGGACCCACTCTCTGCAGCCTTAGTGCTCCCATGAACCCCTGCTACCCCTATAGCCTCAGTGCTCCCCTAACCTGTGGCCTACGGGCTCCCGGACCCACTCCCTACAGCGTCGGCGCCTGTTTTAATCTGTAAACGGGTCACTCATCAGAAGCTGATGTTGGCTTGCGGGGACTTATTTCTATATCTTACTTTTTTAACGGATTTGCTTTTTTGTTTATGGCGTGCCTTAATAACCACAATAGATGTATTAATTGAAAACAATAACAATATCAATGTGCTTAAGCTCCGCCTATCCCATACAGTGCAGCCTGGGAATAAAATTGATTATCTTTTATAGCATTTTTGTGTATTTTAAATTATTTCAAATTGCAAACGCTTTGTTCCTGCGCTCTTTTAAAAATAGGCTGGGGCTGGAACAGGCTGTCGTGAATATGTGCCAACGTTTTTAAAAAAAACATGTGTCTGTGCCAAACACAAGCAAACACCTGCACAAATTAAGCATTGGTAATCGGCCACAGACAACTCTACAGCATCTCTGAATGCAAACATATTACCACCCTCAATTTCTCTTCACCCAAGTTTATGCCCACAACATATCTCTCAATAACTCTTCCACTCTCTCCCACCAACTGACTGACTCTCCCACTCTCTCTCACAGACTAACTCACTCTCACTCTGCCACTCTATCTCACTAACTAACTGACTAACTCTCACTGACTCACTATCACTAACTTACTATCAGTGAATCACTCTCACTGACAAACTCTCACTGGGAAACTCACCCACTCTCTCTCACTAACTAACTAATTAACTGCCTCACTCTCGATGACTGGCAAACTCACTCACTCTCACTGACGATCTCACTAACAGACTCTTTCACTAACTGACTGTCCCACTCTTTCTCACTAAATGACTGAGTCACTGTCACTGACTAATTAACTCTCTCTCAATAACTAACTGTCTCTCAAATAACTAACTCTCTCTCACTGACTCTCTCACTTTCTCTCACTAACTGACTCCCACTCATTGACTAACTGACTCCCTCTCATTGACTAACTGACTATTCTTAAAAGACTGACTCACTCTCACTAACTTTACTATACCACTAACTCACTCTCTTACACTCAGTAACTAACTCACTCTCATTTACTCTCACTGACTAACTCTCTCTCTAACTAACTCTCTCACTAACTCTCACTGACTGACTGACTCTCTCACTATCAATAACTAACTCTCTCAATCTCACTGAATAACTCTAACTCTCTTACTGATTCTCACTCTCTAACGCTCACTCTCTCACTAAATACTCACTAAATAACTGACTCACTGACTCTCTCACTCTGACTAACTCTCACTCTCTCACTAACTGACCCTCTCTCACTGCCTTACGCTTGAAAATCACTCTCACTAACTACCTAAATAACTGACTGAATAACCTTCATGTAAAGATGAGGCTGAGGCAGGAGATTATAGTTGGGGATTTATTCAGGAGAAGAGAGCCGTCCAGCTTGAGGGAAAGACACAGCAGCTGCAACTGCCAAACAGGGAACACTGGGGAGGAATCTTCAGTACATGGAACCCCAATGAATGACATCACAGGATAGAGTAATGAAATGATAACAATACAGATCACCACACACCTCCCCCCTTTTTAAAGAAAAAAAAACAATCCTGAAAATACAGTAAAAATTACAGTGAAACAAATCTTATAAAATCACGAAATTTGTTAGGCCTAACAGTTGCTCTTGAGCTTTTCCTTAAACCATTACCAACATTTACATTTAATTTAATTTTAATTTAATTTAGGGCATTTGTAAAGCGCCTGGTGACGCCACTGGCGTGTCCCCGCGCTATGATAAGTGAGTGGTTGCTGTCCCTCCCTCCCTCTAAGGCTACCTGCTAAAAAGGTGAGTTTTAAGCTTTTTCCTGAATAGGATTTCCGATGGTTCAAGACGCAGTTCTGGTGGTAGGACATTCCAACATCTGGGGGCTAGATGTCTGAAAGATCTCCCTCCCATTCGCGCCTTCCTTACTCTGGGAACCCTTAGTAACCCAGTCTGAGAGGAACGTAGGTTGCGAGTGGGCTCATAATGGGTCACCAGACTCTGAAGTGGTACAGGAGCTTTGCCACTCAGAATGCGATGGCATGTTGAGAGGGCCTTGAACTCAACCCTCTTCTCCACAGGAAGCCAGTGGAGAGCCTGAAGGGCGGGTTTGGAGGGTGACCTCCTGGGGAGCCTGAGCACAAGCCGCGCTGCGGCATTTTGAAGCACTTGGAGGCGACCCATGACCTTGCCCGAGGCCCCCAGATACAGCAGATTCCCATAGTCAAGACGCGAGGTGACCAAGGCGTGCACCAGGGTCCTTCGAGCAGAGATGGGAAGCAGGTCTAAAACTTTCCTTAAAGCTCTTAGGACACCGAAACACATCCCCGTCACCCGGCTGACCTGGGGACCAAAGGCAAGATCTTTATCCAGCCACACGCCAAGGTTCCTGGCCTCTAGGCAAGGAATGGGGACCTCCCCTAGGCAGGGTGGCCACCACGCCGACGACCACGCAGAGGGCCCGCCCCCCACCACTAGCACCTCGGTCTTGCTACCGTTCAACTTTAAACAGTTTGCGGACATCCAGGCTGCAAGGTCTTGCATGCAATTCCTGAAGATGTCCGCTGCAAGACCGGGGGCACGCGATAGGGAAACGACCAACTGCGTGTCGTCGGCGTAGGACACCAGGCGAAGGCCGTGTCCCTCCACGATGGCCGCTAGGGGGGAGACATAGATATTGAATGGGGTTGGGCTCAGGGACGAACCCTGAGGCACGCCCTGGCCCAACTCAATCTCCCTCGAATAGCATTCACCCAGCCTGACCTGGAAGCACCTGTCAGACAGGTAGGACTTGATCCAGCCAAGCGCAGCACCAGTAACACCACCTTCATTCAGACACTGTAGCAAGGTGGCATGTGCTACAGTGTCGAATGCTGCGCTTAGATCGAGCAAGATCAAAGCCATGGTTTGGCCCTCATCCACGCCCTGCCGAAGTGCTTCAACCGCCACAAGAAGTGCCGATTCCGTCGAATGACGGGGACGGAAGCCAAATTGCGAGTTGTGGAGTAGCGAAGCCTCCTCCACAAACTGCATGAGTTGCACATTGGCTATTTTTTCCGCTACTTTGGCCATGTAGGGCAGGAGGGAGATGGGGCGGAGGTTGTCAAATTTCTCAAAATTCACATTGGCTTTTTTTTGCAGGGGACTTACAATTGCTTGTTTCCAAGCTTTGGGGACACTCTGCGACTGGAAGGAGGAATCAAGTAGATGGCGGACATAGGGTTTTGAACTTTTCTTTAAGCCATTACTAACATTGACATTGGATGAAAGAGCAGTTGCACGGGAAGGATCTCTAGCAACCCGAGAAGTGCTCCACCAATTGCCATTTGACAATTTGACAGCATTCTTGCGAACTTCTACAACTTGTTGAGAATCAAGAAATTTTGAGAAACCTTTCTTAACCGTGACAGGATTTTTAATCCTGACCCAATCGCCAGCACGAATACTGTGAGAAGACTTCTTACTTAATTCCACATTGCAAGGCAGTGAACTGGAAGATTTTTTATTAGCACATTCCCACACCTTTTCCAAATCACAGCCCCGGTGGAGACTTTTGACCATCCAAAAGGGGAAAGCCTGGGAGCAAGCTTTCCTCCCTCTCATCAGTTCAAAAGGAGAGAAGCCCGTGGCAACATGGGGGGAAATCCGATAAGACCATATAAGATCTTTTACAGCTTGGAAGATACAGTTATTTGACCTGAAAGCAGCTTGCACACATTCAACAATGACTCTATTAAACCTCTCGGTTTTGCCATTACTCTGGGGATGATACAACGGAGTTCTGGTATGTTTAATACAGCAATTATTCAAAACAACACCCATTTCCTTAGAAATAAATTGCACCCCGTTGTCAGTGAGAATTTCTTCCGGACAATCCTCCCTCAGGAAGATTTTGCTTAAACAATCAATGACACTCTTAGAGTTGGGAACATTGATAGGTTCAACTTCGACCCACCTAGAAAGATGATCAACAAGGACCAGGAAGTATTTGGAAGTATTGGGAAGAACATAAAAATGGACCTAGAAAGTCCAGACCAATTTTTTGCCAAGCTCTAACGGGTGGGGGAACAATAGAATCACAAACACCTTCTAAGATAAGAACCTTGTCACTGGTATTGCAACGTGTACAAAGTTTGATGGCCTCCACAATTTGATTGTCCATTTTTGGCCACCAAAAATTCAATCTGACATTTCTCTTGGTAATGGTGGCCCCTAGATGCCCAGAATGTGCATCAGCAATGATTTTCTCACGATAAACAGAAGGAGGAATGAATTTATCACCCCTAACAATTTTGCCATTTTCCAAAGAAAGTTCTGAGTTAATTTTCCAATAGATTTGAAGTTCGGGAGAAAGAGAATTTTCTTTGGGCCAACCTTTTTGTATGAACGAAATTACATCCTTGAGAACAGCATCATTTTCAACAGCCTTGATCCAATCATTTTCAGCGAAAGAAATGGAATTTTGGGAAATGTTGGCCACAAAACATTCCTCAATTTCAGTTTCCCAATCATTTTCATCAGGTTCTTGTACAGGCAACCTGGACAGACAGTCTGCTCGTTTATTTTTTCCACCAGGTATGTAGATGGCTTTGAAGTTAAATTCCAATAATTTAGTGGAAAGTCTAGCCAATCGTGCAGTTGTGCGATTGACATTTCTGCCTGATAAAATGTCGACAAGAGGTCGATGGTCAGTTTGAAGAATGAATGATCTACCCCATAAGTAAGATTTGAATTTCTCAACACTCCAAACGCAAGCTAGCAGTTCTTTCTCTATTACTGAGTATTTCCTTTCAACAGGACGGAGAGTCCTGGAAGCAAATCCCACGGTAAATTCCTTACCGTAAGCCAGTTGTGAGAGAACAGCTCCTAAGCCATATTCACAGGCATCGACAGTGACTACAGTTTCTCTATTACCATTAAAAGGCTGAAGAGCAGGAGCATTAGTAATATGCTTTTTAATGAGCTGAAAACCCTTTTCACACTCATCAGACCAGCTGAAGGTGGCACCTTTTTTAAGTAAAAGTCTAAAACATTCCGTGGTCTTGGCATAGTCTCTCATGAATTTTGAGTAAAACTCACAGAGACCAAGGAAGGATAAAAGTTGTTCTTTGTTAGAAGGAGCAGGAGCTTCAATGATGCTTTTGACCAGACCTGATCTGGGCTTGATGCCATTCTCAGAAATGGTATGACCAAGATATTCTACTTCTCTGGTTTTGAAAACACACTTACTCTTTTGTAGAGTTACACCTCTTCGTTCTAGGATGTCAAAAACTTGGTCAATGACCTTGTCATGTTCACTCTCAGTTTGGGTAAATATAAGAATATCATCTTGGAAGACGACTACATTAGAGAGTTCTTCAAACATTTCAGACATGATACGCTGGAAAACAGCGGCGGCAGAAGCCAACCCAAAGGGAAGGCGACGAAATTGGAATACACCATCTGGTGTTACAAAAGCGGTGAGATGTCGTGAGAGAGGATGCAACTCAATTTGGTGGTAGGCCGCTTTTAAATCGAGTTTGGAAAACCAAGTAGATGATCCAACCTTTGCTATCAAATCCTCAATGCGAGGAAGGGGAAAACCATCGACCCAGATGGCCTCATTAAGACTGCGCAAATCCACACACATTCGAAGGTCACCGGACCTTTTCCTAGCAAGAACAATAGGAGAAAGCCATAATGTGGATTCTACCTTTTCAATAATACCTTGCTCGCATAGTGATTTTAGGTGTTTTGATAAATCTTCTCTGATACTGAGTGGGACATTTCTGAGTTTGTGCTTGACCGGGGTAATGCAATCCTTGACTTTGATAAAATGTTGGAAATTGGTGATCTTACCAAGACGATCTTCAAAGACTTTTTCATATTTGCGCTCCCACAATTTGCTATTCACAATGTTGCATACAGGAACAGAAGATGAAGACGTAGAACAAGGAAGATTGCATCCTTCTATAAATACAGGGTTGAGTAAACCAGGTTTAATAGTGATACCAAATTCTGCCTGATGTATGAGACCTAGGACATTGAGGCCACGTTTGGCAACATAAACCTTCCCTTTGATAGATTTGCCAAAGATGGAAATTTCAGCCCAGAAATAACCTAAACGATTAATTTTGCTTCCTTCAAAAGCCACAGTGAGAACATCAGGGGGGAGTAAACACTTATCTTGCCAAAAATGAGAATATTTGTCATGGGAAACAATAGTGATGCGAGCACCGGTGTCTACAAGTAGTTGGACATGATGTTTTTCAATGATAGTGTCAACTTCAGGATCAGGAACATGAAAGGTGCGATTGACATTGTCATTGTCTTTTACAACAACTACATACTCCTGAGTGGTTACATCACATTCTGAATATTCAGTTGATTGCTCAAGGGGGTTTAAATCAGGGGTGGAATCATATTCATTCAAGACACATCGCACACTACCTCTTCTACCTCTCATGCAGACCCTTGAGAAATGACCATTTTTACCACATTGAGTGCATTGTTGGTTGGCGGCCGGACAATTCTTAAAGTTGGAAACATGGTAAGAGGAACCACATCTAAAACAAAAAGTACTTTGGCTGAATTGTCTACCGGGCATAAAGGGTCTTCTGGTACTAGTATTTCCCATTCTTCTAAAATAACCACGTGAGTCACGAGGAATAAAATTGGGAGTCTTAATAGGAGCAGGTGTTTTAGAAGAAACTGCACTAGAAATAGAAGTATTGGAGAGAGAAACTTCCAATTGTTTAGAATCCTCTAAGGATGTCTCAATACTCTTAGCTATATCAATAGCTTTATCCAGAGAAGGATCTTTGCAGGACAATAGTTTCCCTTGAATTTGTTTACAGGAACAGCGAGCAATAAGTTGATCCCTAATAAGTTGAGAGGTGAAATTGTCGAATTCGCATTTGGAAGCAAGTATTTTTAGGGCAGTAACAAAAGTGTCAATACTTTCTTCGGGTTTTTGAACTCTGGTGAAAAATTTGTAACGATGTACGACCATGTTTTTAGTCTTGACAAAGTACTTGTCCAATTTGGCTATAGCTATGTCGAATTCATCTGGAGCTTCACCAGACGGTGGAACATAAGGAGGTAGATGGTCAAAAACGTTTTGGCCTTCTACACCGAGATGATAGTACATTAGATTCTTTTTTCTTTCTGCACGATATCTGAGGCGATCAATTGCACCTAGGTAGGCCATGAAAGATCTCAACCAAAGCTTCCATTCAAGAGGAGGATCTCCAGGAGTCTGAAGGAATGGAGCTGGAGGAGAAACACTTTGCATTGTGAGATCTTCTATATTTCCTTTTGTATTGGAAGGTTTTAATACGATGAAATAAAAAAAATATGTATATATAGAATAAAAGTAACTATTGTAAATATGACTTCAGACTAGAACTTTGTAAATAACAATGAAAATGTGTAAAAAAAAAAAAAATCAAATATTTTGAAGTGAGTAAATACTGTGCACATCAGCGTGCAAATGCTGTGCACATCAGCGTGCAGATGCCGTGCACATCAGTGTGCAGATGCTGTGCACGTCAGCGTGTAAGCGTTGGTAACGTAACGTAAGTATAGGCTGTGCGCATCAGCGCGAAAACGTAGTTTGTATTTATTTCTTTTTATTGTATGTACAAGCTGAGCACATCAGCGTGAGAGGAAAGGAATGGTTTGCTGTGTGCTTGATCTGCTGTGTGCTTGAGCTGTGCACATCAGCGTGGTCACATCATCAGCGTAATGAATAAATGAAGTGAGACATCAAAGGCTGTGTGCATCAGCGACGGTAAAAGTACAAAGACTCAATGACTGGTTAGCTGTGCACTGCAGAGAGAACGAAGACTTGAAGCCTTTGTGACGTGTAGAAGCTGAGGAGCACGGCAGAGGCAATGAAGGCTTGGGCGCGGCAATTGAAACCTTTGTGACGCTGAGAAGCAGGAAGAAGGTGGTGAAGCCTTTGTGACGCTGAGAAGCAGGAAGAGGGCGGTGATAGAGAGAATGTCTTGACGGTTGCTAAGGTGACCAGCGTGACTGGCGTGCGTGATGCGAGATGACGCTTGGTTGTGAGGATTCTACCGCGTCATCATTCTGTAGCGCAGCTCGAAGGAGAAAGAACAAAGGCTGGGGGCACACGCAGCGTTGGAGAAGCACACGCAGCGCTGGAGAAGCAGGAGTAAAGGTATGAAGATCTTGGAAAAAAAAACCGGAGGGTCTTGTGAGAGTCAGCTGGTAGAAACCGTAAGGCCAAGCGTAGGGGATGAAGTTGATTACACACAGCAGGATGACGCGCAGCTTGGTAGCGCATAGGGAAGCTTAATTGGCAGAAAAAAGTAGCGAAGTCAGTTGAAAAGAAAAGAGTCTTGTGGCTGCGACGGCTCTCAACGAGTACAGGGGGTAAAAATAGTTCGTAAATGTACTCACATGAATGCAGATCGTAAAGAAGGAAAATGTCCTGAAATTCAAAGCGCTTTGCGAAATGAAGTTGTTTTGAAAGTTGAAGCGACAGCTGAAGAACAGCTGACCATCCTCCGTCGCCAATGTAAAGATGAGGCTGAGGCAGGAGATTATAGTTGGGGATTTATTCAGGAGAAGAGAGCCGTCCAGCTTGAGGGAAAGACACAGCAGCTGCAACTGCCAAACAGGGAACACTGGGGAGGAATCTTCAGTAAATGGAACCCCAATGAATGACATCACAGGATAGAGTAATGAAATGATAACAATACAGATCACCACACTTCACCCTCCTGTAATTTATGCCAACCCCATAACAAAAGAAATTGGCATAGCCAATAAGCCTCGCCTTTGGGATCTTATACGTTTTTAGCCATGCAACAGTTGATGTTATTGCACCAAGGATATTGTGCTGCATAACTAAATAATTATAAGGTCCCAAAAGCGAGACCTATTGCCTATACCAATGCTTGTTTTTTTCTGCTTCTGTGTCCCATTTCTTTCTTTTTATCATATTTGCGGCTAGGTCTTTCCCCTTCATTTTGATTTTTATATTTTATTTATTTATTTTTATTTATTTTTGACATTTCTAAAGCGCGACAAATACCCATAGGCGTCTCGGCGCTGAAAATGCACTTACTTGTGAAGAGGAGAGCTAAAACAAATAATGGGGACTCATTGGTCAAACAGCCAAGTTTTTAGAAGTTTACGGAAATGAAGAAGGGAAGGACTTAGCCTGATATTTTGGGGAAGAGTATTCCACAGTTTCGGGGCAGCTACTAAAAAGCGGCGATCGCCCCAGGACACTGTTTTGGCGCGTGGAATAACTAGCTGATTGAGGGTGGCTGATCGTAGCAGTCTGCTTGGTTTGTAGAGTTGGAGTTGCTCTTTCAAGAAATGTGGTCCTTGATTTTTGAGTGCCTTATAAACTATACATAAGGACTTAAAATGTATTCTATTCCGGATTGTGAGCCAATGATATTCCTTTATGATTTTTGATATGGGCTCGTGTTTTGTTTTTCCAGAGAGCAGGCGAGCTGCCGCATTCTGAATGGATTGTAGTTTCTTTATGACTCTGGATTGTGCGTTAAGGAATAAACCGTTGCAGTAGTCCAGATTTGACAGAACTAAGGAGCTGACCAAGGTTTTGATGGCTGTCTCCGGGAGAAAAGGGCGAATCTTCCTAATCATCTTCAGTTTGTGTTTTATTAGCATGGTCTATGAAGTTTAGTCCTTCGTCGAAAATGATTCCCAAGTTCCTGACCTTGGCTGTCGGGCTCGGGGGAGTGCCAAAAGTTTCTGGCCACCAGCATGATGGCCAGGTTGGGAGAAGAGGTCCAAAGATGACTACCTCTGTTTTTTCTGAGTTCAACCTCAAACAGTTGGTGGCCATCCATTCTCCTATGTCTAGCAATCCCTTTTTGAATTTCTTTGCCACTTGAACTCCATCGCCTTTAATGGCTAGCACCAACTGAGTGTCGTCAGCATAGGAGGTTAGGCTCATCCCGTGTGCTTTGATGACATTAGCAAGGTCCGACACATAGATGTTGAAAAGTGTCGGACTGAGGGATGAGCCTTGGGGAACTCCACATGGTGACGAAAGTGGCGCCGATTGAAAAGGTCCTAAAGTGACCGCCTGCGTTCTTCTAGCTAAAAAGGAGGCCAGCAGGTCTCTGGCGGAATGACAGATGCCGAGCCTTTCGACACGGTCGACCAGGATGGTGTGGTCGACCGTGTCGAAGGCTGCGGATAGATCCAGCATTACCAGGATCGCTGTCCCCCCTTGATCCCTGATTGCCCTATATCGTCAGCAGCCTTAATCAAGGCTGTTTCGGTCCCGTGGTACTTCCGAAAACCGAATTGCGTGTCATCCAAGAGGAAATGTTTTTCAATATGTTCCGATAACTGGGAATTCATAGCCTTTTCAATTACTTTAGCTATGAACGGGAGACTCGCAATGGGCCTGTAATTTTTCAGTTCATTTTTGTCAAGGGAAGGTTTTTTTAATAAAGGTTTTAACATATATTCTATCATTTCCTTTGTGTGTCCTGTGTTTTCTTAGTTTTTATGATTTAACCCCTTCTCAGCTCGGCCAAATTCCTGCAGTTGTTTTTAACGACTTGGTCTACCCTCTTTTATTTTTCTGCCATTGTGTGCTGAGTTTCTCCATCTCAGTCCCATTTTCCCCAACATCGTATTATCGTTTTGAGGTCTCGGCTGTCGAAAGCAGTGCATGCGCTGGTATCGGCATTCGAGAGCTTCTTGGAATCAATACAGATTCCGAAGCTTTCGGAGGCGGAGTTGAAGCCCTGCCAATCTTTTTAATTGGCCAGCGTCATCTTCAATGCAAAACACTTGCTTCTGATTGTAAAGGAGGCTTCTTAGTCCCTCCTTGTTGCCGCCTTGACACCTTTTGGCCACACCCACCGGGATTTGATCTTTTACCGGCGGCGTGATACTCCCTCCCTCATTAGGTCTCGGCTGTCGAAAGCAGCACATGCGCTGCTCTCGGCATTCAAGAGCTTCTTGGAATCAACACAGACTCTGAAGCTCTCGAAGGCGGAGTTGAAGCCCGCCCATCTTTTTAATTGGCCAGCGTCATCTTCAATGCAAAACGCTGGCTTCTGATTGTAAAGGAGGCTTCTTAGTCTCCTTTTGGCCACTCCCAATGGGATTTGATCTTTTACCTGCGGCGTGACACTCTCTCACTCATTAGGTGGTACGCACTTTCTTATTCACATTCAGCTTTGGCAAAGTCAGCCGCGTGTTTATTTTCGCATTGCGCTTTCACTTAAAGTGAAAATAGGCCTCTGCATATTTACACGTGCCAGTCGTCCATTTTTGTAAAGCAAGTTTACAATGAATTTTCAAACTTTTCAGTAAAATGGTTTTCTGAGTCATTTATACCCTCAGAGAGGAGCCCGGTGCACAGGCACCTGGGGCCATGGATCGCGCACCCAAGTGTGGCAGGCAGCCTCTGGCAGCAGTAGGCTCGGAGTCCCTACCTCCTCTTCCCCACTGAGCCCTCACAGTACGCCTCCGAATACACACACCGTCTCTGCCCTTCTTTCTTCGGGCAGATGGAGGGAGCGCTCTACGTGGATGGTTCAGCGGGGCGTCCCCACCCTATCGTTGCAAGTTTCAGTATCTCAAACAGTGCCTGCCTCCTCCCAGTGTGAGGTTGATGCAAAGGCACGCACTGTCTCCTGAGAGGAACAGCTTCCTGGATGAACTGTGGAGGCACTCGTGCGTGTTCACCTCCAAATGTGCACTAACACTTGGACACAGCATCAACAGGCTGAGTTTGTTAGGGGGTCACACAGAGTGCTCGCACTGACCCAGTGCCCTAGGGCGCTCCTACGGCGGGGACTTGCACAGGGGATGTACCAAGGGTGTGTCACTCACTGCGCATTTCTCACTTATTCAGTGGCCACAGCTGCACACACATGGCGCTGGAATTTACCCGGTGCGCTAGACAGGTTCAAAATCAGCTTTACTGCAGTCGGGTCTGTAAAATAACAAACAGCCTGTCGTACCGTGTGGCGCAACTAAAGTGTCCCCAAGAAGTAATTGCAGGCACTATGTGCTTTCAGACGGCATCTGCTCAAGAGACACCCCCTATCTCCATTTAGCAGGAGCAGACAGCCTCCTGTCAGCCACTGGTTTCAGAGCTTAAACTAAAAGGAGCGTGAAGTCCGTTTGCGTTTCATTGCACACGTTTCTTATTCAGGTACTCTGTACGCGCTAGCACTGTTATATGGCATTACCAGTCAACCCTGGGCCCTCAACACTCTTGACCGTGGTTCATACTGTGCACTAGTCAGCCCCACCTCCCTGCTGCGGGGAGGGGGTGCGCCCTCCCCCAGGACCGGCACTGCGTGCTTTTGATTTGTGGGTGTCTATTTCTGTTTATTTATACGAGCACCGGTTCCAGCATACCCCAGAAGCCCCGGTCGGCACTCCTGACTTTTGTTTCATTTTGAGGGTAGTACTTGGAGGAATGTTTTACCCTGCGATAATATGGGGTGCATTGTAAATCCTGAGGCGCACTGTCGGAGATCAGCAGTGGGTGCGAGGCTTCAGACGGTAGGCGAGCAGCCCTGCGCCGGCACAAAAGGCTACACGGGCCCCACTTCCAGGGGTTGATCGGCAAAGAGGGCGACGCTCATGCCCCGTTCAGTGTTTAAATGGCCATCCGTCTTTTGCACGCGATGGGCTCGTCTGTCGGGGTTTCTTAAAGGGGAATGGTGGCATGCTTAGTGGCCAAGGAGCCAGTGCACCCCCTCCCCACAGCATACCATGCTCCTCACCCATCAGCGAGTTTGCCACCTGTACCACACACATCCTAATTACTGTTACTATACCCTCACCATCTCCATGTTTCACCGCACTCCCCACTGTTACAACATCCACCACACTCTGCCTGCTTAGTACGTTTGCCGCATGCATCAAATTTGCCAAAACTATCGCACTCCAAACGTTCAGCGTATTTATAAAATCAATGTCCCATATTCTCCACACCAACTACATAATACATACCAAACCCAGTATTCACCGCACCCAGCACTCACAACACACTCATCATATACCCCCGGAAATTGTTAAAGGGTATTAGCTCCAACAGACACCACCGCCATTCCTAAACTTGAATATGGAGTAAATGTCGCACTTCCCTATTGCTACTTAGCACACCGCTCGCTGATTTTTGCTTCCTTCTCGTTCCTGCTCCATTTAGTAAACTGCCTTCTTCTATGCCGGATACACTAACCAACATTTTAAGAGTTTCTTTTTCCAATGAAAGTAAACAACAAGCATTAAAAATGCAATAGGTCTCGCCTTTTATTAAGTTAAAGCCATTTGCTTTGCTATACAATACCATTAGCAAAGCACATGGCTTTAACTTAATCAAAGGCGAGACCTATTGCATTTTCAATGCTTGTTATTTAATGTTCTCTTCTCCCTCCTCTTTTCATCTGGTTGACTTCACAGCTGTTAAAGATGTGACCAATGTAATGGGAGTCAAGTGCACTGAATTATTGGATAGGCCCCTATCATATGAGCAGATTCATAAACTGGCCGCAGCACCAGGCACATCACGACCTGTGCGCCAAATCCTGGTTGGAAAAGAAGAACATGTTGCCAGATTTCAGATCCTTAAGCATGCTTAAGCCACATATTTCTTTATTTTTTAGAACAGTGCTTTACACTCGAGCGTGCCTCTCTTGAATGTTGAAAGGGAAGGGGGGACAAGGAATACAAGGAGTACACCGAATCTAATTAGCATAGATGCTGTCTGAGGTCACTGAAAGTTATGTCACAATCATATGATATCCTTCGTTTTAAAGTGAATGGGTATATCATGTTTTTCACATATTCTCACACTAGTACTTCCAGTCTAGTTGCAGAGGATGTACAATTAGTTTCATGGAGTTTTGCAGTAATCGCAGTGTTGGGGTGGGAATGCCATCTGCATGGTATACTGGTGTATCTCCTTGCCCCAATCGTCTTACTGCCTGTGTATCTGGAATCCGGACTTTTATTTTGGCCCTAGTGTCATGCCAGTATATCTATGTGTGCAGAGACCCAGGTCTGTCTCTGAATATTTAAGGTCCTGGACTTGTCCTGTAACCTGAAGGGTGCTTACCAAGCTGTGTGATAATAGTGGGCAGAGGACTACGGCCCTTTTCCTATATGAAGCACATAATGTGGTTGTGGCAGCATGCCATGTTTTAACATTGATAGTGTGATCAGAACGTTTTGCTTGTCTTACAGAGTGTGGCTACAGGCCTCGGTTCTCTAGAGTTAAGATGTTATGTCTATGCCTAGAACCTTGTGCTGGTCTTTTGTATGTTGAGTGTGTGTACCTGTGCAGTAATAAGACTCAGTGTAAGAGAGTCTAAGTACTAAAGTCAGTCTCATCCATTTTTGGATACCTCAGATTGACACAGCTCAAAACAGAGGATGAGGACAGCTTCCCAGACAGTGAAAGTGTATTGTGTGCATTACTGTTTTGGAGAGTGGCAATACAGACACTGAAGTGAGGAGTTTGAGACAGGGCTACCTTTAGAATTTCCATGAGGACTTTTGTTAGCATGGGGTTGCTGATTAGTTCTTCCAGAGCACTGCCATTTGGTTGATCCTAGCAGTGAATGGTGGAGCTGCAGTTTCTGGTGTGTTAGATGGAAAGGTTTCTAGGTGAGACCTGCCCTTTTTTCTACTCTGATTCCTGCTTTAGAGAGGCTGATAACAAACGGGTGCAGAAACCTCACAATTCATTGGGCCTGTTTTGTGGCGGTTCCTGTTTGGTGGCCGCCTCATTGTTACCTGTTGTGAGAAGCATCACTCTACACGAAGGCTATATCTAGGGAGCAACCAGAGAGGGATACTTGAAAGGATAACCACTCCAAACTGGTTATGGAGTTGGAGACTAAATCCACATCCTCGCTCTGGAAAATGTGTGAAAGTGGGACTAAAACCACCACATTTTGATCTAGTTCGAAGTCCCTCATGACCAAAAAAGGGTGTGCTCCGAAAAGTAATATGAGGACTTCTATGTGACTAGGGCTGTTGTCTGCCTTGCAGCCAGTCTCCTACAATGGAGGGGACAGCACCTGAAGTCTCCACTTTCTGCTGGAGGAGCTGAGTTTCTGTCTAGTCCCTAGAAACCCATCTGCTTGCTGAGAGAGGCAAAGAGTCTGCCTGACTCTGCAGGAGGAGAAGCTAATCGGATCCCAGGGACTGAGGAACACCCAGAGAAAACAGAATACCTGATAGCAAAGCCAGTAGGGATCGGTGGTACAGAAGGTCCCCATGGTCTCTCAGACAAAGTTCCTAACAGGGACTGCCTCAACCATTTGTGAGTGCATCGACCCAATCAGGACTGCAATTGCTGTGTCATCCCCATCGGAGCTGCAACTGCCTGCATTGTCCCCATCGGTGCTACATCTGCCCAGGTTACTGCACCAGTCTGACCATAACCTATACCAGAGTCAGCCGAATAGCCCATCTGAAGCTAACGCCTCTTCTGTGTCTGGATAGAGCTGCTCCATCCCGACCCATACCTGTACAGAGGTGCCAGAGCAGCTGCTCACTGCTAAAGGGAGGTATGAGCTGCTCCTGGCCTCTTTGGTGGTGGCTACGGTTGCTGATAGCCTCCTTGGCATAATATAACAAAGCATATGGGGTAAGGAGGCTATGACGTATATGCTTTGTTAGATTAGAGGAGTAGACAAAATAATATGATATACACTGCAACACTTAAATGTTAAATACAGTATGCAGACACACACATATTCCTTCTATACGTTCTTAATTGTTATTTTTATGTTGCCACAACATGTTATCAAACTATACAGACAAGTATTCATACTGAGAAAGGTGTGGTTAATAACAGCAGGTGTGGCTGAATAGGTCAATATGGTAAATTCACAATATTAAACTGAATCAAGATCGATTTATGAGTAAGAAATATGGTTAATTTTTCCCCACGCCATACCAGTATATATGTTGTTATATTTATAGCCCTGGTGCAGTGGAGTTACATGGGCGAACTCCTGGTTTGGTATATACCCTGACCTCCTTGGTGGCGCTGACAATGGTGCCGTCTCTTGGTACAATCTCTCTGTCGGCAGAAGGACAAGGAGGCCTCCAGATCTGCCCAGTAGGAATGTGAGAGACTAAACACATTACTCACACCTCCACCAGAGGAAAGAACACAGAGAAACGTGAACTGAGTTAACATTTCGACACGTGAGGTGGTTGACACTGCACATGAATCTTATTTACGGTACTGTCATAAAAGCTAGGGGTGGCATGGGAGAGAGTAGAAGCCATCAAGGAGTTTTACTGGGCTGGATTAGCGTGAGGAAAGTCAGTGTATGTAGCATCACAAGGGAGAATTGTAATCATGATCTCTGCCCTGTATACTTGATTGAATTGTGTAGTATTCAGTACTGTTGTGTGATTAAAAAGTGCCTCCTTTTCTTAAGGACAAGCACTGTGCTGGACATTTGTTATTGTTTCTATTGATTGTTGAGTTCTCTGCCCATGAACCCCACAATACTTCCCTGGAAAGCCTATGACTGCTCACCCTCAGTATATTGAGTCACGTGCTGCAAGGGATGTTCTTGATCCAGTTTGCAGAGCTATTGTGGGACATACCCCTGAACACCAGTAGCAAACAACCTCAACCACCATGGTTGGGGCTCAGTAGCTCCTCTCTGGCCGGTGGCCCTATGAACAGGGTCTGACACACAGTGCAGTAGAAGTCGCAAGCATACTGCAGGGGCTGCCATGAGTGTTGTAACAGTCACTCTAAGACTACTGCCAGGTGGCTTGCAGCACTTTCAAAACTCACAAATAAATAAAAAGTATAAACTCACATTTCCACTTAATGACGTTGCAGCATTGTTGTGGGCCCTAGTTCAAGCAATAAAAATGGGCTCCTGATTGCTCTTTGTGTACTACAGCGTAGAAATAATTAGAGTTTAGTGGACCCTAGGGTGCCTGTGCCACTGCATCTGATGCACAATTGATAGCAGGTGATATGGAATAGCAGGACAACTAACCAACAGCTTCCCAATTCAGAAAGGGGTAAGGCAAGGGTGCGTGCTGGCCCCGTTCCTATTTACACTCTACACGAACGGCTTAGAGGCTGCACTGCTAAAAGGCGTGAAAGATCTGCCGGAAGCCGGACGTCGACAGATTCCAGCGTTATTATACGCCGACGACGCGGTAATCTTGGCAAGAACATCCGTCCAGCTTCAGAGGGCCCTAAATAATTATTGTACCTTCATGGCTAGTCTTGACCTAAAAGTAAACATAAGGAAAACTTATGTTATGCACGTCGGCAACAGAGGGAAAAAAGAGAAAAAAATCTTCGTGGATAATCTACCTCTTGAAAGAGCCAATACCTATCCTTACCTTGGTATATCTATTGATGAGGCGTTTAACTGGAGAGAGGCAATCAATTCCAGAAAGTTAGCCCTCATAAGAACAGTCGGCGCCCTAAAAGCATTTTCACTTCGTTTGGGAAAAAGACCACCTAACGAATTGATCAAGATATATAATGCAAAATCCATCAGCACAGCCACCTTTGGAGCAGGAGTATGGGGCACAACGAATGTGGAGCCACTCCAAAGAGTCGAAAATTCCTTCCTGAAGTTTTTATTAGCTGTTCCTAAAAGTACCACCACTTTCGGTTGTCATCTCGAACTCGGAGTACATTATATATCGGACATCATTAAGATTCAGCCAATCATGCTATGGCGTAGAATATGGGCCACGGAAGAATGCCACCTCACAAGAACAATAATAGAGGACTGCATGAAATTAGATCATATGAAAAAGATTAAATGGCTGGTATATGTAAAATCTTTTTTCACTGACATTGGCCGTCCGAGTTTCTTCGAAGATCCTCCATCCGTAACAGACATCTCAAAAAAAGACTTAAAAACTCTTTGTCTGTCACACTTGTCCGAACTCCGATTGTTGTGTGAAATAGGCAAACCCTCAGTACAACAATGCGTAATGATACAGTTGGTTCCAACCATCCAACCTTATTTACAGTATGATTTGTCGCAATATGAAAAGTTACTCCTTACCCGTTTCAGGCTTAATATATATCATTTTCTGGTTTTATTTCCCACCCAGAATGTATGGACTCACAATATTGCAGCGTGTCCGTGTGACTCCACGTCCCCACAGTCTACTATTCATGTTATATTCTTTTGTAAATTTTACACGCAATTACGCAGGAGGTGGATACTGCCGCTACTAAAAGTTCTGAACATTCGTAGATGTCGCCCTGCCTACTTAGCATTGCAATTTCTGGAAAACTTTTTGATGACAAAATCTGTGGCACAGTATCTTAAACTATGCATCAGGCACCGCACAAATTTATAACGACGTAGAACAGTTTTAACAATTCCTTTATAATGAATGAAAAATGACTTTTTTAAATATTTTATTGTGTTTTTATGTACTTTTATGGTTTTCACATATGGAATCCGAATAAAGATATTTTGATTTGATTTGATAGCAGGTGGAAGGAAAACCAAACATGAATGTATCACCAACCTTGTTTGATTTCCCTTGTCAATTCTTTGTAATCCATGTTTAATAATTAAAAAATGCTTCAATTTGCCATGAAATGAATTTACTGCAGCTTAGAATGGGGCTTTTTGGGTCTGGCTTTTGAGATCATGTTAGCTGTCTCGCCAGACTTCTGCTTTTCCAAAAATTGTATACACCAGATACATACAAAGAAGGGTTCGTTCACTTGTCTGTTCCATTGACATTGACCTTTCTCTTCCACCCACCACAACATACATCATGGGCAGTAGGTCAACCTATTTAAGCCATTTGCTCCCTTCACTTTGGGTGAGTGCTCAAAGCCTGTGCTCATTGCTAACTTCCATCTAAACATAGTTAGATTTCTCTTCAGAGTTACAAAGCAGGTTCAAGTGTTCTTTCTATAGTATTTACTTTTTTTATTAGCTCTACTGGCTTTTAGTTTGCCTGCACTCCAGATGCCCAGCTAGATGATGATTTATTTTCTGTTTGCTTTAAAAAAAAATTTTTTTTTATTAACAACGATTTTTATTATGTCAATTGTCACATATAATGCACAGCTCTGTAACCCAGAGACAACCTGCCACATATTACACAAAACATATTGCGTTGTTAGCCTATCATTATACAAAAACTGAAATAAGGAAACAACCCCCTCAGCCCCCACACTGTCTTTGCGCCACACCAATAAAAACATACAGTCGCCCGCACATAAAGAGCATTATTCACAGGACCCTAAAGGGTCCAGAACCATCACTCCTGCCCATCTTATCCCTCAAGTACCACATCCCTCGCAGCCGGGCGCACCAGGTCCAAACCATTGTATACTGCCCACCTCTTCTAAATCTTAAAATGCTTCAACAGGCACCCACGTACCTGAAAAATGTGAGCCTCCAAACCCATGTTAAAATCCAACCCATTTTTCCACGCCGAGAGCGGAAGTGGAGCCCCAGCCTTCCACTTACGTGCAATGTCCCGTTTAGCTAGCGCAAAGCCCAATATCATCATTTCTGTAATAATAATAATATGCATGGCACAACTAAAAGGTTTGTTATTAAAAACATCCCTAGTAAAACGACCATGTGAATATTTTTGGTAAATTAACAAAAAATTATTGAAGTATACCCTGTTCACATTTAGGTAGCAGCCTGTTCAACTTTTGGCGTTTATATTTATTGCACATTTTGCTATAAAAAATAACCATTGCACCAGCGTACCAAGGAGAGACCTAATGACTCTGTCACTGCTTGTTTTATTTGAAATGTGCCATTTTTAAAGGACCCATTTAAATTGCCTTCCTTCACTGCGAGGTAAAGACTTCTTTCTTGATTGCCGAACACCCAGCAGTAGACCTTTGATGTAGCTACAAAAGCCAGTGCATGGGCGTTTGTGTTCTCCATTGCTCAACTTTGTGGTCCAATTGGTATACTGAAAAACGTGTGCATGTGCTGTCTGTCATGAGGAAAATTGTGGATTATCAATAACATAGAGGGGCTTGGAGCCCACCCATTGTTTACCATTGGTTTGCTTTCCTTGTTAGTCTTATTTGCCTGCATCTTATTCATGTCCCTCCCATGCCGCATTGCCTCTTTAGTCTCATTTATTGGCGGGCATAACTGCTTGCTTTTCAAGCACTAAATAAACAAAGAGAGGAGTACCACCATAAGAAAAAGAGAAGATTTCCTAATGGGGTGTTTTGACTGGCAGAAGGAAAAATTTATCCTTTTGTAATAAACCCCTTACTCACCAGCCTAGTGGTGACATGCTTCATCATCGGGGTCCACCCTGGTGGCCTAGCGTCACCAGGGTGTGCTACAACACCTGAAATACAGTGGAGCAGGTTGTGAGTGTAAGTGCAAAAAAGATGTTAAAAATTGTCCTGGTTAAACTTACTGAAAATATGAATTTTATTTGGAAGCAACTGGACAATATTAAAAAAGAGGGTGGCAAGATACTGAGAGGGTAGTTACGGCCAAAGTATCTCTATATGTGTGTTGGTCTACATGTTTCAACCTTACATGGGATGTTCCAGGTTTTCATCAGGACCATGAACAAGGAAATGGACGGTATGTACCCCCTAAAAGGCACACCCAATCCTAGATCCTCGTGAACCTATTAGCAAAAATCACTAATGGTGTGATGCTCAAATAAAAGTTAGTGAGCATGTATGATAAAAAACAAAAGACCTGTGGAGAAGAAAGAAAACGAGCATTTATCAGGCGTGATCAGTGTTACATGCCTATTACGTTGTGCAGTGTCTCTGTGATTTCATGCTTCATACCACTGTCATTAGGAAAACTTCGTTCGTATCCACGTGGTTTTATCGTGCTGATCAGGTGCCCGTTGTGGGCTTATTATTATGCCAATACATGCATACTTATCAAGAGGTGCGTGCTCAATCGCATGCACTATCATTATTACAATCTCGCTCATTCCTATTGATACACATAGGCGTGATTTCTTATTCTTATAACCCCGCTATGGTGGTCGGGATAATCGTTGTTGGGTGTGCAAAATATGCCCGTAGAACTCAAATGACACACAAGGACTAACAAACAAGTAACACTTAAAAACACACAGGTAATTTATAGCGGGGAAAGGCTTACTCCTATTATAGTGTCAATTGCTTCGGCGGGCAGGGGGTAGTCTCATCACTCAGTGGAACATATTCTGTAATAACATGGTAACAACTGATGGTGAGAGACGGATCCGATAATGGCTGCGAAACGTAATAGTTTCCAGACTCAGTAAAAACGGGGGGGGGGGTGGGGTCTGTGGAAAAAGTAAATACGGAGACAGTTCAATTTAGTCCTTGACCCGGGGAACAGGAGTACTCTCTGTTCACCTAGAGTGAACACGATCCCTTGCTCTCCCTTTTGTTATTTCATGCTTTTCAAGCACTACTTTTTCTTGTGTGTGTTTTCGAGTCATCTCACTTTGTGTCATCTCTTTGCCGGCAGTCCATGTTGCTCTCTATTACCCGACTGCTTCTCGCCACCCTCCTCCCTCTCATGCTTGCCTGTGTGCTTTTCCTCACAGCTTTCCCCATCTGCGCCCTTCATGTTGTTTTCCACAAACACCGGTATTGCTTTCGCTTCTGCCCTTTCCCGTTGTTTTTGTGTCCCCACCCCCCCCCAGGTACCCTCTCCCGTTTTGTTTCAGTGTTCCCCTCCCACCGTCTCCATGTTGCTTCACTGTTCCCCTCCCCACCCTATTAATGATCCCCCCCACCCTTCTCTGCGTTGCTTCTGCTGCCCCTATCCTTTCCTTGTGGCTGGCCCCCACCTTCTCTTGTGTTGCTTTTTTGTTTCCCTCACCTGTGTTGCTGCCACTCCCCTACCCACCCACATAAAAATAAACTTTTTTGCACATTTTTATTTTCTTTTTAGTTGCCTATTCAACTTGGATGGCTAACTAAAAAGGAGGAAGCAAATGTGTGTACACCTACAAAGGGATTCAGGTGGCCGATTCAAAGGTTATTTAACTTTTTTCAAACTGTAGCTATGCTGCACAGCAACACAGATGCTGTGCAGCGTGGCTACAAATCACAGGCAAAGCCAATAGGTCAGAAATGCAAGACCCCCTGGCTTTGCCAATGCTTGTTGCTTCTTCAGCTGCCCATCACCTTTCTGCTCAAAGTGAAAGGACAATACATCTTCCTTCCCCATGGGCTTGTGCTTGTTAAGCTGAGGATTAAACATCCAGGAACCGTTTTTTAGGTCTCGGCCTGGCGAGAGCAGCGCATGCGCTGCTCTGCCATAAGAGGCCTTTTGTAATCGATACGATTCCAGCGTGCACGCGGGGAGACAAACTAGACAGAAGATGTGCACGTGGGTATTGGCCCCGTTACTGGTGGCGTGATACTCTGTGGACCTTTTTTGTTTTCGCCCCAGTATAGGGGCCAATGCCCGCGTGCACAACTTCTGTCCCTCCCCTTGTTTTACAAAGCGACCTCCGACTCGCGCGAGTGTGTCATGGACGCGCGCACGCGTTCACCCCTTAGTCGCCGGCTGATCGGTTTGGAAACTACTCTTTCATCTGTGTGGCAATACTTGCGGTACGTTTTTATTATACATTGTAAGAAATGCAAGCCTAGCCTCTCTCTCTTTGAAGCGCTCCCACCCACCCACGAACCTCTCCAGACCCTGTCTTAAGGGGGTGCCCCTGGGTCACCCAGAGAGAAGTCAGTGAGGTCACTGCCAGCGTGTCCAATGGCAGCAGGATAGCACAAACCACCTTATTCTGGGCGGCAGGCTGGGCATTATAAATAAAATGGTGTGAAGTGCTTCGATGCCAGACAAAACCGCGAAGCATGTAAGAATTCCCCTTTTATTTAAAGGTGGAGACACCTTTTGTGTAGCATGTACTGAAATTTTCAAGTGCCACATTGTGCCTAATAATTCGCCTTTGTGCTGCTTCGCTTTCTTTTGCTGCTTACCCCTGCCGTATAAGGTGGCCATCCGTCGCCACATTATTCCCGGGTCCTTCCCACAGCCCAGTGGAGAATGCACCGTGACCTGCCTGGGGGTGGCATCACCAGGCATGAGCTTAAGTGGCGAGTCGGAATATGCAGTATCTCGCCATGCCTAGGGGCTGGTCAGTGGACATGTCTGCACTGTGGTCAGACAGTGAGCATCGCCGTCTGAAGCCTCCCCTGGTGGCCGGGCTCACTGGCAGCAGTGACGCCCTGGACGACAAGCGGAAGTGGCCTTCCGGACACCTCTACTTGCCTGTCTTCTTCGTGCACTTCTCGCTGTTCTCCGTTGTACCCAGTTTTACTTTCCAATGTCTTCCATTTGTTTTCATATTTTCCTGTTTTTACTTTCTCTTCTATTTTTATTTTTGCTTTCTTTTTTAATGTACTTTCTCGTTGTTTCCTTTCCCTTTTCTCTTTTCCCCTTTCTCTTTTACACTCGATTTTCTCCTTTTCCGTTTTTGGGTGGCTTGCTTTTAGTCCTGGCTGATGTACTGTGTGACTGTGGGAACGTTCCTTTCCTGTCTGCTATTGAATTGTATTCAGCAGTATTTTCCAAGTAATGCTCGTTTACTTTCGTGCTCTTACTCTAATCTAACCCTGGCCGCAGACTTTTCACAAAGGAAAGATGTCAACAGCACGACTTGCAACCACATGGCTACTTATAACCTGTGTGCCCGTGGGCAACTTTCACACGAGTCCCCCACTGTGCAAGGGAGGGGTGTCAGAAGGCACAGGGGAGGACGGAGAGTATTAAGGTACGAGAGAGGAGAATGGGCCGTGTATGTGGGCCCCTAACCCCACCTGGGATTCTCACATGGTCATTTTGCCTCACTTCAGTTCATTGCTTCGAAGATGAATCCTCAAACTCTCAGAGGCAGGAGCAGCCTGTGCCCGGATTCCTCCTGCATTCTGCCGGAGGTGCCCTCTGCGCGCATACACGTCATTTCATTTCCTCCCTCGGTGCTCACACCGTTCATCATTCATCGCCAAAGAAGATCAGTCCTGTTTCTCCATAGATTATATTTTATTTATTGGGAAAGGACATATGAGCTCCTTTGATTTCCTGTGCACATAAATACTTGAATTCCGAATTGGCATTTAATTTATACGTGAGTTTTCATTAACCTCAGGGAAGATGAGTCCTACAGATCCCCTGTAACTTAATAGGGTAGGACTCATGTGTCAATGCGGACTCCACTTACTTTCTGCAGACGTTCACACGTTACCTTCTTTTTCTGTGGGATTTCCATTTAAACTCCTGGGAGATGTCGCCTAATCCCCAGAGTTTACTTGTCATCGGATAGTGAGTCTGCCTCCTTGCTCACTCCATTGGAAGTGCTGGAGTGCCAATCCTGAGTAACTGGCTGAGCTATTTTACCCTTAGGAGATCGACAAGCCACCTTTCCAGAGACAGGTCGGCAGGGCCACTGGAATTATGGGGCAGGGGCGGGTCAAATTACGCTGCAGGGTTCTCTAAATCATGTGGCAAGAAAAGGCAAAACCTGTGGCGTAATGTGGCACACGTTATAGTATTACTTCATTATTTTGCTGTTTTTAGGTCGAGGTAATATCCGGTCTGCCGAAGGCAGAACCGGAAGTACCGAGATTTAATGTTTCTTAGTGTGGACTATTTGTCCCGCCTCTGTCCTCGCCTCTCTCCCATTGGCTGGCTTCCTAAACGGAGGCCAGCCATTGGAGGAGAGAGCTGTCCCTCCTAATAGGCTCCGTTTTTTTCGGATTTGGGGGCGTAAGTTTTGCTGTTCTTTAGACAGTGACGTAGTCTGTCATTCAGAACCACAAAACCACGCCCCCAATTCCGAAAAAATCGGAAGCTTGCAGCCGCCATTTTGCAGCTGTCTCTCCGAGCACCTACAGGCTTTTGTCAGCATGTACCTCAGGTCCAACATTACCTCAAATTTGGAGAGCATACGAATAGGCCGAGCACTCGTAACAAGTGCTATGCAATAAAATGTTACGGCATCATTCACAGCATAATCGAATTTAACAGTAATGGTGTAAGAATTACACAAACAGCTGGCCTGCCACAAGCAGAAAATCTATTTGCGTTTCAGGACTTGCAACCGTAAAACATGCACTGGAGAGGCTAAAAAAACAAGTACCGACTCCATGACCTCTCCACTTAATAACGTAACCCGAAATGCAATAAAGTATTTTACGTCTGCACCAGACTTGCTTAGAAAGAACCTCAAGCTCACGCAAAAGCAGGCTTTCTACTTGGTAGGGAGACTCCCTCCATTTAGACCAATAAAGTGTTCTGTCTCAATTTGTGTTTACTTTCTCCATCCAGAGCGAAGCGTGTAATCAAACGGCAAATCTTCAGGGTATGGTGGCCATCCGAGAAGCTGCCATTCCTCTCGACCGGAAACGCTCTCTTCTGAAATGGTCGACCCGTTACCCTACCCGGGGGCAGCATTAGTCCTCTGTCTACTTCCTACGCCTCTGCAAAAACTACGACGCGAGATACGTCAGAACACTCTTCGACTCTTGCGTTACAGTGGGTTTTATGTACAATTTGCTGGGATTAAGGGGTTAAAGGCTGTATTTAAGGTCCTTCTGCGCACCATATTTTAAAACATTGTTTGCAGTGTTTTAATTTAGCAATGGCAGCGGCTTTTGTTGCCCCGAGGGTGCCGCTCAGGACAACATATAAATGAATGAATGAATATAAATGAAGCGAAATCTGCCTGCCTTCGATTTGGTTGCTATTCATCTCAAGCGCCTTTTTTCTCAAACTTCCTTAGGAGTTCGGCATCAGTTTTGTCAGCTTTGAGCTCCTGACAAATAGAACGGAACAGCCAATCCCCGTTCGTCCAAGGGCATGAAGTGTAGACCGAGCTGTCACGGTATAGACCCCACGCCACAGGATGGAGATGTCAGTAATGTTTAGATCATACTTCCGCCTGTCAACTTGAGGCGGCGCTCTGGATCGTTTCATACGAAAAACGGCGATTGGATTGTTTCCTCTTGATTTATTCTACTTCTAGACTGATGTTGCGGTTGTTATCTACAGACAAGCTCCAACGGGTAGCTCGTAGGATACTGGTAGCTCCCTAAGTTTTTTTTCTGTTTTAGATTTTATATAGCACGAACTCGACCTGAAGGTATTAGAGCACTTTGCATGAGCAACGGTCACTTTGCACATTCAGGCTCCTATAAACGTAAACAAATACAATCGCATAGTTCGGAAGTGAAAATGAAAGACCGGCATGTAGTCACAGTTTGCAAGTATGCTTTGTTATTTATATTCTGTAATAGCGCGAGGATGGATGTGTGAAGTCAAGCATAGGTTTTGGAATGGTGGCGCACCTTTTAAAACTTTCACAAAACTTTACAGCCACCTCGAGGAAGCACAGATATTTTGGCACAAATACAACCCTAGCTGAAAAGTAGCACATAGCTCTACTTTGGTTTAGGTTAGGCCACTTTCCAATGCAAATCAGCATTTGTATTGGAAAGTAAATCCCTGCGCAACTCTTTCCTTGTGTTTTTTTGTTGGAGTTTTATGTAACCCAAACTCGACCCGATGGTAACAGAAGGCTTTACGTGAACACCAGTTGCATTACAGATGGACAAATTCATTTTTTTGTTTGTGTCACTTTTTGCGCATATTGTGTGAGCCTGTTATATACTTTGAACAGCCTAATGCTTTTTTAGGTAAAGGGACTGTAGGCTTGGCTGTAGGCCAAGACCGGAAGTCTGGAGAATTAATGTTACTTAGAGTGTCTGCTTTATCCCGCCTCTCTTTTCGTCTCTCCTCCATTGGCTGGATTCCTAAACGGAGGCCAGCCATTGGAGGAGAGAGCCGTCCCTCCAAAGAAGCTCCGTCTTTTTCGGATTTGGGGGCGTAAGTTTTGCTGTTCTTTAGACAGTGACGTAGTCTGTCACTCAGAACCACAAAACCACGCCCCCAATTCCGAAAAAATCGGAAGCTTGCAGCTGCCATTTTGCAGCTGTCTCTCTGAGCACCTACAGGCTCGCGCGGAAGTCCGCTCCCCAAAAACTAGTAAAAGAGTCACATTCAGCGAACTGGGTAAAAAAAACAAGGGAGTATGGCTGTTTGGAGGGCAAGAAACGGCGAAAACACCGCGAAGTCGGTCTCCTGGGCAACGCGCCGCTACGGGGAACCTAGAGAGGCAAAACATCTACGTCAAAGAAAAGCTTTTTGAAAACTCCTTTGATCCGGCAGTGTGATTGCTACGGCGACCCAGTGAGGTAAAAGGGGCTCGTGACCATCCATGGTTCCCGAGAGCGTGCCCCCTGTGTCTGAGAAGTCCTAGACGCCATTATCCTTGTAACCTGAGCATATATGCCAATATACCCAAGTCAGGCAGGACCTCCCGATGTTATAAACCAACAATGGGTTTAATTTGGCTGTCTACTGCTTGTTTCTCGTCTGTGGTGAGGTGAGGAAAGGTCAATGCGCACGTAATGCGGGGACGCAGTCTGCACAGTTTACTGTGCAAACTTCCAGTGTTGCTGTTTTGTGTAGCACGTGGGTGGGTCGTTTCTTCCCGCGTGTATATGTAAGTTATTCTTACCCGAGTTTAGAGTTGTGTGTGTTCGTCTTCATGGTGCATCTCTGTTGTGGCCCTGGAGTCCGCCAAGTTTAGTTTTTGCTCCTGTTGTACCTGTCTGTCAAGAGCCAGAAGATGTGATCTGGGGATGGGGCAACCCCATAACTCTTCACTGTGTATTGTGCATAGATGATTGGGATTTTTTATCACTCGATGGATAGTCAACCCTTTCTGGTGTAGGTCCGGTCACTGGAGGTGACTGTAGGTGCGGGTGGCTGCTGCATCCCCTGCATTTATCTGCGTTTGACATCATGGACAGAGGTTCGAATCCCGGGGCTGTTTTCAGCCTTTCATCCTGCCAAAGTGGAGCAAACTTGAAGTAGTGAGTTGGGTTACAATAAACATATGTTATTCTGCGCCTTGATATGTGGGTGCGATCTGTACAAATACACAATAGAGAAGTGCAGTTGCCGAGGTATGGGAGAGCGTGGAAGTGTGCGCAAAGCTGAACGTGTGGGACTTGCACTGTGCGGTGCTCACATTGGAACGTGCGGAGATGTTGGTCTTTGGTGTGGCCATCCTCAAAAGCTTTAAAAAGGGGAAACGAACCAAGGGGGAGACCTGAGTGAACTATTGTGATGAGAGATGCGCGGTCCTTCCTCGTGCGATCCTGTCTCACCCGATTCAAAGGAAAGGGCGGCACCTGTGAGAGGGGGCAACACAAGTGGTGGCTAGTTTTGCATCGGAGCATTATGTTTTTTTCTGTAGGGTGTGTGTTTTCTTTGTGTAATGTTGCAGCACACCTGTTCAGTTTGGGTGTGGCAAAAATCACGGATTATGTATTAAGGTTTTGCGGAGGCGCTGGAAACATTTAGTCAATTTTCTGACTTTTTTTTTTACCCCACTGCTACAGAGCAGAAGTGCGCGGAGCAAGCGCCCATACAGCCCTTAGCAAACCTACGGCATGTTTTTAAGTGAAACCGTGGCCTCAGTCCTGCGAGCTTGACCCTTTGCGTCCAGCATCTCAGGTCTAACTAATTAACATGGCCAGTTAAGAAACAATCGCAGCATCATTCTTCTCTTCTCTGCCGTTTCATGTTTCACCGCCCGCTCGAGTTCCTCGTTTTTAAATTTCCCTCACGTTTCTTTCTGGCGCCACACCCCCTTGGTGTTTATGCAGGTGCTTGCATTATTCTGACAAGAAGTTTAGCAGTTGGTGGTTTTGTGTGTGTGTTAGTGTTTTAGTCTGCTGTTGGCTGGGCCACGGGGTGTCCAGTAAAAACATCATAGGGGGGGGTCTCATGAAGGGGCGACATCCCTCTCCCTCACTACCTCACTCTTTCACTACCTCACTCTCTCTATCTCACAACTTCACTCTCTATCTACCTCACTCTCTCTCTCACTACCTCACTCTCTCTCTATTTCAATACCTCACTCTCTCTCTCTATCTCACTACCTCACTCTCTCTCTCTCTCTGCTAATGCAATAGGAATCACATATGCAAAAAAAAAACTCATGCCAATAGAAATAACAATGCCATTTATTTAGGGATACAAAAAAAAATAATGAGCAATACCAATAGCTCTACCAATAATATTGCCGAGACCATTGCATTGTAAATGCTTGTTATACTTGTTAACCATGTCTGGGCATAGGTTGCACGTTATTAATATATATTAATACAAGGTCATCTCTCAAATATAGTAGTAAACAACAGAAAGGTGACCAATAAGCCTTTGCAAAGGGCATTACTCTGGGTAGCCACAAGCGTTGGTGCATTTTTAGTAACCTTTGAACCGCTTGTGATAGAAACATTTTTTTTGTTAAAATCTGCAGGTTATGCAGGAGATTATGGATTTTGTGGAAAATGCTGCACAGGTATACTTAAGCGATAAAATGCTGCTGCTGCACAATCACATAATTCCAGTGCTGACCAGCACCTGGTGGCTTCGGCTTCAGGGGGTGCCCCAGGGTCAACCAGAGGGAAGTTAGTTAGGCCACTGCCAGCACCCCGAATGGCAGCAGGATAGCACAAACCGCCTTATTCTGGGCGGCAGGCTGGCCAGTATAAACAGAATGGCTTGAAGTGCTTCGATGCCAGACAAAACCGCGAAGCACGTAAGATTTCCCCTTTTATTTAAAGGTGGAGACGCCTTTTGTGTAACGTGTACTGAAATGTCCAAGTGCCTCATAATTCGCTGGCTGTACATCTGCACATTGCCTGAAGAAACTACTGTGCTGCCAGGAGAGACTGCCACTCTGCTAACTGCTCTGCTGTGTTGGCCCACTGCTTGTTGAACTGCAGGAGGGACTGCCATTTTTCGACCTGCCTTATTGTGTTAGCCTGCTGCGTGCTACTTTTGTGCTGTGTGGACTAAACATGTTCTCCAAGGACTTGTTGCTTTGCCCCCTGTTCTTCAAAGTCTCAGTGCCATCAAAGACTCCGCCTTCTAGTTCCTGTCGTGGGACTTCACACACTGTGTGTCCAGCAGTGGGCTACTGACAACAAACACATCGCTCCTTGTCTCCTGCTCGTGGTGGGAGCAAAGTGAGCGCTGTTTGTTCCCCTGTTTCCAACACACACTCCGGAAAGGAGTCTGCTGAGCTTCCCATTCCTCCTACACCAGAATCTGTAGCACTCTGTCCGGACGCTCCAGCGTGCTTCGCGGCCCCCTTTGTTGTGATGAGCAGGACTTGCCTGCGACCCCAACTTCCTGGATCAAAGCATGCAAGACTACATCATACCCGCCTCCATCAAAGACGAGAGCCGCAGCATGACACGCCGAATGACAGCCTTTCTTTTAACAAAGGTACTGTGATCCTCGAGACCCATAAGGTCTCTGCAGCTGCACTACGTGACATCGCTGGCAGTTGGGGGTTAGTTACCAGCATTCCCGTCTTGAAGGACCGAGTAGAGACGTCCTCAGTGAGGAATGGAGGGAGTACTACATATGTGCTCCTACATTGAGAAAGGTCCTGTGCCTTTCCTTTCCAGTATTATTGTAAAGATTCTAGGAAGAGTGTGCTATTTTTAACACTTGCATAACTTGAAAAGAATACTTTGATTTTTATTGTTTTGGTTTTGCTTTGTTTAGAATAGTAAAGTAAGTAAGTAAAGTCCACATTTGTAAAGCGCACAATCACCCGTAAGGGTCTCTAGGCGCTGGGGGCCGTCGGGAAGATTAAGCGAGCTATTGCCCAGAGTCACATGGTGCTGGGCTAACCTGCCGCCGGAGCCGGGGATCGAACCGTGGTCCCCAGATTCCAGCGTCAGTCGCCCTGGCCGCGGCGCCACACCTCTCCCTCTTGAATATAATAATCTATTTCCTAACCTGTGTGTTTTGCACAAATACTTTACACATCACCTATTTTGATAAGCCTGCCTGCTTTGTGCCAAGCTACCAGATGGTGAAAACAGGTTATCTCAGTTTTTAATCTAGCTTACCCTGACTAGAGTGGTGAGGTCTGCCTGGCTTGGGTGCACACTTTAGCCAACCAGAAACCCCATTTCTATCAGTAATCTCAGAGAACAGCTCCCACATCCATACTCTAGCACAAATGTATGCAAGTTGTCCTGGTTTTCTAGCTTCAATACATCTTTATTTGTATTTTTTAGCAGAAAAACAACACGAGTGACATTTCTGCATAAGTGGCCTCTTTTCACTACAAGAAACAGATCCCCTACCTAGACCTTCCTCATGACTCCAAAACTAGATACTTCCCACCCAACTATGCAGTTTGGTTTTTAGTCATACTCTGATTACAACCTTAGTCTTGATAACAATCTCACCATGTTATTGGCAAACCCTACCAAGTATAAAGTGATTGATATCGTGCTTAACGCATACCAATTACTATTAGATTCTAAATAATTCAAATCTAGATGCCGTGAAACGTCCAATATATTTGGTGATATGTTCAATAGCAGTCCTACTTGGAGGGACCTTTTTGCTATAGGTGGAACCAAAGTCTGTGCTGTCGTAGATGGAATATACAAGGGATGACCATCAGTAGTTCTGTTTCCAACTGGAAGGATTTCACAAGGGATAGAATGGTTGGCTTTTTCCCCCTGAGTCTGGATCGGAAATTAAGAAAAATCCTTTTGTTGCTTTGAAGTGAAGGTGGGAAAGGGGTACACTTTCTGAGTTCGGAGGATGTGCCTTATGCACACAGGAGTGAAAGCTGTTATTTTTGTTCTGTTATGAGGATTGCTATCTGAAGTGTGAAGTGCTCCCAAGATGGGAGACTGATGCAAGGTCTAACCCAGGGTATGCCTTTGTAGAGACAAGAGAAGATCCCTCATTGATGCTAGCAAGAGTTAACCAAGAGAAGCTCAAACATCTTAAAGGCAGCTTGCTCAAGGCACTTCCCCTTCCCTTAAGTTCACAGTTTTTCTGGACATATTATTTGCGACATTGTGAAAGTGATTGTGATCTTATTGTGGCTGCCAGAAAACAACCCACATGACCACAAAGGTCTTGCCTTACTCTTGATGCCACCACCACACACTTTATGCTACAAGAGCTGCCACGTGCCCCAGGAACCCATTACTGCAGACAACCAAGTTGCAGAGTAATCATTGTATTTCTTCAACTGACTGTGACCTCGCACAGAGCTTGCAGTGCTTGTCCATCCAGAATTCCAACTGCATGTGTCTGCGACCCTCAGCCTGTTCCAAGCAACAAAGCACTAAAGAATACAAAAAAGTTAGGGATGCTTGTGTTTCGGTTCAGGGAGGACCTGGCTTGGCAGTTCGGGCTGGAATGTTCCCATGAGGAGCACGGTCAATACTGATTTGCATATTGCTGGGTCCAGACTGAGGTGGCATGCTGGGGAAAAACTATAAATTGAGATGAGGCTCCGAGCAATTGCCAGTGGCTGAGATTAATTCAAGCAATCCATCCATCACCTTGTTGTTTAAGCAACAGAGCACATCTGCTTGCCCAACTGACTGAACAGTACAAATTTGTTAAACTGCTGCCCAGAACTTTGTAAACTCCACCCCTCCAGACAAGACACTGGATACATCTCACTAGTTCTTTGTGATGAGATTCTGTTCTTCGCCTGTGATGCCAGTAATGGGTTTTTGCAGCCTATTCTCATAGACAGTTGGTCATAAATGGCTACCATTCTGGAAGCTATTCTTAAAACTTCAACATGCTTCTTTGGTCTTTATTTCCTTTCACATAATTGTAGGCAATTGTTATTATTTGCTAATCTTAGATTTAAACAATTCTTTAAGTCTTTGTTGTTTTTATCCTTGATCGTTTTGTGAATATAACAAAAATCTAAATATTGTTGTTCGTTACCCTCTGTTTTTCACTAAACTATTGAGTTTAACTTAACTAAATTCTCTGACATTAAATGTCACCCGGGAAGACTGTCCAAGCAAATTGTCATCTGATTACCAAATGTATGTTGACTAGTCTTTAGGGGTGTTCGGGTGAAAACCTACCAGAATCACAGCTGCCAGAGGATGTGTAGTTGTGCAGCCCCACCGTCTTCTGACTGGCGAGGGTGTTCCGTACAACCCTGTACACGAGTGACAGGAAAGCCTTGGTTGAAACTAACCGGATCTCGCTGATTGAATATGGGCTTCTTGATCAAAGAGGCAGCATGGACCCAGCGTTCCCGTGTGACTTTCTAAACCCAGCAAGAAACGTAATACTTACCGGAGATTAGTTGAACCCTAGGGCATGAGGATCGAAAACAAACATGGTAAAATAAGAAGGGCATAACAAGAAAGAGGTATTGTTGTGTGTTCACCTGCAGGGAAAATAATTGGATTACTTGACTAGTCAGACTAGGATAACGATATAATGCTCCTTTCCCACAAATCCTAACCTACTTCTGGAGATGGCGCAGGTAATGTACTAAGGTTATGGGAGGAGCAACAAAACCACCAGGTTAGGTTTTTATATTCACTGAACTAAAGTAATAAACAAGATAGGAGTATCTATATACTGGACCAAAGACCAGTTAGAGAAGCAGTCTTAAAAAGGAGGCATTATCTAACGAGAGATTCACCATTGTTGATGCTCACTCAGTGTTTCTGCAGAAACAAATGACATAGGTGTATTTTCCCGTCAAAGGCCTAATCTGTCAGTAGGTTTTTATCTTGGTGTATAATGCTAGTTCAACAATGTTGCGGTTCTTGCACCGTATTGCCTGTTCTATTTGCAATTCCATCAGAAAACTCTTTCAATTTTTTGTAACACGCACTCAAATTTGTAAACTGTTTTACTTTTCAAATATTCACTGCTGTCAAAATTACCAGCAGAATCTCGCTGGCACAAACCGAAATTATTTTCAATTATTTGTCCATGTTATAAACTTTCCTAAGTATTTAGATCAAATAGCAGGCTGGTACCTGAAGAAAGAGAGAGTAAACCTTAACTATTGCGCTTAGAAAATGAACAAAGAACAGTTTTGTTCCCCAATTGATGAGTTGAAAACTTTTCCAAAATGTCTCCAAAGATATTTAGTGAGATGCTTCTTCCAAGAATTGTCACCAGTTGAAGAGTTAGAATTGGTCCTGCGGCCTTCTCAGTTAAGTCTTAAACCGAAGCATTGCCACTGAATAGAATGCGTTTTTTAAAAACTTGTGGTTCAAAGCTGGAGGTCAAGAATCCCAGATCTTGTGGGACCACAAGTCTCACGTGATCTCTTCTTACTCCGTTTCAGGAGACTAGATGCTGCTGTTCTGAAAAAAAAAACTAAATAGAGCTAAGGAACCTAACCAGTAATCTTGATGGGACTGAATACCTAAACAGTATGACCATACACATGGAGATAAAAATGTGCATTCCCTGTAACACATGACACAAGGGGGGTGCATAACATACCAGTTAGTGTTTATTCACGTATCTTGTGTGTGAATATTATTTGCATGTGTGTACGGAGGCCCATATTTCGAATGCCATAATGTTGCCCATGGCAGCTCTACACTCGCAATGTGTTGCTGAGTTCTGAAAAAATATGCATAGGATGTAGTCCGATTGTCGAATCAAGAACAGCCTTAATGGGGTGGGGGTGTTTGACCATGTTAAACCCTTACAATAAAACTCATCATGTCAGGGGTGGTGCCCTGAACCTAAACGGATGGTGCAGGCCTCCAACATGGCCAATAACCAATCAGTTTTTTTTTCATTCTAATTGGCCATGTTGCAGGCTGCATGCTCAGTTACTGTGTTTTTGTGCCTGCTGCCGCAGAAGCATTGGAAACTGCAAAATAAAACTAGCATTTGCAATGCAATAGGTCTCACATTTGCGAGAGTTTGAGCTATTGGCATTGTGAATGACAATGCCTTTTATTTATATGTTTTATGTGGTGAAGGATAAAGAAAGATAGATGCGTTCTTTGCAGGATGTGGTTTGTTGACCTGGTAGCTGTGACTGGAACTACCAGGAAAAGGTTACCTCGCCGTTGGTTAGCACTAGACGACGGCTTAAATACAAGTTTGTAAATCTTGTTGGTACTGATTCTTCAATGGATGCAGCGGGTGTTAAGACAGATCTTGCATTATGGTGCCCGAGGGTTGAAAGCTACTTGAAATTAGGTGTTAGCGCTTAATTCATTAGACCTGACCTCTTTTGCACCACTACTGAGTTGTCAAATTGATTAACTTATTCTTTTTTGCCTCAAAAATTTGGGGCACAGATTAGTGATAGTTCAAGAATTAGGATTTATAAACCTATACTAGCCTTTGCTAAAGTGTAATATGACTAGGGCTCCCGGTTTTCTGTTTTTACGGATTTATACATGTAAATACAGACGGAAATCTATATTTCCTTTGTCTGTATTTATATTGATAAACGGCAAAATACTAGCAAATTTTGCCACGCTGCCGTCGGGTATTTTACTACTGACGTGGCACTTGGAATGGAAGATAAGGCGCGATAAGATAAGGCGAGGGCTTTGGAGAGCAGGGCACAAAGTAGAAACAAAGGGACACTGACAGACGGAAGCAAAGTGTGGCTAATGACCTTGGGTTGCCTGCTGTAGTAGAGGCTTCACACACTTGCGGGGAGGTAGTATGCTACCCACAGTTGCGCTCCTATCTGCGCTCGATGCATTGTGAAAATTCATGTCACTCTGTCAATTAAAGCCTAAATGGCTCCCAAGCAGTCTTTCCATTTCATCATTAGTCATTTGCCACATTTACATTTTCTACAGGTGTCAGGCGCCCTGACGAGTGTTGTTGTTTAGATTGCTGTCCTCCGGATTCACTATTCAGGAAAACAATGGTCCTTAGAAAAAGGAATTTATCAGTGCAATATAACATATAGACTCCAATAAGTACTATATCTCAGAGTTTTTCAGTGCCCAGCCGGGCCTGAATTTTAATTACAAGTGTAAAAAATATATACAATGACCATGAGGTCTGATTCAGGAATTGATAGGGTACAAGCCTGCACCTATCCAAAGTACATTCGAACAGCGTTCGAGGAAAGAAAGATAAGGATAAACAAAGAGGAAGCAAAGAAGTTCAGGCAAAAAGAACATGGGAGCCAACTGTCCCTTGCATCATTAGTATCATTCACAAGCAAATTAGGACAAACAATAACTGTAACAAAATTTGCATAATAGACAGGTTACAGAATTGTCAAAAAGTGTCGACGGCGTTTCGATCCCCCGGCTCCTATTGAACTGGGATCATCATCAGAACTTTCTAATTTATTGCCTGTAAGAAATTTTGTCATAAGCCTGTTTAGAGTAAAAAGGTGGGAGGAAAGAAAGAAAATACTTTTTACATATAGCGCACTTAGTTCAGGACTTTTTCAATTCAGACAATATTTCTTGCAGTTCATGCCGAGGGCTACAAACAAGTGGGCGGACCAATCATGAAGGCGACCCGTGGCGAGTGAGTAATGGCCTCATGCAGACACACTGTGTGACAGATCGGCGCAATCTTGTGAATGTGAGTGAAGTATATACTTGGAAGTGTTACCGCTTGTGCATACCGGCAGTGAAGCACTCGTGGCGAGTTCGAAATGGAGCTAGCGTATTGCCCGTGTGAACATAATAGTCGATTGTTGGACATACCTTATGGCGCAAGGATTACTCTGTTGTGCCGAGTTGGAGTGACCGTAGTGCACAATGTCTAAGGATTAAAAGACGGGGGTCAGAACCGTGCTGAGCCGTTTGTGTCATAATAAATCAGTGGACTATGGTGCCTAAAAATTACCTCCGTTGGGGCTCGGTAAGCATCAACCTTGCGGAGCACGAATTACTCCCTTGCAGCGAGGTGGTACAATGCCTGGGGATTTAAGGAAACAATTAAGTTTCGTGGTGGGCCGTTAAGGCGTGCGTAGTGGTGGTATAAATCGCATAAAAAATATACCTCCGTATCTAGTTGATGGACAACCTGGAATCCGTCTTTACATTTCGCCCATGCCACAGATATAATTGATTTGGGTCTTGTGGGGCAGAGTAATAAGTTGCGCACTCTGTAAAAAACGAGGATTACTTGTGGTTATCTATTAAGAAACGGTGCTGGCGAGGCGAGTGGAGCATGAGTCGCTCTTACCTTTCAGTTGCAGGGAATGCTGCTTTGCTCTCCAGTCGAGCAGATTCCTACTCGGCGTGCACAGTGGCCGCGAGCCGACTTCTCAGCAATCCGGAAGTGGAGTTGCAGCCGGTATGAGATGTTTAAATAAATGAAGCCAGGCACATGAATCTATGGCGGCCATCTTGGAACGGTAAATTATGTGCTCGCGAAGTGTCTAAGTGCTCACCTCCATGCATGTTTTGTGACTTTATAGGAACAATATCAAAATTACATTTACAATTATGTCATTTGAATAGCACTAGTGAAAACCGTACTGGATGGTTATTAATTCGCACAACGGTTCGAAACTGTGAGTTCCAGTACTGTGGGCTTTGTGCAGTGGGACCTAGAAAGGGAGAAAGGTAGTGACATTTTCAGCCCAAATAATACTTTTTCTTTTCATGATTGCTGCCAGTCTGACTCTGTGTCTGAAAGAGATGGTAGTGGCATTTCCAGCCCAAATAATAGTTTTTTCCATTCTGACTCTGTGTCTGAAAGAAAGTTCAGAGGAACCAAGTCTATTTTTCAGAGTAAGCCAGCCCAATCCTCAGTGCGATTAAGTCCATTCTGGATCGTGTCCAAGAGGATGATGCATTTGAGTTCCTCATGGTTGAGCAGTTGGCTCATGTTACCACCTCTCACTGGCAACTTCAATGACTTTAGTATGGTCCAGCGGAATTCGTCTTCCTTGTGTTTAGCGTCAGTGAAGTGTTCCACAAGTGGGGCATTAGGAGTTTGGCAGCGGATGCGGCTCCTGTGTTGGCAAATCCTTGTTTTTACCTTCTGCGAAGTTTGGCCAACATACATTTTGTTGCAGGGACATAGAATCAAATAAATTACATTACAAGTGTTGCAATTAGACAAAGAAGTGATTCCCTCCCATTCTCCCAGTTTCTGCGAATTAGGAGAAATTGCTCCTCTAGGCAGGACTATTTCAAAGAAAGTGCCATTCTAGCTGATAAACTCAAAAACAGGGGCTACCCAAAGAGAATTGTCAAAAATGCCCTAAAGAGAGCATGGTACAGACCCAGAGAAACATTACTGACACCGACACACAAGACACCTCAGGACAGACTAGCCTGTGTGACCACTTTCTCCCCTGTATCAAACAAAATGAGGAAAATGGTACTCCAACATTGGCCAGTGGTGAATGCAGGCATACTTGAATTTGAACGTCCCCTGTTCGCCTTCAAGAAAAATAAGAATTTGAAGGACCATTTAGTGAGAGCAGCGCTACCAAGTCCCACTCAAGCATCTACACTTGAAGCTACTTGGGGCATGCCCCCCGTTGTTGGGCATGTGAAATGTGGTAATTGTAGTGTGTGTGACATGGCCATTGAAGGTAAAACAAGAATATTTAATAATATCACTTTTACTAGCACTTCTTTGTCTAATTGCAACACTTGTAATGTAATTTATTTGATTCTATGTCCCTGCAACAAAATGTATGTTGGCCAAACTTCGCAGAAGGTAAAAACAAGGATTTGCCAACACAGGAGCCGCATCCGCTGCCAAACTCCTAATGCCCCACTTGTGGAACACTTCACTGACGCTAAACACAAGGAAGACGAATTCCGCTGGACCATACTAAAGTCATTGAAGTTGCCAGTGAGAGGTGGTAACATGAGCCAACTGCTCAACCATGAGGAACTCAAATGCATCATCCTCTTGGACACGATCCAGAATGGACTTAATCGCACTGTGGATTGGGCTGGCTTACTCTGAAAAATAGACTTGGTTCCTCTGAACTTTCTTTCAGACACAGAGTCAGAATGGAAACAACTATTATTTGGGCTGGAAATGCCACTACCATCTCTTTCAGACACAGAGTCAGACTGGCAGCAATCATGAAAAGAAAAAGTATTATTTGGGCTGAAAATGTCACTACCTTTCTCCCTTTCTAGGTCCCACTGCACAAAGCCCACAGTACTGGAACTCACAGTTTCGAACCGTTGTGCGAATTAATAACCATCCAGTACGGTTTTCACTAGTGCTATTCAAATGACATAATTGTAAATGTAATTTTGATATTGTTCCTATAAAGTCACAAAACATGCATGGAGGTGAGCACTTAGACACTTCGCGAGCACATAATTTACCGTTCCAAGATGGCCGCCATAGATTCATGTGCCTGGCTTCATTTATTTAAACATCTCATACCGGCTGCAACTCCACTTCCGGATTGCTGAGAAGTCGGCTCGCGGCCACTGTGCACGCCGAGTAGGAATCTGCTCGACTGGAGAGCAAAGCAGCATTCCCTGCAACTGAAAGGTAAGAGCGCACTCATGCTCCCCTCGCCTCGCCAGCACCGTTTCTTAATAGATTACCACAAGTAATCCTCGTTTTTTACAGAGTGCGCAACTTATTACTCTGCCCCACAAGACCCAAATCAATTATATCTGTGGCATGGGCGAAATGTAAAGACGGATTCCAGGTTGTCCATCAACTAGATACGGAGGTATATTTTTTATGCGATTTATACCACCACTACGCACGCCTTAACGGCCCACCACGAAACTTAATTGTTTCCTTAAATCCCCAGGCATTGTACCACCTCGCTGCAAGGGAGTAATTCGTGCTCCGCAAGGTTGATGCTTACCGAGCCCCAACGGAGGTAATTTTTAGGCACCATAGTCCACTGATTTATTATGACACAAACGGCTCAGCACGGTTCTGACCCCCGTCTTTTAATCCTTAGACATTGTGCACTACGGTCACTCCAACTCGGCACAACAGAGTAATCCTTGCGCCATAAGGTATGTCCAACAATCGACTATTATGTTCACACGGGCAATACGCTAGCTCCATTTCGAACTCGCCACGAGTGCTTCACTGCCGGTATGCACAAGCGGTAACACTTCCAAGTATATACTTCACTCACATTCACAAGATTGCGCCGATCTGTCACACAGTGTGTCTGCATGAGGCCATTACTCACTCGCCACGGGTCGCCTTCATGATTGGTCCGCCCACTTGTTTGTAGCCCTCGGCATGAACTGCAAGAAATATTGTCTGAATTGAAAAAGTCCTGAACTAAGTGCGCTATATGTAAAAAGTATTTTCTTTCTTTCCTCCCACCTTTTTACTCTAAACAGGCTTATGACAAAAGTTCTTACAGGCAATAAATTAGAAAGTCCTGATGATGATCCCAGTTCAATAGGAGCCGGGGGATCGAAACGCCGTCGACACTTTTTGACAATTCTGTAACCTGTCTATTATGCAAATTTTGTTACAGTTATTGTTTGTCCTAATTTGCTTGTGAATGATACTAATGATGCAAGGGACAGTTGGCTCCCATGTTCTTTTTGCCTGAACTTCTTTGCTTCCTCTTTGTTTATCCTTATCTTTCTTTCCTCGAACGCTGTTCGAATGTACTTTGGATAGGTGCAGGCTTGTACCCTATCAATTCCTGAATCAGACCTCATGGTCATTGTATATATTTTTTACACTTGTAATTAAAATTCAGGCCCGGCTGGGCACTGAAAAACTCTGAGATATAGTACTTATTGGAGTCTATATGTTATATTGCACTGATAAATTCCTTTTTCTAAGGACCATTGTTTTCCTGAATAATCTATTGCCCAAGGTCCTTGGTACTTATTTGGGTTCCCTTGTTTTTTGAAAAGTCCTCCGGATTCACAGCACCCATCCCGTTTCCTTTCAGACCAAGCACTTCAGGGCTGTGTTTCTTTTCTTTCGCAAACAGCACCGCAACTGTTTCTGTTTAAATTGTAAAAAAAAATATGGGCACGTAGCTCCCACTTGTGTCTCGTGTAAAAGGCAGCTCTCACAGGGGTAGACACTGCCCGCAGTCTGGTAAGAAGGGGTGAAATAAACAACAAAGCCTCGTTAACATGTGAAGTACTCGGGTGAGGCTTGTCAGCTTTGTTATCTCGCGTAGAAAGAAACATCTGTGAGAGTAAATGGGCGCCTCCTGGCCCTGACTGCAGCAGCGGCTTCCTTCCAGGAAGAACACTGGGGTTTTGAGTATGGTCCCCTCCTGTGCTGGCTCATGCTGCGGAACCCCCACAATAGTAAATAGCTGACTCTGGGAGCTGACTGCTGTGGCGACTTCCTGCCAGGGAGCACACTGGGGTTTAGAGTATGGCCCCCTTCTTTGCTGGCCCATGCTGCGGGAGTTCCTATGAGAGTAAATGTGCGCCTCCAGGCCCTGACTGTGGCTGCAGCTTCCTGTCGTGAAGCACACTGGGGCTTCGAGTCCGGCCCCCCTTCTTCACTGTCCCCAGCAGTGGGCGCCACGGGCAGTCCATGCAATAGGTACCCCAACCACTTTGTATTTGTTTTCATTTTATTTCTGTCTCGGATTTGGAGCCCCTTTTAAGTTGGCTCCACAGCCTGCACTAAATAAATGGAGGGACCGCTGCTGCTGAGACCAGGGACCCCTTAGCTTGCTGCTACTCTAGGTCTGTAGCATTGTTGGCATCACAGGCTGTAGCGGTTACAATTAGTAAGTGGTAGCGAGGCCTGGTACAGCCCATAGCCTGATGCCGCGCTGGCACAGTCACATTTATCAGCCGCTTTCACGTGCACTTTCTTCCTATCTTGGCACCATCATAAAAGTGGCCCCATTATCGAACCATAAACCTTAACAAGCATTGGCATAGCCAATAGGTCTCGCTTTGGGACCTTATAAGTGTTTATCCATGCAACAGTTGATGTTGTTGCACCAAGGATATTGTGCTGCATAACTAAATACTTATAAGGTCCCAAAGGCGAGACCTATTGGCTATGCCAATGCTTGTTATTTGTTTTCTAGTACAATATAGACTATATTGTACTAGAAAACGAATAAAATCGTCAATTTAAATAAATGTGCATAAATACTAGCTGTAGCGTCCTCTTTTGCTTGTGGCAAAAATAAATGTGGATAAATACAGAAAAAATGCCCAAAAAATAAATATGGATAAATACAGACGGAAATGGCAAAAAAATAAATACCATAAAACCGGGAGCCCTACCTAAATATGACCTACTGGTAAAAGTTTTTTTTAGCTTCTATAATGAGGCACCTAGTTTTACACACCCGATTACGCTGGCAAATATCTAAAAGTTCCACGTTTATATAAAAATATAGGAATGCTGACTGTGAGGAAAGCAGTCACAAATTCTGGACATGCCAAAACGCCGTCGATGGGGAGTAGCTTTTCTCTGGCCGTGACAATGACCCTACATTGTTTAATTGTAATCTTGCGATATAATTTTATGTAAAAAGTGGATTGTCAAAAATAATTTGTGACCTGTTTTGCTAATAGGTGACTGAGTATCTCCGGTGCATTTGTGATATCCTGGAAAATATGGTTTTAAATAGCGGGCTGATAGGGCTGCTAAATTACATTGTATTTTAATGATGGTATCCTAAAATACATTAGTGTATGAAATATGTCCATGGCATTTGATGGAAATATGTGATAACTACACTTTGGGTAGTATGTAGGACTGCTGTACCAACCAGGGTCCCTCATCAGTTAAAAGTACAAAAGGAAGTAGTTTTCGCAAGGCATGTTTCTTAAAGTGTGTGGTTTTGTAAACTGAAACGGATGATCAGTGATGAACGTTGAAACGACTTAAGTGACATTGCATGCTAACTTCTGTTTTCAGCAACTGATATAAATAAGTAACGCTTGCATAATGTGATTTACTTTTTATTTTGAGTGAGAGTTTTATAAAGCGCGAACATGACCTAAAGGTATCGGCGCTGCGCAGAGCAAATGCGATTATCCTTGCATACATAAGCAAAAGAGAACATCTTATTGGATAAGAATAGATAAGAAAGGATAACTTTGTCCGATCATGCATTACGGGAGATACGTTATATTAACAATACTTGACTCTGTGTCCTCCTCGGATCAAAGGTTGATGTGACGACGTTGCTGATTGAGGGGTTTGATTGAGTGCAGTGTGGTGTTGTGAGGTTACAGTGGTAACTCGCGGTCAGATTCGATTGGGGAGTTAAATAAAATCCAGGCATAACAGGTTTACATTAGTATCTGAATATAATGCAGATTGGCAGTGTTCTCGCTTTAATTTATTTAAAAGTATAGGTAAATTGTAGAAATCTCCATCGGCCAGAGGGGCCTATCTGTTTGATCGCTAGCTCTCTGTCTGGCAGGGTAAGTGGACCGTCGTTTGCTGTTCTAGCTGAATATTGTTGATTCAAGCTTGGAAAGCTGCAGTGACTCTATGTTGTCGGCAGATGGCGCTCAACTTCCAATATTTCGTTTTGAAAATTAAATATTAAACATGCCGTTCTCAGGGCTGGCGCTCTATAGCTCGGCTAGTAAAGAGAGTGCGAAAATCAATCAAAGGGCCACAAAATATTTTCTGTGTTCTGCAGTCCAAAATGTACTGCATTTCAGCATGGCCCCACCAGTTTGCAAGATTCTCGGTGTGCGTTAAATGACTGTCTTAATTAGATACTAGCAGCCCGTCCCGACGTTGTCCGGGGGGATGAAAAGTTATGTGTGTAATGTTTGTAACGTTACATTTTAATTTATTTTATGATTTCACGGTATACAAAATTTTTTGTTTCATTTGAATGTGGCCGTAGAATAAATTGATTTAGCACATTGCCGGACCTAGAGAGTGCTACATATAACTGTCCATGAGTGAAGCAGTCTTCTCGTAAGTCTACGCCTATGACTTTGTATGTTTGACCTCCCAGCGTTACACTTTATTCACAGTGATCGTTTATATAAAAATCGTTTCTACTAATCCTATCAAAGGTAAGTAGTGCTATTTATGCTGCATGACGTCAGTATGCCCCCTTACTTTGTATTTATTTTTTAAGGTGTTTGTCTGGTTCTGCATGCACTGTTAGTAAGTGCGTTCTTTATATGTGTATTGTTAGGTTGGCCGTATTTGCAAGTACTTCGTTGTGTGTGCGTCCTCAGTTGTAAGCAGTGTCCGGGGTGGATATGCGCTTGCGAGTGCTGTTTTGAGTGCCTGCGCGTTGTCTTTCACGTTACTGTGTGGACGCTGAGAGTGCCCTGCATGATCCCGTGCTTGCGAGGGCTGCCCCGTCTGAGCACTGGAGGGCAAGCAAATTGGATGTTTTTGTACGCTGCCTGGCTTCAGTGTGCGCTGTAGGCGTCGGAGCGAGAAAGTCGCGTCAGTGAATGTGGCGCTAGTGCGGGCCTTTATTGAAAGTTTATGTTGTGTCTGTAAATTGTAGTCAGTATGTGAAAGATCCGTGAATGCGTCGCAGCTTGTTGTTTTGAGAGGTACGTGTGATAATTGATTCAAACGGCAAGGCGGAGCGTGAATCTTTCCGGAAGCCGCTCCCCTTCTTTTTACTTTATTGTAGTGCAACCCCCTGTGACAACGCTGACGCGTAGAAAGTGAGCGGCGCACTATATATGAGTAATGTCACGTTATAAGAAGGGCAAGGTGGAGCGTGAACGTGCGCGCACATTGGTGGCTCAAGCCGCCCCTTTTCATGATAATTTCTATTTTTCCCCGTGTGACTACGTTAACGCTTATGCCTACAAAGTTTGTTTGTCACAAATATGAATAACGGCGCATGATGCGGCGGCGCAGCTTGTTTTTACCTTGTAGCGTGACTGGGCTTGCACATTGATGAAGTACGCTGGCATTTACGGCCCCCTGACACTGGATTTTGACACGCCACGACACGCCCCACGACCATTTCCGGCCCCCTGACACTGGATTTTGAGACGCTACGACCACGCCCACGACTCGCACGTGGCTATTTACGGCTTTCTGACAGTGGAGTTTGAGACGCCACGCCCACGCCCACAACACGCCCCACGACCACGCCCACACCACGCACACGCCCAAGTGTAGTTTAAGACGCCCATGACAACGCCCACAAGCGACTACTTTACCCCTAAGGTTATTTGACCTTTCTAATGTATATGGTGGGCAGCTGTATAGCCTATGTCCATCTGCTGAAACTACCCTTTACAATGGTGTATTGGGTGTTGTGATTGATGCTGTACTTCTTGAGTTTACCCGCCTCAAAGGTTCCAGCTCTCTCTTTATAATAGTAGTATAGATTTGGGAGCGAACAGTACTTCGACTAGAAACACTTTTACGTTCATGAAAGCTGCTATGGAGAATTCTAAATGAGTTGCACCCTTGAATAACAGAAACAGTGCAGATTGGGGACAGACCTGGTCCAACTACAAGGAGCTCGTCAAACAAGAACCCCCTGGTTGCACGTCACCATTAGAACCTTGATCAAGATCACTACAATCCAGATGACGATCCACAAACATTGTAATCGAAAGACTGACTCGCAGCCATTTATGCCCTTTGGAAGGGCACAAGCCCGTTGTCCCTATGCAACCACACTTCCCAAGCTGACACAGGTTAGGCGAAGGGCTTTAGTACTTAATCCCCCTCTGCAAACCACTACGTTGAGACAACACAATACACACGAACAATTAGACTAGTTATGATGAAGGGACACAAAAACCCGCATGCCACTCCATGCCCCCTTTAGGCAACACATCTGCAATGATAACTCGCACCCTCTAAGGCATCTCTGTACCAATATGGCCTGAAATAAAATCCCCCAGTGGAGGACCTCGTTTGGATGAATCCCAGCAGCAGACCAATTTCTTCACAAAATGCCAAGTAATTGGCGAACACAACTCTACAAAGATTCTCAGTAACGTAATGTGGAAGATGATGGTTTAAGGATTCTGGAGTTTATGGTTCTTCATACATTTCAGACTCCACGTATCTACTACTGCTCAGATGAGTGAAAGGGGCCTGTCTTAGGTCTCTTGTAAGGACAGAGCAAAGAAAGCCACCCTTCTCTCCCCTGTTCTGGAAGAGCAGGACAACGGGTCTCCTCAAATGAAGAAGTTCTTCCATATGTAGTTAGTTACACTGAGTCCTAAGCTAGGAACATGACTGTTGAGTTTTCCCAGATTTCTACTAGATTCCTTATTGGATACCTATATTGCTATAGAAACATGCCTATCCACAGTTCTGGGACTAACCTCAAAAGTAGAGGTTGCTTAATATAATAACCCTCTCAGCTTAGACATCGTATGGACGTCTAGTTTAAGTGAGTGTGGCTGCTGGGCTTGCTATGCAAAATAGGAATAGAAGAAACAGTATAGTGAGTAACATGTACTCAATACTACGTCCACAGACTTTTAATCTATACTGACAGCAAGAATAGAGGGCCAGGCAGGATCCAAAACCTCCTAGGGTTTGTCCAAAGATGTTGGTAGACTTAAATTAATTAAATTGTACTTTTGCTTTTGGAGGTGACCTCCAAATGTTGCTGTTTACAGAAGATATGTTGATTGGTTGATGTGGCTGTCTTTTACTAAAGTTACAAAAGTTGTGACATTAACAATATCTTTGTCCTGACAGCTTGAGCGTGAGCAAGACCGCACGAAGATTATCTTTGTAACATAGAGGATGCGACCCATCATGCATTTGATTCCTTGAGTGCCCCTTCAATCCTTATCACTACCTTAGTTAAAAGAGTACTTGCGGTACAAGCATATGTAGTTTGCTCCTGAGACCCTCATGAGCATCCTAGTAAGCAGGCTTCAAAGGGTTTCTTCAGCAAACAAAAACGGGTTGGAATAAAAAAAGGTTGTAAAAAATTTTTCTGATCTAGTGAAAGAATCTGAACCTTCAGTAGACATGAGGGATGGGTGCCCTGAACAACCTTATCCACATGGACCACTTATAACATCTGTTAGAAGACTGATATTTCACTTTGATAGCCCTGTCACTTGTTTAACTTCACTGGATGCCATTAGGTTGACAGCCTTGTGAGTCTCTATACATTTTAAGGGTGAAATAATTGAACTGGCGAGTTTAAGTGGAGTAGCACATCACACCGACTTCCTCATATGTTGTAATTCAAAGCCCTTTGTACTAGTTCCCTAAAGATGCCAGTTACAGCAACATTGGCTATACACGACTAGGTCGGCATGCCTGATTAGGTCAAATTATAAAGAAAAGATATAAAGCAGACATAGCCTTGACAAATCCTACTTTCAAAGCCCTTTAGAGAAATCCCTGCAGTTTGCTTCTAAGCAGACTCTTCCTAGAGGATTGCCTTGACCACTAGTATAATAACAATGTTATACTCTGAAAATTCCCAGAGGACCATAGGCCTTGACAACCTTGGTAACTTTGTGCGTCTATTCTATATCGATCTGCATTTACAAAGAAATACGTCTCCTATAGACTGTTGCTACAAAATAAGAACATTAACAGTTTTAAAGTGGAATTTATAAATTCGGAAAATGTACTTGCCCTCAATAACAGCTCAGCAGCTCTGCTAAAGCCTCACTTTATATTTTGTTTTAACTTTACTACACAACAGAGAATCTGTGTGATTCAAAATGAGCAACTGATGGAGATTCTTGTGAGTGTAACACTTAAGGTACTTAATCAAGCCTGTTATCTAATTACACGTCTGTTGCCAAAAATCTTTGTGTACACTTCGGAAAATAACGCTTTGACCACTTATCTTGTATTGCATGAAAATGAATACCCGGAATCAATTTTTACTCTGTTTTGGAATGGCAGTCAGAAATCTGTAGTTATTTAGTAATGTGTCTATGCTCCTCTTGAATGACTAGAAAGGGCAGATGGTGCGTTAAATGCCTACTTTTAGGTCTCGGCCTGATGAACAGCGCATGCGCTGCTCTCGTCATATGAGGCTTCTTGGAATCGATACGATTCCAGAAGCCTCGTCCCAGCTCCGCCTTAACTTTTGATTCGTGCGCGTCATTTTGCGTCACAAATTATGCCAAAGGCAGTGCAATGATTGCACGGAAGGCATGTCAATCCCTAATTGTTGCCACCCTGTCTCCTTTTATCCACGCCCTGCGGGATTGGATCTCTAACCAGCGGCGTTACACAGTAGGTTTATTGTAAGCTTGCTGCACTTTTTTTTTTTTTAAGACATGGCATGCGTTTGTTATCGCGAGCAGCTTCAACTAGCCGTTTCGCTTGCTGTAAGCTTTACTTCACGGCGCTTTGTTTTCCGGCGGTTTTCCTTTTTGGATTGTATGTTTCAAGCTAAAAAGTGTTAGCTTTCACAGCGCTTTGTTCTCACGCAGTTTCATTTTAATACCCGACGGGTTTCTTTCAATGCGCACACACAAGCGTATCTTTTCCGGCGGTTTCATTTTAATGCGGCCTTCCTTTAATGTGCGCACACAGCAGATCTTTTCCGTCGGTTTTAATTTTAATGCCCGACGGGTTTCTTTTAATGCGCACACACAAGCGTATCTTTTCCGGCGGTTTCATTTTAATGCGGGTTTCCTTCAATGCGCACACACAAGCGGATCTTTATTCAATTGTTTAGGTGCTGCTCAACAATCACTAGCATGTGCGTGTTTAGGGTTTTTGTGATTCACAATACCCAGAAGTAGTTACAGATACGCACGCAAATTAGTTCGCATCAACACTACCTTTCCTATACATAAGCTGCTGGTGTAAGCGTAGTGGAACTATGCATGCACACTCCTCCACACAAGGAAATATTTTCCTAGTGTAGAATCTCGGTGACGTTTTGCTGTTACAAAGCCTGCGGTTCTCAAAACAACTCACTCTCTTCTACTCTGCTACTCTCTCTCTACTATCTACTCTCTACTACTCACTCTCTACTACTCACTCTCTTCTACTCACTCTCTTCTACTCACTCTCTACTACTCACTCTCTTCTACTCACTCTCTTCTACTCTGTGGAGTAGTGTGGCTCACTGGTTAGAGGCAGCAGGCCTGAGAGCGGAAGTCAGCCCGGGACCAGGGTTCAATTCCCGACGCGGCAGGGTCGTGGACCTTGGTCAGCGGACTTGATAATTCTCGCTTCGGTGCTTACTCTAATCAGGGGTTCCACTCGGCAACTCTGGGCATTAGCTTGCCTAATCTCCACAACGGCCCCACCAATTCCGGGGATGCCTGGCTCCACCTAGGGGACTCCCAGCAAGGGACCATCCCACAGGGAAAGCCAGGACGGGTTCCCCAGAGTTATACAGCGCCGGGACGCCCCGTTGCTGGGGCAGCTGTGCGCTTTACAAGTATACTACTACTACTACTACTACTCTCTACTCTCTTCTACTCTACTACTCACTCTCTAAAACTCACTGTCTACTACTCTCTACTACTCACTCTCTACTACTCACTCTCTACTCTCTACCATCTACTCTCTCTACTACTCTCTACTACTCACTCTACTCACTCTACTACTCACTCTCTACTACTCACTCTACTACTCACTCTACTATCTACTCTACTACTCTCTACTACTTGATTTACTACTCACTCTCTACTACTCACTACTCCTCACTCCTCCCTCTCTACTCACTCTCTATCACTCACTCTATCTACTCTCTCTATCTACTCTCTACTACTCACTCTCTACTACTCACTCTCTACTACTCACTCTCTTCTACTCACTCTCTTCTACTCTGTGGAGTAGTGTGGCTCACTGGTTAGAGGCAGCAGGCCTGAGAGCGGAAGTCAGCCCGGGACCAGGGTTCAATTCCCGACGCGGCAGGGTCGTGGACCTTGGTCAGCGGACTTGATAATTCTCGCTTCGGTGCTTACTCTAATCAGGGGTTCCACTCGGCAACTCTGGGCATTAGCTTGCCTAATCTCCACAACGGCCCCACCAATTCCGGGGATGCCTGGCTCCACCTAGGGGACTCCCAGCAAGGGACCATCCCACAGGGAAAGCCAGGACGGGTTCCCCAGAGTTATACAGCGCCGGGACGCCCCGTTGCTGGGGCAGCTGTGCGCTTTACAAGTATACTACTACTACTACTACTACTCTCTACTCTCTTCTACTCTACTACTCACTCTCTAAAACTCACTGTCTACTACTCTCTACTACTCACTCTCTACTACTCACTCTCTACTCTCTACCATCTACTCTCTCTACTACTCTCTACTACTCACTCTACTCACTCTACTACTCACTCTCTACTACTCACTCTACTACTCACTCTACTATCTACTCTACTACTCTCTACTACTTGATTTACTACTCACTCTCTACTACTCACTACTCCTCACTCCTCCCTCTCTACTCACTCTCTATCACTCACTCTATCTACTCTCTCTATCTACTCTCTACTACTCACTCTCTACTACTCACTCTCTACTACTCACTCTTCTACTCACTCTTCTACTCACTCTCTTCTACTCACTCTCTTCTACTCACTCTCTTCTACTTTCTACTCACTCTCTTCTCACTCTCTTCTACTCACTCTCTTCTACTCACTCTCTTCTACTCACTCTCTTCTACTCACTCTCTTCTACTCACTCTCTTCTACTCACTCTCTTCTACTCTTCTACTCTCTACTCTTCTACTCTCTACTCTTCTACTCTTCTACTCTCTACTCTTCTACTCTCTACTCTTCTACTCTTCTACTCTCTACTCTTCTATTCTACCACTCATTCTCTACTACTCGCTCTCTAAAACTCACTGTCTACTTCTCCCTCTACTCTCTACTACTCACTCTCTACTACTCACTCTCTACTACTCTCTCTAAAACTCACTGTCTACTACTCACTCTACTCTTTACTACTCACTCTCTACTACTCACTATCTACTCTCTACTACCTACTCTCTATTACTCGCTCTATTCACTCTCTGCTACTCACTCTCTACTACTCACTCTACTACTCAGTCTACTATCTACTCTCTACTACTCACTCTCTACTACTCACTCTCTACTACTCTACTACTCTCTACTACTCTCTAATACACTCTCTAATACTCTCTCTAATACTCTCTACTCACTCCCTACTACTACTCTCTACTACTCACTCTACTACTCACTCTACTACTCACTCTACTACTCACTCTACTACTCACTCTCTACTACTCTCTACTCTACTACTCACTCTCTACTACTTACACTACTCTCTACTCTACTACTCACTCTCTACTCCTCACTATCTACTCCTCACTATCTACTCCTCACTATCTACTACTCATTCTCTGCCTCTCTACTTCTTCCTCTCTCAGACCCTCCAGCATTTCGCGATTCACGAAAAAATCGCGAAATCAGCTGGCAAGCACGACGGGCGCGATATTTACCAAACTGCCCGCGAAAAAACACTCTCCCGGTAGGCATGAAAAAAATGATGCCATTTTATTGGCTGTGCGCCCATACGTCATCCGTGAAACGGCGCTTTGCAGCCGTATTAGCTGTTTGCTTCCTTGATTATTTACAATAGTTATGAAAGAGGAGCGAGATAAGCAAAGTATCGCTTCTCTTCTCTCCAGCTGCAGGCTCGACTGGAAATAATGTAAAAAATTAGGATTCCAGCCCCGTGACGGGAGGGGCGCGCAGATAAGGAAAAGGACTGTCTTTTCCTTTCTTGCACACACAATACACTGTGTGTGTCTGCTCTGCCGCTTCAACTGCCCTCCCCCCTTTCTTTCTTCCTCCCTTTTCTTCTTCCTTCTCTTTGTCTAGCACCTTCTCTCTGACTGAAAACCCTGATTTCAAAGAAACGGTTCTCCCCCTCTCTTTTCTTTCTTCGGTGAAGCTCTACTTTTGTTTACTTGTCTTTCTTTGAATAGCGTTGTTTTCCCCCGGGCGGGGAACTAATGCACAAGTGCTGGAGGCACTGCAACCTGTGGATTGGAAAACAAAATGTGCACTGCGTCTCGGTGTTCAGAGAATTGGTCTTTTTACTATACTGCTTACATTCTGTTAGGATATAAGCAATGGAGATTGAAATGGGTCCATTCCGTGCCCTGTAGTCATGTCCTTAACTTTTCAGGCAAAAGCACTCGCTGATTTCTGAATAGTGAGTGTAAAAGTGTTAAAGTAACCATGTTTTTCTTGCTTGCATTTCACATGCTTTACTTAATTTTGTATTCCCTATGAGTATTTGCTTTTTCCAGGATGATGTTACTTTTTTTGTAGGCAGCATATTGCTCTTGTCTAGTGCGTAATTTAAATTGAGCCGCATCCAGGTGTTTATAGCGGGCACAATTGGGTTATAGTTGAGGCCGTGCGAGTTTCTCTCAGTGGGCAGTATGGTGTTTAGTGGGGGAGAGGATGTGACACCATGGTCAGAGCTACTGAATTTGGAACTGGGGAACCTGGTTCTGAAGGATGATTATTGCGAGATGTCTGCCCTGTCAGCACTACCCATAAAAGGGAGTCAGTGCATGCAACACAAGAGGAGGCTGAACCTCTGCACCCAGGGAGCGATGGGGGGTCTGTGTGACTGCACCAAGGGAGCAAATGGGGGCTGTGTGACTGCACCCATGGAGCAAAGGGGAACTGTGCAACTGCAACCAGGGAGCGGTGAAAGTGGTGCCCCGGCAGGGGTGCACTCATGGGCGCTAGAAAATCCCAGGGAGAAATACGCCCCCTCCCACAAGGTTAGTAGATTGGAGCTGTGCTTCCGTAGAGCTGCAAAAACTTTACACATGCATATTTCAAAGAGGAATACTATGCTAAAACAGGTTCCATTGATTTAGGGCTGAAAAGGAATGATTACGACTAAAATAAAGTGCCGCTATAATGCCGCTAAATTTAAATTTGTGTGCCGCAAAATTTGCACTTTTATGCCGCTATATCCTGGGGTGTCTGCTGTCTACTACTCACTCTCTACTACTCACTCACTCTCTACTACTCACTCACTCTCTACTACTCTCTACTATTCACTCTCTATTACTATACTCTCTACTACTCACTCTCTACTACTCTCTACTCTACTACTCACTCTCTACTACTTACTCTCTACTAAATCTCTACTCACTCTCTACTACTCACTCTCTACTACTCACTCTCTACTACTCACTCTCTTCTACTCACTCTACTACTCACTTCTACTCACTCTGTACTACTCACTCTCTACTACTCACTCACTCTATTACTCACACTACTATTCATTCTCTACTACTATACTCTCTACTACTCACTCTTCTACTCACTCTCTACTACTCACTCTCGATCTACTCTACTTCTCACTCTCTACTACTCACTCTACTACTCTCTCTACTCTCTACTACTCTACTACTCACTCTCTACTACTCACTCTCTACTCTACTACTCACTCTCTACTACTCACTCTACTACTCACTCTCTACTACTCTCTACTATACTCTCTACTATACTCTCTACTACTCTCTACTATACTCTCTACTACTCTACTACTCCTCTACTACTCACTCTCTACTCACTCTACTCACTCTACTCACTCTCTCTACTCACTCTCTACTACTCACTCTCTACTATTCACTCTCTACTACTCTACTACTCACTCTCTACCTCTCTACTACTCACTCTCTACTACTCACTCTCTACTACTCACTCTCTACTACTCACTCTCTACTGCTCACTCTACTACTCTCTACTGCCCACTCTCTACTACTCCCTCTACTACTCACTCTCTACTACTCTCTTCTACTCACTCTCTACTTCTCACTCTGTCTACTACTCTCTACTACGCACTCTCTACTACTCTCTCTCTACTACTCACTCACTCTACTACTCACTCTCTATCTACTAATCACTCTCTACTACTCACTACTACTCACTCTACTACTCACTCTCTACTCATTCTACTACTCACTCTCTACTTCTCACTGTCTACTACTTTCTACTCACTCTCTACTACTCTCTTCTACTCACTCTACTTCTCACTTTGTCTACTACTCTCTACTACTCACTCTCTATCTACTAATCACTCTCTACTACTCACTCTCTACTACTCACTCTACTACTCACTCTCTAATACTTACTCTCTACTCACTCTACTACTCACTCATTCTCTACTACTCACTTTCTACTCACTCGACTACCCACTCTCTACTACTCACACTCTACTATTTCCTCTCTACTACTATACTACTCACTCTCTACTACCCACTCTCTACTACCCACTCTCTACTACCCACTCTCTACTACCCACTCTCTACTACTCACTCTCTTCTACTCACTACTACTCACTCTCTACTACTCACTCTCTACTACTCACTCTCTACTACTCACTCTCTACTACTCACACTCTACTACTCACACTACTATTCAATCTCTACTACTATACTCTACTACTATACTCTACTACTCACTCTCTACTACTATACTCTACTACTCACTCTCTACTGATCACTCTCTACTACTCTCTACTGCTCACTCTACTACTCTCTACTGCCCACTCTCTACTACTCCCTCTACTACTCACTCTCTACTACTCTCTTCTACTCACTCTCTACTTCTCACTCTGTCTACTACTCTCTACTCCTCACACTCTACTATTTCCTCTCTACTACTATACTACTCACTCTCTACTACCCACTCTCTACTACCCACTCTCTACTACCCACTCTCTACTACTCACTCTCTGCTACTCACTCTCTTCTACTCACTACTACTCACTCTCTACTACTCACACTCTACTACTCACACTACTATTCAATCTCTACTACTATACTCTACTACTATACTCTACTACTCACTCTCTACTGATCACTCTCTACTACTCTCTACTGCTCACTCTACTACTCTCTACTGCCCACTCTCTACTACTCCCTCTACTACTCACTCTCTACTACTCTCTTCTACTCACTCTCTACTTCTCACTCTGTCTACTACTCTCTACTACTCACTCTCTATCTACTACTCACTCTACTACTCACTCTCTACTACTCACTCTACTACTCACTCTCTACTACTTACTCTCTACTCACTCTACTACTCACTCTCTACTACTCACTCACTCTCTACTACTCACTTTCTACTCACACTCTACTATTCCCTCTCTACTACTATACTCTACTACTCACTCTCTACTACTCACTCTCTACTACTCATTCTCTGCTACTCCCTCTCTTCTACTCACTCACTACTACTCACTGTACTACTCACTCTCTACTACTCACTCTCTACTACTCACACTACTATTCAATCTCTACTACTATACTACTCACTCTCTACTACTCACTCTCTACTGCTCACTCTCTACTGCTCACTCTCTACTGCTCACTCTCTACTGCTCACTCTCTACTACTCACTCTCTACTACTTACTCTCTACTCATTCTCACTCTCTACTACTCTACTTCTACTCTACTCTCATCTTACTACTACTCACTTCTTACACTCTCTTCTACTACTCTACTACTCACTCGTACCAGTATAACTCTACTACTCACACTCTAATCTACTACTCACACTACTACTCACTCTTTACTACTTACTCTACTCATCTACTACTCACTCTACTACTTCACTCTGTCTACTAATCTCTACTACTCACTCACTCTCTACTACTCACTCTCTACTACTCACTCTCTACTACTCACTCTCTACTACTCACTCTCTACTACTCACACTCTACTACTCACTCTCTACTACTCACACTACTATTCAATCTCTACTACTATACTCTACTACTATACTCTACTACTATACTCTACTACTCACTCTCTACTACTCACTCTCTACTGATCACTCTCTACTACTCTCTACTGCTCACTCTACTACTCTCTACTGCCCACTCTCTACTACTCCCTCTACTACTCACTCTCTACTACTCTCTTCTACTCACTCTCTACTTCTCACTCTGTCTACTACTCTCTACTACTCACTCTCTACTACTCACTCTCTACTACTCACTCTACTACTCACTCTCTACTACTTACTCTCTACTCACTCTACTACTCACTCTCTACTACTCACTCACTCTCTACTACTCACTTTCTACTCACACTCTACTATTCCCTCTCTACTACTATACTCTACTACTCACTCTCTACTACTCACTCCCTACTACTCATTCTCTGCTACTCACTGTACTACTCACTCTCTACTACTCACACTACTATTCAATCTCTACTACTATACTACTCACTCTCTACTGCTCACTCTCTACTGCTCACTCTCTACTGCTCACTCTCTACTACTCACTCTCTACTACTCACTCTCTACTACTTACTCTCTACTCATTCTACTACTCACTCTCTACTACTCTACTTCTCACCCTCTACTACTTTCTACTCTCTACTACTCACTCTCTACTACTCTCTTCTACTCACACTCTACTACTCTCTTCTACTCACACTCTACTTCTCACTCTCTGTCTACTACTCACTCGCTATCTACTAATCACTCTCTACTACTCACTCTCTACTACTCACTCTACTACTCACTCTTTACTACTTACTCTCTACTCATTCTACTACTCACTCTACTTCTCACTTTGTCTACTACTCTCTACTACTCACTCTCTATCTACTACTCACTCTCTACTACTCACTCTCTACTACTCACTCTACTACTCACTCTCTACCACTTACTCTCTACTCATTCTACTACTCACTCTCTATTACTCTCTACTTCTCACTCTCTACTTTCTACTCTCTACTCTCTCTACTCTACTACTTTCTACTCTACTACTCTCTCTACTCATTCTCTACTACTCACTCTACTACTCTCTGCTACTCACTCTCTACTACTCACTCTCTACTGCTCTCTACTACTCACTCTACTACCCGCTCTCTACTATACACTCTCTAGTACTCTCTACTACTACTCTCTACTCTACTACTTTCTACTACTCACTACTCACTCTCTACTACTCACTCTCTACTACTACTCTCTATGTGCACACATATGCATATATATATATATATATATATATATTTGCATACATATGTATGTGTATATATAAATATACATACATATATATATAATCTGATATCTATATAAATACAAATATAAATGCATGCATACATATACATATACATGCTTGTTATGTACATGAAAGTTTGAAAAACACTAATAAAAGCAAAGCTAAAAAGCCACCTAATTACCAACAGAATTGCTTTAACTTAAATTATGGCGAGACCTATTGCATCTTCAATGCTTATTGGGACTGTAGGTAATGGGGCTAGGTCTTCTGTGTGAGCGGAAACGCTCCACATCCGGGATGATAAAGATCTAACACTTGTTTTCGTGTTTGGAATTTTGTCCTTTGTTTATCAGTATGATGTTCAAACTTAAATTAAAAAATGAATTTGTACAACAGCTTCACCTTCCCCTGCACTCCTACGCGCCAGACACACTTTTTCTGTGAATCACTTTCTCTGCAAGGCTCAAATATCTGGGAAACACCACAGAAAGGCAAGTTGATATCTTGCAGTGGTCAGTATAGTATCAGTGATATGAAAGGGTTGAATCAAACTATAATTTATGTGCCATATGTATTCATTAATGTCAGTCTTTATCTGTTTTCATTGTGAGTGAGAGTATTTGTGTAAGCAGTTGAAATGTTAACTAAAATGTAATAATACTTATTGTATAAATCTTTCCCTTTTAGGTTAAAAACAAAGCACCGGCAGAGGTGCAGATCACAGCAGAACAACTTCTCAGAGAAGCAAAAGAGAGGGAGCTTGAACTTCTTCCTCCACCCCCCAAGCAAAAGATCACAGATGAAGAGGAATTGAATGACTATAAATTAAGGAAACGAAAGGTAAGTGCTTGGTGAATGTGGCATTGTCAAATGTTTGTTGTATAATTCAAAATGGAGATTGGAAAATAATCCTAGTCGCAGTGGACTGTTGAATATTATTTGAATAATATTTTCGCAGCCTTTAGTTTGCTGATGACTTGGTTCATTTATTGGCCTATTTTGCTTTACCGGACTGCATAGAGAGTTTGGTTCCCAGAAGGAGTACTCAAAGTACCATAGTATAGTTTTGCATTTATGATCTATGGAAGATAACTTATGTCTGGCCTAGTGCACCAGTGATGGTCTCCAAACATTAAAATAACTTTTTATTGAGTGCATGTTGTGAAGGAGGCCTTCGCTCTGCACGCCTTCCTTGAGATGACCTATGAATCACCCTCATGATGGCAGTGATGACATTAAATGGCAGAGCAGGAGGTTATTTAAATCTGCCACATTTCCAACAGATTTTTCTTTTTATCATGAGAAGAGATTGCTTTGTTAACAGAAAATGAATTAATAGTTCATAGTTGAGCAGTAATATTTGACTATACCCAACCATGCGAGGAATTTCTCGTTAAATATGTTACTTCCACACAACCGTCTGTTTCAGTTTTGAAGTGAAGTTCTTTTGTTACATTTTAAGAGTAAGGGTACTTAAATAGTGACCTTCACTTGAACTTCCAGGGTAATATAACAACTAGAAGATTTTTTTATATAGTTGTGATAACTGACTGTTATCTTTCGTATGTAGTCTCAGGCGTTGAAGCAATAGTTTTAGTATGCTAATCAATGACAATTTAAATATCCACAAGTAGGTGGGCCTAACTGAAAATTTGTTCATTCTTACCCAAAAGGTCCAAAACACTGCTGTGAAACTCTTTGCAAACCTAAGGAAAAGAGACCTTATGCACCCCATTCACAGTGGATTCCATTGGCTACCACTTTGAGTACAGTTTTAAATTAAGATTTCACCCAACCCACCGGTGTTCCTCCCTCCCTCCCTCTGCAGAAAGATTTCTCCATACCTGTCCAAAAGATCTTTCAAATCGAGAGATTTCAGGTTGAAAAAAAACTGACATTAGTTTAGAGGAAGCCATTTGTTTGTCAAAGCAGCTCTTGGACATTCTCCTCTTCTGCTTAAGAATGCACCCTACATCATGGTCTGCTGGAAGGTCCTTCAAATCTTCATTGAAGGCTTGTTGGAGAGAGAGGTTGGCTACCCAAAGTGCAATTGCCAGTTTAAGGGTTCGTTTTCTCACAACGTGGGCTCTTATCTGTATACTTTCTAGTAAGATATGTGAATAGAGTATTTTTAAACAAAGATCAATTCCGTACCGCCTTTGTACATCAACTTTAAAAACATAAGTACTTCTGTTAGTCTAATGATGTGAGCCTAGGTAAAATTATATCACATTAGGCTTATTTTTTGTGTGTGATTCTTTTGTTCTTTTTGATCTCAGACTTTTGAGGATAATATAAGAAAGAACCGTACTGTTATCAGCAACTGGATAAAGTATGCACAATGGGAGGAAAGCCTCAAGGAAGTTCAAAGGTAAGTGTTATGTATTTGGAGTTGTGTTTACTTAAATACTATGTTGGTTTTTACAACTCCTTCAATAGATTTGTTTAGAAAGTAATGTTTACTTTATGTACATTATGAGATGAAGTGTCTAAACTGAACTTTTTTTTTTGCTTTCCATTTTCCTTCTAAAATTTTGTCTTGCAGGGCACGGTCCATATACGAGCGGGCTCTCGATGTGGATTACAGAAATATCACCCTTTGGCTCAAGTACGCCGAAATGGAGATGAAGAACCGCCAGATAAATCATGCTCGCAACATCTGGGATCGGGCCATCACCACCCTCCCTAGGGTCAATCAATTCTGGTAAGTCATGTGTCTGTAACGATGCAGCTAGCGCCTAACAGCATGTGCAGCTGGTAAAAAAACCTTCTTTATATTCACAGTACCGTTGCACTATTTTGTGCCCTCCTTTTGCACTTGCCATTCATTGAGGTTTTTAATGTATTTAAAGCTTTAGATACAAAGTTTGCAAATCTAAATTCTTCCCTTTCCAAAAGACAATAAATCATCATAACCTAGTAAGAGAGTGTCCAGGCATTTCTACTACACAAGCTGTTAATTCAGTGACAAAAAAATGGCTTTTGATATTTCTCTCTCTTCCCCCACCCTCCAAAAGTATTTTGTCGCACATGCATTGTGCATTGGTGCTTGTTGATTAATATTACAAGTAGCCTGAAGTAAAGTTTTTTGGGAGAAGGACACTAAACAATCTGTGATGGATTTTCTTTTTGAAGTGTTTAGAATAATATATTTTACCTGAAACATTGGTGATGGAATACATGGTCCAACTTGCCTCTCAAGCTGTTTCTCAATTTCTTAATAATATATTCAATAAGTCAGTGTAGCTTTGTACAGTCAGTGGTGTAATGACCAACTTGTACAAATTAATCTATATATGAAGGAAAGTGTCTAGTTGGATTTGTCTCACAAACTTCTCTTGATTCTTTCTTGTAAGGGACAGATTGTAGCCTTATAGAACAACTGATCCTTTGCAATAGAGGTATTTCTGTTGCTGTAGTGAAAGCATGAGTGCATATTACCATTGCTCTAGTGAAAGCTTGAGCACATATTACCATTGCTCTAGCTAAAGCATGAGCATTCATTCCCATTGATCTATGTAAACACGAGCAGTTATTTCCTTTGCTTTAACTGAGCATGAGCGGATATTTGCATTGCTCTAACCAAAGAATGTGCAGGTGCTTTCACTGCTTTAGCTTAAAAATGCCTTAACTTTGTTCTAGCTAGAAGAATAGTTTCAGTTCTTATGTTCAACCATGGGTTATTTCCCATTCTTGAGAAGAGCTACCATTATTGCGTGAGTTGTTTATAATGCGTTCACTTGTTCAGAGAAATTGTTTTCCTTTTCCAGGACAGACCGAGAATTTTTCTTTGCTTTTGTGAAGAATTGGCTTTTGAAAAACCTTGACCGCCTTTCCAAATCTTAGTCTAAGCATGGCCAGACTTTGGGCATTATCCCAAACGTTACTCCTCTCAGTGTATGTCTTGCATCTGAAATTATCCAATTCAGAAGCAGAAACTCTTAAGGGAGTTTTCTTTGAGTCATCATGTCACATTTAATGGACTCTCTCCTGTGCCTTTTATGTATCTCTTTACCATTTTGTGCCTTGTAAGTGTCCGATATGGGAAGGCTAATTACAGTGGCAAGTGATCTCAAATCAATATCTGAAATCTCTAAAAGTGAACCAATATGAGCCGTGGACCCCCACTTTCCCTGCCTTTAACCTGGGATCCAGGCCAATGCAATTTCTAAAATTTGAACCTCAAAACAATTCATGAAAATATGAAAAACCAGTATAGATCAAACAAATATACTATGACATATCTAATTTAATTCTCAAACACAAGATATACACAAATTGAAATGTTAATGAGAAGATATCTTTTAAAAATTTGGTTTCATTTCTAAAAGGAGCAGTGAAATGCAGACTCTAGCATATCACTTTCGTTGTTACTGCTAATAAATGATCTCTTTTTGTTGGTGCATACCAGTGTGTCAGTTGAGGCCACTAGTTGTGCACTCAACATTCTGTTTGCTGGACCTGTGCCGCGCCACAAATCAAGCTAAGGATTCCATGTTTTAAGCCTCTAATTTCACATTTCTTCATTTTTTTTATTGGAACATTTTAAAACGTACAATTTCACATTTTGCTTTTTCAAGTATATGAACTTTATCTTATAATATTTTATTTTCTAAACAGTTGAGGACCCATTGAGTAGGTGTCACAGGCTCCAGATTAAGAACTGCTGATCTAGGTAAAACAGGGTAGAGATTGTAACGGATGTGGCCATTATGTAGGAAAACACTACAGATTTGTTTTTCTTATGATATTTGTATTTTTATAGCAGTAACACATCCTTTTTATTCTTGTGCAAGATCACCCTAGCAAATAGCATATTTGTAAAAAGTGCTTCTTCATGGAGAAAAATGATCACCTCTTATTTTGAATCATAAATGATGTAAACTTGCCTTCAAAGGATGTGTTGACTTATAGTTTTGGGAACTGGACAATGTTATGTTGTCCTGAATCCAAATTGTTTTTCCTACTCTTATTGGTGTGGTAGAATCAAAGTAAGCCATGCAGTCAAATGGTGATGCCCTATAGATAAAAGGACTTGAGTTCGAGGTGCACATCTACCTGGCGATATGTTAGTTTGAAATTAGTTTTACTTCATTTTACTGACCAAGTTAGCCACGTGCTATTGACCGGTTTCCATGAAAAAATAAATATGCCAAAAATGTGACTGCAAAAATAAAGACCATGCAAATATATGTCCATTAAAAATATTGACATCTGAAACATTCTCATGTACAGCCAAACTTATTAGCAGCGTGTTCTAGGTTACACGGTTTATGCCAGCCAAATCATACCCAGATGCAAATTCCTAATGGTGGGATATGTTGCACTTCAATATTGTTCACCATAGCTCTTTTTGCAGGGTACATTTTAATTTCAAACTTTTATTTTTGTGATCTATATTTTTAATATTTGAGTAATATCTTATTTTGTAATCTATGTTCCACATACTGTCATGTGATGGGGCCTCTGAGCTCTCAGTGTGTTTTTTAAACAACAAAGATCCTTAAATGGGGTTCTATGGAGAGGTAGGCACCACCATACGCTTTTACAGAAAATGTTATGGTCCTCCAGTACGGGGAGCAGTTTTCAGCAGTTCAATAAAAAAGTGTACTACATTTGCAAGTGTTTCACAATTTAGCACTGACTAGCCATTTATCATCTGCTCTTAGAACGGTTTGGCCTATGCAGAACCATCTGAGTTTTGTGTCAAGAAAGTTGGGCATTGTCTGAGGAAGGCCCCATGGACTATGCAGTAGTTTTTATTGTTTTTCCTTTTAGCCAGTGAGGAACGAACTTTCCTATAGTCTTCTTAGGACTTCTCCAAACAGGCCCTAGTGGAATTACTGATGGCTGAAAAGGCAGAGTTACCAAATCCATTATATATGTAAAAGAAATGTGAAAATATTCCTAATTGTTTTACAATTGAAGAAATGCATTTTTTTCTGTTCTATTTCTTTCTTTCATTCTAATGCTTTCCTTTTTGACGAATATATGATTTTGATTTGAAAGCGGAAGGAGCGAACTCCATGCTCACAACCTCACCGCGCTGCCCCTCCAGTGGCAGCAAGGGATAGAGGGGTGCTCCCCCCTGAGGGAATTGAGGGTAAGTGGGTGGGTGGGAGGGACTATGACCTTAGGGTGGGTAGGGATAAAAAGGGGGAAACATTTTTATTGCAAGAGTAGAATATGGGTAGAAACGGGTAATAAGGACGTTGAGTTTTTTTTCAAGCGATATGTTACACAGAGGAGGTTGATAAATATAAATATAAGATATGTCTTCTCTTAGATGTCTGGTGTGGAATGTTGCAGGACTCAATAATAAATGTAAAAGGAAATTGGTACAAGAAGAAATGAACATGTACAAACCACATATGGCATTTATTTCTGAAACCCATATTGGTTACCAAGATCGTAAGCTCTTATCGCAAATGGGTTATGACCTTTTTGTTTGTTCAACTTTAGGGGCATTAATTCGGGGAGTAGGTATTTTTAAACAAATGTGGTTAAGAATGCATATCATTAAAACCGCCGCTGATGCCAAGGGAAGGTGGGCAATAGCACAATTACAATTTGATAAAAAATGCTATGTATTTTGTATTGTATATGGTCCCAAATAGATGAACCCAAACTTTATGAGCAACTGAATATAGAACTACTCGACTGGGATGGCGAATTGTTGATAAGGGGGGATTTTAACTGCGTTATGAATTATACAATAGATTCTACAAGTAAAGGAAATAGAACTAGGATGGGTAAAGTGAGATCAGCCATAATAGAATTGGCCAGGATACATAATCTGAAAGATGCTTGGCGCACTAAACACCCCACTATAGCTGGTTTTACATATTATTCGGCTCCACATAAAGTTTGCTCTAGAATTGACATGATATGGGCAACAGATAATATCTTAGAGAACTGTGATATAGAAATTTGTCCCAAAGTCACTTCCGATCACAACCCAGTATTGTTTGATTTTAAAATATTGGATAATAAACAAACAACCCGACAATTTACATTCCCTAGATATCTATTAACTGATTCTAATTTCATTCTTGGTATTAAAAATCACATAAAGGAATTTATACTATTAAATATTAATTCAACAACTGTCAATTTTGTATGGGATGCGTTTAAATGTAGTATTAGAGGCTATGCTCAACAATGCATCTTTAGGGACAATGCTGAAAAACGTGACGTAGAAAAACTGACTACATCTAATATTTTACAAGCTGAACAACAACTAGCTGATGCTATAATACAAGGCAAAACCAACATCAAATCTAGGATTAGTGTCATTGAGGGCGGCATTAAAGAAAACTCTTAGGGAAAAATATAGCTCCAAGATACATAAATATAAATTGTCTCAGTATGAAGGGGGAGACAGAATTGGTAACATTTTGGCCTATAAGGTAGCTGATAAAAAGGCCAAAACCACTATAAAAGTAATAAAAGGGCTAGACTCTAATGAATATAGAAAATCGGAGCAGATTTTAGATCAATTTGCTAAATACTACTGCCACCTTTATACTCCAGAAAAATCACCTACTTCAGAGGAAATTAGATCTTATCTAGAGAAACATACACCTGGGAGATTAGATTTAGATACAATCAGACAACTTGGCTCCAAAATTACAACCGAGGAAATAGGGAAAGCTATAAAAGCACTCCCTCTAGGTAAGGCTGCTGGAGAAGATTGTCTGCCTATAGAGATCTATAAGATCTGTGAAAAGGAACTACTCCCTCTCTTTCAGCAGGTGATAGACTCTATGGGGGAAACAGGAAGTGCTCCTACATGGCGTATTGCCAAAATAGTCTTTTTTTTTTAAAGAAGAATAAACCACCGGAGGAACAGGGATCATATCGGCCAATCTCATTAATTAATACCGATGCAAAAGTGTTTGCTAAAATATTAGCAAATCGCCTAGCTCCCATAATGCCAGATTTGGTTAATTGCTAACAACATGGGTTTGTGGTGGGGAGAGACACCCCTACCCACGTCAACACTGCTGTCACAGCTTTCGACGTTGCCGCGGTTACTCTCGCCCCACTCGGAATGGTTATGTTAGATGCAGAGAAAGCATTTGACCGAGTGGGGTGGGAGTACCTATGGGCAACGCTGAGGGCGTACGGTATACAGGGGCAATATCTGGGCTGGGTCCAATCTTTATATGAATCACCAACAGCAATAGTTAGCTATCTAAGAGACAATTCGGCCAAACTTTCAATTAAAAGGGTGACTAGGCAGGGGTGCCCTCTGTCACCCCTGCTATTTGCTTTAGCTTTGGAGCCATTTTTAAATGCACTAACCGTTCAGGATAACATAATCCCAATAGTACATGAAGGCAAGAGTTTAAAAATCACAGCATTTGCTGATGACATAGCTATATATACCACTGACTTAGCTCTGGCCATCCCTAAGATAATTGAGGAAGCTGGCAGATTCGGTGACATATCGGGGTATAGGCTAAACGTGAGTAAAACTCAAGTGATTGCAAACTATAAGCCTATACAACCGATAATAGGGCTTTGTTCAAATGCTACGTACTTAGAAGCCAAACTTACTGCCGATATAGGGAAAATCATAGCACTGAATTATGATCCTCTAATCAAAGAGATTACTGCTACTCTTAAAAACTGGAATAAGATACCACTCAGTTTGATAGGTCGTATAAATATAATCAAAATGAAGATTGTACCAAAAATACTGTATCTATTTAGGTCCATTCCCTTGCAATTGAGTAATTTATATATCAAGAGAATAGAGAGTATATGTAGCAGCTATATTTGGGGATATAAAAAAGCCCGAAGGGCAATGACCTAATTCAATCTCTCAATCGAAAAGGGGGGATTAAACTTCCCAGATCTTAAAATCTATTTCTTTGCTACCTTTATCCAACGTATACGCAGTCTTTTGTCTAATGAATGCCCCCTATTCTACCATCAATTTATGTTGGGGTCACAAAGTAACCAGTTTTTATTTCGTGTGCATGACCCAAATTATTACAAGAGGGTTAAATTTAAGACGGCAAAAGCTATCAAAAGAATTTGGGATCAAATCATGAGCACCGACAAAATTTCATTTTTCAATGCTGAACTACCAATTTGGGGGAACCCAGGGATGCCAAACATTTTTTCTGATGGTAGTGGTGTACAATGGATGAATCATGGTATAAATATTCTAGGAGATCTATATGGACCGGATGGCCTTCTGAGTTTTAATGCACTAAAAATACTGTATAAAATCAACGATGCTATGTTTTTTAAATATATACAGATACAAGATTTCTTGATTAATAAAATGAAAATTGGGAGAGTAGAACAATCAGATATCTTACAATGCATTTACTCTAGCTATACTAAATCACTTATTAGTAAGAGCTATGCTTTATCTTAATAAAGGTCGAATAGGAGATTGTGGGAAAATGGCGGACAAATGGACCAACAGATTAGGAATTAATATTAACTCTAACCAGATAGCAGGATCGCTTAAACAAATAAATCGTGTGGTCCAATCTTCAAACCTGAGGCTACAATTTTATAGAACGATCACACAAATCTACTATACGCCTCAAAGAATATCTAGCTGGTCCTCTGGAAATATTTCTAATGAGCGTACTAAATGTTTAAAATGCAACATGGAAGCTGCTGGCATAGAACATATGCTTTATCAGTGTCCGAAACTCATAACATTTTGGCAAGGAATAATAGAGGTTCTTAATAATAGACACATAATAGTACCTGCTCTCTCCGCACACTTGATACTGCTAGACATACAAGATATTAACAGCAACTATAAAGACTTGATATCAATTATCTTTGCTTGTGCTAGGCTGGCCATTGCGCGGACCTGGATTTCAAAGGAACCTCCTAATGTCATGGAATGGTGGCATCTTATTCATGAAATACATACCATGGAGTTCTCACTGGCTAAACTTAGGGGCCCAAAGGCATTAAAAGGGAGGGGAAAAATATGGGGAACGTTTATTAGTTAAACATCTAACTGTTTTGTGAGACCAGCATGTTAGCACTTTTGTTATGTTTTAGATACTTGTGAATGTTTATATTATAATCCTCTGTTTCTACCATAACGATAATTTTATGTATAGTTACCTATGTAATGATATATGTATAACCAAATATGAGTTGTTTTTTTTCTTTTCTTCTCTTCATGTCATCTCTTGCAATAATAAAGAAAAAAGTTAAAATAAAAAAAAAAGAAGAAATGCATAGAAAGACAAAGACGCAGATATTTTGTGTGTCAAAGTCCACCTGCTCACTTTATCACTTGTGTGGTATAATCTAGTGCTACCACTGAAAAGGTAAATCGTATTTATTTTCAGGCCGTTGGAGGCAGGATGGCAGCAAAGAATTGGCTAGTGTTCATGTTCTCTCATCCCACATATTTTCAATCCACCTTTAACATTTTTGGTATCTTTTATTTTTTTTAAAGGTACAAATATACGTACATGGAGGAGATGCTGGGCAATGTCGCAGGAACACGGCAGGTGTTTGAGCGCTGGATGGAGTGGCATCCTGAAGAACAGGCCTGGCATTCTTATATCAATTTTGAGCTGAGGTACAAAGAGGTGGATCGAGCACGCTCCATTTATGAGAGATATATCCTTTGAGAAGTAATGGTTGTGTTTGCTCACTGGTGCATTTCTGAAGTTTGTGCTAACTGAAGGAGACCTCTATCTCAGAATCACGCAAGTTATCCTTCTGTTTAAAGCAGATTAAAAAATTGTAAAGTCAATTGTTCATATGAAGCAGAGGTTTAGTAAGATCACTTTTTTATGCTTATAATAACCACATTCTATTACTACATTATGTTCCTGCCTATGTTATAGCCAGGAGACAACATGGCGGACTGGTACTTTTTAAACACTGGAACAGGATAGGGATTCTGGCACCTTCCATCTCTACTTCTGAATTGCTATAATTTTTAGTTATTGTCTCTGAATTGGGAACCTGTGTTGACCGGTATTTTATTGTCATAAATCCACTCTTGCTTGCAAAGCTCTGTGCTTGCTTTTCAGAGTTAGTTTCTCACTCCATAAATATCCTAAATTAAAAAAAAAACATATCCACTGGGAAGAGATAAGTTATTGAACCTTTTATTGTTGACCCTTAGGCCTCTCATTTCGTTGTCGAGGAGTTAGTAATTATTTCCACATTCATAAAGCACACTGGCATATCTTTATCTGCAGTTCAGTCAGTAGACGTATGCCAGTGTGAAATTCTTTATGGCATCCTGCACATGTTAAACCGTAATTAACATGGTTGGTCTCTAGAGCATTTTATAAGTTGTGTGTTGGAACATGCCCTTGAGTTTGGCATGGTGCCTTACCCCATCCTGGGTTGCAAATACTGTGGTATAGTGTTGTGTTAGTAGACCGGGTCCACCACTTTTGGAAGACCCTCAAAACAGTATCTAACTAGGGAACCAGACACTGCCAATATATGAGAACCCCCCTGTTTTCAATCCTGAGTACACCAGACACTGGCAGAAAGTGAGAAATACGTTGTCATAAAACCAAGTGTTTTGTTTTAGTGACACCTCCATCAGTTATTCTGTGGTCGTGTGAAATCTATAGAGTTTCTCAACATATTTTATATTTGGGCAATATCATTTTGTGTTATTCTAGGACCGCATTGTGGAACTCATGCATTGTGGAACACATTGGGGAGCCCCTTCCCCTGTAAATGCTTTCGTCGTGGGCTCCCTGCACTCCATATGTTTTTATACTTAATAAATACTGATTGTCACTCTTTCGCTCAGTGTTAGAATTTCATGTAACCACGTGTCACACAACACACATTTATACCTACCAATCAGAACACTTCCTCATCAGACAATGCACATGCATGCACTCCTCTTATGTAACCATATATACGTGCTGAATCAACCTTTTCTGCCTTTATTGCTATGCATTTCTCATCTGATACCTGTCTGTGGTGCACATTGAAGCTCAGGGTAAAGAAGGGCTTACTAAAGGGCATATTGAAACATCTAATCAGTGTTAATGGATGGTGAGCTATGTCCTCAGTGTTACTGCAGTTCTGTGTAGGTGGCAGGAATGTGGCCTCTTAATGCACGCCTTAAGTTTACAGGTCAGAAGAATGTAGCGTGAACCAGGTACAAGATTCTCCACTATGTTTCCTATACAGAAGGATGGGGGTGGCAGGGGGAACAAAAACAAGGCAGATAAATGTAGGCCTAGAGTATACCGGGCTGGAGGGGAAGGAGGAAACACAATGGAGACCATGCCTTGGAGGTCTTACATATACAGTGGCAGGATAGGGAAGTAGGAAACAAAACCTGAATTCCTGCAGCCGTGACCTCTTCCAGTTCGAAAAAGAGTTGCAGCCATATTGAAATTCCAAACATACACTTTGCCCTCAGTGAAAATATGAATCCATGTCTTAACATAATGTGATAAAATAGTAGTTATAATTAGTCTGTGAATATCAGTATCCTAAAATACATTGTTGGCCAGTTCTTTTCATTGAAGTGTGCTGAAGTACTTAGGATATATTTTTCCGTACTAATACTATGGCTACGTTTTTTTTTCTTCTAAGGTACATCCATTTTCAAATAGCATTGTTATTATGGTTGTGAAAGGCACCATTAAAAAAAAATGACAGTCAGTAAAGTAACTAGCTAGAACAACTCTTTAACTGATCCCATTGCTTACAGTAAATACATTTGATAACACTCTAGGCTCGGGCCAAACCTTTTAATCACAGTTGTTAAAAGTTGTGTGAAATGATTTTATAAAGTTAACTGCATTATTAGTAAAACAACATGTAGCAATTAATTTTAAAGAAACAAATCTCTGGAAAAGCACAGCACAGAAATATGTTAAACAAAAATAACTGGGAGCAAGAAGCAGGGGCCAAGCAGGAGAACCGGCCACCCTCATTTCAGCCGCTTTTGATTAGAAATTCCCTTCAAACTCCCTACCTATGGGGAGATCCATCGTAAGTTCCCAGTCAACAAATTAAAGACTGAATTTACTGAAGGCAATATCTTACAGAGTTGACTGAGGCATTGTCCACAAGGTACACGGATGGTAGGAAGCCTTGACAAAGGTTTGACAACAGGGCCAACCTCCTTCCGCCTTCCTGGAGAGTTTGAAAATACCCTCTGCTAGGGTACATTTGGACAGCCAAGTATTAGCTGCCTATGCATGCCTATAATGTAGTTTGCATGCTAAAATAATAAGAAACTTATGAGAACCGAAACGTCACCATTGGAGTATTAGTAAAACGAACCCGCCCTGACAAATGCCAAAGACCGTGTAAGGCCATCATTGTAGTGCAGAACTATGTTGGCACTATAAGGGTCATAGGACCATTGTATCTTTGTCGCCCCTTCTATAGTTTATTTTAATAATTTCCCATTCACCCCGCTAATAAAGGGATACCTTGGGAGCGGATAAGGAATTTTTATTTACATGTAACTTTCCCCGACACGCTAATATACAAAGAGTTCCCAGGAACACGGTTGAGCCCTCCCTGACTTATAGGGGTCAGGGTGCACCGATTATGAATCATGCCACTATTAGAGTGGGTGAGGATTGTATATATAAAAAAGGATTATTTTTCCTTTTTCCCTCTTCTCACTGAGGTGTTGTACAGTCGTGGTACTCGCCCTCCTTTTTTTGTTATTAGGCAGAGGCATACTCTGTTTGCTGTGGGATTCCAAGGTTCAGGTTCAAAAACAAGTTTATTTAGACAATTGAACATAAAACATTCTAAAAAGTACACATTAATTAAAACCTTTAAATGAACCCCCACCTCACCACCCCATCCCCATTACATTTAATTTTTTTAAATTCTATTTAACAGTTCGTAAGAACCGAGCAATCCCAACTGCCACATCTAAATATCGCATCTCAGACAGTAACTCCACCGCTTTGTTCCTATGAAGAGCATCATATTTAAAAAACAAAGGTCTTAAAAACTTGATCCGATTTGCAAGATAAAAAGCTCAGTCCATAAGAATATGTGTAATAGTGCAGTTGGCTTTCAGAAGGTAGGGACAAAGACCACTATTATTTTGCCCCCCTGTCTTATATGGGTGGGATTAATAGATTGGATTACATCCCACCTGAACCCTTAGGATTTCTTTTCTCAAACCTGGATCTGGTAACTGTGATAAATAAGGGAAAACACAACCCTGGCCAAGTGAAGCTAAAGAGAAGCTTATAGATGATTTCTTCTTTAAATATAATAAATCACATTGTTGTGACACCATAGCAGCAGATTCAGTTTGCCTGGGAAAGTGAGCCAAGATGTGACTGTACCACTATTTAAATGGAGATTCTTCATTGGAGTCATTCTGGTTCTAACGGCCTTTGCCCACATCCTTTCGCTGCTTTGGCTCTCTTCCCAACACAATCTGGATACTTTAACCACCTCATCATTCTCCAGCAGGGTGTTGAAGTATCTTAGAGCCCGTGTGGTGGCCGCCATGTTCCAAGATACCAGGCTGAACTCTCTCCTTATAGCCTGGAATGGTACCTTGTGGGAGTGATAGAAGTCTTTTAAGCACTACCCCTTCCAGTCTGTCCCATTCATAGGTTGGATCAAGAGAAAATATCTCTCCTCCATACAGGCCTATTGGTGGAATCTTCCCTTCATAGGCCTTTAATAATGGGATATGGGGTAGGCCCCCAAATCTGCCATTGAATCCAGATAAACAGCTTGCCTGCAAAAGGGCCTTCTGCCTAGTGAAATCCCAATACGCTCCCCAATTCAGATTTTTCCTAAAGTTAAACCCAGGTATTTATACTGATCCACTTGTTCCACCACCTGAGAATCAAGATACCAGGAAAGACTCTGCATTTTTTTCCCAAAAATCATAATTATCGTCTTTTCCAGATTAATGTGAAGCTTGTTCTGCTTACTGTAAGATGCCAATGCGTTGAGTTACCTCTACAGACCAATTGGAGTATAGTCCAATAATACCAAATCATCTGCATAGAGCAGACAAGCAATATGCTGGTCCCCAATTTTAGGCGAGAAAGACTTTGATTGGGAAATAACTGTTGGGAGGTCGGCCAAAAATAGACTAAAAAGTAGGGGTGCTAAAACGCACCCCTGACGCAGGCCATTGTTTTTTTTTTTTTCTTTTTTTTTTTTCAAAATCATTCATTTATTAATAGCAGTTGCTTTTCAACAAATAGCAAGAAATTGGAAAGACTTTACTAAAATTTCATTTAAGGTTTGGTGGTATGATATATGTCATAATCATAGATTAGATACATTCTCCAATTTACCTACACCTATAATTACAAAGAGAATTCAACTTTGGCTACCTGTTACAACATTCTTTGACTACTGTGCCAAACAACATTCTTTATTGCAGCCGACGCAGGCCATTGTTGATAGAGATTCTTTGGTACAACTGTCCTGGCTTATCTAACTCCACCGGAGCCCAATTGCCAGAGTGCAGGGATTGAAGAGCCCCAAGAAGGTATAGTGGTAATTTCCAAGCAGCAAGTTTTCCCCATAAAATATCCCTGTCAACAGAATCAAAGGCTGTCCGGAAATCCACAAAACAACTGCACAACCTATGATTTTCCTCCAGAGCCTTTTGAGTAATAGCCCACAAAGCAAAGCAGTGGTCTATGGTTAAATGACCCTCCCGAAAGCCCCCTTGTTCTAAAGGGATTCTCTTAGTTTCAGTGGCCCATTCTTCAAGTTTGGCTAAAATAATCTTGGAGAATATCATTAATGAAATATCCAAGAGGCTTATAAGCCTGTAATGCATTGGGTTGTACCGCCCCCTTTTATAAAATCGGTTTCACAATAGACCCCTTCCAAGCAAAGGGGTAAAGGCCAGACCCTGCAACCCAACTAAACAAGGCAGAGTAAATTGTAGCCCACCAGACACTATTTGTTTTAATTATTACCGCCGGGACATTGTCAGGACCAGCGGCACAAGAGAGTTTTATTCTCTCAATAACTGCCTTAACTTCCTTCACTGAGAACCAGTTGGCTGGGAGGGTTTGCCCGTAGATATGCTGAGGGCCATCTAAACCTAAAGGTCCCCTGTATAATTCCGTCAGATGAGTGGTCCATGTGCTTCCGGTATCATGCAGGTCAGAAGCCCCCTACTTTGGCCATTAAACTCTTTGACCTTTGTCCAGAATTTTTGCTGATCATTTAATAGTATAATCTCCTGCATCTCCTCCCACTTCCTATAATAAAAAGCTACCTTTTTCGACTGCACAAGGGATTTATATTGGCGTTTAAGTTTGACCAACTCTTGGGTGGCTAAGGGAATGAAACGACACCTAGCACTCCTTGCTTTCTGTCTCACCAGTCGTTTCAACTTTTGGCAATCCTGATTGAACCAGCCCGGGGCGCCCTTTGGGCGGTATTTTGTCTGTCCACCCGTTTCACTTATTTTCACAAAAATGCAGCCCAAAACTCGTTGCACAATATTATTATACCACACAAGTACATCATCAGCATGAATAGGGAGGATAGGAACCGTCTCCACTAACTGAAAGGTTGCTAATTGTTGAAGATGCATAGTGTCTAAACGTGTTGTGAGCCTACGCGGATAGGACATCTCTAAGGGAAACACTCTCTCAGGGGATACTGGCTCACACAAATCAAGAACTGCTGTAGTTGCCCAGTGGTCACTGCCCTCATATTTTGCCACCTCAAAGATCTTAAAGAGGCCAAAATCCCAAAGGGACGTGAATATATAATCAATGGGACCCAGAGAATGGCCCTGCCGAGATGTTGCTATTGCTGGTGAATCCTTTTTAAAGCGTCCATTTAAGTAAATCAGACTATGACTTGCCAGCCTTTCACTCAGCACTTTGGCCTCTTTTTTGATGGTACCTACAGGAAACTGTGCTAAGGGAATGTTGTAGGAATCCCAACACTTCCTCCAAGTGCTGGTCTAGCTGTACAGGGAATAAACAAGCATTTACATCCCCAGCCATATTTATCACTGCTTCTGGGTGTTTTGCCACCAAATTCTGGAAATGGGATTCAAAAAATTCCAGCCAGTGATTCATTTGGCCATGGTCTTCTTTATTAATATAAACATTTATAAGCAAAAAATAACTGAGGACATTTTCACATACAACCATTTCCACAACAGATAACTGCAGACCACTTGAAACGTTTATGATCTCCAATGGCCTCTTAATCACCTTGGTCGATATTAATGTTAGTAGACCTTCAGATGCTCTCCCCGTACCCCGGGAATGACCTTTACTATTCAGGGCCATGAAACCTTCAACTGACTGGTCCTTTCTTAGCCAAGACTCCTGAAGGAATACCAGATGAAAGGGTTTCAAACTTTCTTCCAATTCGCCGCTGTTCCTCAAGCGTTCAAACCCATGGATATTCCAATTTAGGATTCTTAGATTTTGAGAGGACTTCTCATTCTAGAATAAGGTGGGCCTAATATTCCAATCTCCTTCCTCCGGCAGGTGTCGCAGTGGGGAAAACCTATTACTTTGAGCCCATACCAATTGTCTACATTGTGAGAATGGCCTATCGTTTTCTATAACCACTCTCAAATCGGTGTGTGGATTGCTACTTTGTTGTGTAGCTTCGGGCCATTGGGACGGGATGTATGATAAGGATCATTCCCATTGAGTTGCAGATAACCCACTGTGCATGTTTAAAATGGCGGGGAAAATGGACCTGGCTGAGGTACTAATAATTGAGGGCTCTTTTTTACAGGACATAGGGCCTGTAGACCTACTTTTGCTAGGTCTTCGTCCTCCTTAAGTACTAGGTCAGCAATACAAGGAGATATAAAAGAAACTCTGGAAACTTCTCTACTTTGATCGGCCAATTGAAACCCCACAGATTCTAAGTCCAACAAGGTTATCCCTGAAAGGGAGGTGATTTGTTGGAATAACTGAAGGATTTTGGAGCGATTCAGGGGTCGAAGTTTCTTTGCTTTTTTTCCTCGACGATTAATATCGAGCAGAAGTTCTGTACTTCCTAATTGCGACCTGATAAAGGATTCCTGAGCTGAGGGGTGTTCTAAGTGCAATTTAATTAAGGGCTGAGGCTCAACCACCATCTTATTACAGGCTACCATTTGTTCCTTATTAGGGATGGTAGAGTGGACTACCGGGGAAATAGAAGACAAATCAGGACTGATTTTAGGACGGGGTTTCACACTAAGTTTTACGCTTTTATGTGCCTTTTTATGTACCTTTTTTTACATGGAAGCGCTTTTACAGTACTACCACCTTGGGGTCTGGGATGTTGGACTTGGGAACAAATACCACTACTATATTCCCCTTTCTTATGCATGAGTTTCTCTTTGCATGCACGCGGGGCACACCACTCAGGCAATCCATTCCAAGACCCAACCCCCATTGTACGGTACGACCTTACCGTAAATTTTGAGGGCATAAAACCTTGCTGCCTTTTCCTCACAAGCATAGGGTATTTCGAAACCTAAACCGATCTCTCCATATCTAACTGGCATTCACCTTTCTCTGATGTGACACCACGCAACCCCAGCGACTCTGTAGCCATTACTACAGTAGGTAATTGAGTATTCATGGAGCCACCCAGATTGTCTTTAAAAGATTTTAAGGGTTTCAGTTCATGTCGAAAATCATTCAAGAATTTAATTGGCCGACTTGGTTTTCTCCTTATTGATACCAGAGTTTCTAGAATCCCATGCAAGGTGGTCTGCATAAGTAACATTACGTCCAACAAAGATGACGAGGAGGAGGGCTGAAGTGATATAGACCTCCCCTGCGATCCAAGCTTAGAGTTTCGCTCCCCAACCATGGAGGCATTATGTAATGACGTTGGGCTTCCTTGATCCTGTTGGTCTTCTCGCGAAGGTGACTGAGATGAGCTGGAGTCATCGGGACTAAATGATGGTAGCGAAAAGTTCAAGCGAAGAGAAGAGGACAATCTTGGACTCCCTCTTACGGACGCAGTTCCATTCTTAGATGGATCCACTGAAGGATTTGCTGGTTGTACTTCATCCAGAACTAAGAGTGAAGCATCTATTACTGAAGCCAGAGGACAGAGGTGCCTGTGGGAGGTCTTTACCACCTCCTCTGAGAACCGTTGGGCTTCATTATGGTAATGCTTAAATACAAAGTTCCTTATTGAGGTTGCTAGGGGTGAGCGTGGAGCCTCGCTTGACGACATACTTTGGTCATGCTGCACGGACCTCTTTTTCCCTCCAATCTTCCTCTTTTTAGTAGCTCTTCCCTGCGTTTTGCCTTTTGAAGCAGCAAGGAGAGGTCGCTTACTGCGGAGCACAGGGGGAGATGGACAGGACATACTCTTTCCTTAAAAGGATAAACAACAAGAAAGAAAAAGAAACCAGCTCACAGGGGCGCACAGGATACGTAAAGTCACTACTGCCACAGTCTCTACTTTCACTGCTTCCAATATGCCACTAGCCGTCTGCCTTTTCAAAGCTCACCTGTGCTCCCCATCAATGCTGTTCCTGGTGCGGCCAAGGAGGACGTATCCCCGGCATCCCTTGGTGTACAAGAAGATCTCCCTGCCCTTACAGTTAGAAGGTCTTTTGAACTCTCTTACCGTAGTTTAAAGAAGAATATCTGAAAGAGACACATTAGTGATAGATTCCTTACCTTAGAATATCCCCAGGCGTCAGACTGTATCCAGAAAGTTTTGCTTAGCAGTACCCCTGCACGTCAGTAGGTTGCGTCCTGCAGCTCCGCGTCCGTCACTGGCGTCGTCAGCACTGAGATGACGTCACAGAGAATACTTAGGCGCCACCCATGCGCGCTGACGTCAGTTCTTTCTTTTTCTGCGCCAGTAAGCGCAGATCCGGATTGAGCATGTACCTTAGTCACTTTTTGACTGTTATTTTGAGACTTTTGTCTCCCCACTTTTTTCTCCTGGTGCACGCAGGGATGCCCGGCTTTAAGTCTTGTAGGGCCTGTCGCCGTAATATGTCGGTGGCGGACCCCCGATGTTTGCCTCTACTGCCTGGAGACCGATCACGACTCCCAGGTCTGTGGAGCCATGGCCCCCAAGGCCTTGCGGGAGCTGTGCCGGAAATTGCTGGAGGTCCAGCATTCGTCACATCGCCGCTTCAGGTCTCGGGCCGTACCCGGGACCGCTTGCGGGACCGAAGCCGTAGCTCCTCGGACTCCAAGTCTTCACCTTCGGATTCTGGTAAGCGATGCCATAAAAAGAAGTTGAAGAAGCGTGGTCGCTCTCTGCTGAGGCCCTCAACCTTGACCTCCCCACGGTGGCCCTCAAGACCAACCTCCTCACCGAGGTGCTCCAGACTGCGTCTACTTCGTCGGAGCCGTTGCTTCCCTTCAATGACGCCCTTACAGAGGTCCTCTTGGGCACTTGGTCGAGGCCAGCCACAGGGGCCCCAGTGGATAAAACTTTGCCAGACACCACCGACCAGCGACCCCGCTTTCTTGACCACTCACCCTATACCTGAGAGCCTGGTCATTCAGGCCTCGATGTCGCAGAGTGCCTTTCCCACGGCCCCGCCGGATAAGGACTCTAAAAGACTGGACCAGTTTGGGAAGCGGTTGTTCTCTTCGGCCAGCTTGGGGCTGCAGTCGGTGAACACCGCCTGCTTGTTGGGCTGCTACTCCCACGCGGTGTGGGAAGCCGTTGCTCAGGTGTTGCCTCAGTATCGTGAGGAGGTGCAGGCTGTCCTTTCTCAGGCGATTGCTGAGGGCAAGGATGCGGCTAAGTTTGCCATTCGGTGTGGGTTGGACACCGCCGACTCACTGGGCAGGGCTCACTTCGGCCATACCAGCGCCCCTCAGGTGTTCACGAAAGTGATGGCGGTGGTCGCAGCTCATCTGCGCAGGTCGGGGTATCAGTCTTCCCCTACCTCGACGACTGGTTGTTGAAGGCGGGCTCGCCCCAGGTAGTCATCACTCACCTTCAGACTACGGCTGACCATTTGCTGGGGTTCTCTATCAACGTGCCGGTCGCACCTGAGTCCCTCTCAGAAGCTCCCCTTCATCGGAGCGGTTCTGGATTCGACGCCGTGTCGGGTTTATCCTCCCGAGTAGCGAGTCTGTGATTTTCAGGCTATGATTCCGATCTTTCAGCCTCTGTCCCGGGTTTCAGTCAGGATGACCCTCCGGCTCCTGAGCCTGATGGTCTCCTGTATCCTGTTAGTGCAACATGCCAGATGGCATATGTGGGCTCTGCAGTGGGATCTGAAGTTCCAGTGGGCGCAGCATCAGGGCTACCTATCCGATCATGTCCAGATCTCGGAGGGCACTGCACGAGACTTGCAGTGGTGACTCACGAATCGCGATTGGGTCAATGGCAGATCCCTCTCGCTTCCCCAACCGGAGCACACACTCCTGGGATGGGGAGGCCACTTGGGAGAGGCGGAGTCCTGGCTCCATATCAACCTTCTGGAGCTGCGGGCATTCCAACTTACACTGAAGGCATTGCTTCCCTCTGTCCGTGGAAGTGTAGTGCAGGTGTTCACGGACAACACCACCATGTGGTATTGCACCAAACAGGGCGGGGTGGGGTCATGGAACCTATGTCAGGAGGCTGTGCGCCTCTGGACATGGCTGGAACATCAAGGCATTACCTTGGTGGTTCAACACCTGGCAGATTCTCTGAACGTCAGGGCGGACGAATTCAGCTGCTGGTGCATGATGGATCACGAATGGCGTCTGAACTCGGACGTGATGCAGGGTCTCTTTCTACAGCGGGGAGTGCCCTGGTTGGATCTATTCGCCACCGAAGAGAACGTGCAATGTCATCAGTTCTGAGCGTTGGAATTTCCAAGGCGGCACTCGCTCGGAGATGCTTTTCATCTCGAGTGGAGCTGCAGTCTGTTGTATGCTTTTCCGCCTATACCACTTCTGCCCAGAGTGCTGAAGAAGACCAGGCGCGACCGGGCCCAAGTCATTCTTGTGGCTCCGGACTGGGCTCGAAGAGTATGGTATCCGAGCTACTCAATATGAGTATCGATTCCCCCGATCCGTCTGCTTCTTCGGGAGGATCTTCTGTCGCAGCAGCAGGCGACAGTCCTTCACCCGAACTTGTCCAGCCTCCACCTCCATGCGTGGAGATTGAGCGACGACAGTTGACGGCTTTCGACCTTCCTCCCGAAGTCTGTATTGTCATTCTGGCAGCCAGGCGTCCCTCCACTAAAACGGTATATGCCTGCCGAACAAATTTGTGGCATGGTGCACAGCAAAGGCTGTGGATCCCCTTTCTGAGGTTCTTCTGTTTCTTCTTTTTTTGGCCCAGCAGGGCTCTGCTCTGGGCACTATCAAAAGTTATCTTTCTGCCATCTCCGCCTTTCTGAGGCTTCCTTATCAGCCTTCTTTTTAAGACCCGGTTGCTAACCGTTTCCTCAAAGGCATTACGCACACGTTCCCTCCTGTGCCTTTCATAATGCCTCACTGGGACTTGAATCTTGTCTTGACTTACCTGATGTGCGCTCCCTTTGAGCCGCTTCATAACTGTCCTTTACGTCTTCTTACCTTAAAGACTTCTTTCCTGGTTGCTATCACCTCTGCCAGAAGAGTGAGTGAGCTCCAAGCTCTTTCTTCTAAACCTCCTTTCCTTTCTGTTCATCCGGAGAAGGTGGTTTTATGTACCCGTCCTTCTTTCTTGCCAAAGGTTGTCACTCCCTTCCACATCGGATACGGAGGCGAGGATTATGCTTCTCTTTGCTTTACTGCAAAACACAGCAGCCAAGGAAAACAACTTTAAACAGCATACCCCCGGAAGTACAACCCCCTCTATGGTATGCACCAATCACCAGAAGTTCAATACTGTATATAGTCTGTGAATAACATATCACTTCCTCTTTCTTTGCAACAAAACTTTTAACACAGTCCAAACTTGACCGCTGAACACTGGACCTCCAATCCTCCATTGACGAGAGGCCAATCTTGACCACGGAACATCATCTGCAGACGCGGAGTCGCCATCATCTATGCCTTATGCCGGTTTGTTCTGTTCTCCTGAAACGAGAATGGATGTCGTAATACACCATACACCAAAGGTATGCAAGCAAAACAATTGGCGGGATGAAACCCCATAGAAAGACATGTAGTCCACATCATTATTCACAATGATCAAAGTCAACAACATAGTGCAAAACACCGTTTCATGGGTGGGATAATCCTCGCCTCCGTGTCCTTAATAGAATCGAAAATTCTCTGTCGCGATAGCTAGAATTTTTTTTATTCTATGTCAGTCCACGGAGGCTCAGATTATGCTAGTTTAAAGTTGACCCACCACATTAGTAGCAACATCTACAATTGGTTTGTGAAAAAACGTTTTGAATGTAGAATCAGAAGACCAATCCGCCGCAGTCATAATACCCTCTAAACGGGAACCTGTAGCCAGAGCTTTGGAAGCCATAGCTCCCCTCACTGAATGAGCGCCAAAGGCTGAAGTATCAATACCTGCCAGCTGCAACAACCAGGGAACCCACTTGGCCAGCGTAGCGGCAGAGACTGGGCGGAAAGATTTCTGTAAAGAAATCAACAACTGTCCTGCAACATCAGTCCTAAACTCTTGAGTACAATCCTCATAACATTTCAAACATTGAACAAAACATAGTTTACTGTGATGAGGGAATGCAGAATAAGAAATACACTTAGAATTAGATTTAGTGCGTTTAGAAATAGTGAACGACACCCCAGAAGGAGTGAAAACTCTACCTGCTATGTCCAGGGCACGAACATCAGAAACACGTCTACATAAGATCAAACATAACAAAAGTGTCAACTTGGCTGATAATTGCTTACGCGAAAGACCTTCATTCGCCGGCCAATTCTTAATAAAACGCAACACAACATCCACATCCCACAACCAAGAGTATCGGGCTGTGGGAGGGTTAACCAGTCTGATCCACATACCACCTTACAGACCAGTGGGTGCTCTCCCACTGGTTTGCCATCCACATGTGGATGACCCGCTGAGATTGCTGATCTGAAATTATTGATTGTCCTATACGCTAGACCCGTGATTGCCATTTCTGATTAGAAATTAACGATCATATGGATACCGGATTCCAAGGGATCCCTTGCCGTGCACTACACCAACTAACCCATCTACGCCAAGCAGACTCATATCGCTTATGGGTAGATGGCGCCCAGGACTGGGACAAAAAGTACAAAGTGTCCTCCGAAACTCCCGGCATTTGCCAGCGTCTCCGGAAAGTCTCCACGCCATGAGAAGCAGCAGACCCTGAAGGATCAGCGGATGAGGTTGACCCAGAGGATCGGTCAGAATCTCGGGAAACAACTGCAGTCGCACCAGAGAGGCACATGACAGGGCCAGCGCTGCTGGGAACCATGCCTGTGCTCCCCAAAAGGGGGATACCAGAACCACCTCCGCACTCGGTCTGCGCATCTGCGCCAGCGTTCTCTGAATCATGGCAAACTGGGGAAACGCATAAAGCATACCCGTTTTCCATAATTGAAGAAAGGTGTCCGATTTGCTCGCTAAGGGGGTCCGGCCGCCAACTATAAAAGTGGGGCAGTTGTGCATTGAGCCTGGAGGCAAAAAGATCCACTGTACAAGGGCCCCATTTGGTATTGAGTTGATGGAAAACCTTGGGGTGGAGGTGCTAATCGCTGGAATCCCGCAGGAAGCAAGAGTTCCAGTCCACCACCACGTTGGTGCAGCCCGGGTTGTATTCTGCTGTCACTGAAATGTGATACTGAAGGCAATAATGCCAGAAATCCTTGGCTATTTCCACTAGTAAGCGTGACCTCGTGCCACCTAGACGATTGATATACCGTACTTCTGAGACATTGTCCATTCGAAGCAGTATGCAACAACTCGCTTTGTGTGGTGACAAAGTCCGAATTGCAAAAGAACCCGCCAAGAGTCCCAGACAATTTATGTGGAGTTTCAGCTCCTCCTGGGACCAACGGGCCTCGGTCTTTACTGACCCACATCAGGCTCCCCAGCCCCATCTTCTGGCATCCGATTCGATTAATATCTCTGGGACTGACGCAAAAATGGACTTGCCGTTCCACACATCCATGTGCTCTAACCACCATGAGATCTCCGTCCTCGCCTCCTGTGTTATCAGTATCTGCTCCGTATAACTGAGGCCTTTGCGGAGGTGTAAGATCTTCAACCTCTGGAGTGCCCAGTAATGCAGGGGACCCGAAAAATAGCCTGGATGGACGAAGCTAGCAGACCCACCAATCTGGCTAAGGACCTCAATGATATAGTCTGCGCAGACAAAGCTTTCCTCAACTCCTTTTTGATGGCTATACGTTTCTTGAGAGGCAACAACAGCTGAGCCGTTACTGAGTCCACTTGGAACCCCAGGAACTCTATCGACTGGGATGGCGTCATGACAGACTTGTCCGCATTGATGATGAACCCCAACTCCTGAATGAGTTGTGTCGTCAGGGCCAGATGACGAAGAACTGTAGCGACACTTTGGGCCATTATCAGGATATCGTCTAAGTAGATGATGAGCCTGACCCCCGCTCCCTCAGAAACTGCACTACCGGCCTGAGGAGCTTGGTGAAACACCAAGGGGCGGATGAAAGTCCGAAGGGCAGTGCGGCATACTCGTACCAAATGCCTCCCCACTGAAATTGCAGAAACCGCCTGTGAGGTGGAAATATAGGAACCGCCAAATAGGCATCTTTTAAATCGAGACGCACAATCCAATCGCCTTCTAGGAGTAAATCTCTGAGTAAGTGTATGCCCTCCTTCTTGAAGTGGTGCTACACTACCCAAGAATTGAAGTCTTTTAGATTCAATACCAGACGGTAACCTTGATCTTTTTTGGGGACGAGTAACACAGTACTGGAAAACCCGTGGGCGTGTGGCATAGTCCGCACAATAGCCCTTTTCCGCATCAGGGATGCAACATCGTCGTCTATGAAAGACCTCTCGACATGGGTAAAATGGAGTGGGCGAGGAACATGAGCCTGTCTGGGAGTGCTGTTAAACTCTATCTGAAAACCTTGCACTGTCTGTAATATTCAAGGGTCGTTTGTCAGGGTTCTCCACCTGTGGGCAAAACCAGCAATCCGACCCCCCACTTTGACCACTCCCCGTTGAAGTAAATTTACCTGAGTAAGAGGTGTCTCCTTTCTGGCCTCTGCCTCTACCCCCACGATTTCTGGTGGGGTAAAAGTTGGGACGATGGAAGCCCCCACGTCCACGTTGCTCTGAACCTCTTGAGGCCTGATTGAAACCGCGGGCGGCAGAGCTCGGCCAGTCGGGCGCTCGGCCCCTGGAGCGACCGGCCCTGGTAAAAAGGCCAGCGTTAAAGACTTTTTTGATATTACTCTGGACCTTGTCGAGAGCTAAAAAGGTGGAGACGTACTTCCCTAGTTCCTTTACGAACTTCTCTCCAAAGAGCAAGCCATTTGCCATGATCCCCGCTTCCTTAGGGGCCATATCTGCCAGCTGTGGGTCGATTCACACGAGGAAAGAACGCCGCCGTTCCGTAGACACGGCACAATTGGCATTACCCAGAAAGCAGAGCGCCCTCTGCGCCCATTCCAAGATCTCCGTCATATCCAGTGGTGTGTTGAACTCTTTAACTTGCACCCCCGCGTCCAAAATCTTCGTGAAGGGTCCACACACGTCAAGGAGCTTGTCCTGACAGCCCCTCCATGCCCTGTCCAATCCTTTCTTGGGGTCCTTGGAAAATTTCTTAAGGAACGCGGCCATGTTGTGGTCCAGCTCCGGGGTTTCAGTCACCTTGCCCAACAGGGCTGGTCTGGGGCATTCCGATCTCAGAACAGAGCGCACATCGCGCTCAAAGCCCTGTCGTATATTGCCTTGGACGTAGTGTGCCACCTCTACACAAGGCACCCACTCTGTGGATCTAGGGTGTACTATATTATTGGCGTTGAACAGCAAGTTCTTGCTGGGAGGAAGGGAATTCTCGGGTTGCGACTTGCGCTTCTTCTTAAGTGCCTTCTTAGGCGACTCCGACTGGTCGGAATCAAAGTGTCAGGGAGTGAGGAGGAGGTGTCATCGTCATTTCTCTGGTATTGTAAAGATGCACTGGATGACGGACGAGAACTCCCATAGCCCCCACGGTCATTAAGGACATTCGCTGCCATCTTGGCAAGCACTTCAGAAGACTGGTGATGTGATGGTCCGCCATGGTGAGACTTAAACTTACGCTTGCCATAATTCTGCAAAGGTTGCGTAAAGGGTTTTAATGCATTAATCAATGCTTAATTCACTGAACCCTGGGCGTGGGAATCAAGGGCTTCCACCAGTTGTTCCTCCAGGTGATTCTCATAGGGCACCTCATCATATTGTACATCATCTGCATATTCTGCCCACTGGTCTGCCTCCTCAGCGTAGTACACCAAATAATAAGCGTGACCCTTAATTGAGTGACGTCCCCTAGTCACAGCAATATCCCAAATCAATATGGGTTGTAGAGTTCAAATGTTCCAAAGTAACAGTTCAAACTTGGTGAAATTCAAAATTCTTTATTCGCATTATAGCGTTTCCAGGACTGATTCAAAACAGCATTCCAAATAATCCAGTCTTCAAATTAATACTTCATTGTCCAAATTAATATTTCATTGTCCAATGCATTTCGGCTGGAAAACAGCCTTCATCGGGGACTGGATTCTACAAATTAAATAATCGCATTAAGGATATATCAGGGACTAATTATCAAATACATTCTCAATAATGACTCTTAGGAATATCAATCAAGTAGCGTCGCCTTTATCAGAGTGCAAGCGTGATAAACTATTCCTCAGCGTAGTACGCCATCTGTGTAATCCAGGAGGGTGGAGGAACTTCAGGGGGGGAAAGCCCAGGGGTGACACTGGCAGGCTTAACACTAACAGAACAACAAAAGTCTCACAAACTACGTGCCCCAGTGTATGCCAATTAATGTGGAGGGAGCCACCCCTATTTCCCCTAAGGCAGAGCCTTAATAACGCTTTTGCGCCCCGTCGGGCGTTCCAAGGGACTGAGGGTAGAGGCAGGAGTGGTCCGCGAGGCGCAAAAAACCCGATCGGCAATGAAAGCCCGATACGGGAGTTCGCGCATGCGCGGGCCGTGTATCAAGTAAAAGCGGACTGCCTCCTCAAGCGCGCAGTGCACATCTGTCCCGCTCCACTTAGGAAAAGCCGCCCTCAGGCGCCGAACGAAAATGACGACTACCAAGGAACAAGAGGAATGCCCCCGCGTTCAGGCCCCCCAAAGCGCTGAGGCGTCCTCCACAAACAACCGGTAAACAATCAAAGTTTTAACAGTCGCGCGTAGCCTACGCAGAAACAATCACACAATATAGGGAAAATAAATAACACTTAACTCGCTGCTGCAGCAGCAAAGAAAGAGGAAGTGATATGTTATTCACAGACTATATACAGCATTGGACTGATAGTGATTGGTGCATACCATAGAGGGGGTTGTATTTCCGGGGGTATGCTGTTTAAAGTTGTTTTCATTGGCTGCTGTGTCTTGCAGTAAAGCAAAGAGAAGCATAATCTGAGCCTCCTTCGACTGACATAGAATCAATTCTGTAATTTACAGCAAACTAGTCATCTGGAAATGTTTGGTCAGACTTGTGAATGGATGCAGCAGTCACTCACAGCACAACTTGGTGTTGCAAATAGGAGTCTCGTTTGTGTAAGAGTGGATGCACTGTGGTGGTGCTGTCTAAATCACTGCACCTTCCTGCAATTGCAAACATGATTGTCTTGTTAATATTTCAGAGGACTGCCTATAGTGCACAATGTTAGTGTTTGTCTCCCAGTGGTGGCTGATAGTTGTCAGCTGTCTTGTTTTAAGAGCACAAGAGCAATCATTTGTGTATCTCTGCAAGTTGGCTATAATTTTGATGAGGTGTCCAGGTTAACAAAGTCCCCAACATAGACTGAAAGATAAAAAATAAAATAAGCCATTACTAGTTATGTTGTGGCCCTATTTGCAATGAAGCTGCAGTGACATTCAGAACCTCAGTGTGCATCCTTGATGTCTACAATCTTGCTGTTTTTTTCCCTTAATTTCGCTGTACTTGTTTTTGTACACCCTGATGTTAAAAACTGGATCAAATATGCCCGATTTGAAGAGAAGCATACTTACATTGCCCACGCGAGGAAGGTGTATGAGAGAGCAGTTGAGTTCTATGGCGAGGAACACATGGATGAACATCTCTATGTGGCCTTTGCAAAGTTCGAGGAGAATCAGAAGGAGGTAAGAGAATACAAAATTATTCTATTCTACTGTACACTGTTAAAAAAAAAAAAGATACAACTTAGAGTAATTCCCCGTTCATTCCAATAAGTTTTTCCATTTCATGATGTCAACAAAAGAACTTAAAAACAGCAGCACAAGGTTCCTCATTGCTTAAGACATTTTTTCAACACCTGTGAAATATGACATCTATTTTTTTTTTGTTCCTGAGTCTTGACGGCACCTGTCTGATGTCAGACATCAAGTGACGTGAGGACTAAAATATGTATTTAACCGTGAAAAGGAGAGGATACGCCAACCTTTCCCATAGTGAACACTAGCTCTCTTATTGAATAAAATGACTGTAGTTTCAAATATTTCATGGCTTCTGCACTGTTTCTTTTTGTCCAAAGCACACAGCCCCTCCACCCTTTTGCAAGAATATCATATTTGGCAAATAGTCACACTGGTGACAGGGGTAAATGATAGTCCTGTAGGTTAATTCACTGTCTTTTATCAAGAATGGAAATCTAAATTCCCTGAGTTGGAATGCTTTCTTATGAAGCCCTAGTGGGATCTCTGTAGGGTGTGGGCAACCCCTGCTGCCAAATTCTTCTGGTTCTTGGTGGCACTAAACCTGAAAGGCCAATTTGTGACATGGCAAAACCTGATTTATTTTTTTGTTGCTTAGAAGTGTGTTTCAGCATAGTACCTGTGAGAGCAACACCCCAACATGACAGCAAATGATAGTGGGGAACATTGATTTATACCACAGTTCGTTGGTAAACTCACAGCTAGTGCAGAGCAAAGTCTTTATCTTACATTAATTATGAAAAATTACCTAATATAATCAAACTTTCACATGTAAATATAAGCCCATGAGTTCAGGAATTACATTTATAATTTAGAAACATTTGAGTTTGTAAAGTTTGACATAAATGGCACAGCTAAGGTGAAAACATTTTTTGTTTCCCTAAAAAGACCTATTGACATGTCAATCTATGTTGTTACCAAGGAAAATGAAGAACCATTGCAATGCAGGAAAAAACTTGTCTCTACCACATGAGGGAAAAATGCTCTCTGTCAGCATTTACAATTCTTGGCCTGCGAAGGAGGGAGGGCAGAAGGGGGCGTGGAGTTGTATCCCTCCACAAGAGTCTCTTTTGCTGGAGCCAAGCCTCTGGTAGATGAAGAACCCCCAGATGTTGAGAGATTTGCTAGCAAACACCTCCAACCCCTGACATACCCACTGTTCTCACCTCCTATGAGTGGGAGTCAGAGCTGGCTTTACTGGTGGTGGTGCCCGGTGCACTGGTCTTTGTTGGTGCCGCCCGGTGCTTCAATCTTTTTTGGCACCCCACAATGACCTCCATCTCCAGGATTCCCTCACTACCACCCACGAATAGTGCCACTCATGGGTCCATAGCCCCGCTCTCACAGGTATTCAATTTTTTTATACCACTACCCATATCAGTGTAGGGTGTCTGAGCAGTTTACATCACACATATTATACAGAGACAATGAATCATGCTTGTGTAAATCAGTGCATAGGAAAAGTTACAATGAGAACTACAAGCTGTAGGAGTCGCATGTTGTCCATGCTGGTAGGCAGTATATTTTAAGAGTGATTCGTCTGGAGAAGCACAATCTCAGGATTTGAAACGTAACAATGGTTTGGGTTTGCTTTACTAGTAAGAATGTATTCAACCCACACAAATGCTTTTTAGCAACGTTAGGGTAATAAACGACTGTGGTAGAAAACATAATGTTCTGACCTATTCCTTTTCTTTGTATTCAGCTCTTTGATCACAGTTCCTAGCTCGTGCTATATTAGAATTGTACCTTATGAACTGTAAGTAACAAAAGGACCTCCCTGACCAAAGCACTAACCTTCTGAACTACCTTCATAAATTACAATTCTGTGAGCTTCATGGTACACATGTTTTGCATCAGGCTTGTTAACCCTTTGAGATACTTTATGATTAAGCAAAACTACCACTAGACAAACTCATGATCTCTCACCGGCAGGAATATTAATCCCTAGAGTTATCTTGACATTTTTATTTTTGCCTGAAGATTTCTGGACACACAAGGAACTTTGCAGCAGGTGCTTTCAAAGCCATAAAATATTTCAAAACACAACACTCCCCCAGCTTGGCGCCCCATACGGTGGCACTGGTCAGATCACCCTAAGCTTGCCCTGGTGGGAGCTGCCGAGAAGTCAAGCTTGCAGGCATTTCAAGAGTCGTCGGAAAGGAGTTTCCAACATACCCCAGCAAATAATCACTCTCCTTGTGAGAGCTGCAGAGTAGGAGCAGAACATTCAGCATGGCCTGAAGCTCCCCCAATCACAAAAACAAGAGCCACCACATTCATATTTAGAAACCATGTTCAGCTACTTTGAGAGCTGCTGACAGGTGTATATCATGGGCACTCAATTATGAAAATGCATGTTATCAATTATACTATACTTAATACTGATTTTATCCAGTTTTTGATTGTTCATATTTTTGCTTATACCAAGGCAAGCACTGAAAATCGTGCTCTGGATGTTGTAAATTAAAAGTATTGGCCAAGTTTTATGTTACAGTCCGGCCTTTATGGCTTCTAGCCGCCTTTTCATGTTGCCACCTATAAGAAGACTTATCTTCCAGATTTTTAGTAATTGAGACTTTCCTTAATTTAGTTGAGAGGATAGTATATTAATGACTGGCCTCATTAAATTTATGAGAACCGTGCAGAGAGAATTATTGTGCTGCACTGAAAAGACATAGGAGTCTATATAATAGTGTGTTAGTCAACCCTGCCCTAACGATCACTTTAGTTTATGCACTGGGGACTAGGGCGAGGTTGTTTTTAGGTTTACGATCGACATTTTAATAATTAAATTATTGTACTGTGATTGCATTGATATAGTTTACTTAACCTTCAATTACATAAAATCCAATATTTAATCCAGTGAGCATTCAGACCTGGTACACACAGGTGTGAGCACTCATAGCACATATATACACAAATACATGTGAATAGGTAAATCTACATTCATGTGTCATTTCATCTAAGTTGTACAGTCTGCACCCCCCTGTCCACCATCCATTTATATTTTGGTCTTTCAGGCAAAGTAGTGAATTTTAGAGGTTTTTTTTGTAAGTTGCATTTGAATACATACAGACACATTGAAAAACCGACTTACCAATGATACTCACCAAGACCTTGATGCGGGTACTTCTGTGCCTTTATCCATGCTACGTTACTACTGCATAACTATGCTAAAGACTGCTAAATCCTATAACCACATCAACGCAAAAAAAAGCTATTGCATTTGTAAATACTGCCTAAACATGCTGGTAACTGGGAATGTCCCTGTATTTGCGTATGCTCTAGCAAACATCAACGAGACCTGTTATTCCATGATAATTTACTTTGATAGGTAGATAAACAAGCGCATCTGTCAACATCAAAAATAGTACATATCCATGCTTAAATTGTGTTAGTTTTAATAACGTGAATAAAGATTACATTTCTCAATGTCCAGTGAAAGAAAGTAGCATGTTACATGATGTTACTGGCATTCAACTTATACTTTTTCAGTATTTGTATGGTCCTGTCAACTGTCAGAGCATTAATACACTTTCCATACTGTTTTGGATGCTCATCGATCAGTGACCGGGTAATCTTGTGGCATTGTGATTATTTAGTTAAAATTTTCTCTCCAATTGATTGTTTCTAAATGTTGTATTAGTTAATTGAGTTATTCTGATCCTGAAGGGGGTCCATTTAGAAGTACAAAAGGGGATGGTGATGGACGGAGCATCTGAACCAATCAAACACTCACACCATGTCAAAAGATCTGGGTTTGATCCATCACCGTTCTTTAGCCCACTCTGCCACCCCAGTTCAGACATGGCTATATGCAAATCAGTCTGACCCTGTGCCTCATGGGAACAGTCAAGCCCAAACTGCCAAGCCATGCCTTCCCTGGACCAGAAACAAGCTTCCGAGGACCGGTTTCTGGCATTCCAGCCGTCTTCAGCCCGGTTTGCTTGAATCCAGTGGCAAAGTGAGCAAGGGACTCACGTCTGAGCATACCCTGCCACACTTATGGCGGCCAAAGCGGTACAAAAGGGGGTGGTGGTGGACGGATCATCTGAACCAATCAAACACTCACACCCAGTCAAAAGATCTGGGTTTGATCCATCACCGTTCTTTAGCCCACTCTGCCACCCCAGTTCAGACATGGCTATATGCAAATCAGTCTGACCCCGGGCCTCATGGGAACAGTCCAGCCCGAACTGCCAAGCCATGCCTTCCCTGGACCGAAACAAGCTTCCGAGGACCGGTTTCTGGCATTCCAGCGTCTTCAGCCCGGCTTGCTTGAATCCAGTGGCAAAGTGAGCAAGGGGCTCACGTCTGAGCATACCCTGCCACACTTATGGCTGCCAAAGCGGTACAAAAGGGGGTGGTGATGGACGGAGCATCTGAACCAATCAAACACTCACACCCAGTCAAAAGATCTGGGTTTGATCCATCACCGTTCTTTAGCCCACTCTGCCACCCCAGTTCAGACATGGCTATATGCAAATCAGTCTGACCCTGTGCCTCATGGGAACAGTCCAGCCCGAACTGCCAAGCCATGCCATCCCTGGACCGGAAACAAGCTTCCGAGGACCGGTTTCTGGCATTCCAGCCGTCTTCAGCCGAGCTTGCTTGAATCCAGTGGCAAAGTGAGCAAGGGACTCACGTCTGAGCCTACCCTGCCACACTTATGGCGGCCAAAGCGGTACAAAAGGGGGTGGTGATGGACGGAGCATCTGAACCAATCAAACACTCACACCCAGTCAAAAGATTTGGGTTTGATCCATCACCGTTCTTTAGCCCACTCTGCCACCCCAGTTCAGACATGGCTATATGCAAATCAGTCTGACCCTGTGCCTCATGGGAACAGTCCAGCCCGAACTGCCAAGCCATGCCTTCCCTGGACCGGAAACAAGCTTCCGAGGGCCGGTTTCTGGCATTCCAGCCGTCTTCAGCCCGGCTTGCTTGAATCCAGTGGCAAAGTGAGCAAGAGACTCACGTCTGAGCATACCCTGCCACACTTATGGCGGCCAAAGCGGTACAAAAGAAGACTGTGTACACATGTGTTAGTTGAAAGACTTGGCTGTTTATTCCTTTGCACAGGGGTGCATGGCTGTACACTGTTCAGCCAGAGGATGCTGTTCTATTGAGCTGCATCTTTATCAAATTGTATAGCATCAGTGCTATGGGTTGTGCCTGAGGGTGTGTGTATGCTTAAGCTGTCAGGTTCTGAATGTTTTTGAGATGTATTGTAATGTGACAATAGAGATTAGCTGTTGATGAGGCATAGCTTTGCCAAATATATGGACTTGATGCTATGTTGTGAGAGTCTGGGTGTCTGTCTGACATGTTCTGGAAGTACAGAGTGACTTGTTAGTATTTCCTGTGAGGACTACATTTTGTGTATTGTTGGAAACAGTGCAATAACTGATTTTAGGCACATCTGTGCTGTGTTAAATGCATGTCAGAAATTCTGTTTAACATTTAAACTTGGACCCATGGTATCAAAGTAACGTGTGCAAATAATACAAGCATTGTATTACACAGGTATACAGATCCAAAGTTAATAGTATTAACAAAGAAAAGTAATTGACTTGAGCAAAGATTGTACTGTATGTGCATTGCATAATTCAGATACATGGATCAGAGCTCAATAAGATGAACACCTCATTGAATAAAAAAATATTATGCATTAAGACCCCCTTCTCCTGAGGAGATGGTAGATGATACAATGCTCTGGAAATGGTGCCCCAATGATTGTCTCAGTCACAGCTGTACTGTGCCTCTAAACATCGTTCACAAAGAAGCGAAACAGCGACATTCGGAGGGAGCTGCAATGGCCGGGTGTAGACCTGGTGTCACTCCCTGCCACTCCATGGCGAGTATGTATTTTAAGTTCAAAAAGGAATAAAAGTGCAGAGTGAGTGGCAGAGAACTATAGAAAACCTATAGGAAGAGAGGGCAGGCAACATCATTGGATGCTCGAGGAAGGGCAGCAGAATCAGCAAAAAAGGAAAGTAAAAGTGAGATTGTGAGAATTTAGTAGCATGAACAATTCTAATGTGTGACCTCCTAGAGGCAGCAAAAGTTCAGCATTACAACTGTGAAAAACTGACCTTCGCATTTCGTGCCTGTATCAGAAAAATAAACACTAATAAAGAGCTCATTCATATGCAACAATAGAATTACAATGAAGTGATGTTCAAAAGCCAGGCCTACTTTGTTTGGGAAATTGCGCTTAATATATATATATATATATATATATATAGTTGTAATATCCTATATGCTTTGATATTTAGCATGGGCTCAGCAGCAGAGGACTCCTCAAGTAGGGCCAAGATGCTATTGACATGAGTACAAGAGCAGAGTAATGGAAAGCCCACTTAGAGACGACAAAGATACACAGCAGTCATCTTGCCAGGGCCACTAATAGAGGATATGAGTTCCAGCAGTGTCAAGAGTACTAAAGTAGAACATGATGCACAATGCATCCCTTTGTGGTACTTGTTCAGCTGTAGAGAGAGTCAAAATGTAAGGTCCAACCAGAATTTACACCAGTTCTCCCCTTCCATTGCTGCTATTGTACAGGTTTACACATTAAAATGGGTTATTAAAAAGATAGCTCTAAAATAGTGTGGAGTGGCTGGGTGGATTGGTCTAGTTAGTTATAGATCTGCTTAGGATTAAAGATCAAATTTAAGCTATGCACTGTAAAAACAGGAATACTTACCCGAGGCAGCACTAAGTAAAGCTGACCTTGTTGTTGTACTTTTCTAGAATAACTACGGGCCTCAAAGTCAAGTATGCTTAATGCTCTCAGTTGAAAAATCAATGAGCAGCCATGAAACGCTCCCATGAAATTGGGCCGGGTGACAGCTTTGAGATTTAATTCTGTTGATTAAGAGCTAATATCACATAAAGTCTACATAACTATTAAGCAACAAGACTGAGGCATCCTCCACTGCATAAAAGTCAACTTCTGAAACATTGTAGACATGACCATTATCACCCTCAGCACACAACATTTATAAGGCAAGGGACAGTTGTGACAACGCAATGGCTTTATTTACAAAGATAAGAAGGTTTACTGAGTTAAGCTGTTGTTGCTGAGATCCCAGTTGGGAAGATGGTCAACTTAACCTTTCATTCTTGGTTGGTTAATAGTAATTCTGTTATATAAAGCGGAAAAACTTTTTGAAGCAACCTCTATGTTTAAAAATGCTGTTATTATTTATAGTGAATTGCATATAGGATGGCCAAAGCAGCAAAACATAACACTTGCTGAAATAAATTATAATCGGCCAGGGGGCAGGCAGGGGTGTGCACACAGTTAGCATGATGGGCGTGTTAGGCACCATAGGTTGGGCACGGTTCTTTCTCAGTCGAAGAGCATGGTTGAGTTTAGAAAATAGAAGCCTGATAATCAAAAAAAGGAAATCAGTCGCAAAGGAAGATTAATCGAGATGCTGTGGCATGATTCGGTGCTTTAAGCTCTTGCTGCTGGCTTCAACCAGACGGATGCTAGATCAAACCCAAGTGGGGCCCGCTTAGCCTTCCCTGCTACTAAATAGAAAACCATTTATTTGGTAGATGACAATTTTTAAACACATTAAACATTGGTTTATAATCATTTTCGGCATATATTAACTTATTCATTAAGGTTATTCCAGCCCCGATGGGGATAATAGACATGGTGATTGCTTCCGACTGTAACATTATTTCATCAGAATCCCCTCACAATCCCTGGTGTTCTCTGCAGCACTTGCTTTCCATTTCCCTCAATTCCTTTTGTTAATAGAATGATATTCACTCTTTCTCACAATAAAAAAGCCTCATTATGAATCATAACTTTACAGTATTACGGTTGCATTATAGTAGCATAATTGTTTAATGAACTTCATATGTATTTAGTTTGGGACATATAGAATTATCACATTTTACCTCAACAAACTTTAGAAGTACAGTGAGCAGATCTTTAGCTCACCACTAAAGGTGCCATCAATAGTTGCCTTTACAACGTACTTTTGCACTGTTGTTAATTACCTCAACTCATGAGGGTTGCTAGTAAAGCAGTGCATCCTGAATCATAAATCTCAGCACTTAATTACCCTATACTTGGTCTACTAGCTGCCGCTTGTGAAATCTTTCTGTGACTTGCCACCCATTTAGTCTTTTTAAATGGGTGTTCCCTGTGCAAGGCATCACTCTTTAGGTACACAGGAGTCTAATTTGTCCTTTAAAATGCGAGACAACATTCTACATCCATGTATTAGTGTTTTCATCCACAGTGGTTTCTTTTTATTAGGAACGATTACCTTTGCTGTATCAATGCAGATCACAACCTCTTTAATAGAAATATGCACTTTATTACAGGTTTTGTTGTGTAGATGAGTTTACATGCAGCACTTCACTGAAATACCATCAAAGTGGCCTATCCAGTGTTGTCTCGTGAATGGCGGCTTTGTTGTTAGCAACGTGTTACCTGTTCCATTTTGTGTGTTTTTTCTTCAAATTCAGTCTGAAAGAGTGAGGGTGATCTACAAATATGCCTTGGATCGAATTCCAAAATCACAGGCACAAGAACTGTTTAAGAACTACACCATATTTGAGAAGAAGTTTGGTGACAGAAGAGGAATCGAAGACATAATTGTAAATAAAAGGCGTTTCCAGTATGAAGAGGAGGTGAAGGTGAGTAGGCAGAAAGAGTGCAAGGGAATGCACCTTCTTGATGGGCTACTTTGTGTTCTTAGGTGACCTTTCCTAGGCTAATTCTTAACAAAATGTCTCTTAAGCATACAAAAAGCAATAGCTTATGTTATGACCCAGCTCATTTGTTGCACTCCCTGGCCTTTCTTGGAAACACATTCTCCTGTTGGACCCTGAAACGTAAAAATATGCTCATCCTTCTAGACATTATCTTGGGTGATGCACTAAAAGGGCATAGTCAGAAGGAAAAAATATACAGGAAACGCCTGTACTTTTAAATGAATAGTTTGTGTAATATGACTGTCAGTTAATGACGAAAGAAAAGAGAAGTAGGATCTTTATTATTGGGTCCCCCCATTCTTAATATATCCTAATCTGACCCCACACTTCTTGTGTCTCTTATTGATAAACATGGCAGCATCGGTTCAGAGATAAACCACAGGACAAAAACCCTTTGTCTCAAGCTAAATCGGGGTATAGTGTAGAAAACAAGAACAAAGATTCTATGACTCTCATTTAATAAAGGTGCTAACGCACATTGAATGAGAGCACACAAGGCCTTTCCAAATGGAAAAAAGGTATATTCTTGTTGTAACCCTTTGGTTAGTGTCATACTTTACCAAAGTGCAAGCGGTGCAGTGTTTATAACTGCTAGTGATGTGAACAAAAAACTATGATAGACCTATGTACAAGACCAGGATGTCCCCCATTTGCACAAAGTTAGAAGATTTTGACCCAAATTATAAATTCACTGGGTCTCTTCAGGACAGCAAACGCTGTCTGACTCTACACTTCAGTGCTGTAGGCTCTTGTTGTACATGCCAAGTTGACCAGCTCCAAAGGCCACATAAATGGGGCCTAACAAAAAAAATCCTTCAAAAAAGTGTCTAGGTCTCCAAATGCCAGATTGACCTACCTGCTAATTGTTGACAGAGATAACAGCCACATCTATTATCACTCGGAGCAATTAGCAGGCAAATTGATCTGGCATTTGGAGACCTGGACGCTTTTGGTAGCAAATAGTTTATTTCAATGAGTGCATTAATACTGATACTGAAATGAGACCCACAGAATATTTGTTTTAGCATCGGTTCATCGTCATGACCACCCCTACCTCTTTCCCAGTGACCGTCTGGTAAACAAAGTTTAGATTTTTGATTGTGCGCTCCATTTGCTGCACCCTTATCAAGATCAATGCCAATTTAGTGTGCATTTTGATACAGTTTTAGGGCCCTTGCCATTCAAGAATTGAGATTGTAAACATGAAAATGTAAAATTATATATATAATGCTTTGCAACTTTCGGACTATTAACCACATTGTGTAACACATCTTAAATGTTCCTCTTGATTTCCAGTCCTGGATTTAGTTGTTTCAGGTTTATGTTTTTCTATAATTTGGTGATGTATTTTTAATGCCTGTCTTCTTCCCATGTTGCTTTTTTTAAGGCTAATCCTCACAATTATGATGCCTGGTTTGATTACCTACGTTTAGTTGAAAGTGATACAGAACCCGACACTGTACGTGAAATATATGAGCGAGCCATTGCCAATGTGCCACCCATTCAAGAGAAGAGACACTGGAAACGATACATCTATCTGTGGATCAATTATGCCCTGTATGAAGAGTTGGAAGCAAAGGTATTACTCTCTTTAGCATTTGCCTTTATGTATTGTTTCTTGCAATTAAAAAACGCTGCTAACATACATAGTAGTACGCAAACCATGATTTGAAATCAAAAAGATTGATTTCTGAAATGAGAAATAAAGCTTCTTATCCATGAAGAAAAAAAGGGTTAATGCGTAGTTTGCAAAATCACACTATGTTGTCGGGACACCATTTCCAGTCCTTTGTTTTTCTGTTACAGATGAGTGTCTTCAGGTGTTTATGCTGAACTGGTTAAATGGAGACCGACACTACCCCCAAAAAGATATGAAACTCACAATAGAAAGCCAAGAACTTAAATAAAATATTGTGTCCTGACGACATGTAGTGAGTTTGGCCATAGCTTCTGAAAGCAACACCAAAGAGCATCTGCATGATTCTAGGCATCGAGAAGAATTTTTTAATTTTAACAGATTATTTCCTAAATATTCTGCGAACTTAGTCGGCTGTGGGAATTGAAGTCTATGTTGGGGCTACACAAATGTACTGTGTGTATAGTCTACGAAGGGGTAATTAAAATCTACTCTGTAGTGTTGAGTCCACAGAGTTCATGTCGAAGGTAAGGTTCAACTTAGCATGTGCAGTGACACAACATTCAATAGCATGGAAAAGGCAAAGTCAAGGGGAATTGGTCATGCAAGTAACCTCTTGTGCTGCTCAATAGGTTAGAAGTGGTACATCGAGGATGTATTTACTTTAATAGTTTTCTACTTACATGCTGGTGGTTTAAACATGATTTGTGTTAGAGGCCTGAAATATCTTGGTGGGATTTACAGTTTTTTTCTGTATTTGTAGAAATTGTGGGAGGGAGCAGAGTCTGTGCAGTATTTTATGCATGGTCACAAGTTATTAATTTTGTCCGTGATGGGGTGGGATAGAATGGGCGCACTTGAAGATTGATACTACCTCTGCTATGGTGTTCTTGGTTCTTGGAAGGTTTTGTACATTTTGTAGCTTTTGGTTCTAGAATGAGTGCTTCATTGCTTCATATTAGAATATTATGTACTTACTTTATACTTAAAACTTTAGTGAGCGAAATATGTTATATTTAATGCTCACCATGTTAAAATGGCAAGTTAAACCAACTGCACAACCTCAGCAGCACCCTTGCCTGAAACCTTCTGCTGTGCTTTCTTAATGGATATACTTCAATCTCATATATATATCTAGTAACCCACTTAACATGACTTTTACAATCTCTGCAGAAGGCTTTTAATCCTATCACAAATTCCTCCAAAGTAATCCTTGTTTAATTTTTCTTTTTTAATGAAGGGCGCAGATAGACTCGTCATTTGGCAGTGGCTGTCAAATGCAGACTAATGAATAGTGGTACCTATCTCCAATGTTCTAAGTGTTTAGAATAATCTACATCAGATATACGTGTGCTGCAATTAAAGGAGCCTAAAAAAATCATTAGATGAAACAAATATGAATGATATTGATGAAAATGTATGTGATGTGCTTTTCTTCAGCCTGGCTTTCATCCATTATCTTCCTGTTGTAGTGTGATTTGATTGAGCATTGTAGAGGCTGTTAATTTGTAGAAAGTGTTTTAAAAGGATATTTTTTGTATTTGTTTTTAATCTTGATTGGGTCTTTCTGTCTATCACCCTACCTATGTCAGGGTTTAAATATGGATTTGAAAATACATTGTTTACGATTATTTATCTCTTAAGAAGCAGTGACATCCCCCTGAATGAAAGTCCCCTCTCATATGAACTTTGTGTTGCACTAATGCTTCCAAACTGAATAGATTACATTAAAAAAAAATCTGCTTTTGAAGATGAATTCACCCACCTTCAGATATCAAGTTTTTTCGACCCAGAAGATGATTGATGGGGAAAGTGTGCATATTTATGTTATGTAAAATCAAAGTCGGTGGAAATGTGTTTTTTGGTGCAACCATTTAACTAAGATTTAATTTGCATGTAGGTATTTATCATAATGGATCTGTACGTTTTCCATGTAAGGCCCTAATAAATCTTTCTGAAAGATATTATTGCATGATTCAAAGAAAAAAGGTGAATAAACAGCGTTCGTACAACATTCAAATCTAAAGTGTTCAGTTACATATTTGCTGTCAATGTACTATTTGTATGAATTAGTTTATATTGTTTGTTTTTTTTAACCGCAAAAGGAACATACTAAATTAAGCTGCTGTGAAAATGTTCATGAAGTTTACCGTCTTCTGAAGGATACTTTTAACTGCAGATTCCTCACCTTTAGAATATCCCCTGGCCCAGACTAGTTTCAGAGATGTAAACAACATATCTCCGCTTGGCGGCATCATGCGGTTTTACGCCTATTTTGTTCCACCCCAGAAGTGACTACAGAGCCTCTGCGCGCTGACATCAGTTCCGCTCTTTCTGCGTCTTTGTCCCAGGTCCCACATTTTTCCTTGTCAATTGATGAATTTTTCTTTCAAAATTATTTTTCCTAAAACTATGGGGTTTAAGCCTTGCAGGGACTGTTGCAAACAAATGTCTGTGACCGAGCCCTACGAAGTCTGCCTCTTGTGCTTAAGTTTTGTGTACAACTCCAAGTCCTATGAACAGTGGACCCTTATGAACGTGAAAGTGATCTGGGAAAAACGAAGCCAAGGTGAATGTTGCCGAACACTGAAAGAAGCCTCAGACGTCCCGCTCCAAGTTGAGGACGTAGCCCCATTCCTGTTTTCGATGACGTCCCCACGACCGGTCGTATTCGAGGTCCAAATCTTCTAGTAGGTCAACATAAAAGTGTAACGCAAGAAGACCAAGTGAGAACCGTCACAGTCCTGCCAGTGTCAACCTGAGAAGCCTCAAGTACGTATCGGTGCCTCATAGTCTCGCTCTTTGTCCCCCCACTGAAGAGCCGAAGTAACTGATTTCAATGCACCCGAGTTTTGGTTATGTTTCAACAGATTGAGGCTTTTTGAGAGCCAATGTTACAAGTTTTTGACACCCTTCTAGCTTCCTCTATTATGCCTTCTATCCCCATGGATCTGCAGAGGCTTTCAGTCGACATACTGCTGTGTTTGCCTTTCAGAACCCACCTCTAGTTCCGCTCCAAATCCAACGTACATTCCGGCATGAAAATCCATGCCAGTCTGTGCTGCATCGATGCTAATTGTGGTAAAGAATGAATGCTGTTTCTTTCGTCCTCTCTGAGTCCGAGCAGATACTAGTGCTGCCTCCACCGGGGTTGCTTCTCGCCACCATGTTGATGCACCTGGCACCAGTTGTTTCGGACTCAGACAGAATTATGCCTTTATCTCAGAGCTGTATCAATGTGGTCCAACACATTTTTATCTAGACTCTGATATCCGAGCCAGCCAGCCAGCCTTTGGAATGGTGATGAGTGGGAGTATTTTCCACATCTAGCTGATGATGACAATTTCTATCTGGATTTGATGGACACCAGTTGATTGGCCACCTCTCTGGACACTGAATTGTGTTCTACCACTGGAAAAAAAACAGAAAAGAGTGACTCCTTCACTGTAGTGATGAGATTTGTGGCAGAGGTTTTGGTACAAAACTAATGTGAGAGATTTTGCAATGGGGACAAACTATCGGAACCAGTTTTCCCATTTACTGAGTCCCTGTCTTACACCCTTATGGACACCTGGTCTGAGCCCTGTTCCTGTTTTCTGGTGAACAGGCAGGTTGCCAGGCACCACAGTCCAGCACCAGGTGACCCTGATTTTTTTGAAGCAGCACCCTAAACCTGAGAGTTTGGTGGTTCAGACTTCCATCAGTAGGGTGAAACGTAATTATTTTCCCATGACTCCTCCTAACAAAGAATCAAAATGTAAGACATTTGGAGAGTGGTTTCAGCTGTGTGATATACCTATGCTTTATTCAGCATGTTGGACGAGATCTTGCTAACTGTGCCGGAAATATTTCAGGCCAATTTAGCCTCAAACAGTCCAGAATGATCCAATTACATAATCCGCTCTGGACTGGACACTACTGACTGCATCTGCAAAGCAGTTGGCACTAGCGTGGTGTTTCGGTGGCACACTTGGATGAGTGCCATGGACATCTCTGGGGATGCAAAAGCCTATTTAATGGACTTCCATTTGATGGATCTCACCAGTTTGGTCAGAAGACTTATTATGCATTGGAATGCTTTTAAATAAAATAGAGCAACAGCACATTGCCTGAGCCTGTCCTTATCCAAATCAGTTTAGCCCTTTTCAAGGCTATGACAACACCCAGGTTATCAAGTGCAGTAAACTTCCCAGTCCCCGCCACTCTGCCATCTACCTACAAGCCACTTTAGTTGCCCTTAGCTGCACACAACCACTGGGAGGTACTAATCAGATTTTTCCTCCAGGCGTGGAAAAGTATATCATCTGACAGATAGGTCCTCCAGATCATCTAAGGTGGATGTGCCCAGCTATTCCTTTCTAGCCCACCGCCCCTCCCACCCATGTCAGAAAATCTCTCAGAGGAGAACTTATCCATCTTGTTCAAAGAAGTGCAGGCTCTTTTGGCCTAAGGTCGAGGGTCCCACGGCCAGGAAATAGGGACTGGCTGTTAGTCCTGTTATTTCTTCATGCTGAAGAAGCACACATTCCTTAGTCCTGTTTTAAATCTGTGCCCACTGAATTCCTTTTTGGTGGATGGAAAAATTCCAGATGGTCACGCTGTCCTAGGATGTGTCTGCCCTGGATCTAGGCAACTTGATCTTTGGTTTGGACCTGCAGAACACTTATTTTCATGCTTCCGTCTTGCAGTCCCACAGATGCCACTTGCAGTTCAAGGTGGGCCAAGAGCATTTTCAATTTGCCATGCTCCTATTCAGGCTCACCAATCTCCTTCAGGTGTTCACAAAAGTTGTGGCGGCACATCTTCGGAGGTTTCAGATCTCATTTTTACCCCACCTCGACGAATGGTTGTTGAAGGAGGGCTTGACACAGTCAGTCATGAACCACCCCCATATGATGGGATTCTCCTGACATCGTTTGAGTTAACGATCAACGTGCCGAAGTGACCCGACTCCTTTCCAGAGATTCCCTGGCATTCATGCCATCCTGGATCTGATATAGTTTTGGGCCTTCTCTCCACCACCACAAGTCCAGAGCATATGATCCCGATGCCTCACCCTATGTCCTAGGTCTCGGTGAAAGGGCTTCTGGGCCTTTTTTTACTCCTGATTGATTGATTGATTGAAAATAATTTATAACGCGCAAAAACAATAACCCGAAGGTATCAAGGCGCCTAACCATAAAATCAGAAAGTAGAACCATTCATCCATTACACATAAGCTTGCAGGAAGAGGCGAGTTTTAAGTGCACTACGAAATGTCTGCAACGAGGGCAGGGACCTGAGATCCAAAGGGAGTTCGTTCCACCATTTAGGGGCAAGGGTGGAGAAGGCCCTGCCACCCCATTTGGCTCTTCTTATGCGAGGGGCTGACAGAAGCAGTTTCCCGGAGGAACGCAAGTTCCTTCCAGGGATATAGTTGGAGATGATGGAGCTTATTCCCGAGTCACTGTTTTTTGTGATGACTCTGTATGTCATACACAAGACCTTGAACCGTACTCTGTGTTCTACCGGAAGCCAGTGCAGTGTTTTCCTGGCTAACGTAGCCGAAGTACGTCTGGGAACATCCAAAACAAATCTTGCTGTGGCATTTTGAACCACCTGTAAGCGCTGCAGGAGGCTCTTTTTTACCCCCGCATACAGCGCGTTACAGTAGTCTAGCCGTGAGCCTATTAGTGCCACAGCTACCTGTTTTCTGGATTGTAACGAAAGATATTTCCTAATCCTTCGCAAGGTGTGGATTAGGCCCCAACAGGTGGAGATGGTTCTGCTCACCTGTCCATTCATATCCAGGGCTGGGTCTATCATCACCCCCAAATTCTTGGCAGATGTTGTGGGGGAAGGGCATGCTCCAAGCGAATTGGGCCACCAGCTGGCTGACCAGATGTTATTGTTCCCTCCGAACACCATCACCTCCGTCTTCTCCCCATTCAGTTTAAGAGAGTTCTGAATCATCCAGTGACCAACCGCCTCCATACAAGATCTAAACTTGGAGGCGGTCTGCACGTCTGAATGGGAGAGAGAGACGAGAATTTGGGTGTCGTCAGCATAGGAAACTACCTCCATCCCGAAAGATCTTATGAGTCTGGCCAGTGGGGTCACATAGATATTAAACAGGGTCGGACTAAGAGCCGACCCTTGAGGGACCCCACATAGCACAGGTCGGGATGGAGATAGGAACTCACCCAGTTTGACTCTTTGCTCCCTCCCAGCAAGGAAGGAGGTCAGTAGATCCAAAGCTGCCCCCCCACCCCCACGTCCCTCAGGCGAGATGTAAGTACTGAGGGGGAGAGGGTGTCGAAGGCCGCGGTCAGATCCAAAAGGACCAGGAGGGTGGTCTGGCCCCTATCCACTGTCCTACGGATGTTATCAAGCACAATGGTGAGGGCCGACTCGGTGCTATGTTCCCTCCTGAATCCGTGCTGAGAAGAGTCCAAGCAGCCCGAGCATTCCGCAAAAACCGCAAGATGCTTGTTCAGATGTGCCTCAAGCATCTTTGCCGGAGCGGGAAGCAGCGAGATTGGACGGAAGTTTTTTAAGACCTCCGGATCGAGGGAGGCCTTCTTTAACAGAGGCTTTATTACTGCCTTCTTCCACTCCAAAGGGAAGACACCATTTTTTATAGCTAGATTCATTATTTCTAGCAGCGGTGGTAAAAGGGTCTCCCTACACTGCTTGATGATTTTCAGTGGGCAAGTATCCAAGGGGGAACCAGATTTGATCTTATTAGTCACGATTTCAAGATCTTTCAGAGTAAGAGGTGGAAAGGAGTCCAAGGTGCCCAATGAAAGGGGATCAGTGGTTAGCATATTTATCTCAGCCATGGCAGTAGGCACACTAATGCAGGCTCTTTGTTTTTCAAGAGCTAGATGGATGTCCTCTATTTTAGTGTGGAAGAAAGAGGCAATCCTATCGCATAGATCCTGCGAGGGTACAACGGGGTCAGGGGCTTGTAAATTGACTAGAGAGTCAACAATTTTGAAAAGCTCCTTCGGTGAGGAAAGCGAGGATGTCAGGGTAACAAAGTAATCCTGTTTGGCCTGCACGATCTCAGCCTTATATTTCCTGATAAGGAGTTTGTGAGCCTCTTTGTTCTTGAGGTCCCAGCTAGAGTGCCACAGCCTCTCCTTCATTCTCACTTCTTGCCTAAGGAGCCTGAGGGAGTCAGAGAACCATGGGGCAGATGGTCTCTTCCTGGCTCGGCGGCGGGTCGGTATTGGGGCCAGTTCATTCATAGCCTCAGTGATAACATACTCAAAGTGACCAACTGCGGTCTGTACATTATCCATACCCGTAGTGGAAAGGCTAGCAGCCCAGGGCACAAAAGAGTGACTGTTAATATTCCTAAAATTTCTAGCCGTTCCCGCAACGTGATTTCCCTTTTTGCCTCCATCCTCCCTATCATATTCCAAGTGAAATGGAACTGCAAGGTGATCAGACCAGGATAAGTGCAACGGATCCTTGGTGGTTAGGCGAGCGTCATTTGAAAAGATTCCATCTAACATATGGCCTCCCCGATGGGTGGCCCCGCGGACTAACTGCGAGAGTCCACAGGACGCCAACCCCTCAGTAAGACTTGAAGTATCAGAGGCATCATGTCGTTCTAGGTGGTAGTTAAAATCACCAAGGATGGTGAAATTCTCTCGACCAAAGTATGGTTCCAGAGCCTGCAGAAGCCTGGAGGTGAAACCAGTTCGCGGGCCTGGTGGTCGATATAGTAAAATTCCATTAAGGAGGGGGCGCTGTACTTCCTTTATAGTAAAATAGAGGGCCTGAAAGCACTCCGGGAAATCTGGAATAGATACAATATGGCATTGTAAGTGATCTTTATAAAGGATCGCTATGCCCCCTCCCACTCGACCCTGCCTGTCAAGTCTAGCCAGGCAGTACCCTTCCGGGACAGCTTCAATTAAGTCGGGACCAGACGACTCTTTGGCCCATGTTTCGGTGACAAATACAAGGGCAGGCATTCTATCCAAAACCATCTCCCTGAACATTATCTTATTTTTAACAAGGGAGCGGGCATTAACCAGAATGCCTTCTACTCCCTTAGTCCTAGATCTAATGGGATCCGAGTGGCCAGAGGGAAGATGTTGAGGGGGGTTAATAAGCCTAGGTTTGAGATGACAGCCACATTGTAAGGGAGAGAGAAAATCGTCGGGTTCAAAAGAATGCATACAACCTGATCTGCGAGGTTTCAGGCGCAGCATTTCCTGAAGGGAGTAGCTATGGGGGGTGATATAGTATGGGCGGAATCCAGAGTCCAGCCGCCCAGCGCGTCCTCAGCGCGGACGGGCGCAGACGGGCTGGACTCTGGCGTGACTCCGGCGTCACTGCGGCGCCCACGATGCGCGTACACGCTGCGCGTCATATCCATACAATTATGAAGGGCTCTAGCGAGTCCACGTGATAGGCTTCAGCCAGTAGCTGAAGAGCGACTAGCTCGATCCACCCAAGATGGCCCCCAGGTAAACAAAGCGCTGGGACCGGGCCGCCCAAATGGCAGTGAGAGTGGCGTAGTACCACAGTGTGAGGATGCGGTCCGTGACTAAAGAACACAGGTAGGGGGGACTATGAGATTTTAGCAGTTCTAAGATATACTCCTGCATTCAATACATCAACTATGACAGGTGGCACATACAGACTTTGCAGTAGAACCTGATGTCTCATTGGGCTCGGCACCAGGGGTATTCCATCAAGTTTTTGGTGGAGACTGCGAAAGACCTGCAGTGGTAGCTCAACAATAGTTGGACTGGTAGCAGGCAGCTCTCCCTGCCTTGCCCAGGGCTGACGATGGTGACAAATACATAAGTGCTGGGATGGGGAGGTTGTCTGGAAAAGGTAGAGATCAGAAGACTCTGGTCTCCGCCAGAGACCAGGCACCACATCAACCTGTTGTAGTTGTGCGCCATTCGCCTGGCCTGAAGGACTTCCTGCTGTCCATCAAAGGGAGGCTGCTTCAGGTGGTCATGGAATACACCACTGCCACATGGTACTGCAACAAGCGTGGTGGGGTGAGGTCCTGTGCCAGGAAGCACTTTGTGTTTCGAGCTGGCTGGAGTGCCAGGGCATTTCCCTGATGGGGAAGCCCCTGCTGAGATCTTTAAATGTCACGGCAGAGAAGCTCAGCCAGCAGCACCTGGCAGATCACAAATTGCAGTTACACTCTAAGGTGGCATTGGGCATCTTCCAGCAATGGAAAGAACTGTGGCTATATATTTTTTACCACCTTTAAGAGTATACAATATCAAAATTTTGCGCACTGGAGTTTCCAAGAAGGCTCACTCTATGAGAACTTAGAGATGCGTGGAGTGGAGCACAGGGCACCTGTATACTTTTCCACTGCTACATCTCCTGTCCAGAGTTCTGAAAAAGATCAGGATCGACCAGGCACAGGTTATCCTACCTCTGGCCATGAACATCCGTCCTCCAATCAGGCTATAATTTTGGGAGAATCTCCTGTCATAATAGCAGAGCAGGTCCATTCACCCGCACGTGCACAATCTGCACTTGTTTCTATGGCACCCATCAACAAAGTTGTTCTATGACTGGTACAGGGATACGTTTGTAGCCGGTGTGGCACCCGCAATACTCAGTCATTACAGGCTGAACCCAGACGTCCTGTTATTTGTTTTATCCAATGGTCCAGCAAGGACCTGGCTTCGGCACCGTTAAAGGTCATTTGTTGGCCCTTTCAGTCGCTTTAGATGTACTATCCATCTTCTTTGTTTAAATAAGTTGTTGTGATGCACTTTCAAAAAGGTTTGGCTTATTTTCTTCCTCTGAAAACCTTTTGCAGTGCCGCAGTGGGATCTTAACTTGGTCCTCACTTTGCTCATGAGGAATCGATTCAAACCCATGAACAACTGTCCACTACGTCTCCTGAATCTAAAGACTGCATTTGGTTGCGTTGACTGTGGTTTGCAGTGTGTGCAAACTCCATGTTCCGTCTGTGTAGCCGCCTTATACTACCTTTCCCTTAGACAAAGTGGTAGTACGGACCAAAGCTGCCTGTTTGCCTGAAGTTGCTACTGGTTTTCACGTTGGACAATCCAACCCTCATACAACAGTATTTGCCCCACCTCACCCCTCGAAATAGAAGGAGAAACTCTATTGGCTGGACTGTAAAAGAGCTGTAGATTTTTACATCAATTGCACCAAAGACCATCAGGTGGACTATCACCTTTTAGTGGGGTTCTCTGGGCCAGAGAAAGGCAATTAAGTTCAGAAAAGAACTTTGTCAGCAAGGATCGTCCTCTGCATCAAGATCTGCTATACAATGGCCAGGAAGCAGCCTCTAGGGAGTTTAGGGCCCATTCCACTAGGTCCAAGACTGTTAAAACTGCACTGGCACGTGGAGTACCTGTACTTGAGATCTGGCGGGCTGCGACATCGGTGTCAATACACATGTTAACGAAGCAGTCAGTCTTGCAGGACATTTTGTTCTGAGCCATCTCACAGATATATACCCTACAGGATTTTGTGTTTTGCAAAACAAATCGCAAAATTGGGACCTCTGTAGATTTTAAAGCAATCCCGCAATTTTTACAAACCCCTCCCCCCCCCTCAAAATCTTTAAACTCTCCTTATATTGATGCTGTGCTGGGTCAATAAAAGGCAGGTGGCAGTAGAGAGGTGTTTTCATTCTCTCTCTTGCTTTGCGTGGTACGTGACAACACTACAAGCTTCCTGGAGGCAGAGCTGGTGTTAAAAAAGCTCAAAATAAACCGCCGCTTCCAACCTCTCTGCATTTGGAATCTTTCTCATCACTCCTCTGTCACAATTTTAGCCTGCCCGCCTCCCATGCAGTTTACTATTCCCCACCATCCTCTTGCATATACTGTAGCCCCCTGCTCCCCCGGCATGACATTACCAGCTCCCTTCAGCAGAACGTACTTCATGCTGGGAAGAGACATATCCAGATAGTACCAGAGAGAGCGCAATTTCTAAATTGAAATCTGCACTCTCTCTTGCATCAGACATACCTCTTTCCAGCGTGGGCTTGTTGCACTCTGCTGGTTTGTTGGTTGTGCCATAATATTTTTGTGACTGGAACATTGTGCACCTATCGCAAATATTGCTTTTTTGGCCCAATATTATTGTTTTGTGGCCACTAACTTTAGTGAACCTGTCCGTGATGTCCCTACCATCTTGGGAGATACGGCTTTTATATCTATTTTGAAGATGAAGCATTTGCAGTTACTAGTATACATCGCAACAGGAAGTTACTTACCTTCAGTAATGCTCTTTCCGGTAGATACTCCAGCTGCAAATTCCTCACTACGCTCCCCCTCTTTGTTCTCTGGAATGGTCTCCTTTCCAATATAAAAAGGTCCCAATCTAAGAATCTGCACACTGGTATTGCTGAATATTGTTGGCCTTCCAAGTCTGAGGATGTGGACAGAGTCCAGAAAGAAACTGACATCAGAACACAGGGGTGCCGCTTATATGCGACTCCATAGTAAATTCCAGGGCAGAATGAAGTTGGCATGGAGCTGCACAATGTCACCTTCTGGAATAAGGGAGCAATGCTGTTTGTCTTCCTTATCTAGTAAGGCACATGTGGATATTCTAAAGGCGAGCAATCTGCAGTAAGGTATTGTATCCACCGGCATTGCATAAGGTAACTTTTTCAATTGTGGTGTACATAATTTCACAAATTCTGTTTGTTCTGTAGGATCCAGAGAGGACACGACAAGTGTACCAAGCGTGTCTAGAACTCATCCCGCATAAAAAGGTAATGTTTTCCAGTCTCAGTTGATGTTTATGGCAATGTTGTCTTTTGTTGAAACTTGTACCTATATTCATGTTGCCTGTCCAGAATAGAGAGCACATCCTCTAGTCTCTTAGTCATGGGCACCACAATAGTAAAACCTGGTTAAACACACATTCACTCCCATAAGTCACTGCCAATATTGTTGAATGCCCCAAAAACTATTCTCGAAGAGTTGCTTGTACAGCTTTTAAGAGGGGGTTAGGATGAGGGAAGGCTGTAATTATAGCACCAGTGTGTAATCTGTGGGTCAGAGGTAAGCCCACTAGCACACTGACCTGCTTTGTGGTGGAGGCAGAGTGGGTTGGAAACGGAAAGAAAAGCTTGGGACTGGCGGTAAAACAAGCCACAGTGGATGTGTGACTCGTAAACCTCAAGGCATGCTCCAAGGGTAAGAGCAGGCAATGTTCGGGCATGAAGCTGGTGTAACTGTTAAAAACACTATTCCATGGCTGTGCCCATACTGTCGACACCAGAAGCCCACTCACCCAACCTTAGTGTACAGGCAGCCTACCTCAAACTGGGGTGATGTTATGCCAATTTTATAGCACGCGGTTCCGTTGCCAACTCCCTATGGTGCTGTTTGGTATTACGGCAGTTATATAGGCACAGCAGGATAGTATGTCTCATAAAAAAAACATATCTACATCGCACGCACACCTTACTTCGAGTTCCATTGACTCTTAAATAGAAACCTTTGAACTGGAAAACATGAATTGAGTCTTGACGTTGTCTCAACATCCTATGATTCAGGGAAAATAACGTAATCTTTCCGTGCCTAAAAATGAATTTGTCCATCTTTAATGCAGCAGGTGCTCATGTAAAGCGCTCTGATACCTCCCAGGTCGAGTTCATGCTGTATAAAACTGCAAATAAAGAACAAAATAGGCAACACTAGCTTGTAATTTCGCTGCTTTGCAGGAAATGAAGCCCAGGTGGGAGGAGAACAAGGAGCTTGTAAAAGTGTGGAGTGCTCAAACACAAAGAGAAAAGAAGATCCTAAAACGAGAGCAGGGGATGGGCACAAGTACTTGGTCCATGCTCTGCTGGAGGGTTAAACACAAGAAGATGCATGCCATGGACAAATGGGGTCAAAAGATATGCTAACAATGATGGAGAGAGCAAACAGTAAGCCTATGGGCAGGCTGGAGCCCACAGATTGAACACAACACGTCTCTTCAAGACTGCGTATGCACTGTCTAGCCGAGACCTAATTATAGAGGATGAAAATAATGGACCTGTCAGAAAAAAGCTAATGGACCTTTCTGAATCTGAGTGAAACTACTCGGAGCTCAAAAGAGAACTTTTTGGGCCTGATTCACAATGGGCCTCTGCCCTCGTGGCGGAGGCCTAGCAGTTGTGGGGGGGGAGGGGGGCAATAGAGCGGAGTCTCCGGACTCTTGGCAGAATCTCCGCAATGACCCATAGTCATTAAGATGGCATGTACTAGATAAATGTATCTGCAACAATGTCCTAAATGGTATCGTTTGAATTCAAAAAAGTATTTTATCAGTCATACAATGCTTAGAAAATGTATTGTGTACATAAATTAATTACAAGAGATATTGCCGATGGTAATCGGACATAAATTATTATATTTTTTTCATCTGGTATCAACAAATAGCAGCAGCAGCAATATAAATTAAAGCATAAGTGCCCAAAGTGCAAGGTGAACAAACAGTTCTCTTAAAACTCTTGTGAATGGCGCAAAGTGACGAGCAAACAAAAGGTTCAAAATTACAAGAAGTAGTGAGTAAACATTGTGCATGGATGAAAGTATGAATCAATAGTACGTTGTGATGTATTCCTATAGGTTCTGTATCGATCCCCCTATTCCTGACCCTGTTCTGGTTAACAATTAACTAGCAGCCATCCCACGATGCAAAAACCGTTATCTGATTAAGCCACACCACGGCACAGGAACGCGTTATCTGATTAGGTCATAACGCTTGCCATCTAATTAGGCAAGCACTATTCCCTCAGCCCCTGATAAGGCATACGGAGTTCTCAAAACAAATCAAACCTATGACAACCTGGGAAAATCCCTGCGGCCATTGTTTTGATTTCACCAAGAACTTCAGTAAAGAATGTGCTAACGACCAGTTCGTATGACATCCTTATTGACGTATCTATGTCCATCCTTACGTCAATCTCGGCACCTTACAGGTATAAATATTACCGACATTGCCTTAAGCAAACACACGCGGTGGTGACGAGATCGGAGCAGCGAGACTTGCCGAAGAGGCCATCAGAGCGGACCCCGCTGGCGCTGCCCCGCCTTCCTGACGCGCTGAGAACGAGACGCTGCTTTCTCCTGCCGAGAAATCCAGCTCCGGCGCTTCCAAGCAGCCCTTGCAGGCAGCCTGGAATATCGAGACCAAAGACGAGAGATACCAGCCCTCAACCATTCTAGATCTCAGGTACAGAACTGAATAACCCCTTACAGAGAATTCTTGAGTCAGTCACTTGGCAAAACAAACTTAACTTAAACTGCTACTTATCTACTCCCGCCCACGTATTAGGCTTAGGTCAGGTACACCGGGGTAGGCGTAGTTAGAAGCACAAGTTGAGTACGATTAGTCAAATGTATATATGTATGTATCTATTTTATCCATTTTAAATATCTTATGGCTTAGAAACCATATCAATGCTTTCACAGTATTATTTTATACTTCTGCTTTTATTGTATGCACTTTACTTAACCATAAGTATTGCAATAATATCGATTCATTTCTCTTGTACGAGAAAAGAGACTGATCAATAAATAACATCTTTTATTGAACACGCCCGTCTCTTCCTTTTCTCTACAATCTGGTGAAACTAAGAATGCACTGAACTGACTGAGTAAAATGAGTTGTCTTTTGTTTTCACACGACTCTAGAGATACACTCTTGATTAGGGGAGAGCAAAGTTGTCATGTTCTATGGTTGTCAGAAACTAAATCCCTTCTTGTCTATCCAGGGAGGTTAAACTCCTCCTTGCCTATTCGAGAAAGTTTCTAGTGAACTCTGAGCTAGCTGGCAAACCCAAAACTTTAAGTCTAATATCGTCAGTAGAAGACCTAGTTAACCTCCGTCCTAGGTCTATACTATTGAAGGTATTATTCCAATGCGCAGAGCCTATTGGGATAATAGGAACTACACTACATGGCGCCCAACGTTTGGAAAGGCGATAAAACTAACGCAAGACATTAGAGTAACTCAGTCGTGCTTTTTCACACAGAACCCCTTTTTTCCCATAATACTCCAAAGACGTCTGGAGTGGGTGCAAGGTCATATCCGCCAAACCTCGCAGGAGGAGACTCCTATGTATGGTTCTTGGTTTAGTCAACGTTGAAGGATACACTGTTCCAAAATATTGTGCATCTAATCTTTGTTTCCATAAGAAACCTGATCTGCAAACAAACAGAATAACCTTCCTGTCGGTAAAATGGTAGACAGTGAAGAAGAAAGAGAGACAGCTAGAATAGCAGCTGAACTAGAAGCAGCTGATAATACTATGCAAGAAGCAGACCCGGATATAATACTCATCCCGGTCAACAAAAGGAAATCTGTAACTTTAAAACTTATAGAAAATGGACTGACACCTAGAGGTGGCACAGTCATATTCGTAATAGAGGCACACGAATATCGGCAGACAGAGGTATTCTATTCATGGATAAACTTTCCAGCAGCTAATGCTGTAACAAAGGTCTTCCACTATTACAAAACAGAGGAACCTCCTGAAGAGTACATTCCTTTCGAGGAGGTGGAAGTACCACTCAAATTCCAAGAGCACCTGCTCTTGTTTAATGGCGCCCTAAAACATAACAATCACATCACCAGGCTCGGTCCACTAGGTAGACCAGGAGCAACGTGGCCGGTCCTAGCCGGATACACACCACATCCAGACATCGAAGGGATGTCTGCAGCAGCTCTTTTAGTACAACTAAAACAATTAATAAAAGTACATAGACAATTAGTCCAATATGTAATGCGGACTTCAACAATCCAACCGGCAATCAAAATTCCACAGCTGACCCCTCATCAGGGGAACACAAATAAAATTACACCACAGAACATACAGTCCTGTCTAGGTAAAGTACCCGCAAAACGGGAACAAATACCTTTCTGGCTAGCACAAAAAATCACTCAAATAGAGGCGGTGTTTCCAGACACCACTCCTCTTGAGAAACACAGGATTCTGACTATCTGTCTTCCAATGGGAATCGCACCACACGTGGAGGACTGTGACACTTGGGGTACAGTCTTTTGCTTCCATCTACACAAAAACACATGGTGTACCATCCATGTCAGTAATACCAGATGTGCTAAAACAAATTCAAGATGAATATGGTCCAGAACCCGCTTTAACTCTTGGTATGAAATTACTGAAAGACTTCAAGCAGGTCTCGGCTATATTATTAGCCAACATAAAGGGAGAAGCAGCAAACGTGGCGATCCGCCAAAGGTTAAAAGAAACCGATATAGCAGACTAACCAGCTGAAATTGCCAAAATCATAGAAAAATCCTATGAAGAACTAGGAAGAGATAGTCTGGGTGGAATACCGGTGAAACCACAACTGATTGAAAGTCCTGAAAAAATATTTATTAAAAATAATTTAACAACACAAAAAAAGAGCTGGGAAGGAAATAAACAATCCTATCCTAAAGAAAAAAGATTCCAGACCAGAGGAAGGTCTCCTCGGCGGAGAGAAAGATCTCCTGACCAAGGACGCAAGTCTCCCCAAAGGGAGCCCTCTGTGAAAAAATACAACCTTAGAAATAGGGATAATATAAAGAAACCTGATAGATATCAAGATAATGATACACGTCCCTCTCAATCTTTTCAGACTTCCTCGCAGAAATCGGAAAGAAGAGGACGATCAGAACACAGGGAAGAGCACGTCAAGTCCAAAGACAAGGAACCTGCTCATCCAAATAAAAAATTACAATTTCCAAAAAAGAAGGTAGCCAGCATTAAAGTAATCAATAATACCGAGAATACTGAGGACACAACTGAAAAACGGAGAATGGGCTCAGACAATGCTAGACAGCGCAGCAGAAGTGAGCATAGCTCGCAAAGTCCTTATGAATCATCTGGAGACAGTGGACACGAATGAATATATTCAAGTGGAAACTGCAGACACCAGAGTTAGCAAACCTCACAAAATATATGTAATAACATTACGTATAGAGGGGGATAAGACTAGAAAAATAAGGGGTCTATTTTGGGATAATCTCTCCGAGGGCTATGACATCCTTCTAGCTGAAAAAGACTGGCCACCCGAGTTTGTCAGGGAGTGCCCTCATGGCGAAGAAATAATTATGCCTGCCTTCTCAAATCATATTCCAATTCATAAAAAATATACACTTGCAAGAAAGTGGGCAGTAGCTCTAGCTCCTGCTTTATATAAAAATCATGTAGGATGGGAGAAGGACTCTCCTCCTCATAAAATCCAGTTAAAATCACAACCTACTGCACAAAGGCAGTACCCAATTAAGCAAGAAGCTAAAAAACAGGTAAAAGAGATCCTAGATCAACTTGAATACCAGGGGGTGATTGAAACTTGCACCTCACAAATGAACAACCCTTTGTTTCCTGTCTCCAAACCAGACAACTCATATCGTCTAGTTTTGGATTACAGACACCTTAACTCATGTTGCAAAACTTTTGCAGTGCAAAACTCGCATAGTGCTGCACTAATGAACAACATAGTGCGCAAAAAATACAAAACAACATTAGACATCTCTAATGGATTCTTTTGTCAAAATATAGCACCAGAGAGCAGATATTTGACTGCGTTCTCGGTAAATGGCTCGCAAAAAAGTTTCTGCCGTTTACCCCAGGGGCACAAGAACAGCCCAGGATTATTCTCAGCGAGAGTAACAGAATTACTACAAACATATGATGACGAGGCATTATCCTATGTCGACGACATTTACCTAACAGATGATGACTTGGATACTCACTTGAAGAGAGTGAACACCATAATACTTGGGTTCGCAGCAGAGGGTTACAAATTCAACTTTAAAAAGTCAAGAATTGCCCATCTGACAGTCCTGTTTTTAGGATATGAATTATCAAGTGAAGACAAATGCCTGGCTGACAATTTCCTAGAGAAATGTGCTGTACTCCAAGCACCTAGAACACTAAAAAACCTACAATCAATTCTAGGCTTCCTAAATTTCGGAAGAACATACATTGCAAATTACGCAGAAAGGGTAAAACCCCTTTATGATCTAATAAAACCAGATTTTAAAAGAATCAATTGGACTCAAATACACACAGAAATTTTGAGATCCTTACAAACAGACATGTTAATTAAAACAAAATTAGAAACACGTGATAACACACGCAATCTTGTGATTCGAGTCATCCCAGGAAGATGCGGATTCACATACCTGACCTCTAATGAGGGAGAAAAGGTACCAATTGCATATAAATCACACTTGTACACAGAAGCTGAAAAGAGTTTCAGTATTAAAGAAAACATTGTTCATGCAGTTCAAACGGCTATAGCAAGAGAAAAAGACAACGCTGACGGTAGACGTATCACAGTCAGAACAGCGGAATCAGCCTTTGAGGCATTAACAACCCCATGTAATTTACCAACAACAGCGTTGAATCCAGAATGGATACAATGGGTGAATTCAATTACAACGGACAGAGTAAAATACTACTTTGATCCAGAATTAAAAGAATTAAAATATCTAGAATATGAAATGACATACCCTCTGCCAATCGACATTCGGCCCTTACGACAGTACGCCTGTGTAATCTATACAGACGGCCATGCTCAACCACCAGGGTGGGGAGAACAAGCGTACAACCCCACATGTGAAATCACAAAAGAAGTGTGGCACGGAGGGAAACTGAGACCTCTGCTAATAAAAACACATTCAGTAAAAACTAATTCAGAAGAATAAACTGAAATAATAGCATTGAAAATGGCGCTAGATAATGCAGATCGCGAATTCCCGACACTTATAGTGTCCGATTCATATTACTGCGTCAAATCATATAACAACGATTTGCAGAATTGGATTCAAAACGGTTACAAAGATGACACAGGTGCAACAATAAAGCAAAAAGTGCTTTGTAAACAAATAGTTCTTTTACAGAAAGAACTACCAAAGACTCACGTGATACACTCACTGAGTCATCAGCGTGATGGCGTTCACGTTGCAGGGAATTCATTGGCTGAGACAGCCACAACGGTAGCAACTGAATCGGCTTCCGTAGTTAGAAAAAAGCGTGCAGTAAAATACATTGACGGTGAAACAGTGCTGGCGGTGAAAACGTCATCAAAAGGCGACTGCTCAGCGCTACCGATCAACTATCCACTCAAATATACATACATGATCGATGCAAACTCCATTCCTTTTGCTCGAATCCCTGGAGTGGGGGATGGAGTAATTCCAAACACGGACAGGAGAGGCTTGTTAATAGCAGACGCACATATGGGTGAGGGTCTTAGACACCTCAAACTAAAAGATTCTCTGGAAGAATTACAATCAAAGTACTGGTGGCCAGGCATGAGCCTGCAGCATCACATTTTTGTAAAAAAATGCCCTGACTGCAACAGAGAACGCAGTGGCGAGAGAAATGGTATATTACCATGGCGTTTCACTCCAGAATGGATCAACAATAAAAATTAATGCGTCCAATTAACATATAAAGACTATTTTCCACTTGTAATGTAGACCCCAGCACTCGGCTGACGTCTGGACTGTTATAAAAAGATTTGCGAGTCTATAATGGCATATACGCTAGAAGCATGCTACGTTTGGCTAAATGTTTTTTCCTCTTGCCCTAAAGCGAGTGGAAAAACATGGCCAAATGAGCATAGCATAGCGGGACTCTTCTCACTTCCTACCTGAGGGAACGGGATGGTGTAAAGAAAAAACCAAAGGCATAAAGTAATCTATAACAGCGAAGGTATTAGGTTCGGGAGCTGGGTGGGTCAAACATCTAATAAGTGTCCAACGTAGTCTAAACAACCTGCCAAGAAATTCTCTGAGGGGATTCAGTCCGTACGAATTATTGTTTGGGACTAGAATGATAGTCTTAGATCTTGACAGTCAGACTTCAGTGGTTAAAGAAAAAAGCTTTGATATCAAAGATCGTTTGGCTATTTTACAGGACTTAAACGAAACAAGGAAAGACCTGAGCAACATAAAGTTGAAACAACAGCCAACAACCACTGAAGAAAAACCACCTGTCCCAGCAAGACCTGTCTGGATTCCAAAAGTCGGGGATCTAGTCAGAGAAAAGATCGCGGTAAAGAAGGAATTTGGGCCTTCTTACAGAAAAGCAGTTCCTGTCTTGTCTATCAACGGGACAAGATCAGTAGTACTACCGCCCCTTGCTGGTAAAAAGGAGAACAGAGTTGTATCAATCGACCTGGTAAAACCACAATCATGTGGCCGATAACAAGCAGTAGGCCAAGTGGACTCCCGATAAGTAGTAGAACACCAAGGTTTGCTACAAACACAGAGGTTCAATCTAAGAGGCTACTCACATTTGAAATGCCTACAGAACAACGACAAGGACTATGCAACAATGATATGGAACTTAAACCTCTGAAAACCCAAATAAAAACATTTAGCAGAGACACACCAATCTACAATGAAGTAACAAATGACTATGCTGCTGCAACAAAACACCCTAATAAAGCAAACAGTAATCCTGAAGCAATTGGAACAATAGACAGAACGGCATCCGGCTACTTCATCAACTTCAATGATTCATCTGAAGATCTGAGTGAATCAAAGGAACAGACATCAACAAAAACCTTTAAAGATAAAGCTAAGGAACTTTTTAAAGAACTGAAAGAAACCTATCTGATTTCTCCATGGATTGAATTCTGGGTGGCCTTAGGTGCACTTATCCTCATACTTTGGCTCATCATGGTACTATGTTTGGGACATTTCATTGAGGGAAAATATGCTAAAATGGACACAGCAAGCCAGAAAATCAACTTGGTCCTCAAATCACACACGTCTTCACACGTCGAGAAAAGAGAACTTTCTTCAGTCAACTTCACAGCCAATCCTATACCCGGTGGGGTGGCATGGGACAATACTGATTATGAAATCTAAGGTCCGGTTGAAATCCTGAAGTATCCACATCAAATCAAGATCTCATTGAGTGACTTTGTAAAACCAAGCTCATTTGCTGATGATTGGGACTTTGAAAGTATTAATGATATGATGTCTGACCTAGTAATGTCTGCTAAATTTACAAAACATGATTATTTGCAGGGTTCGTCTAATTATGATAAGATGTTCTGCTATAATCACTTTGGTAACCATTATCTGCATAAATCTGCACAACCTAGAAATGTTTTAAATTATAATCAATGGGAACACTGTGCAACCCCTCCAAAAGGTAGCTCAAGAACTTTTTATGACAAATATTCATATTTTTCAGGGTTCAACACAAGTAATGCAGAAACATTTTATTTCAAATTGTCAAATAAGACCGGTACGAAGACCATGCTTACAAACACTAAATTGATATATTCAGACTCATTTTTTGAGCAAATGAGTACATTTGGTTTTGATTATTGGGACAAAAATGTTGAAGTAAAAAGTGTTTGGGGTACAAAAGAATGGCAAGTACAAGGTATAGAATCATTGTTTAGAGCCTGCATGATCCCAGAACAAATTATATTTTTGAATGACACTATTCAACAAACTACCTGTCTTGGCCTAGCCAAAATCAAAGACTTAAACAAACCGTCTATTCCAAAGCCAACAATGAACAGTAATAGCTCTACAGATGAGGAGATAGACGTAAACCATATATTAAGCCAAAACAGAACACATCCTGATTGGAAACAGTGGTTGATCTGGCCCACAGATACTAATAACTGTCAAGACAGATTCCTGAACAAAATACAGGGGTTCACATTGACCAGGCCAGACCCTAGATATTCCCAAAGACAACACCCAGGGATAATTACCACGTACAGTGTGGGCAAGCTCTGCCTTCAATGGCTACAAACATCCACACTGGCAGAAATTAAGCAACACCTAACTTTACTTACTGATGGTGCTGACTTGCGTGATTTCATTATGGGACCGCGCAAACAGCGTCAGAAACGCTTCATAGCAGCCTTTCTATATGCAGCTTATAACGAAGCCTGGAAAATAACTCAAATTGAAACATCAGAGAGAATACGGGAAATTGACCGTATTAATTTGGAAAGATCACTTTCTGTAGTGGACAATGGGTTAATGACTCTGTCCTCCAGAATATACTCTTTGGACAGCATTGTGTCTTCAGCAATCGACATAATATCGCAAGACTTACTGTTGTTACAACACGGTCAGTCCCAATTGCGTTCTATTGTACAGCTTGACTGGACGTTACAAAATCTGCGTTCAGGCTATGTGCCTTGGCGTTTAATCAACACAACGTCACTATTCAATATCTTTAACCTTACTGATAAACAAATCAGTATGGCACAGAAGGGTGCTGATTATACAATCCTGAGCATTGAGAAACTCAAGAGATTACCAGTGACAATGTCAGAACGACCTGTCAGTGAATGGATAATACATGGGATAATTAATATTCCAATATCTACTTTCAGGTTTCAATACTGCCAAAAATATATACAGGCTGGCATGTACGAAAAATTGGGAAAAGGGTACATTAAGTCAACATGGAACTTGCCCTATTCACATGCATGTGTCAGTAATAAAGGCCAGAAAGTGTTTCTTAGTGGCAATAATTGTGCGATGTCACTAAGCGGTACACTTCTGTGTAATGGTATTAGTTTACACGGAGCCTGTGAAGGGTCCTCAAATAACCTTTCATGCCACCAGCTAGGCACACCTGCAACACAAATAGAACCTTTCTTTAGGAGACTATCGAACGGGAGTTACATTGTAATTGTAGACCGCAGATGTTGTAGTTTGGTGCCCGGAATACCTTATCTCATAACTAGGACTGCGAAGGTCATGTGCTGTGAACGAGTATTGTCCCCCAGCGCAATGCCAGACAGGGAGGCAAGGTTATGGCCGAATTTGAAAATTGCTTCTATTCGAATTGATACTTTAAGCAGAATGAAAACAGTGCTCCTTCAGACGCCGACCAGGCTCACGTCATCAAAAGAAACGTATGATCTCCAAGTTGCAAGGACAACGGCAGAGATTCATTCATTGTTATCAACTAATTCCCCCATACATTTCGCAGAAATCCTGAACGAAATCTTAAATATTTCTGATACCAGTGGAGTCTCAAATGTATTTAAGACAGTGTTTTCGGGGGCTTTAACACCATTTAAGGCCATCGTTGGTGGACTTCCTCTCCTTTTGGGACTAGTGGCAGGAATCCTATTTTGATCCTGTTATTTCGCTATGGCAGACCGTGTCATAGACAAAACACCTGCGACAAGGGAAGAAGCAATCCTAGCCATTGGATACCGGGACCGGATATCTAAGATCCTTGGGCTATCCCGGCTTAGAGACCTGAACATGACTTGGTTTCTTTCATTTAGACCAATGTGGCAAAGATGTGTTTTACCTGTATTAAGGTGCTTGCTATGCGGAGAAGAATGCGTGTTGGACACCTGTCTGACGCTACAATCGGATGCGCCAATGGATGCAGAAACTTTGTTGGGTCCGGTCACGGCTCATGCATTGTGCTGTCCCCAGCGGCTACCAATCCTGATGACGGCATTCGTGGAAACTTCACCACTACGATTGAGGGGTAGTGAGGTTCAAGATGAAAGCAGCATCGATCAGGTACGACCTTCTGTCAGCTATGCTGATCAAAACATCAATGGAGGCAATCATGCTCATGAATGCATGGTGACCACTTTTTCAGAGTTAGTGGAACTTTCACAGGAAGCTGTTGACAGCTTTTTCGACAGTCTAAATGATAGGATGTTCTCACCAGAGCAGAAATAATGACTTTTGAGCAAGCTAGCACGCGGCGTTCCAACCACCATGAATTTGGCCTTCAACTTTAATGATAAAGTAACGTGAACAATTTTTTCTCCAGTCTACGGACAGCAGATTTTTTCACAACCCCCAAAATATTTTTATGTTTTTTTCGGGACACTTATCTTCTGCTTAAAGTAGAAACTATTCTTAGAGAACTAAATTTCTATTTTAGGAACTTTAGAGACATTAGCTGTCTTCTGGCATGTTCATGGATATTTTATTTTGTGATGAAATGGTCTCGCATTTTTTCTTCTGTATTAAGAGCCATTTCATGTGTTATTTTCATATCTTATTAATAATGATGTATAAATATGCGTGATTAATTTAGCATTCCTCTACTGCTTATGTGCATATAGTGCATATGATTATATTTTTCTCGTGTATTACATAATTTCGAAATGCATATGGATGTATTTTGGGGTGGTACGGTATACACATACGTCACTGTATATTTACTATGCCTAGATTTGTAAACATGGACATAGTCTGCGTGGAGTGGGTGTGATGTATTCCTATAGGTTCTGTATCGATCCCCCTATTCCTGACCCTGTTCTGGTTATCAATTAACTAGCAGCCATCCCACGATGCAAAAACCGTTATCTGATTAAGCCACACCACGGCACAGGAACGCGTTATCTGATTAGGTCATAACGCTTGCCATCTAATTAGGCAAGCACTATTCCCTCAGCCCCTGATAAGGCATACGGAGTTCTCAAAACAAATCAAACCTATGACAACCTGGGAAATCCCTGCGGCCATTGTTTTGATTTCACCAAGAACTTCAGTAAAGAATGTGCTAACGACCAGTTCGTATGACATCCTTATTGACGTATCTATGTCCATCCTTACGTCAATCTCGGCACCTTACAGGTATAAATATTACCGACATTGCCTTAAGCAAACACACGCGGTGGTGAGGAGATCGGAGCAGCGAGACTTGCCGAAGAGGCCATCACAGAGCGGACCCCGCTGGCGCTGCCCCGCCTTCCTGACGCGCTGAGAACGAGACGCTGCTTTCTCCTGCCGAGAAATCCAGCTCCGGCGATTCCAAGCAGCCCTTGCAGGCAGCCTGGAATATCGAGACCAAAGACTAGAGATACCAGCCCTCAACCATTCTAGATCTCAGGTACAGAACTGAATAACCCCTTACAGAGAATTCTTGAGTCAGTCACTTGGCAAAACAAACTTCACTTAAACTGCTACTTATCTACTCCCGCCCACGTATTAGGCTTAGGTCAGGTACACCGGGGTAGGCGTAGTTAGAAGCACCAGTTGAGTACGATTAGTCAAATGTATATATGTATGTATCTATTTTATCCATTTTAAATATCTTATGGCTTAGAAACCATATCAATGCTTTCACAGTATTATTTTATACTTCTGCTTTTATTGTATGCACTTTACTTAACCATAAGTATTGCAATAATATCGATTCATTTCTCTTGTACGAGAAAAGAGACTGATCAATAAATAACATCTTTTATTGAACACGCCCGTCTCTTCCTTTTCTCTACAATCTGGTGAAACTAAGAATGCACTGAACTGACTGAGTAAAATAAGTTGTCTTTTGTTTTCACACGACTCTAGAGATACACTCTTGATTAGGGGAGAGCAAAGTTGTCATGTTCTATGGTTGTCAGAAACTAAATCCCTTCTTGTCTATCCAGGGAGGTTAAACTCCTCCTTGCCTATTCGAGAAAGTTTCTAGTGAACTCTGAGCTAGCTGGCAAACCCAAAACTTTAAGTCTAATATCGTCAGTAGAAGACCTAGTTAACCTCCGTCCTAGGTCTATACTATTAAAGGTATTATTCCAATGCGCAGAGCCTATTGGGATAATAGGAACTACACTACAACGTGAGTATTCCATTGCACAGCACGTATTTAATAAGCATCTTTTTCAGCCAGGACTTGTCAACAGTATTTCAATCTTCCGTGGTTCAAATCATCATCGGGACAAAACAATAAGTGAGCATGAAAAAGAAGATTGCTGCCTAGAAAAAAAAGGTGATAATCGGGGTTTAATCAAAAATAATTTCTATGCAACCTAATTGAATTAGGAAGATAGGCCATATCAATAATGCCTGTGATGAATTCCAGAGTAATCTGTAAGAACAGTTTGGCGAAAATAAACAAAAAGAACATTTTTGCTGGGTGGGTGTGAAAGAGCGCACAGGTGACACACCTAAGTTAGATAGGCAGAGAAAGTAACAGATGTATCTGGAGAAGGCCTGCTCTTGTAAAATCAAAACAAGGAGATAAGCACTTGGTTTGTGAAACTCTAGAGTACAAAAAACAAATGCAGCCTAAAAAATACTTGCAGATAGTGGTGGATAGTTTCTTTTGTCCGCATGAGGGGGAAGCACAAGAAACAGCGCTATAAAGTCGCTGTGAAATGTAGAAAGCTTATCCAGGAGAAAATGAGGAACTAGTTATTTAAGCGAGTTAGCAGAGTATGTTGACAAGCACGAAGAGGGAATGGGTATGTCATACCTGTAGGAGGTGAATCCTATGCCAGGGAAGCAGTGTCACAGTATGAAGCACAGTTAAATCGAATTCCCTGGGTGTGCGCTGAAGCAGCATATAAACGGGGCTGATGTGACGGCATTCAGTGTGGGGTGCATCAAACAACGAATGCGCACGCTTCAGGCCAAGAAATACTGAGAGGAGTATTAAAAGGACATATATCTGCTGTGTATAACTTGCTTAAGAAGGGGGCTGACGTGATGGTGTTCTGTGTCTGGCGTGTAAAGCATGTGTACTAAATAAAGAAATGTTCAATTGCTCCAGAAAAATATGTAATGTTGAACTGGTCATCAAGTCTTACAGTGATTAAGAATTCTCCAATTCAAAAACAGCTGGTAAGCTAGATGGACATAATTCTTTGCACAGTATTATGACTTACGTTCATGGTTCAAAGAGTGCGTTGGCGGACGCTCTATCCCATCATTATTCCGAGTCATCATTTACTTATGATCAGTCTGTAATTCCTTCTCATTGCATCAAGATGGCACAAAAACAGATGGATATGGATATGGAGGAGCTATAAGATCTTTTACCTAAGTTCCCTATAAATAGAATTGATTAACTATATTTCAGCCCAGCCAACAGGCTATTTTGTTTTGTGATGTATTCCTATAGGTTCTGTATCGATCCCCCTATTCCTGACCCTATTCCGGTTAACAAACTAACAAGTTAACTAGCAGTCATCCCATGAGGCAGAAAACCCCCATGATGCAGGAACCGTTATCTGATAAAGCCACACTACGGCACAGGAACGTGTTATCTGATTAGGTCATAACGCTTGCCATCTAATTAGACAAGCGATATTCCTCCAGCCCCTGATAAGGCATACGGAGTTCTCATAACAAATCAAACCTATGACAGACCTGGGAAAAACCCTGCGGCCATTGTTTTGATTTCACCGAGAACTTCAGCAAAAGAATGTGCTAACGACCTGGTCGTATGACATCCTTATTGACGTATCTATGTCCATCCTTACGTCAATCTCGGCACCTTAAAGGTATAAATATTACCGATATTGCCCTATGCAAACACGCGGTGGTGACGAGGACGGAGCAGCCAGACTTGCCGAAGCACAGAGCAGAGCAGACCCCGCTGGCGCAGCCCCGCCTTCTTGACGCGCTGAGATCGAGCAGCTGCCTATTTCTCCTGCCGAGAAATCCAGCTCCGGCGCTTCCGGGTGGCCCTCGCAGGCAGCCTAGAATATCGAGACCAGAGACGAGAGATACCATCACTCATCCATCCTAGATTCAAGGTACAGAACTGAATAACCCCTCGCAGAGAATTCTTTAGTCAGTCACTTGGCAAAAACAAACTTAACTTAAACTGTAACTTTCTATTCCCGCCTACGTATTAGGCTTAGGTCAGGTACACGGGGTAGGCGTATTTAGAAACACCAGTTGAGTACGTTTAGTCAAATGTATATGTGTATGTAATATATTTTATTCATTTTAAACCTTCATATGGCTTAGAAACCATATCAATGTTTTTACAGTATTATTTTATACTTCTGCTTCTAATGTATGCACTTTACTTAGCTATAAGTATTGCAATAATATCGATCCATTTCTCTTGTACGAGAAAAGAGACTGATCAATAAATAACATCTTTTATTGAACACGCCCGTCTCTTCCTTTTCTCTACACTCTGATGAGACTAAGAATGCACGTACTGACTGAGTAAAATAAATTGCCTTTTGTTCACACGACTCTCGAGATACACTCTTGATTAGGGGAGAGCAAAGTTGTCATGTTCTATGGTTGTCAGAAACTAAATCCCTTCTTGTCTAATCAGGGAAGTTAATTCCTCCCTGAACATTCGAGAAAGTTTCTAGTGAACTCTGAGCTAGCTGGCAAACCCAAAACTTTAAGTCTAATATCGACAGTAGTAGACCTAGTTAACGTCTGGTCTAAGCCTATACTATTGAAGGTATTATTCCAATGCGCAGAGCCTATTGGGATAATAGGAACTACACTACATGGCGCCCAACGCGTTTGGAAGGGCGATAAAACTAACGTAAGACATTTAGAGTAACTCAGTCGTGCTTTCTCACTCAGACCCCTTTTCCCCATAATACTCCAAAGACGTCTGGAGTGGGTGAAAGGTAATATCCTCCAAAACCTCGCAGGAGGAAACTCCTATGTATGGTTCTTGGTTTAGTCAACGTTGAAGGATAAACAGTTCCAAAATATTGTGCATCTAATCTTTTGTTTCCATAAGAAACCTGATCTGCAAACAAACAAAATAACCTTCTGGACAGTACAATGTCAGACAGTGAAGGAGAAAGAGAGGCAGTTAGATTAGCAACTGAACTCGCAGCAGCTGATGCTGCACTGCAAGACGCAGACCAGGATATAATACTCATCCCGGTCATCAAAAGGAAATCTATAACCTTAAAACTTATAGAAAATGGACTGACACCTAGAGGTGGCACAGTCATATTCGTAATTGAGGCACACGAATATCGGCAGACAGAGGTATACTATTCATGGATACATTTTCCAGCAGCAAATGCTGTAACAAAGTACTTCCACTATTACAAAATAGAGGAACCTCCTGAAATGTACACTCCTTTCGAGGAGGTGGAAGTACCACTTAAATTTCAAGAGCATTTGCTCTTATTTAATGGCGCCCTAAAACACAATAATCACATCACCAGGCTCGGTCCTTTAGGTAGACCAGGAGCAACGTGGCCGGTCCTAGCCGGATACACACCACATCCAGACATCAATGGGATGTCTGCAGCAGAGCTTTTAGCACAGCTAAAACAATTAATAAAAATACATAGACAATTAGTCCAATATGTGATGCGGACTTCAACAATTCAGCCAGCGATTAAAATTCCACAGCTGACCCCTCACCAGGGGAACACAAATAAAATTACACCACAGAACATACAGTCCTGCCTAGGTAAAGTACCGGCTAAACGGGAACAAATGCCATTCTGGCTAGCACAGAAAATCACCCAAATAGAGGCGGTGTTTCCTGACACCACCCCGTTAGAAAAACACAGGATTCTGACTATCTGTCTTCCAATGGGAATCGCACCACACATTGAGGACTGTGACACTTGGGGTACAGTCTTTGCTTCCATCTACACAAAAACGCACGGTGTTCCATCCATTTCGGTAATACCAGATGTGCTAAAACAAATTCAAGACGAATACGGTCCAGAACCCGCTTTAACTCTTGGTATGAAATTACTAAAAGACTTCAAGCAGGTCTCGGCTATATTATTAGCCAACATAAAGGGAGAAGCAGCAAACGTGGCGATCCGCCAAAGGTTAAAAGAAACCGATATAGCAGACTAACCAGCTGAAATTGCCAGAATCATAGAAAAATCCTATGAGGAACTAGGTAGAGATAGTTTAGGTGGAATACCAGTAAAACCACAACTGATTGAAAGTCCTGAAAAAATATTTTTTAATAATAATTCAACATCACAGAAAAAGAGCTGGGATGGAAACAAACAATCCAATCCTAAAGAAAAGAAATTCCAGTCCAGAGGAAGGTCTCCTAGGCGAAGAGAAAAATCTCCGAACCAAAGACACAGGTCACCCCAGAGTGACCCCTCTGGGAAAAGATATAACCTTAGAAATAGGGATAATATAAAAAAGCCTGATAGATATCAAGACATTGATACACGTCCCTCTCAATCTTTTCAGACTTCCTCGCAGAAATCGGAAAGAAGAGGACGATCAGAACAAAGAGAAGAGCACGCCAAGACAAGGAACCTGCTCAGCTAAAATAGAAATTACAATTTCCAAAAAAGAAGGTAGCCAGTATCAAGGTAGTTAACAATGCCGAGAATACTGAGGACACAACTGAAAAACGGAGAATGGGCTCGGACAATGCTAGACAGCGCAGCAGAAGTGAGCATAGCTCGCAAAGTCCTTATGAATCATCTGGAGACAGTGGACACGAATGAATATCTTCAAGTGGAAACTGCAGACACCAGAATTAGCAAACCCCACAAAATATATGAAATAACATTACGTATAGAGGGGGATAAGACTAGAAAAATAAGGGGACTATTTTGGGATAATCTCTCCAAGGGCTATGACATCCTTCTAGCTGAAAAAGACTGGCCACCAGAGTTTGTCAGGGAGTGCCCTCATGGCGAAGAAATAATTATGCCTGCCTTCTCAAATCAGATCCCAATTCATAAAAAATACACACTTGCTAGAAAGTGGGCAGTAGCTCTAGCTCCTGCTTTATATAAAAATCACGTAGGATGGGATGAGGACTTTCCTCCTCACAAAATCCAGTTAAAATCACAACCTACTGCACAAAGGCAGTACCCAATTAAGCAAGAAGCTAAAAAACAGGTAAAAGAAATTCTAGATCAGCTAGAATACCAGGGGGTGATTGAAACTTGCACCTCACAAATGAACAACCCTTTGTTTCCGGTCTCCAAACCAGACAATTCATATCGTCTAGTTTTGGATTACCGACACCTTAACTCATGTTGCAAAACTTTTGCAGTGCAAAACTCGCATAGTGCTGCACTAATGAATAACATAGTGCGCAAAAAATACAAAACAACCTTAGACATCTCTAATGGATTCCTTTGTCAGAACATAGCACCAGAGAGCAGATATTTGTCTGCATTCTCAATAAATGGCACTCAAAAACAATTCTGTCGGTTAGCCCAGGGGTACAAAAACAGCCCGGGAGTATTCTCAGCGAGAGTAACAGAATTACTACAAACATATGATGATGAAGCATTATCGTATGTCGACGACATATACTTAACAGATGATGACTTGGAGACTCACTTGAAGAGAGTGAACACCATAATACTTGGGTTCGCAGCAGAGGGTTACAAATTCAACTTTAAAAAATCCAGAATTGCCCATCTGACAGTCCTATTCTTAGGATATGAATTATCAAGTGAAGGCAAAAGCCTGGCAGACAATTTCCTAGAAAAATGTGCCGTACTCCAAGCACCTAGAACACTAAAAAACCTACAGTCAATTCTAGGCTTCCTAAATTTCGGAAGAACATACATTGCAAATTACTCAGAAAGGGTAAAACCCCTTTATGATCTAATAAAACCAGATTTTAAAAGAACCAATTGGACTCAAATACACACAGAGATTTTGAGATCCTTACAAACAGACATGCTAATTAAAACAAAATTAGAAACACGTGATAACACACGCAATCTTGTGATTCGAGTCATCCCAGGAAGATGCGGATTCACATACCTGACCTCTAATGAGGGAGAAAAGGTACCAATTGCATTCAAATCACACTTGTACACTAAAGCTGAAATGAAATTCAGCCCAACGGAAAAAATTCTAACTGCAACACAGACAGCTATAGCAAAAGAACGAGCCCTGGCACAAGGTAAACGAATATTAATCGTGACACCGATACCAGCCCTAGAGGCGGTAACAAAGGCAAGCATTCCAAATGCTAAAGCGCTCCATCCGAGATGGATACAATGGGCTAATTCTCTTGCTGCAACAGACGTGGCATACGAATTTGATCCTAACTTAAAAACACAAGAATTTCTCCAATATGAATTTGAATGTCCTCCGCCAACCGAAATTCTGCCTCTAGAACATTACGGCTGTATAATATATACAGACGGATCAGCACAACCCGCAGTAGGGGGTAAACAAGCCTACAGTGCTGCGTGCGCGATCGTTAAAGGTCGCTGGCACGAAGGGACATTTAAACCAGCTATCACTAAAACACAATCTTTAGGAGATTGTACAGCTCAGCGAGCTGAACTACTGGCGTTTAAGATGGCGCTTGAAAATACCGATCGAGAATTCCCCACACTCATAGTGTGCGATTCGTATTATTGCGTTCAGTCTTACAATGAATACTTGCAGATCTGGCTTCAGAATGGTTTCAAGGATGCGAAAGGTGGCACAATCAAGCATAAAATGCTCTGGGAACAAGTAGTTCTTTTACAAAAAGAACTACCAAAGACTCACGTGATACATACACTGAGTCATCAACGTGATGGCGTTCACGTTGCAGGGAATTCATTGGCTGATGAGGCCGCGAAGACAGCTGTGCAAACGGCTTCCGTAGCTGCCATCACACGGTCAAAAACAAAAATAGACAGCGAAATATTACAGGCTGTCAGCGCTACAGAAAAGGATTCGATAGAAACACTCCCGAAAGGCTTTCCAGTAAAATACTCATACATAACTGATGCAAACTCCGTCCCTTTTGCTCGAATCCCTGGAGTGGGGGATAGAGTGATTCCAAACATGGACAGGAGAAACTTGTTAATCGCAGACACACATATGGGCGAGGGTCTCAGACACCTCAAACTAAAAGATTCTCTGGAAGAATTACAATCAAGGTACTGGTGGCCAGGCATGAGCCTGCATCACACCATGTTTGTAAAAAACTGCCCAAACTGCAACAGAAATCGCAGTGGGGAGAGAAACAGTGTAATACCTCGTCGTTTCACTCCAGAAAAAATCAAGAGTAAAAAGCAAGGCTTGCGATTAACATATACAGGCTAGTTTCCACTTATAATGTAGATCACCAGCACTCAGCTGACGTCTGGACTGTTATACAAAGATTTGCGAGTCTAAATGGCATATACGCTAAGAGCATGCTACGTTTGATCATTGTTTTCACTCTAGCCTTCCAGCCTGATGGGAAACATGACCAAATGAGCATAGCACAGCGGGAATCTTCTCACTTCCTTCCTGAGGGATACGGGATGGTGTAAAGAAAAAACCAAGGCATAAAGCAATCTATAACGGAAAGGATATTAGGTTCGGGAGCTGGGTGGGTCAAACATCTAATAAGTGTCCAACGTAGTCTAAATAACTTGCCAAGAAATTCTCTGAAGGGATTCAGTCCGTACGAATTATTATTTGGAACTAGGATGTTAATCTCTGACCTTGACAGTCAAACTTCAGTGGTGAAGGAAAAAAGCTTTGATATCATAGACCGTTTGGCTATTTTGCAGGACTTAAATGAAACAAGAAAAGACCTGAGCAACATAAAGTTGAAACAGCAGCCAACAACCACTGAAGAACCACCACCTGTCCCAGCAAGACCTGTCTGGATTCCAAAAGTCGGGGATCTAGTCAGAGAAAAGATCGCGGTAAAGAAGGAATTTGGGCCTTCTTACAGAAAAGCAGTTCCTGTCTTGTCTGTCAACGGGACAAGATCAGTTGTACTACCGCCACTTGCTGGTAAAAAGGAGAACCGAGTTGTATCCATCGACCTGGTAAAACCACAATCATGTGGCCGATAACAAATAGTAGGCCAAGTGGACTCCCAATAAGTAGCAGAACACCAAGGTTTGCTACCAGTACAGAGGTCCTAACAAAGAGGCTAATCACATTCGAAATGCCTACAGAAGAACAACAAGGACTATGCAACAATGCAATGGAACTTAGACCTCTGAAAACCCAAATAAAAACATTTAGCAGAGACACACCAATCTACAATGAAGTACCAAATGATAATGCAAGAAACAGTAATCCTGAAGCAATTGGAACTATTGACAGAACTGCATCCGGCTACTTCATAAACTTCGATGATTCCTCTGAAGGCTTCAGTGAATCAAAGACACAGCCATCATCAAAAACCTTTAAAGATAAAGCTAAAGAACTTTTGAAACAACTGAAAGAAACATATCTGATTTCTCCATGGATCGAATTTTGGGTGGGTTTTGGTGCATTTATCCTCATACTTTGGCTCATCATGATACTAACATTGGGACGCTTCATTGAGGGAAAATATGCTAAAATGGACACAGCAAGTCAGAAAATCAACTTGATCCTCAAACCACACACATCTTCACACGTCGAGAAAAGAGAACTTTCTTCAGCCAACCTCACAGCCAATCCTATACCGGGTGGGGTAGCATGGGACAACACTGACTACGAAATCTATGGTCCGGTTGAAATCCTGAAATATCCACACCAAATTAAGATCTCATTGAGTGACTTTGTAAAACCAAGCTCATTTGCTGATGATTGGGACTTCGAAAGCATTAATAATATGATGTCTGACTTAGTAATGTCTGCTAAATTTACCAAACATGATTATTTGCAGGGTTCTACAAATTATGATAGTATGTATTGCTACAACCACTATGGTAACCATTTTTTACATAGATCTGCACAACCTAGAAATGTTTTAAATTATAATCAATGGGAACATTGTGCAACACCTCCAAAAGGAAGCTCAAGAACCGTTTACGACAAATATTCATACTTTTCAGGTTTTAACATAAGTAATGCTGAAACATTTTATTTCAAATTGTCAAATAAGACAGGGACGAAGACCATGATAACCAACACAAAATTGATATATTCAGACTCATTCTTTGAACAAATGAATACTTTTGGTTTTGATTATTGGGACAAAAATGTTGAATTGAAAAGTGATTGGGGCACAAAAGAATGGCAAGTACAGGGTATAGAATCTTTGTTTAGAGCCTGCATGATCCCAGAACAAATTATATTTTTAAATGACACTGTTCAACAAACCACCTGTCTTGGCCTAGCCAAATTCAAAGAATTAAATAAACCGTCTATTCCAAAACCAACAATGAACAGCAATAGTTCTACAGAAGAAGAGATAGACGTAAATTATGTATTAAACCAAAACAGAACACATCCAGATTGGAAACAGTGGTTGATCTGGCCCACAGATACTAATAACTGTCAAGACAGATTCCTGAACAAAACACAGGGGTTCAAAATGACCAGGCCAGACCCTAGATATCCTCAAAGACATCACCCAGGGATAATAACCACCTACAGTGTGGGCAAATTATGCCTTCAATGGCTGCAAACTTCCACACTGGCAGAAATTAAGCAACACCTAACTTTACTTACTGATGGTGCTGACTTGCGTGATTTCACTATGGGACCACGCAAACAGCGTCAAAAGCGTTTCATAGCAGCCTCTGTATATGCAGCATACAATGAGGCCTGGAAGGTTACTCAAATTGAGACAGCAGAGAGAATACGGGAAATTGACCGTATTAATTTGGAAAAATCACTTTCTGTAGTGGACAATGGGTTAATGACTCTGTCCTCCAGAATTTTTTCTTAGGACAGCATTGTGTCTTCAGCAATCGACATATTATCGCAGGACTTACTGTTATTACAACACGGTCAGTCCCAATTGCGTTCTATTGTACAGCTTGGCTGGACGTTACAAAATCTGCGTTCAGGCTATGTGCCTTGGCGTTTAATCAACACAACGTCACTATTCTATATCTTTAACCTTACTGATAGACAAATCAGTATGGCACAGAAGGGGGCTGATTATACAATCCTGAGCATTGAGAAACTTGAGAGATTACCAGTGACAATGTCAGAACGACCTGTCAGTGAATGGATAATACATGGGATAATAAATATTCCACTATCAACCTTCAGGTTTCAATACTGCCAAAAATATATACAGGCTGGCATGTACGAAAAATTAGGAAAAGGGTACATAAAAACAACATGGAACCTGCCCTATTCGCATGCATGTGTCAGTAATAAAGGACAGAAAGTGTTTCTTAGTGGCAATAATTGTGCAATGTCACTGAGCGGTACACTTCTGTGTAACGGAATTAGTTTGCATGGAGCCTGTGAAGGGAACTCAAATAACCTTTCATGTCACCAGCAAGGCGCACCTGCAACAGAGATAGAACCATTCTTTCAAAGACTCTATAATGGGAGTTACATTCTAATTGTAGATCGCAGATGTTGTAGTCTTATGCCCGGGACTCCTTATCTCGTAACTACGACTGCGAAGGTCAAGTGCTGTGGACACTCATTGTTCCCCAGCTCCTTTCCAGACAGGGAGGCAAGGGCATGGCCCAACTTGAAAATTACTTCTATTCGAATAGATACTTTAAGCAGAATGAAAACAGTGCTTCTTCAGACGCCGACAAGGCTCACGTCATCAAAAGAAACGTATGATCTCCAAGTCGCAAGGACGACTGCAGAGATACATTCATTGTTATCAACTAATTCCCCCATACATTTCGCAGAAATCCTGAATGAAATCTTAAATATTTCTGATACCAGTGGAGTCTCAAAAGTATTTAAGACAGTATTTTCGATGGCATTAACACCATTCAAAGCCATACTGGGTATTTTTCCAGATTTCGTCCATTCGATTTTTGGCGGACTTCCCCTCATTTTAGGACTGATTGCAGGAATCCTATTCCTACTCCTTATATTTCGTTATGGCAAACCATGTCACAGACAGAACACCTGCGACAAGGGAAGAAACAATCCTAGCCATTGGATACCGGGACCGGATATCAAAAATCCTGGGAATATCCCAGCTTAGAGACCTGAACATGACTTGGTTTCTATCATTTCGACCAATGTGGCAACGATGTGTTTTACCTGTATTAAGGTGCCTGCTATGCGGAGAAGAATGCGTGTTAGACACCTGTCTGACGCTACAATCGGATGCGCCAATGGATGCAGAAACATTGTTGAGTCCAACAAAGGCTCACGCTTTGTGCTGCCCTCAAAGGCTACCAATCCTGATGACGGCATTCGTGGAAGCTTCACCACTACGATTAAGGGGTAGTGAAGTTCAAGATGAAAGCAGCATCGATCAGGTACGACCTTCTGTCAGCAATCCAAATCAGAATGTCAATGGAGACAATCATGCGCATGAATGCATGGTTACCTATTTCCGAGTTAGTGGAACTCTCCCAGGAAGCTGTTGACAACTTTTTCGAAAGCCTAAATGATATGATGTTCTCACCAGAGCAGAAATAGAGACTTTTGAGCAAGCTCGTACACGGCGTTCCCTGAATTTGGCCTTCAACTTTAATAATAAAGTCACATGAACAATTTTCCCTCCAGTTCACGGACAGCAATTTTTTCAGCAGCCCCAAAATATTTTTGCATATTTTTCGGGACACTATCTTCTGCTTAAAGTAAGAACTATTCTTAGAGAACTAAGATTTCTAAATTTAGATAGCTTATAGACATTAGCTGCCCGCTGGCATGTTCATAGTTATTATTATTCTGTGATGAAATGGTCTCGAACCTTTTTTCTGTATTAAGAGCCATTTCATGTGTAAATTTTCATATACAAAATAGCAATAATGTATACAAATGCGTGATTACTTTAGCATTATTCTACAGCTTGAGTGCATACTATACATATGACTGCATTTTTCCGTATATTTGATAATTTCAAAATGCATTTATGTATTTTGGGGTGGTAAGGTATACACAATACTCTATAGTATGTTTTACTATGCATAGATTAGTAAATATGTCCATAGTTAGCGTGGAGTGGGTGTGATGTATTCCTATAGGTTCTGTATCGATCCCCCTATTCCTGACCCTATTCCGGTTAACAAACTAACAAGTTAACTAGCAGTCATCCCATGAGGCAGAAAACCCCCATGATGCAGGAACCGTTATCTGATAAAGCCACACTACGGCACAGGAACGTGTTATCTGATTAGGTCATAACGCTTGCCATCTAATTAGACAAGCGATATTCCTCCAGCCCCTGATAAGGCATACGGAGTTCTCATAACAAATCAAACCTATGACAGACCTGGGAAAAACCCTGCGGCCATTGTTTTGATTTCACCGAGAACTTCAGCAAAAGAATGTGCTAACGACCTGGTCGTATGACATCCTTATTGACGTATCTATGTCCATCCTTACGTCAATCTCGGCACCTTAAAGGTATAAATATTACCGATATTGCCCTATGCAAACACACGCGGTGGTGACGAGGACGGAGCAGCCAGACTTGCCGAAGCACAGAGCAGAGCAGACCCCGCTGGCGCAGCCCCGCCTTCTTGACGCGCTGAGATCGAGCAGCTGCCTATTTCTCCTGCCGAGAAATCCAGCTCCGGCGCTTCCGGGTGGCCCTCGCAGGCAGCCTAGAATATCGAGACCAGAGACGAGAGATACCATCACTCATCCATCCTAGATTCAAGGTACAGAACTGAATAACCCCTCGCAGAGAATTCTTTAGTCAGTCACTTGGCAAAAACAAACTTAACTTAAACTGTAACTTTCTATTCCCGCCCACGTATTAGGCTTAGGTCAGGTACACGGGGTAGGCGTATTTAGAAACACCAGTTGAGTACGTTTAGTCAAATGTATATGTGTATGTAATATATTTTATTCATTTTAAACCTTCATATGGCTTAGAAACCATATCAATGTTTTTACAGTATTATTTTATACTTCTGCTTCTAATGTATGCACTTTACTTAGCTATAAGTATTGCAATAATATCGATCCATTTCTCTTGTACGAGAAAAGAGACTGATCAATAAATAACATCTTTTATTGAACACGCCCGTCTCTTCCTTTTCTCTACACTCTGATGAGACTAAGAATGCACGTACTGACTGAGTAAAATAAATTGCCTTTTGTTCACACGACTCTCGAGATACACTCTTGATTAGGGGAGAGCAAAGTTGTCATGTTCTATGGTTGTCAGAAACTAAATCCTTTCTTGTCTAATCAGGGAAGTTAATTCCTCCCTGAACATTCGAGAAAGTTTCTAGTGAACTCTGAGCTAGCTGGCAAACCCAAAACTTTAAGTCTAATATCGACAGTAGTAGACCTAGTTAACGTCTGGTCTAGGCCTATACTATTGAAGGTATTATTCCAATGCGCAGAGCCTATTGGGATAATAGGAACTACACTACAGTTTCACCGAAGGGCTTCCGGTTGGATATTATGAAATATAGTTATGATTCAGCTGTTTCTGATCATAGAGTAATTTCTGGATCAGGTTTTGCAGTCTTTCTAGTGGCTATCTGTTCAATTCGATGTACAGAAATATGTTCTTGCTTGTCCGAATTTGTATCTAGGATAACTTCTTGCATCCCAAGCTTTTCAAATATTTGCTGCCCTTACCACTGGCTTAGACTTTTTACACATTTCTTAACAGATCTTCCACCATCGAAAGGGATACTGAGGCAGATGGTTATGAGATACCGTCTCAGAGATGGTTCATTTTTGTCCTGTCTAAATTGCCAACAACTAAATAAATGGCCCAGTCATTTTTGACTGAAATTTTTCATCGCTAGGGGCTACCTTGTACTATAATTCTGATTGAGGCACCCAATATCCTTCACATTATTAGAATGTTCGGAGCAATATTTGTGAGGTACTGCAGTGCTGCTCAAAACAGATGAGCTTTCATTAACCATATGCCACAGTTTCTTAAAACAATGCAACTTGTAGTGCGGTCATAGCTTCACGTTTCATATGTATGCAAGGTTTTCATCCAAAAGTTTTGTTCCATCTTCTCTTATTGAACCTTTGGTCCCACCAGCTATTGTTTATTTAAATCGGTTCCAGAAGCATACACAACTTGTTTTTTAAAGTATGGGTTCTAATAATGTTGAGTATGAAATAATATGCTGATCAATCAAAACATCAAATCTTGCTTTCTTTTTACATAGAAAAATGTTTGTCTGTCTTCTAGTTTTCTTCCTGTCCATACATTACTAGTAAAACATAAACCACAATTGTTGATCCATTTTTAATAAACCATCAGATCAGTCCTATGTTTTTTGGTTGATGTTTCCTGGAACTAGCAAGATTCATTTTGTCTTAAATGTATCTCAATTGAAGCCATATCTTCCAGATGCTTATCATTGGCTTCATTTAGAACCTCATCTAGTTGTGGTACAAGGACACCTTGAATATCAGGTTCAAGAAATTTGTTACTTACAAATGGTTTGATGTCCGTTTCAAATTTTGATACTTTAGATTGATTATGGTTAAGGTCATGCTCCTTTACTAGTTCACTGTTTCTTTCACTGCCACTCTGATAAACTCCGAGGTTTAGGGAAGGTACACAGTGTTACATCTATTCTCCACCTGGCTTTTCAGGCTTCCATACGCTTGTTACCTGGATGGGTTTCCCATAAATCGCACAAAGCAAGTAGGGTGGCATCAGGGCAAGTTAGTGGCAGGAGGGATATCAACCCTGGGTTTCTTCTTTTATTCAGCAAATACCACAGGTTTCTAGAAAAAGTCTTCATCAAACTTAAAAGCAGCCCGTCCCAAGATGGTGGTCTGTTTTTAGGAGGATTTCTGAGATTCAAGAATTCATAATGTCATAGGGCCTTTTTCTGTGATGTCTATTCCTGTTTGAAGTGTACATATAAAAGAAGCAGTTACAAGTGGAAGATGCGAGCAACATATTTGTTGTCTGATTTTTTTGTTAATATTTTTTTTTGTCATGATCTTCGAATCTGGTTTCTATTTTTCCCCTGATTTTTGCTTCTAGCAGTTTGGATTGTTTCTGCAATCTACTCCTAGATTTGTCTGGTTCTTTTCTGTTTCCAGATCAGGTGAAGTTTGGTGACTTGCTGATTAACACAGTGTTATATTCATCTTCAATCAAAAGCCACAAGATTGCTAACAAATATTTTTTACCCTTGGTTGTTTTTATCCTCTTAAATGGAACCATCCTAAGGAGCATTTTGACATCTTTCATGTCTGTTATTCTTTATAGGGTGTGTGTGGTTACCAGAAGGAGCACCCTTTTTCTTAAGGGAATCACAAAGGGTACTCAGCAGACCTTCTGTGGCCCAGTCTTTGACAGAACCAATTGAAGAATCACAAACCAGCAATCAACAGTATCGGCTGGACACTATTGACTGTCTTGCTCTGATCTGTAGTAGCACATAAAGTTAGGATTGCCTAGACCTATGAATCTTTATCTCTACTTTACTTACAGTGCTACAAGCTTTTTTTTGTCTCTGGTTCCCTTTTCCAAAAAAGTCAGTAATTCTCCTTTCGCTGGGCAGTCTTTTCTCTTGTTTTGTATTCTGCCCCGTTCTCTTCTTTGGTTCAATCTGTTTTATGTTCCCCATTTTCATTTTCCCATCCACTCTTACTCTATTTTTGTTTCTTGCAAAGTCACTTTGATTTGGTCCCTGCTATTCCTGCTACCTTTACTTCATTTGCTTTTCCTTTGTTTCACCTTAAAGACAAATGTTTCTAAATGCATTTGTTTTATGTGCATGAATGCAAAGACTGAATGATAAAAAAGAATCCAGAGTCTAATATAATTAACTAGATAGCACCTTACTTGGCTCCATAGCTCGAGCCGTAACAGCATGACACCATAGTGTTATTTCTGCTAGCTTGGTAACCACACAGTATAATCTTTTATTCCCCCCCCTTTTTTGTATATCACTAGCAGATCAGTTACAGAGTAACAATATGGAAACATTCTGTAGTGATACTTGCCCACCTATCTAGAATAGACTGTTGTCTCCCTTCTGATGTTAAAAACATAGTTCAAGTGTTAGTTCCCCACTAGCAACTTAATAATCATGATCGGAGGTCGTAGGATATGGAATATTTTATTACCACCTCAACGGACTACAACCACCTTGTGGAATACTGGTACTTTACAGTGACTAGAAAATCATGCGAAAAATTAAACAATAATCAAAACGAAAACAATATATTACACTGTGTGTGTGTATATATTATATTATGTGACAACATGTGGGGATTTGAGGCAACTTATTGTTGATTACTAAACAATTTGCCTGTGTAGTGTTTAAATTGTTAAATAATTTGTGTGTCCCCTTTTAAGTGTGGAGGGAATTTTCCCTTTAAATGGCTTGTCTACACACTCAAACTATATGACCCTGTTGAAGGCTTCTGCAGAAACACGTAGGTCTCTTTGTTGCACAGTCTGTGGTATGAACATTTAATAATAGGATACTTACAATCCACTGGTGCCTGGCTGTGCTGCTTTCTTCTATACCCTCGGATCGATGTAAACCCAAAGTGCTCTATTTGTGGTCGAGCAGCCTTAGGCCTAACACAGAGGAGTGTAAGACATTTGTTATACACACAGTGATCAATACATGGCACACGACTCAAAAAGGAGATCCACACCAATTTTAGAAAAACAAGCTTCTTTTACAATTTATTTTAAGATCCAGATGTACGTTAGAAGGCAAGTATTCTTTTCAATAAAAATACTTTTCACTTTAAAAAGTGGGCACTTAGTGCAATTTTTCAGTTCAGCAATGTTAATCTATGGGAGGAAAACAAGAATGCAGTTTTGAAGTTATGTTTTAAAGGTAAGTACATGACTTACAAATCCAGTCTTCAGGGTCTGTGGTCAACATCAGGCACAGTTCAAATTAGTACCAGGACTACACCACCAGCGGCACAGGGGCAGCCGGATGCAGAAGTCAAATTCAGGTCAGGCACCCAAAGTAATCCTAAGGAGACTGGGGATGATCGAAGTTGTCCTGCTCACAGGTAAGTAAAGCGGTGTCAGGGGTCAATGCCCATGTAAATTCTGATGCTCTTGAATTCTGATGAAGGGACACTGTTGGGTAAGCTCCACAGGCCCAGGAGCTTCGGAGGCAGGGATGTCCTTTGGCGTCGGTAAAGTCTTACTAGAGCATGTCGGGGGGATTGTTTGGATTGAGGCTGCAGGTGTGGATGTAGAGTTCGGCAGGGGTCAGCCCACGGTGAACTCTTACTCCCAAACGCTGGGGAACCTTCACAGGATCGATGGTCCACTTGGACTTGGGCAGTGTGCGTCTGGTGCCGAGGTGGGTCCGGTGGCGGTTTTACGGTTCTTCAGGGCAGAGATCTTCGGTTTTAAAGTTGGTTTCTTCTTGGACAGGTCCACTGTCCACGGAAGTTCTTAATCTTTATTGAGGCAGATAGTCCTCCCAGGGTTTTGGAGGTCGCTGGGACCGTAGGATGAGTCGACGGTTTGTAGCAAGGGCAAAAAGCAGCAGACAGGCTGGTAGGGCTGGCTCCAAGTAAGTCACTGGTCCTTCTTTCTTACTGGTGCAGCTCTTTGGTGTCCGTGCTTTGTAGCTCGTCAGGCATCTAACTTTAGGGTCTGAGGATGTCACCCAACGGGTCCAGAAACATGTCTGATGGTAACAGGCTGCCTAAACCCAGTCCGAGACCACTCCAGGGTTCGTAGGTTTTCAGTGGGCACCTCTGAAGTGCTCTCTGGGTACATGTTTTAATAAAGCCAACACTAGCATCAGCGTGGGTTTATTATGGGGAGTTGTTTGGTACCAAACACTTCTGGCTTCAGTGAAGCTATATTGTAGGAGTGTATCTGCTCCTCCAGATATGCCCATACCCGAGATATAGTCCACCCTGCCTTAGGTTTGTAAGGCCTGCCAGAGGTATGACTTACCTATACCTTAGACTGTGCTCCTTGAAATTACACATAGGCAGTGTGCCATGTCGACTTTGTTGTTTTTCTCTGCACCAAGGCATGCAGGCTGCAGAGGCAGTTTGCATGGCCTTGGTGAGGGGTGCTTAGGGGAACTTTTCAATGCCAATGCCCTAGGTACGAAGGCTACCATTTACTTGAGACTTCCGGGGAGGTCTGAAGTGGTGCCAAATGAGATACAGGTTTAGGGAAGGAGGTATGGAACAGGTGACCTTGTTGGCAGAGACCCTGTGCATTTTCAGTTGAAACCACATCGTTTTCCAGGAAAAAAGTGAGGGGCTAACCATGTCAAAAGAGGCACTTTCTCACATCTGGATAGTTAGCATTTTTTGTTTCTTGGAGTAAATATTTGTCATAATACTTGTTAATATATCAACAGTTTGTCAGGTGGTCTGCCAAATGTGATTTTTCTTGGCAAAAAGTTTGAAAAAATTTAAATAATTGACTTTTTATCCTTCCCTTTTCACTTTTTGTTTTCCAGTTCACCTTTGCTAAAATGTGGTTACTGTACGGTCAGTTTGAAATACGACAAAAAACTCTTCCTCTAGCTCGAAGAGCTTTGGTAAGTATGTCTGTGTATTACATTTCATAGAAAACCAAAATCATTTGCAAGTAGAAATGTTTAGAACGGAGTGTGATGTTTTGGGAATACATTTTATATTATTCTGTCCTCACTCAGGAACTACTTACCAGGTTCCTGCTGCTATTTTCCAAACATCAGGATTTCGAAAGGGAAGTTGAGACATGGCAGCTGCATGATGATTTTGCAACCTTATGGCTCCTGATTTAATGCTGGTCATACTTGCTTCCTAAGGTTTTAAGAATGTGTCCTATTTCTATTTTCGAAACAAAACAAAACTAAACTGCACCTCATGTGTACACTCTTAAGTTTCACATTTCTCAATAGAAAGGCTGTTGGAAAGACTTTTTCATCAGTCTGTTTGATGTAGAGGGTTAAACATTTGACACAGCTCTGTCCCTGATGCTGTGATTTGTCTATACCCGACTAGCACTTTTATGCCCTCATCTCAGACTGCAAAGGTCTTGTTCATTGCAAATCTAATAAGTCAAGTTAGACCGATACATACTGGTTTTGCTAGAATGGTTTAATGCAACTCATGCTTCTTGGATGCAAAGGAAATATCAATTAATTTCTCTTTGTTTGGTGGTGTGTTTAGTTTTTAAACTATAGGTGTGAGTTGCTAGCACCCAAGCTAAAAGCAAATCACTTCTGGAAGATGATGCTTGTTTATGAGTTAAAGGAATCTCTGTTAATATTTTGGCTCAGACAACCAATAGCACTTATGCTTTCTTGAATATCATACTTCTGACAAAGAACTATAAAGTGGAATACTAAGGTCGGTGCAAGTGTTGCACAAGTTCTACTTTCATGATTCCAGAGGAGAGGAAGTTTTCTATATAGTACACCAAAATGAGGTACACTGTGTAGAGAGCCCAGGCAACCCTTACTGGCTTACAGAGGCAAAAATTATAACACTAAATGCTCTTATCTGTGGTAGTGTGGGCAAGCAGTTTACACCTATCCGAGGGAGGGTCTAAGCATTCTTTGTACTCTTAGAGACAATAAATGTCACATACTCAAAGATTAAATCCGAGACCAATTTAGAAAAATAACTCATATTTTTATATACATTTTGATGCCAAGAACTTCATCGGCAAGAATGTACTTTTTTAAAAATTGAATTCCACAGGTAAGTAAAATGTTCACTTAAATGCGTCTTTATGTGTAATGCTTTCCAATGGGAGAAAAAGACATGGTATACAAGTACTTGCAGTAGGTTTCCGGGGGTCCACTTCAGGTCTTAAGGTGGTAGGAGAGTGAGGTCCAAAGTACTACCAGTAGTTAGGGTTTACCTGCCCTGGGGCCTCCGGGTACAGAGGTGCTGGCCAGGTTGGTGGCCTTACGCGCTACCTCGAAGGGGGGGGGGGGTACCTTTAAAACAGACTGCAGAGGGGGTCTTGAGGACAAGTCTGGGAGCTCCCAAGGGGGAGGGGTTGGTTCTCCCTTCCCAATGGTACTATTCCCCAGTGGATCCCTGCTTGGGTAACGCTGCAGGAGAGTGATTCCCAAACAGAGATCCACCCACTAGACCCCCCTGTGATGATTTTTAAGGGATACTTCTCTCTTCCACCCAGCCCCCAGCCCAAAAAGTATTTCTTTTTTGGGGGGGGGGGGAATAGGAGGCAGTTACATTCACTCTGCCCTCACCCACCCATATAACCCGCAGCAGCCTTTCTGCCCCCCCCCCCACCCCCGGCAATGGGCTAGTGCTCCTCGGCTCAAAAGTCTTTCTGCTAACATGCACCCCCCCCCCCCCCCCACACACACACACACACACACAGGCATCAGGCCTAGCCTCCACCCACCCATATTACCCCCAGCAGACATTTTGCCACCTGGCGGGGGGCAGTAAGCCCACTATACCACCAGTGATTATATCTGGAGTTGGCAGCTCCCCTCCTGGCAACAGGCTAATGCTCCCCCTACCACCAGGCCCAAATGTCTTTCTGCCCCCGGGGATGGGTGGGGGGGGCGCAGACAGCCCACTAGACACCAGGAATTATTTATTTGTGAAGAAGTGGATGGGGGGCGGCCAGCCTAGGCATTGGGCCTAACCTCACCCCTCAGATGACCTGCAGCAGTATCTCTGCCCCCGCTCCGGGGGGCAGAAAGACAAATTGTGGAGGTGGCCCACCCATCTTCCCACATATTGGACTTAGCCTCCTCCTCCCATTAGACCATAACCAGTCTTTCTGCCCCCCCCTGGAAACTAAATCATCCCCTTCTTTTTGGCAAGAAGGGCAATTTGGATTTTGGATATTTTTTATTTATTTTTATTTATTATACATATGGGTAGTAGAGTTGGAATAAGTCCCACTATCGTTCTACCTCTATGCTGAATGGCTGCACTTGTGAGCTTGGTCAGCTGTCACTTTGGGAAACCTGCCAGACCCAGACATTTCAGAGAACTTGACATAGGGGGGAGTCTAGGGTGGTATGCCTTCCGTGGATCCCACAAAGTTTTCTTACCCACAATGCCCTGCGAACATCAAACTTTGCCTAAAACTATGCATTTTCATTTCTGTTACATAAACGTCCAGAATCAGCAGGAATCCACAAGATTTCTACCCCCTAGCGTTCCCCTACTTGTCCCAATAAAAATGCTACCCCACTTGTGTGACTTGGTCTAGTGCCCCCGACAGGCACAAATCAAACCAGGGTCGATTAGTCGCTCCGCAAGACTCCTATTGAACATGATTTGTTGCTTGCCTGTCACATGCACCAGGGCCCAGCCCCATTGTTGGATCCAAGTGAGGAATGCCACCCTGGACTACCCTGGGTGTCTGGTTTTCATAATGTCTAGGTTTGGTAGGTGTCCTTTGGTAGCCATTGATCCCTGGCCAAAAAAACACTGCTACCCTCATTGCCGAATCATATCATTTTTGTGACAGGAAATGTTAATGACTCCTTGTTTTATTTTGGGGTCTTTCCTGTTGCAGGCACTATGTGCCCTAACAAGTGAAGTACCATTTTTTTCAGAATACTTGGGGGAATGCTGGGTATAAGGAAAATTGTGGCTCTCTGCAGACTCCAGAACTTTCCATCACAGAAATGTGAGGAGAATTTGTTTTTTGTCAAAAGTTGCAAGGGATTCTGGGTAAAACAACCTGGTGAGAGCCATGCAAGTCACCTCATCCTGGATTCCCCTATGTGTCTAGTTTTAAGAAATGTATAGGTTTGCTATATTTCCCTAGGTGCTGGCTGAGCTATAGCCCAAAATCCACAGCTACCTAGTTTGCAAAAAACAGATCAGTTGTGACTGAAAAAATGTGGTGTATCCATATTGCATTTTTGGCAGTTTTCTGTTGCAGGCACTAAGCCTACCCACACAAGTGAGGTACCATTTTTATCAGAAGACTTAGGAGAATGATCGATGGAGGAAGTTTGTATCTCCCTGTAGATTCCAGAAACTTTCATCACAGACATGTGAGAAAATGTGTTTTAGTTAGTCAAAGTTTGAGGTTTGCAAGGAATTCTGGGTAAAACAACCTGGTGAGAGCCATGCAGGTCATGCCATCCTGGATTGCGCTAGGTGTCTAGTTGTGCAACATTTACAGGTTTGCTAAGGTTCCCTAGGTGCTGGCTGACCTAGGCCCAAACTCCACAGCTAACCACTTTGCAGAAAATGGGTTAGTTTTGAGTGGAAATATGTGATGTATCCATGCTGTGTTTTGAGTTGTTTGCTGTCATGGGCCTACCCACACAAGTGAGGATCGTTTTTATCAGAAGAGACATAGAGTAGTAAGATATTTATTACCATTTGGATTTCACTGTATTTGTGCCTTCCAAATGTAAGCCAGTGTGTAAGAAAAAAGACATTTTGAAAAATACCCTCTAAATCATATGGTCATACAGGTACCCACAAATTCAGAGTTTTAAAAATACCACTGTTCCTAAACTATAGCTTGTGCCCATTAAATACATAGGTTACCTTGATATCTATTTTTCAATGTACATATTTCAACATATGAATTGGTCTAAACTGTGGGGTAGCGCGGAAAATACTTCCATTCGACAAGAAGAAGCCTGGGGGCTACGGAAAAAAACTAATCACGATGGATTGGGACCTAATAATGGAAGCATTTAAGGCACACAAACCTGCACCTGTCCCACAGCGCAGAAAGAATAGACATGTTCAATACATCAGTCCCCTGCACAAACAAGAAACCCTGAGCCTAGTTCTGTTACACAACTTTACCATGCACATTTGTACTACCCCTGCTGGCGTTAGTGGTGATACACGAGTCGCAGCCTATTGACCACAATGTGCGATTGAGAAGGGCCAGTAGAGTTGGGAAGTTGGAGGGGAGGGGGGAGACAAATAACACTGTTTAATTTTATTTCTTTGTTAATACTGTTACTACAACTGTATAGGTAAACAGATTTCCCTTTGCAGCTACAACAGAGTTGTCTATGACTATTACAGGATGTCATAAGTCATGTTTAGTGTAATGAATTAAGATCCCCACTTGATTCATCAATGTAACTGCATTACATATTACTTTAAAACATTTATTGTATGTACCTATGTCCCTATAAGGTGCAAAACTTAAAACCATTTTACAATTCAGATCACTTGTTGTCTCTGGCCACCTAGGGTTCTTGTACAACCTACAAACCCTATGTATCCCCACAACCAAAAGGGTCTAGTCGACGTAATGGTACATTGCTTTTGTAAATCCACCATTGTGACAAAAAGTTACAGATTGAAATATTGTCACAAATGACTGGTTTTTTCCTACACGTTTTCAATATTTCAGCTAGTTTTTTTGGGAAACATTGAGGGGTCTACACATATGACCCTTGCAGAATATAGAATGTTGTCTACTTTTCAGAAATCTATTGCTTTTCTGGATCACCCATGGGTTTCACACTGGTTTGCACTTCAAACTGGTAGTAGGTTGAAAGCACAAAATATAGGAAAAATGGGCTACCTATTGGTAAAATGCCAAAACTGTGGTAAAAAATATGTTTTTTTCATTCAACTCTGCTTGTTTCTGTAAACTTGGAAGATAGTGACTTTAGCACATCGAACCGTTTGTCGATTCCAGTTTATTGGAAAAAAACAGACACTTTTATCCAGAGCACTTTTTTCCTTTTTTCCCTAAAAACTCAAAATGTATCTATAGTTTGGCTATTTCCATATCCCCCTGCAGGGGAATCCACAATCCAGGGTTAACCTTTGGGAACCCCAGGATGTGTGATAAAAAGGCCACAAATTGGGCATGGATACCATACATGAAAAAAAAGTTATGGAGGCCTATGCGCGAACTACCACAAATAGCCAAAATGGGCTCTGCAGCGAAAGAGTTAAAAAATAAAGACATTTATCAGTTTCTTCGTAATGAACTTGTATCCTTTTCATTACATATTCATAACCACTTGTTTTAATTGTACTTACCTAGGGCACATCAATTGGGAAATGCCCGAAAAACAAGTTATTTAAAGGTTACATTGAATTGGAACTGCAACTGCGAGAGTTTGATCGGTGTCGAAAACTATATGAAAAATTCCTGGAATTTGCGCCTGAAAATTGCACATCTTGGATTAAATTTGCAGAATTGGAGACCATTCTTGGTGATACTGAGAGAGCAAGGGGCATATATGAATTGGCAATCAGTCAACCACGATTAGACATGCCAGAGGTAAGCAGCTTATTTTGACTTTAACATAAAATTAAAATTGGTGTTTCATTCCTATGTAAAACTGCCCATTTACACAGATTGCTAAATATTTACATAACTATGGAATTTGCAATCTCTTTGATTGATACATGTATTCGTGTTGGAAAGGTAACTACATCCTAGGAGAGTTAAACCAATCACTTTTCGGAGGTAAATAAATGTAAATGAGTGATCAAGGTTCTTACAAAGGATCTGTTAGTTACTATGGGTAGGAAGTAAAATTAGCACGGGAGTGCCTGTTTAACCAGATAATTGCCACTCTTGCGTTACAGAATGGGAAACGTTTGAAAATGTACTAAAGACAAAATATTCAACAGAATGTTCCATTAAAAATCTCATTGACTCTCATGCCTAATACTGTAGTGAATACCTTCAGTGCATTCTTTGAAAGGGACATTCAGTTGAAAAATGTAAAGTCTTCTTTGCTTGGGAGACACCCCTTGCATCACCTTTTCTGAGACTTTTTTTAGGCTCGCTGGGGGAGATATCTTTAAGCACCCTATTGCTCTCTGTTGTTACATTTTAGCCATAGATATGGTGAAGATTCTCAATGTACACGAGAGGATTCCCTCTGAATTTGATCCAATTTTTTAGTGGAAGCCCTCCGTCACCCACTAGTAAGAGTTTGTTATGTTGGGCCCTTGTCCATTCTTGAGACACCTCTATTACAGCGAAGCAGTCTGTTTAGGTTTTGCTTACTTACTTTTTTCCTCAATAGCTTGATAACCAGTATGGGTTTGTGGAAGGATGTGCATGCTGAGCACATGGCTTTTGACTGCTTTATATTGGTGACCTGTCACTCAAAAGAATACCTTATCCTGTTTCTAGGGAGTTATGATTGCTTTACACATTGTGCAGACTCATTCTTTTTTTCTATATTGGTTACAAGGTTTTGTTAATTGAGTATTTGTCAATACTAATAAGAAAAATTACAATGAAAAGTGTAATACCATAATGTTTGTCATTAAATCTTTTAAGAAACTTATTGTAATTGAACTAATTCATTTTCGTAGGTGCTGTGGAAATCCTATATTGATTTTGAAATTGAACAAGAGGAATATGAGAAAACTAGAAATCTTTACCGCCGACTACTTCAACGCACTCAACACGTTAAGGTATTTTGTAACGAGTTACATTATTTACAGTTTCCTAAAATATTTCTTCACAACTTGATTTGTTTATTCTTGACCTTAATGTTTCAACAAATAACTGCATCAGACAGTTTACGTGTTTTGTGTGTTTGTGTGCGTGCATGCTCAAGCATAACTTTCATTAATTTTAATCCATGATGCTCATTTCTCAGGTATGGATCAGTTATGCTCAGTTTGAACTTTCATCAGAAATGGAAGAGAATGTGTCCAAGTGCAGACAGATTTATGAAGAGGCCAACAAAGCTATGAGAAATTGTGAAGAAAAGGAAGAACGACTTATGCTTCTGGAGTCCTGGGAATCCTTTGAGGAAGAGTATGGAACAGGATCCAATGTAGAGAGAGTGGAGAAACTCATGCCAGAGAAAGTTAAGAAGAGGCGAAAGCTCCAGGCTGAAGATGGGGTAAGTTTGAGCAAAATGAGGAGGCAGCTTTTTCCCAACTTCGTTATTGTTATTTTAAATGCAATACATGTACGCCTGATCTCTTATATGGCTTGAGGAGAAAGTCCTTTATCTCTCCCTTAAATTGCTTCCTGAAGAATTACCTTTCTGTTACCTTTTAAAACTAAAGCTGGGAAAGCATGTGTACTTTTCTCTGACCTATTGCTCCCATTTTCAGCATTTTCTTTTCTTTGGTGGATTACTGAATGTTTTCTTCTGCGTCATATCCGCCTATTAGGAAGATAATCAGTCTGCCGGTTTCAGGTTAATCTGTCCCCCTTCAGTTTCTCTGTCAGGGAAACTAAAGACGTGTGACCTCATCTAGTTGACCACTGTAAATTCTGCTGGGTATTTAAGCCCTGGCTCTTCCTGTGTGCCTAGTTTAAAGCATTTTAACTTTCAAGGTAGACGGGTTGCTTTCAGAAGGCCTAGCAGAAATAGACCATGGACATAGCATATGTTCTTTAAAAGCCACATAACAAAACATTGAAGTGGGACTTGCTCCACCTTAGCTCAGCAAGTGTGGATTCATGTGAGTGTGAAACAGTGCAAGTAGGATTAACAGAAAAAGTTAATAATGCCTTCATGGTATTATCATCAAAAAAGCTTTTAAAATTGAGCACCTTTAAAGTAGACAGGGTTAGTAGGCACAGAAGGAGGCTTTTCCGGCAACCCAACGTGTAATCCATCGCCCTGAAGGGCAATGTATATACTCTGCCTCACCTTTTTTTCTGAAATCGCCTGCCTGGGCATGATGCTTCATTTTGCTTTATGTGCTCACGTGCTATGTAGTTGGACAGCGATTCTTGAATTAGAGCAGAGGCATTAATGCAGTGGAGTCTTGGCAAAGAGTGTAGGAATATACTCACTGTTCTTATTTAGGAATAGGTCGCTTCCCCACCGCTGCAGCGCCACCTGTGCCTGTGACCCGCCTGCTCTGCTCCTTGTGGGCCAGTGTCTGCTGCCCATTTTGTTTTCTGTACCCCCGTGTGATGGTCGCCCTTCTCTCCCTTGGAGCCTCGCTCGCCGCTGCTCCCCCGTTTTCCTGCCGCTGCCTCCCGTGCGCCCCCCCGTGCCCATTCGCTGACCACCCTCCCACCTCCCAGCTGACCGCTCCTCCCCACCTCCCTTAAAATGGCGGCCGCTGCGAGACTGCGCAGCGGGGGGGCGCCAAAGGCAAGCCCGTCTGCGCCCGTCCGCGCCTGGACCGCACCCAGCGCCACAACCCCTGGCCCCCGACGTCTCCAGGGCACCCAACTGAGGTACGACACCGCCACCCTCATCGCACTCAACACAGGATGATCTGCTGCCTGCCACCGAGCCACGCCGAGGCGCACCCACGGACCCTTCACCTGCCAAGCATGCAAATTCTCCTACCTCCGAACCTGCACACCTCCCACCGAACGCAGCAACAACAACAGCCACCTCAAGTGCATCCTCCTCAACACCCGCTCCGTCCACAAACACGCCATCGAACTCTGGGAACTCCTGGATACAACAGCACCAGACGTCGCCTTCCTCACGGAAACTTGGATGAACGCCTCCTCGGCCCCCGACATCGCCATAGCCATCCCGGACAGCTACAAAATCACTGGGAAAGACCGCGTCAAAAAAACTGGAGGAGGCATCGCCATCATCTACAAGAACAACATCAGCGTCACGACCAACGCCGAAGACACACTCACCGCCGCCGAACACCTACACTTCCAAATCCACACTGACCCCCAGACCACCCTCAGAGGAACGCTCATCTACAGACCACCCGGGCCCACGGACACAATTCTGCGAAACCATCACCGACTTCATCAGCTCGCACGCCCTAACCTCACCAGAGTACATCCTCCTAGGGGACCTGACCTTCCACCTGGAGAAAAACAACGACAACAACACCACCACCCTGCTCGCCAACCTCGGACTCAAGCAACTGGTGGACACCTCCATCCACTATGCTGGCCACACGCTCGACCCCATCTTCTCGGCCAGCAGCCACGTTGCCTTCAGCCACTCCACCGGACTACACTGGACCGACCACAGCTGCATCCATTTCACCTTCAAGAAGACCACATCCCACCACCACACGCTACAGATCCCCCGCAGATGCTGGACCAAAATCACCACAGACCAGCTGACCACATCGCTGAGCCAGAACCCACCGGTCAACACCCCTGACACCAACAACGCAGGAGACCATCTTGCACAATGGATCGCCAACTGCGCCGACAACCTCGCTCCACTGAAGAAATCCCCAGGCAAGACTAGCAACAGAAAATCCTCATGGTTCACAGACACCCTCAAAATCGCAAAGAAATTGTGCCGAACCCTCGAAAAAGCCTGGCGCCACAAGCGGACATCAGAAAACATGACCGCCCTCGAGCGCCACCCGCGAATACCACCAGATGCTCCACACCACCAAAAGGACATTGTTCAAAGAGCGGCTGGACAACAACTCTCACAACAGCAGGAACTCTTCAGCATCGTCAAAGAGCTCTCCAACCCCAGCGCCAGCAACAACGACATCACACCGTCGCAAGACCTCTGCAACTCCCTCACCACATTCTTCCACCGCAAGATCACAGATATACACGACAGCTTCGGACCCCAGACCCCGCCCCCAGCCACCAAACCAACGACCCCCACTACCACCCTCAGCCCATGGACCCTCATCAGCACTGAAGACACCACCCGCGTCATGAACACCATCCACTCCGGCTCCCCCTCCGACCCATGCCCTCATCACATCTTCAACAAAGCCGACACCACCATCGCACCCCACCTCCGGAACGTCATTAACTGCTCCTTCACGTCAGCCACCTTCCCAGGAAGCTGGAAACACGCAGAAATCAACGCTCTTCTGAAAAAACCAACAGCGGACCCCAAAGACCTCAAGAACGTCCGCCCCCCTTCCCGGCCAAAGTCATCGAGAAGACCGTCAACAAACAGCTGACTGCATTCCTCGAAAAAAACAGCTCGCTCGACCCATCCCAGTCTGGATTTCGAGCCAACCACAGCACCGAGACCACCTTCATCGCAGCCACCGATGACCTCAGGACCCTGATGAACAACGGAGAGACAGCCGCTCTCATCCTCCTGGACCTCTCTGCAGCCTTCGACACCGTCTGCCACTGCACCCTAATAACCCGCCTCTACAACACTGGGATCCAAGAAAAGGCCCTGGACTGGATCACATTGTTCCTCTCCGACAGAACCCAGAGAGTCCGCCTCCCTCCCTTCCGCTCCGAGGCCACCAAGATCATCTGAGGCGTACCCCTAGGCTCCTCACTCAGCCCAACTCTCTTCAATATCTACATGAGCCCCCTCGCCACCATCGCCCGCAAACACAACATCAACATCATCTCCTACGCCGACGACCCCCAACTTATACTCTCCCTCACCAAAGACCCTCTCACCGCCAAAGCCAACTTCCAGGACAGAATGAAAGAGGTCGCAGAATGGATGAGGCACAGCCGTCTGAAGCTCAACTCGGACAAGACGGAGGTTCTCATCCTCGGACAATCCCCTTCCGCCTGGTACGACTCCTGGTGGCCCACGTCGCTGGTCACCGCACCAACACCCACTGACCACGCACGCAACCTGGGATTCATCCTTGACTCCTCTCTCACGATGACCAAGCACGTCAACGCAGTCTCGTCCTCGTGTTTCAACACCCTGCGCATGCTCCGAAAGATCTTCGGGTGGATCCCCACCAAAACCAGAAAGACGGTCACCCAGGCCCTCGTCACCAGCCGATTGGACTACGGGAACGCCCTATACGCAGGAACCACAGCCAAACTTCAGAAGCGCCTTCAGCACGCCTCCGCACGACTCATCCTCGACATCCCCCGCCACAGCCACATATCCACCCACTTGAGAAACCTGCACTGGCTCCCCGTCAGCAAGAGGATCACATTCAGGCTGCTCACCCACGCACACAAAGCGCTCCACAACATGGGCCCTGAATACCTCAACAACCGCATCTCGTTCCACACCCCCACCCGCCAGCTCCGTTCCTCCAGCCTCGCCCTCGCCACCGTCCCACGGATTTGCAGAACCACCACGGGAGGAAGATCGTTCTCCTACCTAGCAGCGAAGACATGGAACTCCCTCCCCGCACACCTACGACTGACCCAGGATCATCTCACCTTCAGGAAACACCTCAAGACCTGGTTATTCGAGCAGTAGCAGCACAACCCCCCCCCCCCCCCCTTTTTTTTTTTTTTCCTCCAGCGCCTTGAGACCCTCACGGGTGAGTAGCGCGCTCTACAAATGTACTGATTGATAGGAAGTGTTGAGCCATCTCTAGTAGAGATCCAAGATGTCCGTTTCAGGAGTGCTCAGCCTCCGGAAGATAGTCCTGTCACATTCTCAAAATTTTATTGGATCTGAAGGGTTTATAGATTGAAACCTACCAAGGGTTAAGGCATATGAATTTTGTTTTGGCTTAGTTGCAGAAAACTAGGTGCTCTCATTAACGCAGAAGGACTGCAATGTTCCTATGTTTCAGATACTGTTTAGATGAATCTTAGTTTGTGTAAAAATATTTTTTCTATAGTAAACATTTTAATTAACTCGCACTACTTTAATCTGTCTCCTGCAGAAGTTAACACAAGTGATTGATAATTTTTGTACTGACAAAATTACAGCAAATCATTCTGATGAATAGTTCTAACCGCAGACTTCTCGCCTTAGAACATCCCTTGGTGGTAAAATTGGTCCGGAGATTTTTCCAATAATGCGCCTGTGCGCCAATTGGTGGTGTCATGTGGCTCCGCACTAACTCCTCACTTCCCTGGAAGAGACTAAGCTGAATATACACACCACGCCTGTGTTCTGACATCAGTTTCTTTCTTTCCATTACTTCTGACGCAGATACAGAGCCCCGCTCCCACATTTGTCAGTCTTCAGAGGATTCTAAACATCTTTTCAACAGTGTGCTAGGGCATGATATCCCCACTGAAAAATCACAGAATTCAGCTGTGCTGCAACTGCAGGGAGCAGATGCTAGTCATGGACCAGCGCAAAGTGTGCCTTTGGTGTCTGGCCTCGCCCATAACTCAGTCTCGTTACAAATGCACCCTAATACACCTGAAGGTGAAATACAATCAAAATAGGATGACAATGGTAGTCGAGATGCTAGCACATACACAGATTCAGGAAAGTGTAACACTCATAAGTAGGTATGGCATGCTCAAGGAAAACAAGGACATTGTCACCCCAATGGCGTCCTATTTAGGGAAGAAGCCAAACACATAAATTAGAAAGAATGTTCAGAGCACCACAACAGAAAAACAGTATCAAAGTCTGTAGAGCTACGCCTGATTTAATAAGCGCTGTAACGGCGAGTGTGTGCCTTATAAACGTTTACTTTTAAAACTGTGATTTCTGCCTGATACAGCTTTGTGTATTTTTAACTGTGTATTCCTGAGAAGCGCATTGTACCTTTAAATTGGTCTTCGCCGCGGTCCATCACGGCTGGTGCCGGTTGTGTGGAGGGCGTTTTTGACCTTTTTACCCGACCCCTGTGGGCGTAACACTTCCATCAGAGGCGGGACCGGTGCCTTCTTAGGCACACCATCTCCCCACGCGCAGTGGACGCGCCTGATTTAATAGGCGCTGTAACGGCGAGTGTGTGCCTTTATAAACTTTTACTTTTAAAACTGTGATTTCTGGGGCGTGGCTTGGACGACAAAGAAGATGGACGTCTAGGTCCGAGGGCTCCGTGAACCCTGAGAAAACTAAGGCGATTATAAGAAGCCAAACATGAGGTTTTAACCTTGAAGAGGAGCCAACGAGGTATGAAGATCAGGGCTACAAGGTGGTAGGAGCCGGCAGTCTCGGAAAAAGCCCAGATAGCCAAAAACTTACTTTTGGAGTCTAAGCAGGGAAGCGAGAGGAGAAGCAAGATGGCGACAGGGCGGTGCTAAGAAGAGAAGAAGCCGAGTCGGGTCGAGTCAGGCAAGGCTGTGGCTCCCCCACCAAGCGACAAGCCTGAAAGTCAAGCGCTTAAGCGGAGCTCAGGAGGTGCTCAAGCGGAGTGAAGTGGAGAGGAGTAACGGGTGGCAGAAAAAGAAAATGCAAACGAGCTGCAACGTGCTGGTGCTCAATTGAAGTGTGAAAAAAAAAAAAAAAAGGCTGAAAGGGCAGAAGCGGAAGGTGAAAGCCGTAACAACCTACCGGTCGGTCGACAACTCGGTCGGAACAAGGCGGAAGCAGAAGAACAGAAGCGGAAGAGGAAGTACGTAGCCTGAGGGGGAGGAAGCGGAAACGACCTGGGAGACCTGGTGAACAGGAAGCGGAAACGACGGTGCGAGGTCAGGCACGAAGAAGGAACACCACAGGCGAGCTACGACCTACCCCCCCCCCCCCACCCCCCCCTCCGCCGAGGCACACGATCCGGACATTTGCCAAGCAACCGAGTGAGAAGCGGATGGAAGTCCCCCCCCCCCCCCCGAAGGTAGGCGAGAAGCACGCGTGCCTCACATGCCCCAACCCGAAATCCCAATTAGAGGAGGAGTCCGACACGCCGCGCTCTGCTTGAGCATACCCTGAAGCACCAAATTGCGTGTGACAGCAGCGTTTCGACAGTGGGCTCAGGGTTAAGGCCGATAGACCCTCCTGACGTTTTTTATAAACTTCGATCAACTAGGGCGTTTTCGACCTGGCACAGAGCTAACACCGCGCCCACTGCCAGAAGGAGGCTTGGACAGGGGAGAGAACAGAAAAAAAAAAAAGAAACCCAACACGGGGGGAACGAGGTGAGCGAGACAAGCAAAGAAAGGGGACAGGCACAGGCTCCGACGCCCGCAATCGGCAGCAGTACGCAGAAGAGACAGAGGGGGGCAGAGGTGCTATCCCCCACCACAACTGGCGTCAGAGAGCATACGCCTCACACGATCCAGACAGGACGAGACACAAAATCTTTTACACAAACAAACAAGCAGAGCCAACACTTCCCAAAAACGGCCATAACTAGCAACAAGACACTGGACTACACAACGTATTAAAGGAACAACCTAGCAACCGCTCTGGCAAACAAGCACAAGAAAGTGCACGATTTGCACAGCAACGAGCTAAACAGAACTGACGGCACCAATCAACAAGAACTAGGCATGTGTACAAAAAACAAGCCAAGGAACAACCAAAACCCGGAAACCAGCAGGCGCTCTGCCACACTGCCAGTGTAGCGACAAGACAAGGGGAGAGACAGGTGTAACCCCATCAGAGGCGAACGAGACAAAGCAAGCGCTGGAGGGGGCAAGAACAAAAAAAAAACCCGGCAGATCAAAATTCCAAGCCGCTTCCGCTATAACTGTGCAGCGCAAGCAACAGAACAAGCACGAGCCGCACAACGAGCAAGTGCGGGGGGAACAGGCACCTTTAGCAGCCGGAGCAGATCACAACCAGGGAAGATGACCGAGGGAAAGAGCACAAACGACCTGAAGAAGCCAAGGAAAGACAACATGGACTCCCCGGGGAAGCTCAAAACAGAGGCTGCAACACTAGAAACAGTGTTGAAAAGAATCAACGAAGTTAAAGATGTTGCAAGAGAAACGAAAAAGACGATAGATAACATGCAACTAGAGCTAGCTGCGATCCGGGCGGACCAACACAACACAAATACCAGACTGGAGAAAGTGGAGAGCAGGATAAGCGAGGTTGAAGACGCAACAAATAAGAACATCAAGGCCACGGAGGGGCACGCAAAGATAGCCAAGACAATACAGAAGCAGCTGGCGGAGCAGGACGACGGAGCAAGAAGGGGCAACATCAGAATCCTAGGAGTCCCGGAAGGCCTGGAGGAAAAGGAGAAATCCTGCGCAGCAATGCTCGAAGACATGCTCCCCAAACTCACTGGCCTGAACTTTGAGAGGCAGTTTGAAGTCAACAAGGCATACAGAGTACCGGCAGGGAAACCAGCCACGGGAAGGCCTCCAAGAGCAATAATCTGCTCCCCATTAAGAGCGGAGCACACAGACGCAATCTTCGCCTGTGCAAGAAAAAACAAAAAGCTCACTTGGGCGAGCAACAAGATCGTGCTCACGCAAGACTACTCGAAAGCCACGGTAGAAGCCAGGAAAGGCTTCCTAGCCATGAGAGAAACGCTGCGGAAAAGGAACCTCACCTACTCTTTCACTGGTCCGGCCCGATTCAAAGTCACAGACAACTGGAGATCTGTTCCTTTCGAGGATCCGGAAGAACTCAGACGCTACATGACAGGACCACCGACCGAAGAGATGGAGGCGAGTGGCCAAAGCCAAAGCGCCCCGAAAAGAAGTGCCTCACCGGGCGGGGAAGAAAAATCGGACTGAGCCCCACAGACAGAATCAAGCGCAAGGAACTACCTCAAGACCAAGAATTATGATCAACCTTAAGAAGCCCAGTTTTAATCTTAAGAGACCAAGGCAAGGAACATTATATCGACACATACCTCACAGCTCGAAAGAAGTAACTCTAAAAGACACTGCCTCTGGCAGGGAAGAACGCCAAACCAGAGAGAATGAACAGAACGTAATAACAGAACGATGAAGGACTACGAAATCAGCAACCAATCTACCTCAGGGAATCGCGGAGCAAAGGAACTTTGTTGTCGCACACCCACTATGCAAGTAAGGGGGGGGGGGAGGGAGGGGAGGGGGGCGAGGAAGGGGGAGGGGGGTGCGGGGTACACACACATGGGCTGAAACTATTTTCCTTTCTTTTCCTATCTTTCTACACCCTTATTCTTTTCCTAGAGAGAGCAGACAGGGAACCAAAACACAGAACTAAGACTAGTAGGAACCCAACAGACAGACAGCTAAGCAAGAACGGAAATTGACACACAACACGAGCCACAATCTCAAGACGGACATCAGAGTAGTGTCAATGAACGTTAAGGGTCTCAACCACCCAGTTAAAAGGAGGAAAGTCCTATGTTATGTTATACTTGTTATGTTATACTTTTATTTGTATAGCGCACGGCTACTCAGAAAGAGTGTCCCGGCGCTTTATACAGGCAGCTCAGCGTTAACAAACATAACAGCATAAAACAGAGACAGAAGAAAAAAAGAAAGAAACAACCTAAAGGTTAAAAAGCCAGGTCTTAAGGCTCTTCCTGAACAGGAACAAATTGGGAGTACTACGTAAAGCCAAAGGTAGAGAATTCCACAGCTGGGGGGCCCTGAGACTAAAGGAACGACCCCCGGTGCGAGCCTTCCTCACTCGAGGGACCACGGCCGTGAACAGAGATTCCGACCGAAGTGAGCGAACCGGGCGATAAAAGGCAAGCCTCCGCTGCAGATACCTTGCTCCCGAGCCAAAGAGTGCTTTATGCACCAAAGTCAAAGTTTTAAACATAATCCGCTTCCGGATGGGCAGCCAGTGAAGCGACTGTAGCAACCCGGATGCTCTCGCTCGCCTATGAAGGCCAAAAATGGCGCGAGCCGCGGAGTTCTGCACAACCTGCAGCCGCTGAACCAAATAATCCGGAAGCCCGAAATAAAGGGCATTGGCATAGTCCAATCTAGCGCCTATTAAGGCTTGAACAGTGATCTTCCTGTGCTCTTCTGTGAGCAGTGGTAAAAACTTACGGAGCATCTTCAAGATACCAAAACAGGTGCCCGTCAGACCAAGATTGTGAGATCTTAACGTAAGATTGTTATCCAACTTGACTCCCAAGTTTTTAGCCACCTGAGATGACTGAACAGGGGGACACATGTCCCTTGGCCACCACTCCCGCCATTCAGGGTCTACGGCACAGCCAAAGAACAAAACCTCCGATGTACTTGAGTTGGCCTTAAGGCTGTTCCGCTGAAACCAATCAAAGACCATCCCCAGACACCCCTGAATGCTCTCTCCATCGAATGCCCGATCTTTCCTGCACGTAAAGAGCAGTTGCGTGTCATCCGCGTAGGACACAATCTGGGCCCCAAAAGCCTCCACTAGTGCCGCCAGAGGGGTCATAAGGATATTAAAAAGAGTCGGGCTCAACACAGAACCCTGTGGAACTCCGACTCCCAGAGGCGGCATCTCAGCGGAGCTCGGGGAGGCCCAGACCGTTTGTCGGCGGCCCTCAAGAAAAGATGTAAACCATTTGAGCACCGTCCCCCTTAGACCGATGTCATAAAGTCTGGCGAGGAGCGCCTCATGGGGGACGGTGTCAAAGGCCGCCAACAAATCTAGCATGACAAGCATGACCTTGCCTCCTGCGTCCAGTGTCTCCCGAATAACCTCTGACACCTCAAGGAGTGCCGTCTCCGTACTTAAATTAGGCCGGAATCCGGATTGTGAGGGGTGCAGTAGGTCATTAGATTCTAGAAAGCCAGAAAGAACGCCATGCACATGCCTCTCCGTGATCTTGGCCAGAGCCGGGAGGAGGGAAATTGGCCTGTAATTGGCCAGAACCTCGGCATCTAATCCAGGCTTCTTGAGGAGGGGGATCACCATAGCCCTTTTCCAGGACCGCGGGACCCTTCCCTCCCTCAAAGACACGTTCAAGAGAGGATTGATCAATGGATTCACCACCAGCGCCATCCTGGCCAGAAATTTGGCCGGACAAGGGTCTAATGGCGAACCTGATTTAAGGCTGGCCAAAAGCGCCAGGGAGGTATAGCTGGAAACAGCGGGGAACTCCGCCAAAACAACGTCTGGCATGGACGATGGCGCAAGTCCCGCCCCAATGCTAAGAAACCCTTCATCAGACCTCTCTGAAAAGGAGGCCTGGATCGCTTTGATCTTATCCTTAAAGAACCTGGCAAGATCACAGACCCACGACTCAGATGACACTATTTGAGGCAAATTGGATCTAGGGGCCGTAAACTCCCTCACAACAGTGAAGATCTCCTTGCAAGAGTTGGAGGCCGCCTCTATCCTTCTGGCCAGATATTCCTTTTTAGCACAGAGAATATTGCGATGGTAGGCTTTAACTTCCAACCTATAGGCAAGTCTGGCCTCCCCATCATACTGAAGGCGCCATGCCCTAGAACATCTGTCCAAACTAAAAAGTGATATTTATGTCCTGCAGGAGACTAGGCTGGGGGAAGAGGACATAGACCGCCTAAAGGCCAGCTGGATAGGTCACGTAATAGGATCACCAGCTAAGAACAAAAAAAACGGGGTCATTACAATACTTAGTAAAAAGTCAAAACTAACACCGGCCAAAACAAAGAAAGACACGGAGGGGAGATTACTAATCACTAGCCTGCTCAGGGGGGAGGTACCCATACATGTGGCAAACATCTACGGACCCAACACGGAGAACAAGACATTTTGGGAACAGACAGGCAAGGAACTAGAGGCACTACCTTTAGGAGAGCTACAAATAGTAGCTGGAGATATGAACCAAGTACTGGACCCAGCCTTAGACAGGCACCCACAAAGACATAGCCAGAATATACAGAGGGGCAACCCGTTACGGAACCTCTGCTCAAAACTCAGGCTAGCAGACCCATGGAGACTACAAAACCCAGACGAGAGGGAATATACCTTTTACTCAAACCCACACAACTCCTACAGCAGGATCGACTATATACTCATTTCGGACACTCACACACACCTCATAGAACACACGGAGATAGGCCCAAGAACGATCTCAGACCACTCTCACATCTGCCTAACCCTAACGGGCAGACACAACGAGCGCCCAACACGGAGATGGAGGTTCGACGACGACCTTCTTAAAAACACAAACAGCAGTGCTGAAATAGAACTAGCCCTAAAAGACTACCTCACAAACAATGACACCGCAGACATAGGAAGAGAGACACTATGGGACGCACTGAAAGCCACTGTAAGAGGGACCATAATCAGTATCAAGGGCAGACAAAACAAAGAAAGAAACAAAAAGATAACTGACCTAGAGAGCGAAATCAAAAAACTAGAATCAGGACACATAGCCAACCTAGAGGATAGAAACACCCTCACGACCCTAACAAAGAAAAAGTACGAACTGAACAAGATCCTTAGTGAAAGGGCAGGGACCTGGATTAACAAATATAAAGCAATAAACTTGTGCTCGGCCAACAGAGCAGGTAAAGCCCTCGCATCGTACCTCAAGGGCAAGCAGAGACAGCACACAATAGCAGCCGCCAGGGACAGCACGAACAAATCACACACAACGAACAAAGGAATACTAGACACCTTCAGAGACTTTTACGCGCAGCTTTACAAAAAAGACGAAACGCTAAGTGCAGATGGGGGTAATGAACTACTGAAAAACATCACAACTCCAAAACTGACAGAAGCACAGAGGGAAACACTAGACTCAGAAATAACCGGAGATGAGATAGAGAGAGCCGTTAAAAGTCTGAAGGATAAAAAGGCTCCAGGGCCAGACGGTTTCACAGCCAAGTTCTACAAGCACTACATCGCAACACTCAGGCCAACGATGACAGCAGTGTTCGGAAGCTGTATAAATAAAGGTCGCATGACGCCATCGATGGCCGAAGCCAACATTATAGTGATCCCAAAGGAAGGCAAAGATACAGAGCATCCGAAAAACTACAGACCCATCTCACTCATTAATGTTGACTGCAAAATATACACCAAGATCCTCGCTACCAGGCTCAACACATACCTCCCATCCCTCATACACTGCGCGCAAGTGGGATACCTGAAGAACAGGATGTCCCACGACAATACAAGACTACTATGCCACGTAATCAACCACGCGACCAAAAGCAACAATGCGGCGGTCATGATCGCCCTGGACGCTGAAAAAGCATTTGACAGAGTGTCATGGCCTTACCTAGACCAATGTATGCAGAAATTCGGCCTAGGCCAACACTACAGGAAGATGGTAATGGCACTGTACAATGAACCCAAAGCCCGAGTGGTAGTGAATGGAGGCACGTCAGATCTACTAGACCTCAAAAGAGGGACGAGACAGGGCTGCCCGCTATCTCCAGGTCTTTTCCTACTAGCTATTGAACCCTTACTCAACATGATACGATTAAACCCAGACATTAGAGGCATACCTGTAGGGGGGGAATCTTTCAAGTTAGCAGCGTATGCGGACGATGTCCTCATTGTAACAGAAGACCCGGGTAGATCTATTAAAGCACTAATGGACACCATAGATCAGTTTGCACAGGTGTCGGGTACAAACTTAACCGAGAGAAATCTGAATGTAAACCACTGAACATCCACACCAACAAGACTGCACTGGGGTCCTCAGGTCTAACTTGGCAAAAGAAAGCCATTAAGTACCTAGGCCTCCTTTTCGAGAGGGACTTGCGAACCACATTAGACCAGAATGAACAAGCGATTTTGCACAAAATCAAGGAGAAACTAGAGGGATGGTCACCAAAATTCACTACATGGTGGGGAAGGGTTGAGACCATCAAAATGATGGTCACCCCTATGGTCAATTACATGCTCAACATGCTACCGCTAACCAACACACCTGGCTTTCACAAAAAATTGGACAAACTACTGAACACATTTCTATGGAGAGGAAAGAAACCTAGAATCAGCCTTCAGAAACTTAGACTCCCCAAGGCACTAGGAGGTCTGAACATAACAAACTTCAGAACCTTTCAGACAGCCTGCTTGGCAAAACAAGGTCAGTACTGGATATCACCAAAGAGTGATTACACCCCGGCCTGGCTCTCCTTAGAACGGAGATTACTAGGGGGGATGGAACCCGTGGCACTACTCACAGCGACGAAACACCCCGCAATCAAACAGAACGCAATCCTTAGGAACACACGACTGGCCCTACTAAAATTAGATAAACTACTAGACACTAGCGTCAGACAAACTCAGCTAGTCGCTCTGGCACAACCCTAGAATTAAGTATAGAAATAAAGCACTGGATATGCACACTTGGTACCGACACGGCATTACAATGGTGAGCCAGCTACAAGAGAAAGGGATTCAAACAGCATTTGACACACTCAAAGAACAGTACAACTTTGACAGCGTAGAGCTCTATAACTTCCTTAAAATAAGAGTTGCAATAGCCAAAGCAGGCATAAACACGCTCACCCCATCAATAATACAATACGCTAACAGCCTGAACATAACAGGACACCAAGTAGCGCACATATACAGAGCCATGAGCCCCAATACCTCCAAACTAAATAACAAAACTATAACCCAATGGGAAGTAGCAGCAGGGAGAGAGCTAAGTGAGAAGGAAAGGGCAGATTTATGGTCCTCCACATCAAGAAGGAAGGTGACAACAAGTCTAGACCAGACAAAATTCTGGCTAGTACACAGGGCCTACTGGACTCCAGCACGCCTACCCACCATGGGAATCAGAGAAACCGACTCCTGCTGGAACTGCAATAAGCAGAAGGGAGACCTGGCACACCTCCTCTTCCAATGCACCAAAACCAGGAAGTTCTGGAACTCCATAAACACTCTAATCAATGACGTAACAGGAGCCACACTATCACTAGACTTTCACCACCTAATTCTGGGATACACCGACCCATCCATAACATCCAAAAATGACAGAGACCTGATTGACCTCCTGCTCACAGCGGCGGTCAAAACGGTGTGGAACAATTGGAAAGACACAGCAAAGGCCACCTTTAAAGCTTGGTTCAACTGGGTCATTTTCCTAAGAGGAGCCGACACCATAACAACCAACAGCCAAACAAACTCAGGGAAAAAGAGCGAGATATGGCTGTCGCTAGACAACTACCTGTCCTCTCATAAGCCACCCTAAACGCCCAGACTAGGCAATACTGCATAAACAACACACGCATCCTACTCTACAACACAATGCGCCTCTCTCTCTACTCTCTACACCCACACACCTCTTCTTCTTTTTTCTCTCTTCACACCACCAGGGGTGCGAAAAGAGAGCCAGACAGGCTGTAAGGGGGCACGGGGGAAATTTGAAAACTTGCAAGTTGGACGAGAAGAAGAAGAAGCAAGCTGGGGAATGGACGGACACAAGCCAAACTGATACAAGCCAATCGAGACAATGCTTGTCCCCCCCCGGGTGCGCTTTTCCTATCCCCCAGGTGTTTCACCCCGTACCATGTAAATATGCTCTTTATTTTCAATAAAAAATTACTGAAATAAAAAAAAACTGTGATTTCTGCCTGAAACAGCTTCGTGTATTTTTAACTGTGTATTCCTGAGAAGCGCATTGTACCTTTAAATTGGTCTTCGCCTCGGTCCATCACGGCTGGTGCCGGTTGTGTGGAGGGCGTTTTCGACCTTTTTGCCCGACCCCTGTGGGCGTAGCACTTCCATCAGAGGCGGGACCGGTGCCTTCTTAGGCACACCATCTCCCCACGCGCAGCGGACGCGCCTGATTTAATAGGCGCTGTAACGGCGAGTGTGTACCTTATAAACTTTTACTTTTAAAACTGTGATTTCTGCCTGATACAGCTTCGTGTATTTTTAACTGTGTATTCCCGAGAAGCGCATTGTACCTTTAAATTGGTCTTCGCCTCGGTCCATCACGGCTGGTGCCGGTTGTGTGGAGGGCGTTTTCGACCTTTTTGCCCGACCCCTGTGGGCGTAGCACTTCCATCAGAGGCGGGACCGGTGCCTTCTTTTTTTTTTTTTTTAACTTTTATTTTTGTTGCAAAACACAAATAATACAGTTATCTCCATCAGACACATGGTCACATACATTCGCAGGGTACCTATGAAGAACACAAGAAACGGAGAGTGACAAAAGGTGTAACGGCCCCTCGAGTTCCAAGCGAAAATCCGGCAAGTCAAGTGACATGATGAAAAGGAATATACACATATCGTGAAAAATACAGTTTGCTTTTTCAGTTTTTTGACGTGGTTTGCATATAAACAACTTAAACAAGAAAAACTGCACACATAGTTCGGCATGTAGGTGGGGCAGTATCATCAGTATCCTGCATCCCAGTCTACCTATAGAGGGACCTATCAAGTGTTCCTGTGCCCCCTGCCTTATTACTTCCCTCCACACTACCCTCCCTTAGGCAAGTCCAACCCGCACCCGTGTAAAGCACCTAGCAGTCATTCTCACATTCAATCAGAGGTCCTCCTCGCTCTCAGATCCTTCGAGATCATCCACTTCCAGTGGTTCACATATGTCCCCCCTGTAGGAGTTCCATGTCTGCCACACCCCATTCCACTTGCGCGGGTTACCCCTCAATTTATATACCGCCCTCTCAGTCAGCATGAGCATATCCATGGACCGGTGCCTTCTTAGGCACACCATCTTCCCACGCGCAGCGGACGCGCGCGGCGGACCGCCGGCGGGTCGCCAAAGGCGAGCCCGTCCGTGCTGGTCTGTCGCCAGTGGCCAGAATCCCTGGTCTGATAGTCTTCCTGAATGGCCCCGTTTGCCCGTGAGGAGCTGCTTGTTCTTCAATATCAGTCAATATCAGTCGGCTTGTGCAGCTCATCTCTGGCACCCAGGTTCACAATATCTGCGATGTGACCACTGTGGCTTTGAGGCCACAGAGGCTGTTTCCACCCCACCGGCTACGGCCTCAGTAGAAAAAATGATTGCGAACTTACAGATATTGAGCCTTAACTGCAGGTCTTTAGTGAAACATCACGAGGATGTTTATGAGCTCCTCACTGACCGTTCTCCTGATCTGTTAGTTCTAACGGAAACGTGGTTAACTAGTGACTCACTGGCTATTCCAGCTTTGGCTCTCCCCTCTGGTTACTCTATTCTAACTAAAAACAGACCCAAAGGGAGGGGTGGGGGACTGGCGGTGATTTTTAAAACCATCTATTCCTGCACTCTTTCCCCCTCAAACATAGCCAACTGTGAAAGCACTCTGTTTAAGTTAAGGATCTCAGACACCCTCACCCTTACCGGGCTCTTGATATATCGCCCTCCCGGCCCAGCCAGCGCTTTCCAGGAGTCACTAGTCTCAACCGCTTCAGCACTTATCCTGCAGTCAGCTAACTACAGTATACTCGGAGACCTCAACCTCCATCTTGAGTCCCGTGAGTCCCCAGCTACACTAAAGTTCCTTGGCGATCTAGAAGCCTGCCAGCTATGTCAGCCGGTTGAAGGGCCTTCACATCTGGCAGGCCATCTGCTAGACCCGGTGTTCTCGAATATCCAGGGAATTATTGCTTCTACCCCCTGCCCCATCAGCTGGACGGATCATTTGTTGGTACAGATCGATATTAAGATCCCAGGCACCCCTAGGGAAAAGCCCTCTCCTCCTCTCTGGAGGCGCCCATGGCATAAACTTGATGGTGCCCTGTTTGAGGGCAGGCTAATAAATTCCCGTCCAGATTGGTCTGGTAATGTGGAGGAGGCTGACTTAGCCTATAGAGAGTGGATCAACAAGTCTTTGGATCACTTTATCCCTAAGAAAATATCAAGGCCCAAACGCGAACAGTCCCATCCTTGGTAATGCGAGGCACTTACAACCAAAAAAAAGCAATGTAAAGTACTTGGAGCCGGTCTTATGACCCTTGTGCTAAGACCAACTTTAGAACCGCCACTAAAGCCTATCATAGACTTATAAAAAAGACCAAAGCCAGCTACTACACTGAGTTGATCAACTCCAGCACTAATCGCGCTAAAACTATCTTCGCGCTAGTGAAGGAGATGACTAAGTCACCTGAGGGGAACAATAACACAATAGTGTCTGACTTGCAGTGCGAAGAGCTCGCCTGCTTCTTTGTTAATAAAGTTCAAGGGATCTATTACTCATTCAACTCTGGTGGTCCCTTGATGACTTCTAGATCTAACATAGACCCTCCGGACCTCCCCTATTCGCTCCTTACCCTTCCATCCATCTCACAGACAGACATGGAAATCCTGGCTTTAAAAATCAAGTCTGGGTCCCCGGAAGACCCGGTTAAACCAGAGTTATTCAGACTTTTCCAGGACTCCATCATGACTGAAGGACGGGAGCTGATTAATAGATCTCTTCAGTCAGCTACTATTCCCAAAACCTGGAAACATGCCAAGGTTCTCCCCTTGTTAAAAAAACCACCCTGGACCCTTCCAAGCCAGAAAGTTTCCGACCTATTTCCCTGCTTCCGTACTTGGCTAAAGTGGCGGAAGCACATGTGAATTCCATCTTGATAGGTTTTTTGAAGACTAATGGGATTTTGGAAGAATCTCAGAACGGATTCCGTGCTAAATATAGCACGGTATCGGCCCTATTGGCCGTCACGGAACAGCTAAGGGTGACACAGGACATGGGTAACACCTCGGCTGTGGTTCTGCTGGACTTGAGTGCGGCGTTCGACATGGTCTCCCATGGGATCCTTCTTAGGAGACTGTGGGAGATAGGTGTCGGGGACAGAGCTCTGGATTGGTTTGTGTCATTTCTATCGGACCGTTCCTTCCAGGTTCATGCCCCGCCGTACTCATCCAGCAGCTTCCCCTTAGGTTGCGGTGTCCCTCAGGGCTCTGCTCTCAGCCCCACGTTGTTTAACGTGTACGTCCGCCCCTTGGCCATGTTGGCCAGGGAACGCAACATCAAATTAATTTCCTATGCGGACGATACGCAACTAATTTTTACCTTCTCTAATGAAACCGTGGGCGACCGAGCCAAATTTCAAGAAGACATCTTGGCCATTTCCAGCTGGCTTACAGAGAATTGCCTCCAGCTGAACTCATCTAAAACAGAGGTTCTCCTTATTGGTAGTGACACTCAGAAGTGGGATGAGCAGTGGTGGCCCTCCACATTGGGCCCGCCTCCTACTCCTAAGAAAGAAGTTAAAAATCAAGTCTGGGTCCCCGGAAGACCCGGTTAAACCAGAGTTATTCAGACTTTGCCAGGACTCCATCATGACTGAAGGACGGGAGCTGATTAATAGATCTCTTCAGTCAGCTACTATTCCCAAAACCTGGAAACATGCCAAGGTTCTCCCCTTGTTAAAAAAAACCACCCTGGACCCTTCCAAGCCAGAAAGTTTCCGACCTATTTCCCTGCTTCCGTACTTGGCTAAAGTGGCGGAAGCACATGTGAATTCCATCTTGATAGGTTTTTTGAAGACTAATGGGATTTTGGAAGAATCTCAGAACGGATTCCGTGCTAAATATAGCATGGAATCGGCCCTATTGGCCGTCACGGAACAGCTAAGGGTGACACAGGACATGGGTAACACCTCGGCCGTGGTTCTGCTGGACTTGAGTGCGGCGTTCGACATGGTCTCCCATGGGATCCTTCTTAGGAGACTGTGGGAGATAGGTGTCGGGGACAGAGCTCTGGATTGGTTTGTGTCATTTCTATCGGACCGTTCCTTCCAGGTTCATGCCCCGCCGTACTCATCCAGCAGCTTCCCCTTAGGTTGCGGTGTCCCTCAGGGCTCTGCTCTCAGCCCCACGTTGTTTAACGTGTACGTCCGCCCCTTGGCCATGTTGGCCAGGGAACGCAACATCAAATTAATTTCCTATGCGGACGATACGCAACTAATTTTTACCTTCTCTAATGAAACCGTGGGCGACCGAGCCAAATTTCATGAAGACATCTTGGCCATTTCCAGCTGGATTACAGAGAATTGCCTCCAGCTGAACTCATCTAAAACAGAGGTTCTCCTTATTGGTAGTGACACTCAGAAGTGGGATGAGCAGTGGTGGCCCTCCACATTGGGCCCGCCTCCTACTCCTAAGAAAGAAGTTAAAAATCTGGGTGTGATTATAGACGACTCACTTACCCTTGAATCCCATGCCAAAAGAGTGGCTGGCACTTGTTATGGCCGCCTTCGTTCTCTTAAACCTATTCTTGGGTTCTTTGAACCTCCCATGCGTCAGACAATCGTCCAAGCTATGGTCTTATCCCATGCTTGGTTCCAACTTGACAGTCACTAACAGACTGCAAAGGGCTCAGAATGCTGCTGCCCGCATTCTGTTCGGACTGCCAAAACGTTGCCATACTTCCCAGGTTCTGCGTAGGTTGCACTGGCTGCCTGTCAAACAACGCATACAATTCAAAACCCTTTGTCTCATTCACAAAATGCTCTATCGCCTTGGCCCCCAAATCCTGCAGGGACTTTGTTCCTTCTATGTCCCGTCGCGGGCTCTCCGGACCTCTCTCTTGCATGTACCATCAAGATCCGGAGGTGCAGAGCTGGGGGCCGGTCATTCAGGTATCTTGCCCCAAAACTCTGGAACTCTATTCCCTTAAGTATGCGCACTATTTCTAACCATCTTCTCTTTCGAAAACACATTAAAACCTGGTTGTTTTCTTCTGCTTAGGACTCCCTTGTGAATTGGCACTTTTCACCTCCATTGTGGCCGCACTATAATTAGGCATGTCCGTAAGCGCTGGGACGCCCTGTTGCTGGGGTAGCCATGCGCTATATAAATAATCATAACATAACATAACAACCTTGATACTGTTTTTCTGTGTTGGTGCTCTGATCATTCTTTGTAACACCTGAAGGTAATTTGAGACTGGGATGCAAAGCTGTGCACTTCTGAACATAAGTAGTAGCAATCTTCACATAGATCCTGCTCAAACTTCAAGTCACAGGCTTGGATCCAGTCCAGGGGCCATACTAGCAATTGCTCCACTTCACGCTTGAAATCTTTGAGTAAGTCCAAGCAGAAGTATAAAAAATACAAAGTGGGGCTGGAGCCCATCCCACCAACCTGATTGTAGGAAACTGGCTCTTTATATGATATATAAAAATGAGATGTATCCTGTAAAGAGCCCAAGGGATCCCTTATGAGTGGACAGGGGCTTGCTATGGCAATCCCAAAGTGCTTTGTTAGGGGATAGTGTGATCGAGCTGCCTTTGGCTTAACACAGAGGACTGCAGGGAATCTGAAAATACACAGTGGTTAATAAATGAGACACACAACTCAAGAAGGAGATCCACACCAATTTATAAAAATAGCAAGTATCTTTATATATGTTTATGCATCAGAAGAAAATTGTGTAGGTAGGTACGTTTTTAAGTATGATTTCTTTGAAGTTCAAAAAGTCTACACAGTGCAATTTCTAAGTTCTGTAGTGTTATCCTATTGAAGGAAAATCATATGCGGTTTACCAGTTCTTGTCGGTCACTTACGGGACCAGTGTATTGGGACAAAGGTGAGTACAGGACAATGTCCAAGGCAGCGCCAACAGGTCACCTACAGCAGCACTAGGGCGGCCGGATGCAGTGGTGCTAACATCATTGCAAACCAATGGGAATTGGTCTGGTCACGAAGAGGCTGCAGGAGGGGACTGAGAGGCCAGTCCAGTGAAACCATTTAGTGGCTTTAGTTTTTGTGATGTTGGGGGACGTGGGGACATCTTTGGCCCTCTTCTCCTCTGGACAAGGCAGAGGTTCTTTGGGGTGTTGGGTTTCTTCATACGGCAAAACACTTGTGGTTGAGGGCCCTTCCAACAGAGGCCGCAGGCGACATTGGGGAGTTCACGAGGAGTCACTCCACAGTGGACTCTCTACCTTGAGGGCTTGGGGACCACACTGACACCATTGGCCTACTTCAATACAGGCTGGGGGGCTCGGGTGCAGTAGTGCTTGGCGGTGTCGGGTTTTGGCGGAGCTGGAGTCCTCTAGGTCCTTCTTTTGCTGTCTGCAGGTTGCAGGGGAAAGTTTAGCTGTCCCTTAGGAGGTCTTGGGTCCTGGGCAAAGGCTGGCAGGTCTCCCAGGTTTTGGGGACTCCGCAGGTGCAGGATAAGTCGACTTTTGGTGCAATAGGCGAAGTCAGCAGGCAGGCCGGCAGGGTTGGTGCCAAGTTAATTGCTGGGTCTTCTTTTCTTTCTGTGTGACTCTTCACGTCCATCTTCTTTTTTCAGGTCATCAGGATCTCTACTTTTGGTGCCAGGGGCTCCTCTAAATACTGAATTTAGAGGTGTTAGGTGAGTGTAGGGTAGTAGCCAATGGGCTACTGACCCTTGGGGTCACTACGCCCCCTATAACACCACTTGATGTGGGCATAACCCTGTCCCAGAATAACCTAAGTATGCCATCAGAAAGATGGCTACTGAAAAATTGTCCACCTCAGTTTAGCTCACTTTAGGGGGTACTAACCTGGGGGTGGCATGCCTACCTGAATAGCTAATTTTCCCTCCTGTTCAGGTGCCAAGTGGGCTCTGGACTAAGGGGGTCCGCTTTCTCTCCTGTGAAGGAAGCCAGATTTGCATTTCAAAGGCGGCAGCTCATTGAAGGTTGCCGGCCTAAGAAGGTTAATCAAAATGTCATCCTGTGGGAAGGGGTGGTACACCCTCTTCCTGGACAGGCTTTTATTCTGTGTCTCCTGAGAGCAAAAGGCTTTCAACTCTAGAATGTCAGAACAGTGTCTCAGGTGGCAGGTTGGCAGAAACCAGTCAGCGAGCACACCAGAGGCTTGTAGGTTTTCAGGGGGCACCTCTGTGTGCATGTATTGGTAAATCCAACACTGGAATCAGTGTGGGCTTATCAATATAAGATGTTTGATTCTAAACAGCCCTATTTTCAGTAAAGCCATCATCTAGCTGGGGAGTTTGTTTTCACCAGTGTTCAGCACATGTTCTGGAATGGCTTCCCTGTCCACTTGCACTGGAAGTAATGAAACTGACCAACACAGGGGCATATCTGCTCATGCAGGTATGCCCTCACATGTAATACCAAACACCCTGCCTTAGGGCTATAAGGCATGCTGTAGGGCTGACTTACAAGTACTGCATGCAGTGCTAAAGGGCCTGACACACAGGGGTGTTTGTCAGGTCGTGTTTTCAGTTTGGTGTGCACCAAAACACGCAGCCTGTGATAGCAGCCCTGCATGAGTGTGGCGAGGGGTCCTTTAGGGTGGCACAATTCGTGCTGCAGCCCTTGGGGAACCCTCTTTAGTACCTCAGGCCCTAGGTACAAGGGGTACCATTAACTAGGGTCACCATATACTAGGGTCTTATGGAGGCTACTAAAGGTATTGCCAATTCGGGGAACAATTTTACAGTTTTGGAAAAGAGCTCTGGCACTGGGGACCTGATTAGCAGGAATCCAGGGTGCTTCCAATCGAAATCACATCATGTACCAGGCAAAAAGTGGGGGTGACTATGTCAAAAAGGAGTACTTTCCTACACGAATTCTGAAGAAGAGGTGCTAGGGTGTCCATATTTGAACTTCACTCCCTCTGTCACCAGCCACAGAACCAATACCCCAGCTGGTCTCAACACACCCACAGTTTCCCTGGTCATCATTGACCTCCACAGTAAGTTGAGGCCTCCACAGAAGCCATGCTGCAATTATTTAGTGCCCTTTCCAGCTCCCTTTGGAACTCCTGAGTGCTCCACGGAGCACAGGGGACTCCCCTGGTTGCTGAGCCCTTGCCGCAGACATTGTCTGACCGCATGAAGCCCATACCGGACTTATCCTGACGCTGGCCCAGAGATCCACGTCAGTCCCCATCACCCCTATTCAGCCCACTGGTGCAGATTGAGGAGATGGTGCCAGATGCCGTGCCATAAGTGAGATTGTGCTTGAAACAAGTGTGTGTATAAAATTATAAATTGATACTTATATAGCGCACTACTCACCCGCAAGGGTCTCAAGGCGCTTGTACGAATACCGCTGTGAAACCCATCCTGGCTTTCCCTGTGAGGTGTCCACTCCTGGGCACCCCCAAGGTGGAGGCCAGGCATCCTTAGCGTTGTGGGGGCCGTTGTGGAGATTAAGCAAGCTATTGCCCAGAGTTGCAGAGTGGGACTCCATGATTGGAATAGGCACCGAGGCGAGAATTATCAGGTCCGTGGAATTTTTTTTTAGCTCAAGACCCGCCGAGGCGGGGAATTGAACCCTGGTCCCGGGCTAGACCTCTGCATCAGGGTCTGCCGCTCTAACCATTGAGCATGCCATTGCCTCGTGGGCTTGATAGCACTCCTGAAAACGAACTTGATTCAACACCTCGGCTACGAACATAACAAAGTGCATTTGCATTGGTGATTCAGAAGGCAGCTGATGTACTAGAGTTAGAGCTGCCCTCCATTGAGTCTAAGACAATTCTGCAGTTGGGCCAATGATATCAGAACCCGTGCCTCCATTCATTGTCACCCTCCTGGATCAATCAATCAATCCATACTTGTAGAGCACAGCTTATCACCTTTGAGGGTATACAGGTGCTTGGTTGCTGGGTTTAGTTGAAAAGCCAGGTCTTGAGTCTCTTCCTGAAGTCTGTCAACGAGGGTGATCTTCGTAGATGGAGCAGGAGTGTTTTCCAGGACTTGGCGGCGAGATGGGAGAAGGAGTGGCCCGTGCTGTGGCTACTGCGGATGTGAGGTGTCTGTGTGAGGGAGACAGAGTGGAGGTTTGTGGATAGTTGGTGAAAGTTCCTCCGACACTCATTCATGTATGCTGGTCCTTGGTCATGGAGCGCTTTGTAGGTGTGTGTCAGTAGTTTGAATTGACATCTTTTCTGGACAGGGAGCCAGTGGAGGTTCGTCAGTTGATGGGTGATGTGGTCCGTTTGGGCAGGGTGAGGATTAATCTGGCAGCTGCGTTCTATATAATCTGGAGCCTTCTCATGAATTTGGTAGTGGTTCCTGTGTACAGTGCATTGCCGTAGTCCAGACGGCTGGTGCTTAGAGTTTGTGACTGTTTTTCTCGTGCTTATGTTGAGCTGTTTGAAGATTCTTCAGAGTATGCGCAGAGTGTGGAAGCAGACAGGTGACTGTGTAATCTGTCTTTTCATGGTGAGTTTGTCATCCAGGATGATGCTGAGGTTGTGGGTGTGGTTTTTAGGTGTGGGTCTGAGTGCAGTGGGCCACCAGGTGTCGTTCCAGAGGAAGGCATGGTTGACAAAAATCAGCCCTTAGGTCTTGTCTGTGTTCAGCTTTAGACAGTTGTCCTTCATCCAAAGTGCGACATTCTTCATGCAGTTGTGGAAGTTGGTCTTGGTGGTAGTCGGGTCTGCTGAGAGCGAGAGAATGAGCTGGTAGTCATCAACGCAGGATATGATGTTGATATCGTAGGTTCGGATGATGTTGGTTAGAGGTGTCATGTATGTTTGAAAGAGGTTGAGGCTGACGGAAGAACCTTGACGGATGCCGCAGATGGTACTCGCTGGTTCCAAGGTGAATGGAGGTAGGCAGATTCTCAGCGTATGTCCCCTGAGAAATGACTCAATCCATCTGATTGCATCTCCCTTGAACCCGATCTTGTGCAGTCTCTTGAGTGTGCGGTTGGATACAGTATCGAAGGCTGTGGAGAAGTTGAAAAGGATCAAGGCCGCCGATTCTCTTCTTTCGAGCAAGGTGCAAATGTCCGTGGTGGCGAACAGGCGGTCTCAGTGCTGTGGTTGGCGCAGAAACCAGATTGAGAAGTGACTAGCGGGTTGCATTTTTCAAGGTGTTCGGTGAGCTGCTGGTTGATGGCCTTCTCCATGACTTTGGTGGGAAACCGGAGCAGCGAGATGGGGCGGTAATTCTGGTGTTCACTGGGGTCTGCAGAGGGTTTCTTGAGGAGAGGTCTGACTTCTGCATGTTTCCTGCTTTGGAAAAGACGGCTGTGTCAGTGGATGCTTTGAGGATGATAGGGAGTTGGTAGCTGATCTTGTTGCTTCCTAGGTTGAAGAAGCGGTGGGTGCAGGGGTTGGTGGGTGCTCTAGAGTGGATGGAGTTCATGATAGCTGTCGTGTTCGGTGTGGTAATCTGTTCCCATGCGGTGAGCTGTTGGTCGGGGGGAGGTTTCCGTTGGAGTGAGGAGGCTGAGGAGTTCGGTGGGTTGGGGCTCGAAGTTCCTGTAGATGGTCGATATCTAGTTGTGGAAGTGATTCGCAGAATTCCTGTGAGGGAGGGTTCATGTTTTCGTTGCCTGTTGGGCAGGAGAACTCTGACGATGGTGAAGAGTTCCTTGGTGTGGTTGACGCTAGCCTCGATGCGGTTTGCAAGGGCTTCCTTTTTTCGCTTCTTGGAGTCGTTGCTGGTGCTTGTTGAGGGCTGGCTTGAAGGTAGATTTATCTGTATTGTCTGTGCTGGTACACCATCTTCTCTCCAGTTGTTTGCAGCTGCATTTCATTGTGCTGAGTTTCCGGTGTGTACCAGCTGGCTTGTTTGGTGGATCTGTGGGTTTTGGCTGCTTTGATGTGGGCAACTCAGTTGCCGGCATTGGTGATCCAGTTGTTAACTGCTTGCTCCAGGTTGGTTGCGGCGTCGTCTTGATGGTGTTGAGGGCTTCTAACCATTGGGTCTGTGTCAATTTGCTTCAGCTGCGGAAGGAGGTGCTGAGAGGATTGGAGTGGTGCGAGGTGATCCTGTGATGGTGAAGTGGACGAAGCAGAGGTCGGTCCAGGCGAGTTCTGTTGCATGGCTGTATTTGACTCTGTTGCTGGATATGAAGATAGCTTCCAGTGTGTGGGGTCTGTAACCAACTGGGTGAGACCGATGGTGTCCATTCGTTCCAGGAGGTTAACAGAATTCATGTCTGTGGGTTTGTCCAGGGAGAAGTTGAGGTCTCCGAGGAAGATGCAGGGCTTGGATTTGATGGCGAATGGGGTGATGAAGTCTCTGTCCGCGTTGCAGAGGGCTGGTGTGTGGTCCTAGGAGGCTGTAGGCGAGGGTGCCTTTGATGGTTGTTTTATTGTCGGTGTGGAGTTGGGAATTAAGGTGTCCATGATCGGTGTGGTTTCGTTTTCGGTGGTGGTTCAGCAATTGATTCTTTGTGAATGATGGCGATGCCGTCTCCGTGTTTGTTGACGCAGTCCCGGTGTATCCTCATGTAGCAGTTGGGCATTGCAGTGGCGATGCGGGGGGTGGAGGAGCCAAGTCTCTGAGATGAAGGTTACATCAGTGGAGATGGTGTCCCAGACTTCGGTAGCGTGTTTGCAGAGTGATCTGACATTGGTCGGGAGGCATCAGAATGGTCTCGGTCGCTGAAATGACGGGGATTTCTGTGAGGGCAGATAGTCCTAATTTGCAGGTGAAGAGGCAGTGGTGGCAGGTGAATGGTCCTGCTGTGGAGCGAGGAAATGTGAACCAGCAGTTGTCAGCATCTGCGGTGGAACATCTGTGGGTGCCTCGAGGGCCAGGATTCCTGGAGCAGACGCATGCCGCGGCCTCCATTAAGTAGATCCTGGAAGGGGATTGGGCATTGGGGATGCGGGAAGGAGGTAGCTGGAAAACGGTGAAGAATGGCCAAGGAATGGCAAGAACCCAAAAAGAGTTAGGAGGAATTAAAATAAACTAAAGCTGGCTGACAGCAGGCTGCCTAGGACAAACCAGCATAGGGCAGGAGCGGCCCTAGCAGCACTACAGAGGAAGGAGGCTCTGACCGTAGCGAGAGGGTAGCTGGTGGGGACCTGCTCAACCTGGTCACACTGCAGCCTCCCTAAAGTAGGTCACGCGAGAGGCAGGCGCGGGAAGCGTGTGGCTGGAAACCGACGCAGAATAGCAAGAACCCAAAAGGAGTTAAGAGAAATTATATATTAAAATAAACAAACACTGACTGACTGGGCAGGCTTCCTAAGACTGACCAGCACAGGGCAAGAGCAGCCCTAACAGTTAGTCTGCATGTGACCGGTGATCTAGATTTTCTCACCAAGCACAGTACTCTGCAAAGTATTCTTGTGCAGACTTTGATCAGTAAGGTGAATTCTAATTCATCCCGACCAATCCCACGGATCGAGAATTCAAAAGGATTGATGCTTTTGTTAAGCAAATGTTTTCGCTTGCCAGCCTGGTGCTGCATTCCATAAAGGTGGTCTGTTTGGTCGCTATCCACTTGCTACATGGCTAGCAGGATCTTGCCGGTAGTCCTGGAGGACCTTACAGCATCTTTGGCTCAGGCAATCCATGACGGAAAGAACAATGTGAAATAAACTCATCTGTAACAATGCCAGCCTTGAAATTAAAAGTAAATATTTTGTATCGAAAATGGGGACCCTCATGAGATTCAATATTGTGGAAACAAAGTAGAAGTTTCTTTTCTTGGAATGTCTGAGAAATTAATTAGGAACTGTCAACAAGCGTTATAAAGGAAAATAAAGTGGAAGTGGATGGCTCCTATCACACCATAGCTGCTCTGATCCATAAATCTTTAACGGCTCTCCAGAGACACACACAATCTGCACCTCAGGTCACTGTGCCAGTTGCTGAATACTGATCAGGCGAAGATGTAAAATTCCCCAAGTTTGTCCTTTGCTCACTGTATGAGCTACAGTCGTTCAAGAATTTTGTAAGGCCCTCGAAGTTAAAATCACAATTACTTTTACTGGTATGGGATTAATCAGTTTGATCACACATATAAATTATTGTTTCTTTAAAGGCCCTGTCTGACTGAGAGATGATTTTAGTGATTCTTTACAGGAGGGTAGTAGGAACCAGTGTTGCGCTCTACAGATGCCTGGATGAGGTCAACTAGATTTTCTGGTGCTGTGCAGGCATTACTGATGGAAAGGCCCTTTCATGGGTCTCGTCCCTTCAGGGAAAAGACTGACTCTGCACTGGAATGGGGTAAGAATAGTAGAGTCCCAGCACGTTCCTTGAGGTTTTTGTCTCCCATAGAGCAATTTCCCTAACAGTTCCATAAATTTAGGGGCTATTCAAGGTTGCTAGCCTTTAAGCAGTGAAATCCAGTGTTTGATGCAGTAGACAGCCAGTCATTTCAAGGCTGCGGACGTAGAACTGGTGGACATCCCACAGGCCAGCAGAGGCTTTAGCTCTGCCAACTCCTCTTCTACTGCTACAACTTGCAAGAAGCTGCTTAGCGGCTTACACCTGATTGGTGGTGGCCAGGATTCAGTTCTTTTTCCCAGAATGGCAATCCATCATGTCCGACAGATGGGTCTAGCAGATCTTTCATAAAGGCTATGCCCTACCTTTCATTTCCGCCCCACCCTACATTCCTCCTGCAACAGAACACATTTTGCCTTTGTCGAGCCTGCTGCAGGAAGTACACCTCTAATTCTCGAGGCCAAAAAAGGATCTGAGCTTCAGGCCTTTCCTTGTCCGTCAACTCATGTACACCTTCCTGCGGAAGGAGTAGGACAAATTCATAATGCTCGCACTGATTCAGATCATACCTGCTCTGGACTCGGGAGGCTAGATGTGTCCTTGGACGTGCAGGAGATGTATTTTCATACCCTTGTTCTGCAGTCTCACAGGTGTTGTCTGTGATTCAGAGTGGGCCAGAATCAATTTGAATTTGCTGTGCTCCCCTACTGGCTTACTTCTGCTCCTTGTTTGCTCTCAAAAGTGTTTGGCAGGGGTTGATGTGCAACTGCAGAGGTTGGGAGTGCCTATAAACCTGTACCTCAGCAGCTGGTTGCTGAAGGTGGGCTCGGGCAGTCCGCCATACGCCACCTCCGAACAACAGCAAAACTTCAAATATTGTTGGGGTGCACCATAAATGACCTGAAGTTCCACCTGATCCCCTCACAGAGGTTTCTATTTATTTTGTATTGTCTGGAGACAGTGAGGTTCAAGGCTTTTCCTGGTGGAGGTCGTTGAATGCCAGCAATATCAAAAGCTTTGCACGTCGGATTTTCTACAAGAACACTAGTTAGGAGATGCATTTTGGTTTGAATGGTACAAGGGACTCCTGTACACCTCCCCCCCGCCGCCCCCCCACAACCTGTCCTCCTCAGAGTTTTGAAGAAGATCAAGAACGAATGGGGCCAAGGAGCCCTCCGATCAAGTTACCACTTTGAGAGGGCCTCCTATCTCAGCAACAGGGCTGGATCCTCCACCTGATCCTCCGCAACATTCACCTCCATGCGTGGATATTGAACGGCAGCAATTACTTTCATTCTCACTGCCAAACACACTTCCATGAAATCTATCTACGCTGGGTGCTGGGGAAAATTTGTAACCTGGTGTGGTACCTATAACATTGTTCCCTTACAAGCAAAGCTGGCGAACAACCTTTTGTTTGGTTTGTCTGTAGCCTAGTAGGGCCATGAGGTGGCCACTATAAACGTTATGCGTTGGACCTTTTGGCCAGACCAACCTTTCTTGTTAAAATCACCGGTTGTGATGAGGTCTATTAAAGGTTTAACACGTTTACCTCCAACCCATTTGTGAATACCCAAAGGCACCTTAACTTGGTCCTGACATTTATCATGTGTGCACACTTTAAGCCTATTCATGGTTGTTCACTAAACTCAAAAAACTTTCTTCCATATTATGATTGTCAGCTCGTCGCATGAGTGAACTGCCGGCACTTTTAATACTAACGCCCTACTCCACCTTCCTCCCAGCTAAACTGGTGCTGAGGACTCAGGCATCCTTTTCGACTTAAGCCTTTCATGTCAGGCAATCAATTACTCCCCCATGGCCTTCGTAAGGTGAGAAGAGGCTTCATTGCTTCAACCCCAAAGGAACGTTGAATTCTACACTGATCTTACCAAGGCCCATCAAGTGGATGATATGCTTTTCAAGAGGTTTTCTGGAGAAAAGAGGGGGAAGACTGTCCAGAAAAGGACCCTGTCTGCATGAAGATCTGCCGGGCACTGGCCATGTAACAGTACCTGGAAGGTCTGAGAGCCCATTCTGTCAGGGCCACGGCTGTTTGCACTGTATAGGTGCAGAGGGTGCCCGCCCTAGAGATCTGCCGAGCTGCAACATGAGCATTGTTGTGTGCGCTTATGAAGTACTACTGCCTTGGAGGGAAGGACGTTTTACCAGCTTGGTTCTGCAAGTCCTTTTTTATGTCAAAATCTTTTTATTGCAGTTTGAAAAGGTAACCACTTGTGAAACTCATTGCAGCAATACAGAAAACCAAGAGCAACAAGTAGCTAAAAATAAAACACTGCTTTCCCGCAAGTACTCGGCAAGGTCTGATCCATATCCATATACAGATACCAATGACCTCTTAGACGATCTGATTAGTGAACCAACAATATAATACTGGATGTATGTGTGCCACATTTACTCAAGTTCACAGTGTATCATAAAACCTAAGTAACTGGCCAAAACAAAAGAATCCTGTGACTTATGGCTAATGCGCACTGAGAATAAGAGGAGGTTAATGGGCAGGGAGGAGCAGAGACATAAGGGGAAGGGGGCAGTGGAGCATGCACCCCATCCGCCCCAGGCTAGGGCAGGCAGAGAAGCCAGATACAGGAGGTCCGGGCGTCCCAGAGGCACCATGGGGCCCGGCGCCTAAGTTTGGAAGAGATGCAGCATCTGCAGTCGGGGACCACAGGCAAAGTGCAGCAGCCACTCCAACAGGTAGGCTACCAGCGGGCTCCAAATGTAGTCAAACCCTGTCTGGGTATCTGCCATCATGTCTGCCATGCGCTCCAGCGCCAAAGCTCGCCACAACCAGGCATGCCATTGGGAAAGTGAGAGGGGCTCGGCCTTCCATGCTGCTGCCACTGCCATTTTGGCCACCCCCTAGGCGGCCACATGATGGAGCGATTTCGGAATCCCCCCCCTCCCAGTTTGGTGTTTCAGACAGGGATCACGCACCCCAAAGAGGACATGTTCCAGAGACTCAGAAATTGGGTAACCAAGGATCTTTCTGATCTGGGCAAAGATTCCCTCCAAAAGGGTTGGATGGAAGGGCAATCCCACCTGATATAGCCAAAATCGCCCAGCAGACCACAGCCACGCCAGCAATCAAAAAATAATCAACGACTGAACAGCGTTCATATAAATAGATAGGTAGAGCCGCTAGTTCGATTTTTTGATATCTTGATTTTCCCCTATTGCTCTACCTCCATCCTTTCAGGGGTTTCCCTATTACCTAGTGGTTGTCACAGCCACGCCAGCACCTATCTGAAGTATCTGGGAAGAGGGTGTGGAGCTTTTGAGGATATAGGTACCAGTCATACATTAGTTTGTAATGGTCATCTCGAAGATGCATGGATCTATTGAATGTCCCAATATCTTTATAAAGCGAACCCCATTGTTTCTCAGTCAGGGGCGTCTCTAGGATGGTGTCCCAAAAGACCATGTATGTTGATGGCGGCAGGGACCCTGATGTAAGCAAAAGTGATAGAGAAATGATATGCACCCCATCGACGTGCCCCCAGATTGCACAAAGCGCTCTATGGGGAGTAGGTCTTGAGCCGCAGTGAGTCGCATCTTGGGTTGGAGCAGCAATGGAGGTAGTGGTATTTTTCTGTCACTGAGAGTTTAAAAGCTGCTACACAGCCCTCAAATGTATGTAGTTCACCTCAGACAAAGATATTTGACACCATCAGGCGGCTTCCCTCCTTCAATTTATCAAATGGACACTCTATTTGGACTGGGGTAAAGCCCAAGCTTAAATGGATGGGGGTGTAAGGGTATGGGAATGTTGTTAAGGATAAAGGCTTTATGACCTCATCCCAAGTGTGAAGCTTGGGAGGCGAAGGGGTGCTAAGGTAGGCAATTTTTGGTCTATCCTGCTTTGGCTGCCAAATGAGATCCCAGATGTTTCTGCCCACCACCCTCTGGTCCATGTGGAGCTAGTGTCTGTCCGAGGCCCTGAGGGACCACTCTGAAATGACTCATAGTTGGGCAGCCCTGTAGTAGAGGATAAAATCCGCAGGGCAAACCGACCTGCAAGTCAGGGTGTGGATAGTACTCGGGTCGCCAGCCAGGCCCTCTGACCTTGCCAAACTAACTTTGTCGTCATCGACTTCAGTTCAGCAAACAATACCCTGTCTATTTTGCCTATCTAGTTAATGTATGCAGAGCCCCACTTCTTGAAGTCCGCCCTAAGTTGTCGTAACAAGGGGGAAAATTGGCTTTGTATAAGTCTAGTGGGTTGGGTGTGATTTTGATACACAGGTAGGGGATTTCCTTATGGGCACATTTAAATGGCTATGAAGCTGCTATTGCAGTCTTTTCCCCAGAGGGACCGTTAAGGTAAGAAGGATTTTGAAAGGTTAACTTTGGAGCCTGCCACCTTCTCAAACGTGGTAAGCTCGGACTGGATCACGAAGAGTGAAGTATGGGGTTCCGAGAAGGTTAGAAGGACATCGTCCGCAAATAGGTATATCTTATCATCTGGTCCGAATTTAATCCCATCGATCTCCGGGTTGGCCCTAATACGCGCCACAGGGGGCTTTATGCATAGCGCAAAAAGCATGGGCGCTAAGGGGCGGCCGTGGAAGTCTTTTTAGGTTTCGCCTCGCCGAAAGCTGCGCAGCAGACTTTCGCGCAGAGCGAACACTTTTGAGACGAGTATGGTGCCTTTGTCACGCCTCTCACTTCCATTGGCTAGCTCCATAAATGGAGGCTAGCCATTGGAAGTGAGATCTGTCCGTCATGGTCCGAGGCGATTCGTGGGCGTTCCTGCGATCTTTTTTTCATCCTGCCCCTTTTATCACGTCATGCGGCTGTGGCCGTGTGTTTTTTTTTTTATGTAAAGCTTTGTTTTCGCCATTTCGGAAGTGTCCTTTGCAGGGGTGGGTTGCGCGATGTCCCGCTGTCCGTTCCCGCCCCCTCCCGCTGTCCGTGTGCCCGTTAACCCGCCCCCCTCCCACTCTCGTACCAGCGACCAAACATGCAGTGACAGTCTAAATGTGTTTACAGAGCGGTGCACACACCCTCGGGCCCTGCGCTGCAGTGAATGTGTTTACAGAGGGGTGCACACATGGTCTCCGCGCTAGCGTGAATGCTTTTAGAGAGGGGTGCACACTGCAGCCTCTGGGTATGTGCTCGCGTAAATGTGTTTTGGGAGGATCCCGCACAGCCTGGGTCTCTGTGCAGCACACCACTTGTCTCGTTGCTTCTTTTTATGTATCTATGTAGATTGCTGCGCACAAACACTGGCTCTAGCTACTGTGAACGCCCCGCAGAGACGCAGCGCAGCCATTCTCGTGACTTAAGGGCTGGAACGGCCGACTCTGAAGCTGGGGATCCGCGTTCGAGTCTTGGCAGCCTTGACATCCTGTGTTTCTGGACAAATCACTTTATCTACCCCTGCCTAAAAATGAATGTGTCCGTCCGTAATGCAACTGGTGCTCGCGTACAGCGCACTGATACTTTCGGGTCGAGTTTGCGCTATATAGAACGGCAAAATAATCACAATGTGTACTTGTGTGCATAGTACAACCCTGCTCACCGCTTTTGTGGATGTCCATGATGACATGTCCGGCAGGTTTTCTATGTCTGCATTTTGCTCACACATAGATATGCCTCTTTCGTCTGCACCAGCCTATCAATGATGTGTGGTCATTTCTACATCACCTCGAACACCACCCCTCCCGAGTGTCATCTACCACGACCCCCTAAGCCTCTTTCACCCATCCCTTCACTCTTGTCTCGGCTCTATACTTGCCAAACCTTCATTCCAAGATGCCTTCCAGTTACCCCAATCTCTCAGTCCACCTCCCCTTCATTTCCTCCTCCCTGCCTGTCTCTCCTGAGTCCGTCTTCTCCTCTGGTGCCCCTTCTTCCCACCATCAGTTCACGACCCTTCTCCTCACCTACCCCTCCATCACTCCACACAGACCCCCGCTGCATCCCGTCTGTTATTCAGCTCCAGCCCCTGCCGAGCCTCAGCCAGGCTCCCTTCCAACCCTCTCATCCTATCCTTCTCACATCTCCTTCACTTCGTCCCTCCTTCTCTCCACTACCCGGTTTCACTCAGCCATTCTTCCCTCTGCAGCCAGCTTGCCGGCCCCCTTCCTTCAGCTCTCCTGCCGTTTCTTCTCTTCATCTCCTCTCTCGTCTCCCCCCTTCCATTCCGGCCCCTTCCCTTCGTACCCACTTCCTACGACCCTCCCTATCCCTACACCCAATAACTCTATCCCTCCCTCGTCCTTGTATACCACGTCCACCATCCGTCCTTGGCGCCCCACCCCCCTCGTCCCTCCTTCACCCCATCTTTTTGCCCGCCATCCCCCATTCACAGCATAATCTGAAAAAGTGTGGGCAGAAGGTGAGGTGGGGAGCTAGAAGGGGGAAGGAAGGGAGAGAATTGGGTGCTAGAAAAGTTTACGCTATATAAAACTGCATTAAGTAAAATAAATACTTGCACCCATTCACAGCATAATCTGAAAAAGTGTGGGCAGAAGGTGAGGTGGGAAGCTAGAAGGGGGAAGGAAGGGAGAGAATCTGGTGCTAGAAAAACTCGAGGAAGATTACTTCATATAATGTTTTACACATCGTTTTATTTTATTTTATGTTAATTGTAATGGATCTTTGTGCAGAGTGCAGAGTGAGTGTGTAGAGTGCAGAGTAGTGAGTGTGCAGAGTAGTGAGTGCACAGTAGTGAGTGTGCAGACTAGTGAGTGCAGAGTGTGAGTGCAGAGTGTGAGTGCAGAGTGTGGAGTGCAGAGTAGAGAGTGCAGAGTAGAGAGTGCAGAGTAGAGAGTGCAGAGTAGAGAGTGCAGAGTAGAGAGTGCAGAGTAGAGAGTGCAGAGTAGAGAGTGCAGAGTAGAGAGTGCAGAGTAGAGAGTGCAGAGTAGAGAGGGATGAGTGCAGAGTACAGAGTAGAGAGTGCAGAGTAGAGAGTGATGAGTGCAGAGTAGAGAGTGATGAGTGCAGAGTAGTGAGTGCAGAGTAGTGAGTGCAGAGTAGTGAGTGCAGAGTGCAGAGTAGTGAGTGCAGAGTGCAGAGGAGTGCAAGGGAGTGCAGAGTGCTGAGGAGTGCAAGGGAGTGCAGAGTGCTGAGGAGTGCAAGGGAGTGCAGAGTGCTAGGGAGTGCAGAGTGACTGCAGAGTGCTAGGGAGTGCAGAGTGACTGCAGAGTGCTAGGGAGTGCAGAGTGACTGCAGAGTGCTAGGGAGTGCAGAGTGACTGCAGAGTGCTAGGGAGTGCAGAGTGACTAGGGGGTGCAGAGTGCTAGGGAGTGCTAGGGAGTGCTAGAGAGTGCAGAGTGACTGCAGAGTGCTAGGGACTGCAGAGTGACTGCTAGGGACTGCAGAGTGACTGCTAGGGACTGCAGAGTGACTGCAGAGTGACTGCAGAGTGACTGCAGAGTGACTGCTAGGGAGTGCAGAGTGACTGCAGAGTGACTGCAGAGTGACTGCAGAGTGACTGCAGAGTGACTGCAGAGTGACTGCAGAGTGACTGCAGAGTGACTGCTAGGGAGTGCAGAGTGACTGCAGAATGCTAGGGAGTGCAGAGTGACTGCAGAATGCTAGGGAGTGCAGAGTGACTGCAGAATGCTAGGGAGTGCAGAGTGACTGCAGAGTGACTGCAGAGATTAAGCTAATGGCAATGTAAATGACAATGCCATTTATTTATCTGTTTTCAAAACCAACACATAAATACAAATTTTGTCATTTACAATGCCAATAGCTCCAACTTTTCCAAAGGCGAAACCATTGCATTGTAAATGCTTGTTTTAGTATGAGTCCACCGTTCAGACCCTCCGCCTTTGGTTGGTACTGCTTTGGTATCTATTCTAAGGGGAGGAATCTGCAGGTGGCACTATACATCAGAAGTTACTTCCCTTTGATAATGCTTTTTCTGGTGGATACTCTATCCTACCACAGAGTACTATTTCCTCTACAACCTACCCTTTCTGTGGAGTGGATTCTTTTTAATCTCGAAAAGGATCCCAAGTTAGTGATCTGCACAATGTGACCAAAAAAGAAACGTTCTCAGGGCACAGAAAGGGAGACTGACGTCAGCTTGCAGGGGTTGAGTTTATATGCTGCTCCACTTTGCCAATTTCTGGGCGAAGTGGAGTCGGCGTAGAGCCACACAGCGCCATCTGTTGGTGCGTGGGAGCATTGCTGGGAAATTCTCCATATCCAAAGGAGGATTTTCTAAAGTGAGAACCCTTCAGTTCGAGTATCCCCCGCAGGAGCGTTCCCGAAGGTAAGTAACTTGTTCAACTATTTCTTCTTCCGAAATGTACGATGCGTTGTCTGCCTAATAACAGAAAAATGCATTTCACACTTTTAATTCAGTGTCAGAGACTCTTTAGGTCTTGTAGTATGCAGTCACAAAATCCATCAGGTGATGTGGTATTTACTTACATGTCTAATTTAGGCAAGGGCCCAGGTTAAACACTGTAAGCTTTAGGAACCATTCTTTGGCCTACTTACAACTTGCCCTATGGAGCAACCTTTTTGTTAACATTCTGTAGTCTACATTGCATGCATGTGGTAAAGGCATACATATGCTGACAAATCAGTTTCTATACTTGCACTAATTATAACAAATGTAAGAATATTAAAGAAAGATTTATACTAATGTGTGGGTTTTACTGTACATTCCATTTGTCTTCCTTTTGATGGTTTATAACCACTCGTACTTCTGTCTGTTTACTATGAGAATGTGTTCCTGTGTAATAAAGACTGCCTTTTTTAAATACTATTTACAGTCGGATGCTGGTTGGGAGGAGTACTACGATTACATCTTTCCCGAAGATGCTGCCAATCAACCGAATCTCAAGTTGCTTGCAATGGCCAAATTGTGGAAGAAACAACAACAGCATGACTCCGATGCTTCAGAGGAAGAGCCAGATGCAGAAACAGAGGATGTGGAGTCCTGATTATCAATCTCTGCAACTTTATTTGTACATTACCAATGATGGACTAAGTTTGGCTGATCATCTTTTGCGTTTGTAAATAGAGATGTTTTTTATAAATGTGACTAAGGTGCTTCATGGGCTTTGTCTCTTCTTTTCCATTTAAGAATCACCATACTTGTGTTTGGGCTGTATAGCACGTTGGTCAAATTAGCAGTTCCAAAAATATTCTGTGAAAAGTGAGGATTGGTTTCCTTCCTGTTAGCAAAGATAATTTATTCAGAAACTCAAAATATATCAATATTTCACTCTAATCAGTTATAAATGTTTCAGCCCTTCTTGTCAAGTTTTTCAAAAGCATGTCCTCATCACTTGATCTAAAGAAAGCATAGGTATTTATGTATTATGTGTGTAAAATAATTTGTGAATAATGCTGTATAGTTTAATATAGTAACACTGACCGCAAATAATGAAGCAGGATATCTCGACCCTCACTGTTCCAAATTTGCAGGTGGGCGAGCCAGAAAATCTAGAGCTGAGCCAAGCCATTGTTTTTAATTTCACTTTGAGCCAACAAATGAGTTGGTTGAAGGACCACTTTCAGGTTAAAAATGTAAAGGAAGCACTATCAAAATACAAACCATACAAAGCGTCAAGCAGTCCTGTTAATGATCGAGGGACTTTTGTTTATTACATTGCAAAATGTTTTTGAACAGGTAACATATCTTTTGTTTTATGTATAAATAGCTTCACCGGCAGTTTTTGCTTTTACAAACGTTACCTTCCCAATTGTTTTTCTAAGACAGAATACTAATTGTTTTTCTAAGACAGAATACTAGAACTTATTGAACGATGTTTGACTTTGTAGCTTAAGAATGCTCAAATCATCACCTTAATTTATAAAGGTAAAAAATAAAGGGAGATGTGCATTATCTTTTCGTAAACATCTGTGGGTCATTCTATCTTTAGTCCACTCACAAACTAGGAACGAATACACATGAATGTGTTTCACAGAATAGGCTTTCATAATTGTTGTTTAATTTTGATGAGAAGATAATCAATGCAGGTCACTTAACCATAACATGTAATTGTTTTCTGCGGTTCCAAAATGAACAGCAGGACCTTGTAGTTGTTCGGTTTTTGAGAACAGTATTTTTTGTATTACCTAGCTCATATCAAGGGATTGTTCGGCATTTAAGAACGATTTCTTTTCTGCCAATAGATATAAAGAAAGTAAATGGATTGGCATGTCTGATATTTTGAAAACTTCTCCATGTCGTGATTATGTCTCCTAAGTTTGTTATGCACTACTAAGGTTCTCAAACGTTCCTGTAAAACTTTTGCATGAAACATGCATTACGTCTAAAGGCTGTCATTATATTTCAGTTTCTTACATGGGGCTCGAAGATTCTCAAAGCCTTATGTTTATCTAAATAGACCTAAGGTATGCAAATCAATAGTTTAGGAATGGAAATTCACGTTTTGTAATTCCAAAACGTGAATTACACTCGCAGAGTGATTTACTCACCAGTATGAGGCCCAGATATGTCAGCATGGACGATTTCTCAGGGTTCTCGTTTCCTGCATTACCACTTTTCCGATGGTGGTTTAGAGAGACCAGCCTCTGGGAAGTTTTGGTACATATTGAAACCATTCCACTGATTACTTTCCATACAGACTTGGTGTGAGGTGCCATATTTTGAAGGCGTGTTATTCCTTTGATTCCTCTCTTTTTGTATTTGCATGTGGTGGTCACTCTCCAAATCTTCTTTAGGCGCTTCCTTCATTTGTAGTTATCTTACAGTCGTTTGGGTTTTGCTCAGTCTTAAAAAAAAAAATCAAACAATGCCTTTCCTGTAGTCTCCAGCAAGAACGTGTATTACTTTGTCGTCATAAACATGAAGAGCCTCTGGAGCCGAGACATATAAATCCCTTGGTGGTTGGGACTTAGAGACCTACGAGCCACACCTTGTGAGATTCTGGTGTGCGAGAGCATACTCCTTTGATGCCTCACCTTTTTCTTATGTCCACTCTTTCTCTCCTCTCACTTTTAAGTTTGTATGAGCTGAGAAATACTTATGGTTCAGTAAACCATGTCTCCTCTTTGAGCTTTTCCTCTGAATCTAACATAAAGCATAAAGTAGTCCAATTGTGCACACTCCTTTTATGTAGGTATTGAAAGTGAGTTTATTCACAATTGTCCAAGACAAATAAAATGCATACCATATTTAAACACTCAACCACACTTCATTGTAAGGTAGATCTTTTCCCTCTTCCATGCTCCATTCATAGTGAACCTCTCTGACCTACCGCATTGTCCATCTTTTTCAGTTTTTCCTTATCCGGTTTTGTCTGACTTTGTGGTGGGTTCGGGTTTTCAAGTGTATTAGAGCAGGAAATTTATGTTTTCTAGAGGTATTGAATGTAGAAGCTGAGAGGATTAGCAGCTTGTGCTGGGTGGGAGATACTCCCGAATTATCGCTGCCTGATTCTACTTGCAGCCTCTCACCCATATCCCCCGAATGGACCATTCATGGTCGGGTGGCTAGCAGCTCCAACTTCCTAGAGGAGATTTGGCTAAATGTCATTGCCAGCCTTTGTTTGTGTGTGCAGTTTTCCATCTGATGTACAGAGAAGGAAATACGAACACTTACAGGGTCATAAGTGAATTCAGTGCAGGAAATTCACTGTGGCACCTGCCCAGCAGATGAACCTGTGTGCTAAATTATTGTTCTTTCCCAGACAGTTGTGAAAGCAGCTGTTGTTCTTTAATACAATTTCCTTACATAGACTTGCATTGTACTAATTATCATGCTCCTCCACTGTCTGACATTGCATCCATAGAGAGCCCAGGGCTCTCTTCTTTGTACGAAACTTGTGTTGAAAGTCCCCCTTGGTTGAGGAGTACGCTGCATAAGAAGTGTTGCTGTGAAATCATTTTCCTCTTTTAAGATCCTCTATGTGAAGAATTTTTGATAGGAAACGTTTACACTGTGAAAGATATAGTCATCACAGCAGCAGTTCTTATTCTGGAAGTGGGGAGGTTAGTGAAATGGAACAAACAGAACAATATAAACCGGACAGCTTAATGTTATAGGCAATTGATCAATGGAATTATTTGGGGGGGAAAAATATTGATAAAAAAAATACAAAGGGCAAAATAATGGGACAGCCAAATTGAATAGTCAGTAGATAAACAAACATTTTGCAGAGATAAAACAACACATAAGTCAAAGAGCTTTAGAGCCACAGTGGCACAGTAGATCTAATAGATAGGAATCTTGCCATCAAAAATCTGTTTAACCTGTACTTATAATTTGTCATGTTGGCTTGCTCTGGACACTCTATAATGTTTCTCTGGTGGGAGGCAAGAGAGTTCTAGAGTGAAGAGCGAGAGCTGACATTTGGGAGAAGGTCATCGTTTTGGAGCGGCAGTTTATCTATTAGCTGTTGACCCTTAATAATTTGTGCTTATAAAATATACTGATGTACTTAACTTGCGCTTCATTCTTTGTTCTTTAATTGACCGCTAAAACCTAGCTACCAATATCATCTTATTTCTAATGTAATTGTAGTATGTTGCAGTCAGTAGGAAATGTACTTTAATCTTACCATCTGAAGCCCTGATTACTAGTAATCATTAATCCGGGTCCAGGTCTTCCTCGTCACAGTCCTACTGCAAATGCAAACAAGAATAATTTTTCACATTCAGTCTCCCCTTCCTCATATCTCCAAGAGTAATAGCAGACCAGTACCACATGCCTTTAGACCATGGCATCGACTCACCCCGCATGCTTTTAGGGAAGCTTTCCCCCAAAATCGGCCGCAAAACATTCTACAGGTCACTAACCTATTGGAGTCCTTCATTGCCGCTCTTATTAATGCCCTGGACGCCACAGTCCCCTATAACAACTGCTCCTCCAAACACCGCCCCTCCAGCTCCTGGTTCTCCTCCGAGCTAAAACAAGAAAAATCATCAAGGTGTAGGAACCTAGAGAGATGTTGGTGTAGAAGCAAATTGCCTCTAGATAAATAGCTTTATAAACAAGCCATGTCCTGCTATCTTCATAATATCAAACTTGCAAGGCGTGACTCCATCATTCATCAAATCGAACAGGCTAGTAACTCCCCGGAAAGTTCTTATTAACATTGTCTAGGATTTTATCACCCTGTGCCCAGGCCGGCCCTGTATCCCAGGAATTGTGTGAATCGCTGGCCAAATTTCTCCAGGAGAAAATCTCTCTCATTTACGCAAAACTCGATCTCCCCTCCTTGCCTGGAGCGTAGACCATTAATCCCAAGCGGGGCCAGTCTAAGGAGCCATCCTACTCCTTGGACAGCTTTACCCCCTTCACCCTGGAGGCAATCTGTATATCCCTGATGACAGCTAAATCCAGTTCCCCCAAGGGCCTCTGTTTGCCCAAAATAACGGCTCTATTGGCTAACTATCTCGCCCCAATGGTCCTAGAGATCATTAACTGTTCGGTGAAAACTGGCTTCATTCCATCTGAGTGGAAGATGGCTTGTGTCCGTCCTATCCTAAAGAAACCCTCCCTGGACTAACATTCTCCCTCCAACGACCGACCCATATCCTTGCTACCTCTTCTGGGTAAACTGCTGGAAAACCTAATTAACAAACAACTAGTTACCTACCTTGAAACCAATCACATCTTAGCGTCCTCCCAATCTGGTGGTGACCGATTCCTGCGCAGGGGGCTGGACGCGGGTAACTCAGTAATGCTTGTGCTGTTAGATCTCTCAGCAGCCTCTGACACAGTCTCTCATAAAAGGCTGTTGGATAGGCTGCAAGAGATCAGCATTCAGGGACTTGCTTTAAAATGGCTCCAGCATTTCTTGGGCCATATTTTTTCCGTAAAACTATCCTGGACATGGTTGTCCCGCAGACTTCCTGCCTGAGTCACACTCTGTTTAATATATATCTGGCTCCCCTTGCCAGGATTGCTGAGTGTTTCGGCTGTGAAATAATTTCATATGCGGACGACACCCAGCTGATGTGTACTTTCGACCAGGACTTGATAGTGGCCAAAAACCCTGGGTATGTTAGCTATCTCTGAGTGGATGAACAAGAATTATCTCCAATTGAATACAGGCAAGACAGAGATTATGCTGTTTGGGAAAGCAGCCTATATTTGGACAAACAATTGTGTCCTCACCAACTGGACGTCACTCCAGTGCTTAAGCAAGCCGTAGAAAACCTGGGCATGAAATTTGACCAAGCGCTAACAATGAAAGAGCACATCTTGGCCACATCTGGAGTATGCTGTTATAATATGTGCCTTCTACGCAGAATATTGCCCTACCTTCCCACCTCTGCCGGTAAAACTGTGGTAGAAGCATTGGTAATAAGTAGATTGGACTAGGGCAACGCCCTTTTTGCAGAGGTCAACGAGACCCTATTTGCCGAATTCCAGGTAGTCCAAAATACTGCTGCTAAGCTTGTTCTTCACCGCCCGTCAGGCACGTCCTCAGCACCGTTGCTGAGAGAACTGCACTGGCTTCCAATGAAGAAAAGGTCTTGTTTTAAGATAGGTTGCCTTACCGATAATGCACTAAATGGAAAAAGTCCCCTATATTTGCAACAAAAAATTAAAACTTACGCCCCAGGATGTTGCCTAAGATCCTGTGACAAAGCTTTATTATTTGTACCTTTCATTCGTTTGACGTGAGTAGAGTGAAGGCTTTTTCTTATCTTGCTCCCCACTACTGGACCCAGCTGCCACTTTATGTTCGTACATGTCCGAACTACTGAAAATGCAGGAAACGTCTCAAATTCCACCTATTCTAACTTTATCCCTTCTGTCCTGATCCCTACTTCTGCACAGCGCCAAGAAGCCCCCTGGGTAGTTGAGCGCTATGTTAAGTATTTTTAGCATAACCAGGGCGCCATTCCTATGCGCTCTGTCGTGCCTGCTTCAACAAGATGAGAATTAAGTTAATAGTATATCCAACCTTTTAATGAAAGGTAGAGTGCAGGGACACATGTAAAAGTGCCAGTCCTGATGGGAGGTAACAATAGGAGACAGGGAGGTACTAAGGAGGGACTAATAATCCTATTAACAAATCAAAGCCCATCATTTACAAAGGACAGTTACAAAACCAATGCAAAATAGGGGCGGAGAGTGGATGCAGCTTCAAATCTATACCTCAATACAGCATGTCTCGGAGAGACCGTGCAAGCGCTGCCTGGGCGAGACCTAAAAAGGGCATTTTTTTATCCCAAGCAGTGTGAATTCTTTACAGTGGACAGAAGTGTTAAGGCTGCAGGGAGCCTCGGCCTGGGGAACTTATTGGGACAATAAAGTTCAGCTTGAAAGCCTTTACAGGACAATGTAGTGTCTACATTGTAGACCAAAGGCAAACACCGCAAAGCATTCCTTTTTCTCCAAATGTGTGCACATTTCTACTTGTACTCTCTGCTGTCTGTGAGTGCTTTTGCTATCTATGTGAATGTGTGCGCATCTGTCACTGATGGTCAGTTGTTTGTGTCTGTTCGTGTTTCACAATTAATTATATTATTATATTTAAGCTTATATGGCGCAACAGCTACCCAAAGGTTTCCCGGTGCCTATAGACACATGCTAATCAACAGAGCGGTCAAGGTGAAAAACTATAAATTAAATAACCAAGTTTTGATGCCTTTCCTAAATTTGATGTAGTTCTGTTCTAAACGGAGGGGGAGAGGCATAGAATTCCATAGAGCGGGAGCAAGAGAGGAAAAGGAGCGCCCCCCTATGCGAGTCAATTTAAATCTAGGGATCACAAATCTGGCTTGCTTCGAAGATCTAAGGGAGCGAATTGGCTTATATTTGTGAACCAGAATGTTCAAGTACTGAGGAGCCGTACCAACATTGATTTTGTGCATATAGCACAAGGCTTTGAATTTAGAGCGATTGTCAATTCTTAGCCAATGTAAGTCCCGTAGTGATTTGGAAATGGAAGCCATACGACGTAGCTGACATAGGAGTCTGGCTGCCGAGTTTTGGACCACTTCTAATCTACGGATTACATCTTTGTTTGCCCCTAAGTATAGGATATTTCCGTAATCCAATCTTGATATAATTAGGGCCTGGACGACAGTTTTCTGAGTTGTCAAAGGCAGCATCCATAAGATCTTTTTTAACCATTTTAGAATGGTAAAACACACCGACGTAACCTCAGTTACTGTTGTCGAATAGTCAGCGGGTCATCTATTATAATGCCCAGGTTACGGACTGATTGGGAGGGTTGAGGAGGGGGACCCATTTGTTGAGGCCAGTGTTGAGGTTCCCATAGATCTTTATTGCTTCCATTCAGTTTAAGTTTGTTAGCATGCATCCATCTTGCGATATTTTGTAGACCCGTTTTGAGAGATGATGACTTAGCAGTATTATTAGTTGAAAGAGAGAAAATAAGCTGGGTATTGTCTGCGTAAGAAAATATTGTAAGTCCAGCTTCTTCTGCTATGTCCGCTGGTGGGCTAATGTACACATTAAAAAGTAACTGACTTAAAATCGATTCCCGTGGAACTCCATAAGATGCGACATGAGATCTGGAGCTAGATGTTGTAGAAAACACTTAGAATGTACGATTATTTAAAAAGCATACAAGCCATTTCAATGCAAGGCCGCCAATGCCCTTAGAATTAAGAGTTTGGATAAGAGTCTCATGTGATATGGTGTCAAAAGCGGCACTCAAGTCTACATAAATGTAGTCTGTAAGGTTTGCTTTCGATTTTCTGCTTTAGCTCTTTCAAAGCCTTTTTCAATTATCTTTTTTAGGTCTCGCGCCTAGCATTGCACTGCGTAGCAATTACCTTGGACTCTAAGACGCTCGTGCGTGTGCTTTTTTCTTTAGTGTTACCTCATTGGCCTTGGCGTTCTTTCGATAATAAAAGACAGCAGACTATTGGCTTTTGGCGCGAGCATTGTTCCTCCCATGGCCTACAGGTGTCTATTACGCGCATGAAGCTCGTAACAGACACCAACAGGCCGTGGGAGGAGCAACACAGTGACTGGCATGCTAATAGAAATGACACGCCTTGCTGTGGCGCGCGCGCACGTTTACCAATTATTGGCTTTTTTTCTGAACTGCGTGCTTTAAGCAACAGTAAAGGAATGCCATCTCCCTCTCGGAATTAGGCTTTAGTTTTTTTTTGCCAATTGTATATAGCGCAAACTGAGCCCTAATGTATTGAAGCATTTTACGTAGGCACTAATTACATTACAGGAAGACCACGTTTATGTTTTTTTGCGTAGGCACGGGGATCACAAGCTTGTCCACAATCACAAAATGGTGGGCTAGTGCTGTGCCTCGAACTTGCTTCCCGCAAGCTCCAAAGTCAGAAACTTTTGTTTTATGCTACAACTTTACCCCCAAGAACTAAACCATTTGTAATATTTGTACAACAAAGCAATAGTTGTGTGTTACTTATTTTGTGCAGGCAACACCATTGACAAAGCCAATCGTCATGGCTTCTTGTAGGTGTAATCTGAGTTTAGATTCCACGTGCCCAGTGCGCCAGTGATTTCTGCACGGGCTCCCATTAGTACTGACCTAAGCAACACCCCTGCATGCCCCCCCTTCGCCTGCCTCTGCCCCGCGTCTTCCATTAAGTCTGATGGCAATCTCCTGCTGTCGGACACGGGTGGTCACAAAATGAGGCCAATTAAGCTGCAGACCCGCGAGCCATGTCAGACGTTCAGGAGAAGTTGAAACTAATGATTGATGAGAGATTCAGAGGCGAGGAGTCGTCACTTCGGTCTTTAACCACAAAATAGAATTGCATTTTAACAAACCTTCTAATTCTGAAATACTACATTTATAACCCAATTTTCCGTGAAGAGGGGTCTTGTGCTAAAATAATCGTCTTTCGTAATTCTTCCCACTCATGCGACAAAGCCGTTGTAACCGCGCTATGGCCGCTGTGAAAAGGGTGAATAACTGCAACCGTACCCATTAGCAAACACAACAGATAGACTGTATTATCAATGAAAGCAAGTGAGGGACACGTTCTTCTTTCAATCTACCTCTTGGGTTCCGGAGTAGCATGATACTTGCCGGAAGAGCGCTTACAATACAATACTGTAAAAAGATAAGCAAATATGTGTATTTGTGGGCTATATCAGCTCACCCGTCAGATTTCTTTTAAGCATACCATAATGGAACTTTAAATTTGTGATGTTCTTTGTGAAATGATTGTATTTCAAATTAGTCACGCGCAAAGTGTCTGGACTAGTTTGTCCATCCACATTTAATGGGGTTGGCTGAGCTGCTGGATGTAGCGTTTCAGTGACTGTGACAATCGTGCCCTTCACTGAGCTATTAGTACCCCCGGTGACCTCTCACCCCGGAGAGCGCTCAAGGGACTCACAAAGTTGTTCCAGGCACAATGAATACTGAGGACTTCAGCTCAAATTACTGACATCACTTCTCGTGGGGGCGTATGGCTCTTTCAGCAGCACGTCTGGGGCGAGAGGCCTTCCAGGCAGGGAGCGAGAAGGACTGCTAGACAGCGCAGTGTGTCAATGCACCAGCCAGGGCAATCTGTATGTAACCGGTGGGTCAGAGGTGCACTTCCAAGTGAGGCAGACTCAGACTTTTATCCTTCAAATGTTGATGAACTCAGCTGTGTAGAGATGGTTAACGGCTTCAATTTAAGCTCATGTAGACACCTCATACTGTTATGTGTGTAATATAAACGTAGATACAATTAGACAAAACTTCCACATATAATAGCATGCATTTTATTATCCAACGAATTAAAAGTAAAGGAAGTACCCAGCCACACAAAGTAAAGTTCTCCGCGTAAAATCGTATTTTCACTCAGCTGCCCAGGTTTGTGACAGCGCTTCATATCAGGTCATTTGGTAGAGTGGTTACATTCCGTCGATGCAGAACATTGATCCAGGAATACAGATCACAGTTTCGTGTTCTTCCGAGCTTAAGGTGCCCGGGACATTCATGAAACACTCCCATGGACCAGTTCGGACTCCACCTCCTTGTAAGAGGCCATACCAAGTGCGCCCGTGGGCGCGCGTGCGCCCGTGTGTGCGAATGAATGCTCAGTACTGCTCTTCTACACTGCCTCTGCCCAGAACATCTGAATTAGATTTCGTTTCAACAGTGCACGATGCAGTCATCTGTACCCTGCCGACGTCATGTTGAAAACTCATGACTTTCGTCATGTACAGTACATCAGGAGTGTCCAACCATAGTCCAGGAGGACAGGATTCATGACAAATTTTCAAGGTATGTGCATAAAATATACGTACACACTTTTCATCTAGACAGAACACTTTTCCTAGGCACCTGGGGTCTTACTGAAAATTTGCCCCAGTCCTTTATTACCTGGCTTGAACACCCCTGGGTGACACCATTAACGCATGTTTACCACATATGCGAATCACACGTGCTCTGCACGTCATCACTAGCGGAAGTGCGATAGGACTTTCAGCATTAACACAACTTTACGCTCAGAGTTGGGTCACTTGGCGGTAACAGACGTGCAATAATTTTAACGCAGCACTCAGAACAGTATAGTCTAGATAGTACAAATAGAGTCCACGGCGTGATCCAAAATCTGTTTAGTAGTGAAGTTCTCACAAATCCATCCGATAAAAGCAATGTATGAAGACTTGTACATATAAACAAGCATTTGCAATGCAATAGGTCTCGCATTTACGCGAGTTTGAGCTATTGAGAATGCAAATAATAATGCCTTTTATTTTTGTTTTCGTTTTTAAAACATAAATAAAAGGCATCGTCATTTACAATGCCAATAACGTAAACTCGCGTAAATGCGAGACCTATTGCATTGAAAATGCTTGTTGGGTATTTTCGATTGCTGAAATGTTGTTGTGTCTCTTGACTGTTTTTCAAATTCGGGATCAGATGAGCAATTTCTTCTGATTCTTAAATATTCCCCATAGGGGATGCTCCACTTCAGATTCTTCTGATGGAAACTCTCATCATGTAAGATTGCATTTGTGGCAGTTTCTTTTATATGCAATGTTGTTTGAATTATGTTGTTTAATACATAGATTTATGTGTCCAAGACATACACTGATGAAGAGCTAATTTCATATGTACATTTTTAATTTGCTGAGTATTTCAAAATATTCTGCAAATTCCTCCTCTGTGCCATTCCATATTAGGAATAGATCACTGAAGCGGGACCACATTATGGTTTTCTCCATGAATTTTTCATTTTCAGGTTTCCAAGCATGTTTCTGTTCATACCAATCCACGGCGAGGTTTGCATAATTTGGAGAAAAGGAGAATCAGTGATGAGGATTGGGAGGGGTTGCTGGACCCTTTGGCACACCAGCTAGAAGAACTGAACTGGAGAGAGGACCTGGGTGATGCCAGTGGTCTGGACACTTCTCCAGACCTTGTCATGCTTTCTCCCTCTACCGTGACTACGGAGGAGGGAGCATCTTACGCTGTGAGTGTGCGAAGGACAGCTGAGACCTTGGGCCTGGAACTCCCTTCAGTGGCAGTCAGTACTAACCTCCTGACAGAGGTGCTTCAGCCTGGGGCAACCTCTTCGGAAGCCCTTCTGCCATTCATCGAAGCCCTCACTGATGTCCTTCTGGGCACCTGGTCCAAGTCCAAGGGGCTCCTGTGGAATAGGAGATTGCACGCCACCACTGCCCGGCTTCGGGCGACCCAGTTTTCTTCACCCAACACCTTTCCTCCGAGAGTTTGGTGGTCCAAGCCTCTTCTTCCAAGTGTGCATTACCTTCTGCTCCCCCAGATAGGGAATCCAAGAAGTTGGATCGCCTTGGGAAGCGCATGGTCTCTTCCTCCAGCTTGCACTACGGTCCGTGAATACCGCGCGCCTCTTGGGCCTATAGTCCCATACTATCTGAGATACCGTCGCTCAAGTGCTGCCTCAGTTCTCACCCAAGCTGTGGCAGATGGGAGAGACGCAGCAAATTCGACTGGATACCACCGACTCACTAGGTAGAACGATTGCCACATTGCTAGACCTTAGGCGCTGTGCCTGGTTGATGACGTCTGGCTTTATGGGGGATGGGCAGTCAACTTTCCTGGACATCCCCTACAATGCCTATTGCCTTTTCGGAGACAAAGCAGACTTAGCGCTGGAGGACCTTAAAGATTCTCAAGCTACGGCCAATTCCCAACATAACAGGTATTGATGCCATGCTTCCATTCTTCCACCTAGGATGGATAAACCTGTTTCCGATTGCCTATCCTCTCTTGAACATCTGCTCTCTTCCATTCTACAATTATTAGAGAAATTTGTTGGAGGTTCTGACTGTGTATTAGAAACAGTCACCCAAATACTGAAGGTTTTATTGCACAACAAATATGAGAAGAAACCCTGCTCAATCTTAGAGGCTGTTGGAGAAGATCTTGTACAGCAGAAAGTCCTCAAGTCAGAGAATGGGTCTTCTAATATCTCCCATCTACCTAATGATAGGGAACAATTAGTCCTCCCTTTGAAAACCCCTGTCTCAAACTGTGCAGTTGATATAGTTCCAGTAGTAGAGGTTTTACACGAAATGGTGTCAAAGGAAGGTATAGAACTACCCCCAACAATAGAGGATATATACGAATTGGATCCTAAGGAAGATAAAGAACTCTTCCCGATCTTTAATAAACAGCACCGTGTGGGTGACAAGGAGGTTCTAGATCCAGAAGGCGATAGAAAAAAGGAAAAATCAGGGAAAGTTAAAAAGAATGGGACAAAAAAGAAGAGACTAATTAGAAGAATTGAAAAAAAATAGACGGAGAAAAATTCTTTGGAGAGAAAACTTGGCAATGGTCTCAAATCAAGATTTACATTAGGTCTCCCTGTTGGTATTAAAAGATGAAAGTGAGGAGGCAAAAGTAGCTGCGAACACCTTATTCCCCGCAAAACCAAATATTTTCATCGAGCACTCAAAAGTCCAAACAGATAATCAGTAATCAATATTGTCGTAACAATTTTAATCTTGAATTTTTCCAATTGTCATCTTCATTGGAAACAATCTTCAGTATTCAGAATATTCTTCATTCTACATATAGCCATGCAGCCATGCAGCCAACACGTGTTTCGTCTGGTCATATAAGACCTAAGACTTCCTCAGGGCTGCAACCCAAACAAAATATAACAATACCATTATATTAATAATTTGTCATCTATATGACAACAACAGTAAAAAGAATTTACTAAAGTTTTTAGGGAAACATCCCAAAACCATATAGGTGTTCAAAAGTAATGATATAAAGAGTTACTTTGGGCTTACCACCAAGTAAAAGCTAGAAACACCTTAGTGAAGTTTAATCATTATTAGGTCGAAAATGTCACCTCCGTCTAATTTAATATTTAATATTGTTAAATGCAAACAAGTAGCTGATAGTGGGTTAGTAGGAATTAGAATGTGACCATGTTGTAGGGCCTCATACCTATATTTCTCCACGTTGCTCTGTATTGTAAACTGTGGTCCTATTAGTATCAAGTTTTAACCTGTATAGAGTAATGTAATTATCATTCTCAACTCAAATTCTAATTTATATCAGCAATGTTAGTAATATCTCATCGTATCATGGGATTCTCTTACCTATTTCTTATATGCATATACGAGTCTCCCATATATAGCGAATAACGATATCCAGGTGTCCTTATCCGTCACCTGTAAAAACGAGAGTCCGTATTAACGGTAATTCTAAATGTAGTCTAATTACTACACTGTCAAAGAAATTCCAAATTGTCATATAATAGCTAAGAGCAGTCTCACCTCTCGTACAATATCTTGTACTTCGGAGCGCGTATCTCTGTTCTGGCGTCCTATTTAGGCGCCATCTTACTATTCCTATTTGTACTTTTAGAGGTTTACGAGCGCCATCTTAGTAAGACACATAATAATATTTTGGGAGATTGCCTTTTCTTAAATGTATACTACGGTAAATTAACCGCAGAACAAAGTAACGATTTAGTACGTAAATTAACTACGTCTGTTACAATAATTTATTTATTTATGGAGTCAAATTCAAAAGTCAGTGTTGTGCAAATCGCTATCTAATATCTCGAATTACATATTTAAGATTGTTTCCTATCTCCTCATAACGTTAGTTTATTTAAAATATCTTTTTTGTAACGTTATCTATTATTCATCAGTACTAAGACGAATATAAAATTACGTCGCCATCTTGGAATGGTCAGATGTGATAGACCAGAGAGTCTAAGTTAAATACGGTGAAGCTACAATCAATCGGCGAGTAAAATTTAGTGTAAACGTATATATAAATTAGATTATTGTTAATTACAGACTAATTCTTGGTAATATATTTAATCAAAACGTGTTTACTAGATGGGTCATCTCATAATTATATCTGTAATATTATTTCTATTTAAGGGTTTTAAGTATTATGGTTGTGATACGTGAAGTATATAATCATATATTGATCTATATGCAATGTGAAGGGACACTAGCATTTAGCCCTGCCAACAGGTCACTGTAAGTTTAGTAAAGGAGTACATAGCAAGATTGTATGAGGTTTAGGTAAGAGGTTGTGGGTTCAATTTCTCATCAAATTCCAAAATTCTTTCTAATTGTAAGACATAACATGTTATCAGCAATAGACATCAGATTGTATTGTATACAAATAATAACACGTATCTGGCTGCATTTGCCAGGAATTACATACTCCTACAGTAATCAGTTACAGGTCGTTTTCATACTTTTCGTTAATCCATAAGCTACAGCAGGTTCGGTCATCTCATAAATATACAATTATTGTTATTCATTCAGAATAAGTTTTCATGCATCTTAACAACCCATGAGCATTACAGTCATTATAGTCATCTTATACATATACATTTATTCATTCCCTAGGAAGAATTCATATTCATGGTCAACATTTAAACCCATTTCTATAGCTTTCAGTTTAATCAGCCAGGTTACTTCCTTCCTCCTTCCCTAGGAAGAATTCATATTCATGGTCAACATTTAAACCCATTTCTATAGCTTTCAGTTTAATCAGCCAGGTTACTTCCTTCCTCCTAAGTGTAAGTATCCTGTTACCTCCTCTAGGGTCTGGTTCTAGGTGGTCGATCCCATGATAGGTGAAATTATGTTTAGCTCTATCTAAAGAGTTTCTAATTAGATGAGCCGAAGTTGGGTACCGGGTATCCCCCTGTTTAATTGCTCTGAAGTGCTCAGACATCCTATCCCTTAGCCTTCTTTTTGTACTCCCAACATATATCTTTCCACAACTGCATGCAATTACATACACAACAAAAGTTGTATCACAGTTGATGAATTTCTCTATAGTAGTTTCACCCGTACCATTATAGTTAAAACTAACTACTTTTTTCTTAGCCCATCTGCACGAAGGGCGTTTTCCACATTTATAAAAACCTTTAAATTTGGATAGCCAATCCTTATTGACAGGTTTCTTGGGGTAAATAGGGCTAAGTATGTTAGCAAGTGTCAGCCCTTTCTTGAATGTTATAGAGGGATTTAGAGTAATGTATGGTATGATGTCTTGATCTAACATCAGTAGAGGCCAATGTTTCTTAAGGATTGTGTACAGTTTAGTACTCTCTGTACTGTAATGTGTGATCAGTCGTACTTTAACTTCAGTGTCAGAGGTTGTTTTCTCTGATTTGTCTTTTAACGTGTCTTCTCGTTTTAGTTTCTTGACTCTTGAGACTGCTGTATCTATCACTTGTTTCTCATATCCTCTTCTCCCAAAGCGTACTGACATATCTTTCAGGTTCTCATGAAAGTCCCTATCCTGGGAACAGTTACGTCTGGCTCTTACCATTTCGCCATATGGTATAGCTTTCAATTGACTTTTTGGGTGACAACTTTTGGCGTGGAGTATTGCATTACAGCTAGTCGGTTTTCTGTACATTTTACTCTTGAGATGACCTTCCTCTACAAATAGCTCAATATCTAAGAATGTGATTTTGTTATAATCATACTGAGTTATAAACTGCAGGTTATAGGGATTATCATTAAGATAGTCAAAGAAGCCCTTGAGTTGCTCAACCGATCCTGTCCATACTAGGAGACAGTCGTCGATGAATCGACCCCAGTAGTGTATATACTGGATCCATTCACTGTTACCAGGGCCCCAGATTCGCTCCGCCTAGTATCTCTATACTCCAATATTGACCATGACTTGGGAATCAAAGCACTTGATTTTTTTCTGGGCAGAAGATCTGCGGAACTTTATGACCACTCACAGATGTTACTTAAAATGACAGAGCTTATATTGAAGAATAATGTCTTTCTTTTTGACGGTATTTGGTACCGTCAACAACTCGGGACCGCGATGGGAGCCAGATTTGCTCCGTCTTTTGCTAACCTCTTTATGGGGTGGTACGAGGCGGAGCGAATCTGGGGCCCTGGTAACAGTGAATGGATCCAGTATATACACTACTGGGGTCGATTCATCGACGACTGCCTCCTAGTATGGACAGGATCGGTTGAGCAACTTAAGGGCTTCTTTGACTATCTTAATGATAATCCCTATAACCTGCAGTTTATAACTCAGTATGATTATAACAAAATCACATTCTTGGATATTGAGCTATTTGTAGAGGAAGGTCATCTCCAGAGTAAAATGTACAGAAAACCGACTAGCTGTAATGCAATACTCCATGCCAAAAGTTGTCACCCAAAAAGTCAATTGAAAGCTAAACCATATGGCGAAATGGTAAGAGCCAGACGTAACTGTTCCCAGGATAGGGACTTTCACAAGAATCTTAAAGATATGTCAGTACGCTTTGGGAGAAGAGGATATGAGAAACAAGTGATAGATACAGCAGTCTCAAGAGTCAAGAAACTAAAACGAGAAGACACGTTAAAAGACAAATCAGAGAAAACAACCTCTGACACTGAAGTTAAAGTACGACTGATCACACATTACAGTACAGAGAGTACTAAACTGTACACAATCCTTAAGAAACATTGGCCTCTACTGATGTTAGATCAAGACATCATACCATACATTACTCGAAATCCCTCTATAACATTCAAGAAAGGGCTGACACTTGCTAACATACTTAGCCCTAGTTACCCCAAGAAACCTGTCAATAAGGATTGGCTATCCAAATTTAAAGGTTTTTATAAATGTGGAAAATGCCCTTCGTGCAGATGGGCTAAGAAAAAAGTAGTTAGTTTTAACTATAATGGTACGGGTGAAACTACTATAGAGAAATTCATCAACTGTGATACAACTTTTGTTGTGTATGTAATTGCATGCAGTTGTGGAAAGATATATGTTGGGAGTACAAAAAGAAGGCTCAGGGATAGGATGTCTGAGCACTTCAGAGCAATTAAACAGGGGGATACCCGGTACCCAACTTCGGCTCATCTAATTAGAAACTCTTTAGATAGAGCTAAACATAATTTCACCTATCATGGGATCGACCACATAGAACCAGACCCTAGAGGAGGTAACAGGATACTTACACTTAGGAGGAAGGAAGTAACCTGGCTGATTAAACTGAAAGCTGTAGAAATGGGTTTAAATGTTGACCATGAATATGAATTCTTCCTAGGGAATGAATAAATGTATATGTATAAGATGACTATAATTACTGTAATGCTCATGAGTTGTTAAGATGCATGAAAAATTATTCTGAATGAATAACAATAATTGTATATTTATGAGATGACCGAACCTGCTGTAGCTTATGGATTAACGAAAAGTATGAAAACGACTTGTAACTGATTACTGTATGAGTATGTAATTCCTGGCAAATACAGCCAGATACATTTTATTATTTGTATACAATACAATCTGATGTCTATTGCTGATAACATGTTATGTCTTACAATTAGAAAGAATTTTGGAATTTGATGAGAAATTGAACCCACAACCTCTTACCTAAACCTCCTACAATCTTGCTATGTACTCCTTTACTAAACTTACAGTGACCTGTTGGCAGGGCTAAATGCTAGTGTCCCTTCACATTGCATATAGATCAATATATGATTATATACTTCACGTATCACAACCATAATACTTAAAACCCTTAAATAGAAATATTAGATATAATTATGAGATGACCCATCTAGTAAACACGTTTTGATTAAATATATTACCAAGAATTAGTCTGTAATTAACAATAATCTAATTTATATATACGTTTACACTAAATTTTACTCGCCGATTGATTGTAGCATCACCGTATTTAACTTAGACTCTCTGGTCTATCACATCTGACCATTCCAAGATGGCGACGTAATTTTATATTCGTCTTAGTACTGATGAATAATAGATAACGTTACAAAAAAGATATTTTAAATAAACTAACGTTATGAGGAGATAGGAAACAATCTTAAATATGTAATTCGAGATATTAGATAGCGATTTGCACAACACTGACTTTTGAATTTGACTCCATAAATAAATAAATTATTGTAACAGACGAAGTTAATTTACGTACTAAATCGTTACTTTGTTCTGCGGTTAATTTACCGTAGTATACATTTAACACCTTAGGAGCTTCGTAAATATACCTCCCCAGTGCTGCGCTGTCCATTATCCAGTGCTGAATGGACGTCCAACGGTCGCACGCAGCACTGGGGAGGTAGTGCCCGTGACGACCGTTGGCCGACGACAGCACTTAAAGGGTTAAGAAAAGGCAATCTCCCAAAATATTATTACGTGTCTTACTAAGATGGCGCTCGTAAACCACTAAAAGTACAAATAGGAATAGTAAGATGGCGCCTAAATAGGACGCCAGAACAGAGATACGCGCTCCGAAGTACAAGATATTGTACGAGAGGTGAGACTGCTCTTAGCTATTATATGACAATTTGGAATTTCTTTGACAGTGTAGTAATTAGACTACATTTAGAATTACCGTTAATACGGACTCTCGTTTTTACAGGTGACGGATAAGGACACCTGGATATCGTTATTCGCTATATATGGGAGACTCGTATATACATATAAGAAATAGGCAAGAGAATCCCATGATACGATGAGATATTACTAACATTGCTGATATAAATTAGAATTCGAGTTGAGAATGATAATTACATTACTCTATACAGGTTAAAACTTGATACAAATAGGACCACAGTTTACAATACAGAGCAACGTGGAGAAATATAGGTATGAGGCCCTACAACATGGTCACATTCTAATCCCTACTAACCCACTATCAGCTACTTGTTTGCATTTAACAATATTAAATATTAAATTAGATGGAGGTGACATTTTCGACCTAATTATGATTAAACTTCACTAAGGTGTTTCTAGCTTTTACTTGGTGGTAAGCCCAAAGTAACTCTTTATATCATTACTTTTGAACACCTATATGGTTTTGGGATGTTTCCCTAAAAACTTTAGTAAATTCTTTTTACTGTTGTTGTCATATAGATGACAAATTATTAATATAATGGTATTGTTATATTTTGTTTGGGTTGCAGCCCTGAGGAAGTCTTAGGGTCTTATATGACCAGACGAAACACGTGTTGGCTGCATGGCTATATGTAGAATGAAGAATATTCTGAATACTGAAGATTGTTTCCAATGAAGATGACAATTGGAAAAATTTAAGATTAAAATTGTTACGACAATATTGATTACTGATTATCTGTTTGGACTTTTGAGTGCTCGATGAAAATATTTGGTTTTGTTTGAGCTAATTTGTTAGCACATTGACTGGTCGTGGTAACCGACCATTTTTTATCTTGAGCACCACACATACTTTGTACACCTCTTACATTCCTTTACTAGCAGTGCGCTCTTGTTCTAACAGTTACCGAACTTTTAGTGTTACCTTATTCCCCGCAGTACAGAGTTCTGGCCCTCTACCATCAATTCCCTGCTCTTCTGGTGGGCTCTTTATGGGTAAAGGGGAGGAGGCAAAAGTAGCTACGGACACCTTATTCCCCGCAGTACAGAGTTCTGGCCCTCTACCATCAATTCTCTGCTCTTCTGGTGGGCTCTTTATGGTTAAAGGGGATCTGTTAAACTCAATTCCCCCAAAAAATGAGATCATTTCTACTGGCTCTGTATCCTCTGCTCTTAATCCGTTGGCCAGTCCCTACTCCGCTAAAAGAGAGGGAGTAGTGGTTTGCCAAAAACCTCCCGAAATTCCTATGGAGGAGAGCGTTGATACCCTTACTCTTGACTTCTTCCCCTTATTCGATGCTGATTGCACTCTAAATAGATCATTGCTCCTTAAATATTTTCAGGAATCGGCAAATTTGAAATTGCTACAAACTGCAGATATAGACTTAGTACGGATTCTGAAGACAGAGGGTGGAATTTTAACGAGGGTAAAATTCTATTCCAAATTAGTAGTAAATTTAATTCTACAACGGTCAGAAGATTTCCAGAGTAGAGGGATTGATGTTATGCCTTTTTGGGGGAATTTCCCCTTTGATAGACCTTTTAAGTCTTCAAGGCCTTTAGGGTCCTCTTTATCTCTCTCGCAGGTAGCCCCTGGAAATGTAGAACAATCTGGCGGTTTCGATGATCTGAAAATTCGCCTATCAAAAGATCTTCGTCTTGTATCTTACCCTAACCCTCCTATATCCCTCCCACAAGATAAGGTTGTAGATGAAACTCTTCGATGGAACTGGCTACCTGGTGTTCTTTCGAAGAAATTGACCATTAAGTACCCGCCCAATCCTCATCTTTAGCGACAATATAACGTTATTATCCTGGAATTGTGCTGGGTTAAAGAATTGTCCTGAAAAAATTCAATTCCTTATGTCCTTAAAAGCGAGTGTGATCTGTCTCCAGGAGACGTGGTGTTCGGAGAAAATTCAGATAGGAAGGGATTATTTTGTTCTGGAGGGTTGGCGCTGTTCCCTCCAGGAGAGGCCATGCTAGTGGGGGTATTGCCTGTCTATTATCCAACCAGATAAAATGGAATTTCTCTCATTATTTGGATCCTTGTAACCTTTTTCAGGCTGTAACGCTGTTTAGTCATGACAATGTTGAGGTATCTAAACCTTTAGTATTGATTAATGCATATATTCCCCCCGAAGCTAGTTTTAACGTAACTTTAAAAAGGGTTTTTGTCTATATTCAGAGTATTAGGGAGAAATCTCCTCCCCCTAATATAATCCTAGTAGGGGATTTGAATTGCAAAATCTCTAATTTAAGTATGAGCCTGTTCCGCGATAAATATAAAGAAGAATCATTACAGATCCCCCAAGCCCTCTTCCCTGAGAAGATTAAAACAAACAAGCGAGGGAAGATACTTCTCAAAGAACTGTCCGATGTGGATGGGATCATAGCGAATGGAAGGCTCCCTTCTGATTCCCCTGCAAATTTTACTCACAAATCTATTCAGGGAGAATCTATATTAGATTATGTGATAGTCGAGAATTCTACCTTTGCCCTGTTAAAGGATCTCAGGGTTACTGAAACCCTTTTCAGCGACCATAAATTACTTTCTTCCTCTGTGAATATACACCCTCCTAAATCCGACCAATGGTCACTTAATAGCGACCTGCTAAGTTTTGGAGCGAAATCAGGAAGATGCTATTGGAACACAAAAGCTGAACGAGATTTGGAGTGTTCTTGATGTTGCAATTGATGACCTTGCTATGTGGCACGGTTTTGAAATTGTGTGCTTCTTAGATTTTATGAAGTTAGTGATTTTGGTAGCTAAAAAAACAAATAAGAAAAGGTATTTTGCAATACCCTCTTGTCCCCTGCGTCTACTTAATATAGAAATAAATAAGTTAGTTAGGGAACAATATTTGTGTAAATCGGCAGAAGGATCGCGTAGAGTAACTATTAAAAAGAAGGAGGAGAAGGTTACAAGCGAAATTACGGAAAGAAGGGGAGGATATCATTTGGATAAAACTAAGAGAGGCTTTAAAGGAGAAATGAGACAGTTCTGGTCTCTCATAGGTGAGGGCTGTGGATCAAGAACAAGACTGCTTCCTATCCCCATTGAAGAACAATCATGGGTGGACTATGTCACAACCCTCTATGCAAATAATGGCGCTGCGGTCCCCTGTTTAAGTTCTATTGAGAGTAGTCAGCTTTTGGTCCCTTTATCTGAAAAGGATATTGAATCAGCCATTAAGGAAATGCGTTCTTCCTGGGCAATGGGGCCGGACGAACTTCCAATCTCTGTTTTAAAGCAAAGCGCCGCAAAATGGAGCAAATTGTTATGCCTTGTGTTTAACATTTGTTTTTCTAGCAGAAAGATTCTTCCCTCGTGGAAAGGGAGTATTCTAGTGCCCCTCTTCAAAAAGGTTGACCGATTATCTCCCCAAAATTATCGCCAAATTGCCCTTTTGGATGCAATTGGCAAAGTCTTTGCAAGATGCCTTTTGAAACGAATTAATGATTGGGTGGACCAAGCTAATATACTTCCCCTTGAACAGACTGGATTCCGAAAGAACCATGGTACCATGGATAACTTAACTGCTCTGCAAGTAATAACTGACAAATATATCAGGGTCAGAGGTGGGGGAGTCTATGCAGCCTTTATAGACTTCTCCACGGCTTTTGATAAAGTTGATCGCCCTTTGCTGTGGAAGAAACTATTTACTTTAGGTATGCCAGCTAGGCTGCTAAATCTAGTTCAGGAACTCCACTCTGACACCTGGTGTAGAGGGTTGTTGGGTGGAGAGAGAGGCCTATCTCAAGCAATCCCCTTAGCCAATGGTCTCAAACAGGGCTGTTTATTAGCTCCTTTATTGTTTTCCCTTTATGTTTGTGATCTCCCCCAGACCTTATCCTTAAGCGAAGGAATTGCCCCCACTTTAGGGGACAAACCGGTAGCATGCTTAATGTATGCAGATGATATACTTCTTTTAGACCTTACTCCGAAGGGTCTTAATAATCGTCTGCATGCATTGCATATATATGCCGAGTCCCACCATTTGAAGATCAACATCTCTAAAAGCAAGGTAATGTGCATTACAGGGAAGAAAAAATCGAAATCTGGAAATTTTAGTTGGTTTTTAGGCAATTGGAAATTGTAAAATCTTACGTCTTTTTGGGGAAAATAGTATGCGGTAACTTGAGCGACAAGGCTCACATAGATAACAACATTAGGAAAGCTAAGACACAGGGAAATGGACTGAGTGCTCTTTATAAAGCCACTGGCAGAAGACATTTTGTCCATTTGCTATATGGCATTGAGCTCATTGATCTGGGGCAATGGTTTTTTTTAGATACTATCGAGGGTAGACTTTTGCGAAATCTAACATCGGTCAATAATGCTTGTACAGTGCAATCCCTCAGACTTGAATTGGGCATACGAAGTAGTTGGGTTCAGGCCCTGGCAGGAGTAATACGTTGGGTCTTTTGCTTAGCCAAGGGTAAATCGGCTACTTTAAGATTTCTGATTAAAAAAGAATTACTGGGTCCCCTGAAAGAATATTCCTTACTTATAAAGAATTTTAGAAGGGCTGTTACTTTACTGGAATTGGAGGAATCAACTCTTTTTTCGCTATCTCCACATCAGCTAAAGTCGTCACTAAGACTGGCTACATGGGAGTTAAGTTTTAGGAGGGACAGAGTTGTCCTTATCACAAAGAAAGGTGTTACGCAGGTTGTCAATTCTTACTTATTTAAACATATACAACCTTATGCATCTTGGAACCTCCCCCACAGTCTACGCCGTTTTTGGTTCCTCTTGAGACATGATCTTCTCCCTTTAAATAAATTACTAGCTAGATGGTATGGTTCTTCCGATAAATGTAATTTATGTAGCAATAATGACTCGATTCAGGATATTGCCCATATCCTTTTCATATGCCCTGCCCTAATGGCTCATCGCCGAAAGTGGTTGAGACCAATATGTTTACAGTCAAGCATTGTCTCTGCTAAATCTTTACTCAATGCTATTTTCTACCCTCCCAATGAAATGTTTTGTTTCAGAATTTTTTAACTTTTTAAAATGTTTCTTAGAATTATATTAATAGATATGATTTTCCCTTTTTATCCTTGAGTAAATAGAATGTATCTTAAGGATTTTATGTTCTGTAATTTTTGTTGTTGTTTATGTTTTGCTTATATGTGGATCTCAATTGAGTTCCAAATCATATTCAAATAAAATTGAATTGAATACGGCCAATTCCTTGAGCCTCGCAGCATCTTCCCGTCTACCTCAGTCTGCTTTTCGCCCCTTTTTTGGCTACGGAAGGGGCACCCAGCGACGTTCGACCCACACTAGCCACTGGTTTACGCAAGCTGCCCAGCCTCTGTGTGGCTGTGGACGTGGAACCCACGACCTCGTGGGTCTGGGAGCGAGCCTTCCTAGTCCAACCTGTCAGCGCCACCAATAGTGGGAAGCAGGATTCGCCATCACCACCACCACTGGCAAAGCATCATGTCAGACAGGTGGGTTTTGCAAATAGTCTGAAGAGGCTACTCCCTCCCCTTCAAGACTACCCCTCCCTGCATGCCACTGTCTATCTAACGCATGTCAGAGGATCATTTGGAGCTTCTCTGCCAGGAAGTCTCACCGTGCTTGGCCAAGGGAGCTATCGAGAGGGTTCCTGCGCCGGAAGTAGGTTGTGGTTGCTACTCTTGCTACTTTCTGGTGCCCAAGAAGGACAGAGGCCTGCGTCCTGTTCTAGACCTCAGGGACCTCAATTGCTTCCTCTGGAAGGAGAAGTTCAAAATGTTAACCTTTGCTCAGGTTCTGTCTGTCCTCGACCCTGGAGACTGGATGGTGGCGCTGGACACCTATTTCCACATCCCTGTCCACCCAGCCCACAGATGCTACCTATGGTTAACGGTAGGCCACGAGCATTTTCAGTTCACCGCACTCCCCTTCAGCCTTACCAGTGCCTTTCGGGTGTTCACGAAAGTGATGGCGGTGTTCGCGGCTCATCTGCGCAGATCAGGGGTTCCAGTCTTTCCCTATCACAATGACTGGCTGTTGAAGGTGGGCTCGCCCAAGGCTGTCGTCTCTGACCTCCAGACTACGGTGGACCTCCTGCATTCACTGGGGTTCACTATCAATGAGCCGAAGTCACACCTGACTCCCTCTTAGACACTCCCTTTCATCTGGCAGTTCTAGACACAGTGCACTTTTGGGCCTATCCTCCAGAGCAGCGAGTCCGGGATGTTTGGGTTATGATACTGATGTTTTAGCCTCTATCCCGGTTTCGGTGAAAATGACCCTGAGGCTGCTGGGCCTCATGGCATCCTGCTTCTGGATCATGCCAGATAGCATATACGGACTCTGCAGTGGGACCTGAAGTTCCAGTGGGCGGAGCATCAGGGGAATCTTTCCGACTGTCCAGATCTCAGAGGGAACTGCGCTACAACTGCAGTGGTGGTTAACAAACAAAACTTGGGTCAGAGGAAGATCCCTTGCCCTTCCCCAACCAGAACTTACAGTAGTGACAGATGCATCACTCCTGGGATGGGGCAGCCATCTGGGAGAGGCAGAGATCAGAGGTGTCTGGTCTCCGGCGGAGTCCGGGCTCCATACCAACCTGTTGGAGCTCCGGCCGATCCACCTGGCACTGAAAGCATTTCTTCCCTCTCTCACAGAGAAGGAATTGCGGTGTTCACTGAAAACACCACAGCCATGTGGTACTGCAAAAACAGGGCAGGTGGGGTCGTGTCAGGAGGCCCTTCACCTCTGGAAATGGCTGCAACATCAGGCATCACCCTGGTGGTTCAAAATCTGGCGGGTTCTATGAAAGCCAGGGCAAACAAGCTCAGCCGACGGTGCCTGGTAGATCACAAATGTCATCTTCACTCGGAGGTGGTGCAAGGTCTCTTTCAGCGGTGGGGGGGAACCTTGGTTAAATCTGTTCGCCACTGAAAAGAATGCGCAATGTCAGCAATTCTGCGTGTTGGAGTTTTCAAAACGGCGCTCGCTCAGTGACTCTTTTATACACGAGAGGAACTGCAGCCTCCTGTACGCCTTTCTGCCTGTACCTCTTCTGCCCAGTGTGCAGAAGAAGATCAAGCGTAACCGGGCGCAAGTTATTCTCGTGTCTCCATACTGGGCACGAAGAGTCTGCTACCAGAGCTCCTGAGCATGGCCATCGATCCTCCATTCAGACTGCCTCTTCGGGAGGATCTTCTGTCACAGCAGCAGGGGAGGGTTCTTCACCCAAACCTGTCCAGCCTTCACCTCCTTGTGTGAAGATTAAGCAGCGACAGTTGACAGCTTTTGACCTTCTACCCGAAGTCTGTAGGCAGCCATGCCTCCCTCCATTAAAACGGCATACGCCCGAAGAGGGAACAATTTGTGGCATGGTGAACAGCAAAGGCTGTGGATCCCCACTCTGCCCCTCTTTCAGAGGTCCTCTTGTATATACTTTCTTTGGCCCTGCAGGGCTCTACTCTGGGTACTCCTAAAGGTTATGTTGCGGCTATCTCTGCCTTCCTTCGGTTGCCCGATCAACCTTCTTGTTCAAGTCCCCTATTCTAAATAGATTTTTTAAGGGCATTACTCATCTCTTTCCTCCCATCTCCTTTCATAATGCCTCAGTGGGACTTGAATCTTATTCCTAATTATCTGATATGTGCTCCCTTCGAGCCCCTTTAAAACTGTCCTCTCGGGCTCCTCACTTTGAAAACTGCCTTCCTTGTGGCAATCGCTTCTGCTCGCATTGTGAGTGAGCTTCAAGCTTCATTCTTCCAAGTCCCCTTTCTTCTCTGTGCATCCGGACAAAGTGGCCCTCGTTCCTTCCAAAAGTGGTTACATATTTAAACTTTGGACAAACCATTACTTTGCCCACCTTTTTCCCACCTCCACACCCTTCCAAGGAGGAAGAAAGACTCCACCGTCTGGACCCCAAACATGCGCTGTCCTTCTATCTTGACAACACAGAAGATTTCCCGGTGGATGATCAACTATTTGTTGGCTATGTAGGTGCCAAGAAAGGTTGGGCTGTTCAAAAGCGTATCATCTTTAGATGGGTTGTCCTTAGTGTCAAAATCTGTTACGCTTTGGTGAAAAAGGAACCTCTCAGGGGGCTGCGAGCTCACTCCAGTAGAGCTACTGTGGCCACCACTACACTGGCACATGGAGTTCCACTTCTCAACATCTGTCAGGCGGCCACGTGGGCATACTTGCACACATTTACCAGACATTACTGCCTGGACAGTCAAGTCCGGAGGGCAGCTATTTTGCCTGTTCGGTCCTCCAGGACTTCCTGGTGTGAACTTTGTTCGCAGACCCTCCTCCGAGGTTAGTATTGCTGGGGTATCTATTCTAAGGAAAGGAATTATAACTGTTTCTTTCAGATGAACAAGTTACTTACCTTCGGTAATGATGTATGTGTAAGAGACATAGGTTAGTTATAGATTCCTTACAACCCCACCCATCCTCCCCGCTCTGAGAACTGACTTCTAAGGATAGGGGCTTCCTTACAGGACGCTAGTTGTGGGGCACCAGTGGTCAGTGTCTTGCATGGCTCTGCGCTTCTGGCGTGGAAACTCGTGTCAGAACTGACGTCAACGAGCAGGGGCGGCAGCTAAGTAGGCACCGCAACGTCATCCTGTCGACAACAGAGGCGGAGTCGACCGATGCCACCTACCAACATGCAGTGGCACTGCTAAGGAAAAATTATCTGGATCCAGTGTGATGCCTGGGGGTAATTCTGAGGTAAGGTATCTATAACTAACCTATGTCTCTTACACATACATCGTTACCGAAGGTAAGTAACTTGTTCTTTAACGGCGGGAAAGGAATTCATAAAACATTTGAGGACAACGTTCTGTTACTACAGATACAAACTAAGGGGCAGATTACGATTTTGGTCGTAAACTCTTCCGTTCTAATCAGTTTTGGAATTGTTTCTGACCGAATCGTGTTCTGCGTGTCCGACCGACCAATTACGATGCTTCCCAACATCATTCGGTTAGACTTGCATTGACTTCAATGGGAGCCTGTGTTCCGAGCGAGAACACAGGCGCCCATTGACAAAAAGGGGTGGTTGGGGAAAAGCATTCACCCTGTGGCGGGCACCTCATGGTGCCTGCCACACTGTGCAGGGTTGCAAAGAGGTGTCCTTTGGGTACCTCAAAAGGCCCCATTCGGAAGGCTCCGGGGCCTGCTACGGGCCCCCAAAGTCAGATTCCGGCAGCAGGTCTGTGTTGGAACCAACAATTCGGAAAGGCTGTCCGAATCGGACATCATAATTGCTCGGTCGGAAATGCGGTCCATTGACCAGTACAACTCTGTTCCTCCGAATGCCATACGGATCCAACTCTGAAAGTTCGAACGCTTTCCGAAGATCGTAATTTGCTCGTTTGGGAAACTTGACGAGTCGTTTGGAAAGACAGGCTCAGAATCGGATTCGGCAGACCAGTATCCAATTCGGAGCCTTTCTGAATGACATCGTAATCGACCCCTAAATGGAGGTACTACAATACCACTAGCCTTAAGTTGCAGCTAAGAAATCTCTTCACCACAAAAAAATTGCCCCTTTTGTTTCTGCTACAGCAACTTCTATGTAGTACTGTGTGGTATGTTTTTCGTGCATGGACCAAGAACATTTTAGACATCATTTGGCCTAACAGGAATGGTGTTTACAAGAGGAAATCGAAAAATTAAGACTGCTTCATAATTGTTGGACATTTTGTACCAGATATAACAATATCAGAAACTGTTTTAATATATAGTTGCTTTCATTAAGATAGTAACCTGTCAGCAAGCCAGTATTAACAAACTTGTAGTGAGTGGAATGCACGGTATGACATATTTGTAATGATCTACCGTGTACATTTGTTTTTTTCTTTTTACAATCCATTGATTGTTTTCCCCCACTGTTTGATGATGATGATGCTTCATACAGACTACTGTTGAAAGTGAAGAAGTATGAAGCTGAAAACAGTAAAAAACTGTAAAATATTTGACTATGTTGAATTCAAGTTATGGAGATAAAATATTGTGTGTTGCTTTGGTTGCCTAATGTTCAAAATGAAATTCTAATACATTTTTCTCTGTTTATATTTTGTCACATTGGTTGAAGATTGGGATATATTACTCATGTCAAATCAATAATCTAGTAATGGACTCATCGAATCACTACTCGTATACTCATCCCATCTCCCAAGCACTACATTTCCACTCATCCAATCATCCAGCCACTACCTAGGCAGTCATCCAATTACTCAGGTAGTGCACTTACTTTCATCCAGCCTCTACTCAGGCACTCATCCATCATCCAGGCGGTAACCATGGAGTCATGCCTTCACTCGGGCAGTACTAATGCAGTTATGGAATCACCTAGGCACTAGACTTGCACTCTTTCATTCATTCAGGCACTGCACCTGCACTAATCCATTCACCCAGGCACTACACTTGCAATCATCCAGTCACCCAAGCATTGCCAATGGAGTCATCCATTCACTCAGGCAGTAACCATGCAGTCATGCAATCACCCAAGCACTGCATTTTCACTCTTTTATTCACCCAGGCACGGCACTTGTACTCATCTATTCACTCAGGCACTACGCTTGTACTAATCTGTTCACCCAGGCACTGCACTTGTACTCATCCGTTCACCCAGGCACTGCAGTTGCACTCATCTAATTATCCAGGCACTGCACTTGCGCTCATGAAATCTTCCAGGCAGTACAGTGGCAAATATACTATCTCCGGCATTACCCATGCAGTCATGCAATCACCCAGGCACTGCACTTGCACTCATACAATCACACAGGCACTACCCATGCACTCAACCATTCACCTGAGCACTACAGTTATAGTCATCCATTCACTCAGGTACTACCCATGCAGTCATCCAATCATCCAGGCACGATCTATGCACTCATCCAATCATGCATGCACTACCCATATAGTCATACAATCACCCTGGCACTGCACTTGCACTCGTTCATTCGCCTAGGCACTGCACTTGCACCCATCTATTCACTCTGGCACTACACTTGCACTCATATGTTCACTAAGGCACTACACTTGCACTCATCTGTTCGCCCAGGCACTGCACTTGCACTAAAAGAATTATGCAGGCACTGCACTTTCACTTATTCAAGTATCCAGGCAGTACACTTGCACTCATACAATCACTCGGGCATTACCCATGCAATCATACAATCACTGCACTGCACTTGCACTCATCCAGTGCTCCAGGCACTGCACTTCCAATCACGTAGGCACTGCACTTGCACTCATGTAATTACTCAGTCATTACATATGAAGTCATGCAATATCCCAGGCACTACCCATGCACTCATCCAACCACTACCCATACATTCATCCAGTCACATAGGCACTACTCTTGCACTCACTGAATCACCCAGGCACTACATATGCACTCATCCAATCACCACCCATGCAGTAATCAAATCACCCTGGCACTCTCCATATACTCACTGAATCACCCAGACATTACACATGCACTCATCCAATCACCCTGGCACTACCCATGCCTTCAACCAATCACCCACGCACTACCTATGCACTCATCCAATCACCCAAGCACTACCCACACACCCAATTATCTAGGCACTACCCATGCAGACATGCAATCACCCAAGCACTACCCATGCACTCATTCAATCACCCTAGCACCACTCGTGCACTCATACAATCCTCTAGGCACTACCCATACAATCACCCAAGCACTACCCATGCATTCATTGAATTACCCAGACAGTTCCTAGGCACTCATCCAATCATCCAGGTACAACCCATGCAGCCATAGAATTACCCAGGCACTGATGGATTCACACAGGCACCACTCCTGCACTCATTGTAACATCCATGCACCAGTCATTCAATCATCCATGCACCAGTCATTCAATCATCCATACATCAGTCATTCAATCATCCATACATCAGTCATACACTCATTCCAACATACATGCATACTTTATCTTTTTTTAACTGTAAAAGGCGGTTTCAACTAAAACCTTTTTTTGTGGTGTGGTAAAGTTGTCAACATTTTTTTTGGTCTTTTTTATGGTAATAAAAATGGGAACTGACGGTAAGACGGGCCGGATAGTCATGCACAAATTAATGAGGGGATGGTATGATGGTGGCATTGCCCTCCCCAATATAAAGACGTATTACTGGGCGTCACAACTCCTGTTCATAAACCAATGGCTTCACGTGCTACAGAATGAGCCAGCATTCCGCATGGACAGGCACCTCCTTGAAACAGAGAGGATTCTGGGGACACTATATAATAAATCAATACGGCCTACACTCACAGGCCTGACGGCACACATGGTCCGAATTTGGTTTGAAGCACAACGCGCGATGGGCTGGGAGGGGGTGATAACACAGGCTACGCCATTGTGGGACACCCGACACTTAGGCAAACTGAGAAATGCTAAGGGATTCCGACAGGGGGATCTGATAGGTATCACAAAGGTAGGGGATATCTGGAAGAAAGGTGAGGTTATCCCATTTCCCAGTTGCAGAAAACATACGGGCTGGCACAGAGGCCTTTCGATACATGCAGGTCAGGCATGCACTCCTGGGAGCAATTCCGCAAGGCACACAGCAACCAGAGGTTTCGCCTCTGGAAGACAGACTCCTGACGGACCATTTGAGTAAGAAAGCCACTTCCCAGATATACCAGAAAATAATAAACAATCAGCCGGATCCAATGGTAGCCCTTAAGGAATGATGGGAGAGGGAGTTAGGAAGACCGGACGAAGCAGACTGGCAGGAAGCGCTGGCATTCCCCAGGGAGGTAGCGATCCCCCTCAAAACTAAAACTAGTGCAATTGAAAATTCTACACCGAACTTATTACACGCGTACGCTCCTACACAAACTGAGCACTACCAACATACGGCTTTACCTAAGACAATGTGGCATGCCAGGCACATTTCTGCACATGATCTGGGGATGCCCTAAAATCACACCGTATTGGGAGGCGGTCATGACTACAATCTCACAGGTCACGGGGATAGAAGTTCCGCCTGAACCAAAACGATGCCTAATTAATATCTGGGAACCAACGGACCTTCACCACACGACCCCGGACTGGGTAACACTAGGCATGACACTGGCATAGCGGAATATAGCTCAAAACTGGGGATCAAGAAAGACTCCCAGCCATCGGAATTGGTGTTGTGACATGGACAGTGCTATGATAAACGGAAAAAGCAGTTTATGTACATAGGGGTTGCCCCAAAAAATTGACTCGGTGTGGGGTAAATGGAACGCTTTCCGAGGCAATATATGTGAGCCCCCACAGGAGGGAATAGTATCAGATGACCGTGGCTAATGGAGACCAAAGTAGGGATACTATGAGATGTAAGATGAACCCACATAATTATATATCTTGGGTATGAAAAGGGACCACCATGGAAGAGTACGAGGGATTAAGAAGTTATGTATGTAAAAGGAACACTTATATATGCTGCTTGTCAAGATGCAACTCTGTACCGATTGAAGTTTATTGCAAAATAAAAAAAATTATTAAAAATGGGAACTAGGATAGGAGGAATTCGAAAAATGTGCCCTGAGAAATGTGAAAAAATATAACATGAAAATGTATGATGTTTCGCAGCATTACGAATCGCTGCAACACACTGTTCACCAGCACTTATAACAACACCACTGTCCATGCAATACGTGGCCATTCTCGAAAACTCTGGAGCCATATCTGTAGTAGTCTGGACCTCTGAAGGGACTTTCTAGCCAGGAATTGTTGCTGCAACTGATGTAGATGACCCTCCAGCCTCTCTCTGCTTGATTGCCAGTTGCAGACGTTTTGTATAATAGGTTTTAAGTTGATACAACATGGACATCGTCTCACATTAATATTTTTGTTTGTTCCTCTAGATAGGGTCTTTGACAGATTGTACATTGCACTAGTTTTGCAACAGTTTCTGATTTCCCAGATGCGATTTAAAAAAAAATTCCAAGCCACACTTGCCCTCTTCGGGGCGACCCCTCATCTTCAATATCTTTTGTGTCGACCTTCTCCACAACCTGCTCCTGCTGTTGTACCTGATCCACATCTCTTTGCCCTGTTGCCATTTTTGGTTCAATAAAGGTCTCCAGGCAAAATCAACCACCTGCTCACAATACAGTTCTGGAAAAGAAGATTCAAGAAGGAGGAGTGGGTGTGTACTTCCTATTCATTTTGCTGAAAAGTATATTATCCAATGATATTCTTTGTTGTCCCAGCCATGTGATATTCACAATGACCGACGTATTCGTGGTTATCCACATATTCGTGGAAATTCAAGACAAGTTTAAAGTAGTTTTCTTTAAAAATGAAAACAAAAGCAGAACTTTCAATACTATAATAGTGAACAGCTAAACTGAAACGTGTTCAATTCAATTCAATCTTTATTCGGTTAAAAAAACCTTATAAGATACAATACATATAATTAATAAAATACAAGCGGATACAAAGTCACAGTTAAATTTGGGTACAGTTAGCAGCACGTTTTTTCTTATAGCAAATAATACAAAGTATGTAATTACATTTCCCTGAGGGTTTTTTAATTGGAAGACAATTCATCATAGTCAGCTTGCCTCATCTAACGAGATCACTTAGTAAGTATAAAAAATAAAACAATAAAATATTTTCTATATAAAACAAGCACCAGGATCACTAAAAACAAGCAACACTTTGCCATTTAGCAAACAATATCATGTTAAACTAACCAGTTCATTTTACCTCTGCACCTAACTTATACATTCAATTCTAGCCAGCGATAGTGCAGTACAAAGGTAGATAAAATTAGATTTTAAGTCCTTTTCTCTTTCTGATCAAGGCTACACATAAGTGGAAACGGCTCAGACTGAACACTATCGGTTGAGAGGTGTCTCCCTTAAAAATTCTAAGCCCAACCCCAATATGGCGAAGGCCTAACATTTTGCATATGGGCTTTAACCATTTTTTCCTTGCGTTAAGATATGCAGGACATATAAATAAAACATGAGATTCATCCTCTTTCAACCCCATTTCACAAAGCTCACATAAAACTGAATCAGTATTCCTATTTGCACCCTTATTACAGTGCCATTTGATTGCCCTGTCCCTCGTTTGCAAAATGCTGTACCGGAATTTTAGATATAGACTTTTAGCCAACGGGGGGTAAATTTCATCAATAAGGGGCTCTAGTTGCATATTCATTTTTACTTCAAAAAATTTTGAAGTCAGAGTTCCTATATTGGGGTTGGCTAACACTGAATCACTAATAAACTCCCAGTACCTTTGTTTCAGAAGCTTTTTTGAGCTATTAGTGAGCGAATCTGGGTCTGACCAAAAATTACTCAGCCCCAGTTTTCCAAACCATTTTTCGACGTACGCTAACCATGGCAAATAGGTGATATTTTTTATAGCCATTATCTCTTTCAGTGCTTCTCTGTAGTCTACCAGCTCCTCTGTAGACCACAGACGGACCCAGTAAAGCAACGGGCGAAGAGAACCATAATCATCTGTGCGTCGAAAATTGAGGTCCCACAGTACGGGGGTCAATGGTGTGGAACCAGGGACACCTAGGAGCTGTCTGATGAAGGAATTCTCGCGTACTAGAAAGGTATCCTTCAGTGCATAACCCCAAAGATCCGCTCCATAGAGGGAGGATGATTGTGCTTTACATTTAAATAATTCAATGGCCGGTGAAACTGATTTAAAATGACTATTCTTGTGCTTTTTTAGAATCGGGAACTGGTTTTGAGTCAACCTCAGTTTTGCATTTTCTAGTTGAGTTTTCCATGATATTTTGCTATCTAAAATAATACCAAGGTATTTAAAATTAGAGACTTCTTCAATAATTTCATCATTTATTTTAAAAACTTTGTTAAAACCTTTATGAGGGTTGATTGTCATGACCTTTGTTTTTGAGGAGTTAATTTCCAATTTCCTGTCATGACAATACAAACTAAATTTATTTAAAAGGTTCTGAAGTCCTCTGGATGTCTGAGAGATTAGAATCGTGTCGTCTGCAAATAACAATGCCGGAACGGCTTCACCACACAATTTGGGAGAGTCATTCTCGCAGCCCAAAAGGGTGTCGGGAATATCGTTGACATAAAGGGAGAATAGGGTAGGTGCCATTACACACCCTTGCCTAACCCCTTTGGATATTTTTATTTTCTCACTTAGCTCCCCATCTGACTCGTGCATAATTATTCTCATGCAGTCTAATTGTTCACAATATCTTTATATATGGTTCAGATTTGTTGAAAAACATGCAGTATCTGCGATTAACGATGTCATCGCGACATCCACTGTCGCCTTGAAACTGGTAAATGCGAAGTAAAAGTGATTTTGTTAAACAAAATCACTATGGACAGACACTTTTAAAGAAGAGAGAAGTAAACAACTAGTATCAAACATCAATTATAATAGGTATATATGTGTTATACAGTTTCTGTAAAATACGCGGTATCTGCGATCTCAACTTCCGCTGTCTTCGCAAAAAGGGGAACTAAATAAAGATGATTTTGTAAAGGTTACTATAGGCAGACACTTTTAAAGAAGAGATCAGTACACAACTAGTTTCAAACATCAATTAAAATATCTGTATATCGGTTTTAGAGTTTCTGAAAAACACGCAATGTCCATGGCTACCGAGGTTGCCGCGATGCCTAGCGTTACTGCGAAAATGGAACATAGTCTTTGAAAAGAAGATTTCTGGAAAATCACTACAAAACTGAGTTTGAAAAGGAGACTAATAAAGCTCTACTGTTAAATATACTATAGAATAGGTATATATATATATATATATATATAAATATATATATATATTACCTACTGGCGGTCGCCAGTAGGTATATATAGTTAGGACCTAATTACCATTGGAAATTCCGAACATTCTATTGGGAATAACTTTGGCGCCGATTGAGGGATCTTCCTGTAATTTTCCTTAAATTTGCCTCGCTGCGCTCCGCTCCTTCCTTGAAAGTTTCGGGGGGATTCGTCAAGCGGGGGCCGAGAAAAAAGGGGGGTCCCAATGTTAATTTCCATAGGGACATTCTGACAAGGCTACAGCTCGAACGGCTGAACGGAATTACACCAGATTTGGCAAAATGGTAGGGACTGGTATGCAGCAGTGCCTTTTGTATGTTTGGTGTAAATCCCTCCAGTAGTTTTTGAGAAAATTGAATGTGAAATTGAGTCCAATGCAATTTTCCATAGGACCTTTAGACACAGCTACAGCCCGAACGGCTGAATGGAATTACTGCAAACTTGGCAAAATGGTAGCGTCTGGTATGCAGAAGTGCCTTTTGTATATTTGGTGAAAATCCCTTCAGTAATTGTTGAGAAAATCGTTTTTTTTCAAATTATATATCTATAGGCGGGGCACGGTGCGCGCACGGGCTTGCACCGTCCTTGCACTGTCCTTGCACGCCCGTGGACCTTGGCGTGCGCGCGCGGAATTCTGATTGGCTGTTGGACGTCTGTCAACATTCTAGTCAGTCGAAATGAGGATGTGTTGTCCGCCATCTTGTTTTTGTGGCAGATGATAGTGGTTGTAAACAGAAGTGTAATAGTTGACAAGGAGGCAGGGTAGAGATTCCTGAGCCCCCTAGGTTTTGTCATGGGGTCTGTAAAGGACCCCGAAGGTTGAAAAAAATTTAAAAAAAAGTTTTTAAAAATCGCGGGGTCCACGCACCGTGCGCGGACTTTGGCTCAAAAAGACACAAAAGAAATACATTAAAATAACAAGTTTCAGTGTTTAGATGTTGGTTGAGTGCGACATTGAGTGATGACTCTTTCACCTTTGGGTTTAGGTAGGTGTTTTGTGGAGAGTTAGTATGGTAATTGGCAGAGAGCATTGGGGGTAGGTTGAAGATTATGTGAGTTTGAAAGTGTTGATAATTTGAACCAATTAAAATGTTACTTTGGTTTTGATTTTGTGTGTGATAAAATTTTGATTGGCTGGGTATCTGAATATGTATGAGAAATGAGAGGGAAACACAGCCATTTTGAGATTTTAGCGTTTGAGGTATACTTCTGAGGTGTGAGATTGAGACAGAATTTACTGTTCAACAGTTTTCTGGAAGGTGAGTTGTTAATTTGAAAGGAGAACTCTGTTGTTCACTTTAAGTTAATAGGAAAAATGTTTTCTGTTAGTTATTTAATGTTTTTCTGTTATACTTATGGATTGAGTAGGGCAACATCAGATACAGTGCTTTATATTTCTAATTCTTGTTTGATACTATACACTGTCCAGGGAAACACGGCCATTTTGTGACTATAGTGTCTGAGGTAGTTTTGTGAGGAAATTTTGGTGTTCAATTTCTGGTGTGAGATTTACACAGTAGTGACTCTTCTAATAGAATTTAATAGTTTTTCTCTGCCCTATCTCACTCTTCCCCTGCACCATCTCACTGTCTTTCTCTTTCTTTTAATAGTACACAAACATCAATAATGGCTGAAAATGAAGAGTCATTTGACCTTGTTATAGAATTTTTTCTGACTGTTATTGAGGATGTTCCTGAAGGAGAGCTTTATGGTGGAGGAGATGGCATGGATGATTTCTATGATGAATCCTTGGATTCATATTTAATGGAAGCTTTGGATTTCATTGAGTTTGAGGTTTCTTTTTGGGAGATTTTTAATATTGACATTGCTGATGATGCAATCTTAGACGATCATTTAAATTTCGAAAATTTCCAACAATAAATTTAAATTTAGTAAATCAATATTGTATGAGAATTTATATTTATCAAAATGTAATTTATGAGGTAGTAGCAAACTGATAATTTTTGGTGTTACATAGTAAGTTTACTCATAAATATTTCCCTTCTCCCCCAAAATTTTCTTAAATGTATATTTGACATCTCTTTTTCATGTCCTGCATCCTTTCTCTCACTGTCTGTCTCTGATGCACTAGATTGCAACATAAGTAAATTTAAGGAACAGCAAGTGTGTCTCATCCAGAGCAGGAAATCATGCAGTAAGCGTTGTTTCTCTTTCTTTTAATAGTACACTAACATAAAATGATGAATGAAAATGAGGAGCCTACCAACATCTTCTTTGAAATAACAGCAACGTTTATCGAGGCAACTTATTCTGTAGTGTATATTGATTAACCCTGGGCGTCCGATTCGGCTACGCCCACGGAGTAGGCGTAGTGTTGCCTTCTACGCATTTTGCGTAGACAGCGTAGCCGGCAACACTACGCCCACTCAGTGAGCGTAGCCGAGTCGGCCGCCACCCGCCTCCCTCCCGCCCTCCACTAGATACTTTATTTAAGCAATTACACTGATTAAAACAATTTTAAAGCACTTACCTTGTCCGGGGCTCGTCCGGGGCTGCCTCTTTGAATAGCGTCCTTTTCCTGGAAACAAATGCGCATGCGCGGCCGCCCGCGCATGCGCATTGGTATCCAGGAAAGGACGCTATTCAATGAGGGAGCCCCGGACGAGCCCCGGACAAGGTAAGTGCTTTAAAATTGTTTTAATCAGTGTAATTCCTTAAATAAAGTATGTAGGGGAGAGCGGGAGGGAGGTGCGTAGTGGGCGTAGCTTCTCGCCCTCTCCGCGTAGCTCCGCGGAGCCCCACTACGCCCACTACGCCCAGGGTTAATATTGATCCTATAGATGAAACAAATCATGAAGAACATGAAGGAGATACCATGGCAGATTTTTTTGATGAAACACTAGATATGGAGTTAATGGAATGTGTAGACATTGTTGAGTTTGACGAATCATTTTCAGACACTTTGACGGATGAAATTCCTGATGAAGAAATGCTACAAGTTTTTTTAGATTTTGAAAATTCTGATAAATAAATTTGAATTTAGTAAAGAAAAATTGTTTTGCAAATTATACTTATTTAAATGTAATTTATGAGGTAGTAGCAAAGTGATACAATTTTGTGTTCTTCATGCCCTGCATCCTTTCTCTCACTGACTGTCTCTGATGCACTAGTTTACAACATAAGTAAGTATATAGAACAGCAATTGTGTTTCACCAGAGTAGGAACTCATGACCCCCTACGCCAATTCTGATCACACATTGAGAAAGGAAGGAATCATGTGAACAAATCTGTTTCTGCTTTCCTGAAAGACTACAGTATGGATTCAATATACCACAATAACTTGCATTACAACATACAAGGTATCTACAGAGGAGACGATGTCCATTTCCATTTAGTTTTATTTTTTTTTAATATTCCAATAGGTCCGCGCACCGTGAGTGCTCGGTGCATGCACTGTGAGTGCTCGGTAAATGCATGGTGCGCGAGCCCTATCGCCTCCATTTTGTGGTTTCAGAAGAGAGTGAAAAATATAACTTAAAAACGTGGGAAGGGGGTAGGGTAGAGTGTCCCTGACCCCTTAGGCCTTCTCAGGGGGTCCTTCAAGGACTCCTAAGGTTAAAAATAATGTTTATTTTTTTTTAAATAACAGAAAACACGATAGGTCCGCGCACGGGGAGTGCTCGGTGAGTGCTCGGTGCGCGGACCTCGGTAAAAATTAATAAAAAAAGTAAAGTAAAAAATCATATTTGAGTGTTTACATGTTAGTTGGCTCTAAAAAGAGCCATTGTGTTCATTGTGGTTTTTTTGGTACCTACAAGTAAGTACCAATGCAGAGTCTGATGTTACAGAGAAAGATTCTGTTCCCTTGATCAGTGAAATGTACACCATCTGTCCTATAGATGCCTTGCATGTTGTAACGCAAGTTGTTGTGGTATATACAACCCATTCCATAGTCTCTCATGTATGCAGAAACAGATTTATTTACATGTTTCCTTGCTTTCTCAATCTGCGGACAAAATTGATTGGACCAATTCCATTTTTGCCTTTGGCATATATTGGAATAGACAAAGGCAGTTTGAGGAAAAAGTGACATAAATTGTCCAAAGATGTCCTTCAATAGCATTTCCAGACCAACCCCAGTCAAAGTGCATAAGTAATTTCCACCACAGTGCACAATTATGAGGTCAGGGTGTGGGAGATGCATGAAGGATTTCACCAATGGTATCAATTGGTGACATCTCAATCCTCTCTGGCCAATCCATAAAATATCCACATTTGGCAAATCAAGGTTTAAAATTCCTCTGTTTGTTGCATACCTTTTAGACCAGAATACAAAGCTGTGTCCTACAAACCATACTGAAAGCATGTTCAAGGCAGATCTGGTTGTACTCAGATGAGGGCTGTAAATGAAATGGCAGTTGGAAAGCTTGCAGTTTAGAAAAAAAGAGGAGGACATTCACTGCACTTGAAGCTTAAGAAATGATTGGTGCTTTCTGAAAATGCAAAAGAGCATATTAGGGTGCATAGTTTTGTTTTTTAAAAGAAGCAATTCTAATGGTTCAGAAAAGGTAATTGAAAGGAACATTGCACATGATTAGCTGTTATATTGAAAGCTCTAACAACCTTGCTGGATTCATTTGCAACATAGTATGATGAACTTTTAAACTCTGTTCTTCCTTAGGTTGGAGTTACCATGGTAACAGGTTGAATGAGTAGTAGGGGGATGGGTGAATATTATGTGAGTTTGAAAGTGTGGAAATAGAGAACCAATTGAAATGTTAGTTTAGTTTTGAAATAGTGTGGGAAGAATGAGTGGGAAACTGTGCCATTTCTGTTTCCAGTGTCTGAGCTGCAGTTTAGGGATTCGGTTTAAGAAAATCTGGTGTGTGTTTTACACTTTTCTACATTTTCAAAAGTGATTTTAAAGGTGAGTAATGGTTCTTTTAATATAGAGAGAGTGCTGTTTGCAGTATTGGGAAGCAAAACAAGCATATTGGGCTTCATTACTGTTGTATTTTGAAAATGAGTCTGGTTTCTCAATTTATGCTATTAGTAAAATCATTTACGCATCTCTCAAGGCATTTCATATTCTTGTCTGTGTGCCAATTTTATTACTCTGCATGCATTTTCTGCTTGCACCCATGTCAAACATTGCGCAAGGGGCTTGTAAATATGCCTCTCTTTTTTGTATATTCTATCTCAATTTATGCCATTAGTAAAATCCTTTACGCATCTCTCAAGGCATTTCATATTCTTGTCTGTGTGCCAATTTTATTACTCTGCATGCATTTTCTGCTTGCACCCATGTCAAACATTGCGCAAGGGGCTTGTAAATATGCCTCTCTTTTTTGTATATTCTATCTCAAATTATGCCATTAGTAAAATCCTCTACGCATTTCTCAAGGCATTCCATATTCTTGTCTGTGTGCCAATTTTATCACTCTGCATGCATTTTCTGCTTGCACCCATGTCAAACATTGCGCAAGGGGCTTGTAAATATGCCTCTCTTTTTTGTATATTCTATCTCAATTTATGCCATTAGTAAAATCCTTTACGCATCTCTCAAGGCATTTCATATTCTTGTCTGTGTGCCAATTGTATCACTCTGCATGCATTTACTGCTTGTACCCATGTTAAACATTGTGCAAGGGGCTTGTAAATATGCCCCTCTTTATCTTATATTCCATCTCAAATGATGCCATTAGTGAAATCCTTTATGCATCTTCCACACCATTTCATATTGTTTTCTATCTGCTATTCTTATCCCTCTCCATATATTCACTGCTTGCACCCATGTTAAAGGTTGCGCAAGGTGCTTGTAAAAAAGGAGCATATTTACAAGCCAAATTAAACTATTAGCACTATCTCTGTACCAGCATTGAATTCAAGCATGAGAAACACTTTAAAAAGAAGTCTACCCTGTAAGCTAAAAGATACAAATTGTAAGCACACACAGCTAACATTATGGAAAAAGATGGAAATATAATTCCTTAATTCACATACACACTCAGTGTGTTCCTTGTCAAAAAACTTAAAGCCAGACATTTCAACAAAAAACATTTAGTATGGTAAATCGTTTTAGACACAGGAAGTGAGATGAGAAACACACACACAAACAGACAGATGCTGTAGGCAGAGATTGAGATGACACACACATACAAACAGAGAGATGGTAGAAGGAGAGAGTGAGATGAGGCATGCAAAGAGGGAGATGGTGCAGGCAGAGAGTGATATGAGACACACAAAGAGAGATGTGAACTAGTGTTTATATTGTTTAGTTAATGTAATTGCTATGTGCTATGTTGGTAGTGGTCTATAATATGTCATATTTTTCTTTTCAACAGATTGTAAATATCTACAGAGTCATAACAGATTATGCCTACCAAGAACCGCAAACAAACACTTTATAAGCAAGCTTTATCAATCAAGAGCACTCAATTAGAAGATTCATCCAGAAGACAATCTTCAGAGAAAAGAAAAAATGCTCCTGGTAATGCACCTGTGCTTCCTGTTTTTTTGCAGGATAACTTTAATGGACTCTTGTGCAAAGGTTATTAGTTTCTGGCAACAAATGCATTGCATCATCAAATTCTTAAGTTCAGGTTTGATATTTGCAACCATTGATGCTTGCATTGGTGGTGCTGTTGCTTCAGAAGAAGTGCTGGGAGTAGAGCCCTGCTCCTCTGATGATCTTTTTATTACAGCTTTACTCCAATTGTTTGGGTGTATATTCCGGACATGGCATTCCATGCAATAAGTTCCAAAGCTGTACTGTTTCTGTGGATTCCCTCTTGAAAGTACTGTGTGACAGATTTTACATGTGACAAAAGGCGCATTTACCTTTTTCTCTCTTTCTGTTTTTTTTTTTAATTTCCGTACTATGGACTCTCTCTGTGTTCTAGGGGTTTTAGGAACAAATTCTTCTGAAGATGAAGTAGAAGAATCCTCAAGTTCCTTGTGTTCAGAATGCTCTTGTCCAAAGGCTATTAGTTTCTGGCAACGAATTCATTGCATCATCAAATTCTTAAGTTCAGGTTGGATATGTGCAACCATTGATGCTTACGTTGCGTTTACGTTTTATTTACGGAGCACTTACGTCGTCTTACGATGCGCTTACGTAGTACGCACCCTCGTGAGATTTATAATTGCTTTAATAAAGTTATATATGGTCTTTAAAAGTTTAAATTAACATGTTCTTTATTATCCCAGATAATGTGTACCTTTACATTGTGCAATGAATACGTAGATATAACGATTTAAAGTTTATAAAACTTTCGGGGGTAAGAGCTCGAAGCTTTTACGTTGCGCGGACGGAGCTCTTACGTTGCGTGCACGTGCGACATACACTCGCGAGATTTGTTACAACTTCAAAAAGTAGTATACTGTTGTTAAAAGTTTTAAAAAAACATTTTCTATATTAAAGCAGATATTGTCTACCTTTAAAATCTACGTTAAAAACGTAGATATTATAATTTAGAAATGTAAAAATTTGTCGGGGTAAGAGCTCAGAGCGTTTACATTGTGTTTACGGAGCACTCACGGTGCGCGGACTCTGTCATCATATAAAAAAAAAACTTGAAAATAAAAATTATATATATATTATATTAAATATATATATTCCCTGAAAAAACCATAGGTTTCAAGCCTTACATAGTTAGGTATTAGCAATTAAAAAACCTTGCAAATTCACTGAAAAAAACATAGGTTTCAGGTCATATATAGTTAGGTATTAGCATTTAAAAAACCTTGCAAATTCACTTAAAAAAACCATAGGTTTCAGGTCATATATAGTTTGGAATTAGCTTTTAAAAAACCTTGCAACTTCACTGAAAAAACCATAGGTTTCAGGTCATATATAGTTAGGTATTAGCATTTAAAAAAAACGTGCACATTCACTGAAAAAAACATAGGTTTCAGGTCATATATAGTTAGGAATTAGCATTTAAAAAACCATTGAAATTGCTCCTATATAGATAGTTGTACTAACTATATTTCGCGCATCCGCAATCCACTGCTGATGATGTCACATATTACATCATTCATGACATGGTCAGTGACATCACTGATGACATCTCAAATGACATCACTGATGACATCATCCAGTGACTGTGTGTTTCTGTAAAGTTTAAATATGTTTTACATATTGAAGAATGAGTCGATGTATAAGTGTCTGGATGAAAGATTTAGTATGTACATGACTGAATGTATGAGTGAGTGATTAAATGTGTCTTACTGAATACATGGGTTAGTGACTAAACTGTCTGAATGTGTGCATCAGTATGCCTGTTGTTGTGTACGCAACTGCATGTGTTGATCAGTAGCTATATGAGTGGCTATATGTGTTATTGATTGGTTGCCCGAGTATTTGTATGGGAGACTGAGTGTGTGTGTGGGTAGCTGGCATATATAAATGACTATACATAAGAGCCACTGATTGTGCGAGTGGCTGTATGGATCATTGTGTACTCGTATCAGTAATTGTATAACAAAGTAAGTATGTGTTAGTATATGTTTGAATAAGTAAGGTGTTGTGTGTATAACTGTATAGTTAAGGAAATGAAAGTGTGATTGATTCTTTGCATGACTGACTAGATGTGTGAGTAACTCCATGGATGAGTGGCAGAGTGTGAGTGTCTATATAGGTGTTTGAGTGCAGATGATAGTGTTGTATTGATGAGTGACTGCATGTATGAGTGATTCTATGGGTAAATGATTGGATGTGTGTATAGACCTAGCAATCAGTGTGTGCGTATGTAGTAGCTGGTATTGGTGTGTCAATGGTTTCAAGAATGGTAGTCTGTGTTTAACACTGGGTGTATCACAGGTTATATTAGAGTGTGAAGAAGTGCATCGTATTATCACATGAATGATATCATCAGTGATGTGATCAGTGATGTCAATTGAGATGTCATCAGTGATGTCATTTGAGATGTCATCAGTGATGTCACTGACCATGTCATGAATGATATAATATGTGACATCATCAGCAGTGGATTGCGGGTGCGCGAAATATAGTTAGTACAACTAACTATATAGGAGCAATTTCAATGGTTTTTTAAATGCTAATTCCTAACTATATATGACCTGAAACCTATGGTTTTTTCCGTGAACATATATATATATGCGTGTGTGTGTGTGTGTGTGTGTGTGTGTTTTACCTTTGTACCAACCACTCACTCTTCGCGACTACCAAATACATTTTTTTTTGTAAAGATGGTTTTCTCCTAAAACGATCACAGAAAGTAAAGGTAAAACAATGTCTCACTAAATAGTTCGACAAACTTTATTTAGATGTCTTTAAGTGTATTTATCAGTTTGTGAAATACATTTGCTGATCACAGATTCTCCACAGTAAATGTGACAATGTTGTGCTGACTCAAAAAATTCTTACAAATAAAACCAGTTATTAATGTACTTTCTGATAAACACATACCAAATCAAAACATTAGTATATAATTATATATATATATATATATATAATATCCAATTATAGAAAGAAAATACGAACATCTTAGAAGCTCACTTAAAAGAAAATAGATGCTACAATTAAGAAATTGATTTTGAAAAAACCTTAGAAATTCACTGAAAAAAAGTAAAGGTTTACAGGGACGTTATAATTAGGAATTAGCATTTAAAGAACCTTAGAAATCCACTGAAAAAAAATCAAAGGTTACAGGGACATTATAGTTAGGTTGACATTTCACTCATACAAAACCCGAGAAATTCAGCAATTATAGTTAGCTGAGCTAACTATAACTTGCGCCCCCACAATGCACTGCTTATTTCCTCACATAATACATCACTCATGACAGGGTCAGTAACATCACTGATGACATCTCAAATGACTATATTGATAATATCATCCACAGAATCTGACACATCCACTTGCATCACAATATAACCTTTCATACACCCACTCCAACTTCCACTCTACCATTCTCAAAATCATTGACAAACCCATACCATTACTTACACACCCACCGACTGATTCATAGATCGACATACACATCCTCTCAGTCACCCATACAGCCACTCGTACACCAACTCACACACTGATACAGCCACTCACACACTGTCAGTCACTCAGAGCTACTCACACACCTACTCCCTCACCTAAATGCAGACAGCCATTTACTCACCCATACAGTTAAATGCACACTCACTTATTCATACAGATACTAACACCTATTCACTCACTCATACAGCCCTTCACACACTAACCCATACAGCTACCATCACAATCTCTCACCCACACATACAGTCACTCATGTACTCCAACACCCCTCGCCTTACAGTTGGAAAACCTCAGGCCTCTGTCGCTGTTAAACACAGATTCTAAAATCCTCAGTAAGATCTGGCAACGCGGCTCTCCCACTATATCCCGGACATAATACACCCCGACCAATGCGGGTTTGTGCCGGGCAGGAGTACCGCCCTGAACCTAAGGAGACTCAGTCAACTGATGTCCCCAGATGCTATGGGAAAGGGTACCGAGGGTTGCATCTCCCTGGACCTCAGACAGGCCTTTGATTCCCTCAGGTGGGACTACATGTTTGCGGCTATGACCAAATTCGGGATCCCACCAGAATTCATAGCCTGGGTGTCCTTGCTTTACCGAAAGCCCACAGCGCGGGTTCGGACCAACAGATGCATCTCGGACCAGATTGAAATAGCGAAAGGCACGAGCAGGGATGCCCGCTCCCACCCTTGTTATTTATAATCGCTCTGGAGCCTTTAATGATAAAAGTTCGATCCCAAGCAGCCGCGGTTGGGATCGCTAGACTTAACACTCGTCACGTTCCATCGGCATATGCGGATGACATATTGCTGTTTCTAAACGAGCTGTCGGGGCTCATGATCAATGAGACGAAGTCGTATGGGTTCGGCTTTCATGGATCAGTGGCAGAGTCACACATACAGTTTGCGCCGTACCGCTTCCAGGTGGCGCCCACGACCTTTAAATATTTGGGCACCCAGGTCTACCGACAAACACAGGACCTGTTGGACGGCAATTTGGGTAAGGCCATGAATGCTTTGAAGACTCAGGTACGATTCTGGAACGGTAGCAGGCAGAGTTGCAATCTCCAAAATGGTGGTCCTGCCGAGGCTGCTCTATTTTTTTACGAACTTGCCGATCCTGGTGCCTATGCCCTTTTTTAAAACCCTAAACGCGCTACTGACGGATTTGGTATGGGGACAGGTAGACGACGTATAAGCCTGGCCAAACTGCAGCTCCCTACGGACGGGGGGCGGCATGGGTGTGCCTGACCTGATAGCCTATAGCTGTGCGTGCCAACTCCAGTGGCTGGCATATTAGCTTGCGGGTCGCAACCTCCAAGAATTGAACATGACGGAGGCAGACTAGGAGTCGGGGAGACATACACCGGTTGCTACTTCCCAAGGCCGGGATGCCAGTGTCGGCCCCGCCCCTACTTAAATTAGCGCTCGCACACTGGAAAAGGGCGTTCGTATACACGAACAGGCGTTCAGCGTACGCACCCTCGATACCGCTACTGGGCATCCCACTGGAGTCAGGCACGTAAACGGAACGCAAACTGCAGCCCTGGAACGATGCAGGGGTTATGCAAATTGGGGATTTTTTCTCGGAAGGCAGGCTCTTAATGAACGCAGACTTCACCCGACTACACCAGACGCCCAGTGCGTTATTTATACAAAACGTGCAAGTTGCACATTACGTAGCCACACACTGAGCGAAGGACAGGACGGAGCCGGACACGAACACGTTGATCACTATGCAATACCTTATGGGGACGGGTAGTCACCTGACAAAATGGCTGACTAACGGCATCCGAACCAGCAAGGCTATTTCCCTACAACCCCTTTAGGATGCGCTGGGAAGAAGACATGGGAAGAGCTCTAAGCGATAAGGAGTGGGAAAAGACACTGAAACTGCCGAAGAAAGTATCGCGCAACCCTAAGTTCAAGTTCATCCAACTCATGATTGTACATAGGGCTTACCTGACCCCCCACAGGATACGTGCCATGTTCCCAGATGCGGCAGGCACCAGCCCCAGGTGTCATCAGGAAGACGCGGGCCTATTACACATGTTTTGAGATTGCCCTAAGCTGGGATGCTATTGAGGGACGGTTCACCGGATTCTAGAAGAGGTAGCACCGGGCAGGCCTTACACATCCGCGACATACAGCATATTGGGGTTAGGTCTCAAGGAGAAAAAGAGGAGTGTGGCTACCATATTTGTGGATATTGCGTGGTAATTAGCAAAGCGGGCAGTGGCAATGAAATGGAAATCGGCTAGATCACCTGAAGTGGAGACTTGGAGTGGGGGAGTGCTGAGATGGGGTAAGGCAGAGGGGCAGGAGCTACTCAGAGAGGAACATAGGGGCCTTAGAAAGACTCCCATTTCCTTAGATTGGAGTACGCTATTGATGAAGTTTGAACTGGGTGTTCAGGCCCACGTCGAATAGATGCACACACAGTAGTCTATGGAGAGGAACGATATGGCCGGAACTATTAGGACACCTACACCGAGAGGCACGCATGTGTGCTGGAGGGCATACCCTTGGGGCAAGATGCAGACCTTGATAAACTTATACTCTGTTTGTTCATATGTCAAAATAGGAGACCGAGAGACCCACCAGACATTCATTGTGTCATTATGTTCGACTCAATGCCAGTTTCGAAATATTTTGTGGATTGAGTAAGTGCTAGGGGGGGGAGGGGGGAGGTTGGGAGTTGTACCTTTGCACACGAAAACGGAAAATAGAAATGTTGGGTATATGATGTCATGGACACCGTATTTCAGTTACACTAAAACTGTTCCTTACATTATGATTTGCACCGGTGACTTACTGTTGTCAATAAAGATATTTTTTTTAAAAATACTCCAACACCCCTATACTGCCTTCCACTTATCCATATACCACTGACACATCCATTCACTCACTGACACTGCCATACACACTCAGTCACGTATACAGCTCTTCTCTTACACATTCACTATCCTATACACCCACTGACTCATCCATTCAGGCAGTCACACGCCCTCTTACCCACCCACACACTCATGCACCCATACGGATACTCAACCAATCAATCACCCATACACTCACTCACCAACCCATACACCCACTTAGAAACCATCTGACAGACATTCAGACAACCTTGAAAGTGTCCCAAACATTCACTGGGACACCAAATGACTCACTTATATAGTCAGTCACACACCTACTTTTCAATAAAGGCACTCATACACCCACCGATTCATCAATGCACCTTGGTATATATATTTAACACTCAAACATTTTTAAAACAGTCACTGGATGATGTCATCAGTAATGTCATTTGAGATGTCATAAATGGTGTCACTGACCATGTCATCAGCGATGTAATATGTGAGGTAATAAGCAGTGCATTGCAGGGGCATGAGTTGAAGTTAGCTCAGCTAACTAGAACTGCTGAATTTCTCTGGTTTTGTACGAGTGAAATGTCAGCCTAACTAGAACGTCTCTGTATCCTTAGGTTTTTTCAGTGAATATATATATATATATATATATTCTGGATTAAATTGGTGCAACTTGTAGAATACTGGGATTGTGCATGCGGCATCATAAAAACAAGCGCTCAGATTCAGAAATGACCCCAGGCGGCCATGTTGGAATAAAAATGATTTAGCAGTACTGTTCATGCATTGCACGTTTAAGTTAGCATTTACGGCACGATTTTATATTCACCCGCCAATTTGAGTTATGATTGAAACTAACTTCTGTCTCTATGCTACAGCTGAAAGCAGCTGCGATAGTTTTTTTGTTTCTCTAAGGTTGACCTTTGCTGTATTAATGAATACACCGTTCTTATCAGTGCATACCTTTCCCACTAGATAGGCCTGTTCCACCCTTAGAGCGGCAGGCATGGGCAGAACGACCTTGGCGCTGAGATAGCTTGTACCCGGTCCCAGAGTCGAAACTCATCTTACTGTACTTCTTTGCTTTAGCCGCACCCGCCAGAAGATTTCCACTGGGAGGGCAGAACATTCTTGGTAAGGAAAGCGTACATATTGTATCTCTATGCTGAAGTCAGTCCCTCTGCAGTAATCCAAGGAGGCTGGTCAGACCGGACTCCGCTTGAGTGTACATGAATAAAATATACTTGGTTTGTATTCTCTACTGTCTGACCGACTCTTCGTTTGTATGGAAGGCTGAGAGGTGGTCGCAAGTGACCCGGGTAACCCTAATTGTGTCACTTCCTTCAGTTGGCGCCCGAACAGGTACTCCATCGGGTGACCCATCCTTGCCAGCGGAAGGGTGAGGAGGTCGGGTCTGACGGGCGGACCAGGGATCCCTGCATGAGAGAGTCCTGAACTCACAGTTGCCCCGTCTGTCTGACCTGGCGATGCCTCGCCCAGCTATCATCCCGACTGGGGTCCTGAACGGCAAAACCCTTGGATCTGACCGTTTCGTCCGAAGATTCGGCAGTGGAAAATAAATTAGTTTGACCTGTGTGCAATAGGTGAGTACGCTTTGGTTCTTTGTGGATATGGTACCTTTTTGCTTTGTCTTGGGTATGGTCTGAGGACCAATTTGGAATTGTTTTTGGTACGGTCTGAGGACCGCTTTGGATACATAGTGTTTCTGACCACTTCGCTAGGCACCACTTAACGAATTTAGCTTACTTTTGAAAATGCCTTGTTTTAGTAGTTTCTTGGTTTCTTGCTGTCGTTGTTGTTCTGCTGATGCTCGACTGGAAGAAAGTCAGCCAGCGTCTCCCGAAGGCACTCCAAATTTTTAATTTTTTTTAATATTTCTTTTTATTAAATCAAGGCATCAACAAAATACAGCAGTGCATACGATAGCAGAGGGTCGCTCACAAATGCAATATATAGTGCAAAAATATTAGCGATGGGGGGGAAAGGGAGCACGGGGTACAAATGACAGGTAGATTCATAGGTAAGGATCACGGGGAAAGAGGAGCGTCAAGTTCAACAGTTGCAGGTGGTGTACAAACATTTCCCCTATATCGGTTCCAAGGCCCCCAAATACTGTTCCACTTTCGAGGGCAACCCCTAGCTAGGGAGACAGTTTTTTCACGGAACATACACCAAACAATACTTTCTTTCCATCCATCCATCGTAGGTGGCCTAGCAGACCCCCACAGCTGTGCAATATTCCGCTTTACAATCATGACCCCAAGAGTGACCCATCGAATTTGTGCAGCGTTTATGTCTGTGGGCTCCCAAATATTTAACAAACATCTCCTAGCTTCTGGTAAGAGCTGCACATCCGTCACTTCCTGCATAACAGTATGTACCCTATTCCAGTACTCCACCATATATCGACATTCCCACAGTATATGGAAAAGCGTTCCCACCTGACCATATCCACGCTTACACAAGCCATCTTCCGAGAACCCCATTATAATCAGACGAGGACCGGTGACATAGACCCTATGCAACATTTTTAATTGGACGTGTCTCTATCTCGCCGGGATCGCGACTTCCTTAGGGGAAGAAACCGCGGATTGCCAGTTTTCGTCGTCTATTTCAACACCCTCCTGCTTACATTTGTTCCTTAATTCCGCCAATAGATCAGCTCTGTGATTTATCATTTTTTTATAAATGAGTGAGATGGTCCTTTCTGGTAGATGCCCATCTAGTATTCGATCTTCTAACGGGGATGATTTTGGTATAATCTCCCCCTCGGGGGATATCGACTTCAGTGCATGCCACACCTGCGCATAGCAAAAATATTCCATCCCATTCAAATCATATTCAGTCTGTAGTTCCACAAATGACTTCATTCTTCCCTTTGCCCAAACATCGCCCACAGTAGAAATCCCTATCAAGTCCCATCTATCAAAACCCTTCGTGTTCCACAACCGGCCCAGCCTATCCGAACCAAATAAAGGGGTAGCCAGAGTCAAACGGTTTTTCCATCCTAATGAACAGGTAACATCGTGCCATATACGTACTGCCACTCTAGTCGGGCCTGTTAAACTTTTCTCCACAGATCTAGTATACATCGCTCTGTTGTAATTACCACCAGGGAGCAGCCATCTATCCATTGCATAGCCCGGATCCGCATTGGACCGATAGGTTCCATGATTTATAGCTCCCAATTGAGAAGCTGAGAAGTTTGTTTTAATATCGGGGAGGGCAATTCCCCCGTCGTACCATCGGAGCGTCAGATTAGCCAGCGCTATATGTGATCGACCGTCCCAAAGCAAACTACGCTGCAATCCCTCCACCTCCCGAAAGTAACTAGCTGGTACCACATCCAGAGTGTTTTGAAGGGCATAGAGGAACCGGGGCAAAGACATCATTTTAAACAGGGCCGCACGTCGTAACAGCGACAGCGGGAGTTTCTTCAAGCCTGCCACGTCGCTTTTCAAGCGGGCCAGTGGAGGAAGAAAGTTCTTATCATATTGAATTGCGGGATCGAGTGAAATATAAATCCCAAGATATTTAAATCCGTCCCTAGTTCTCTCTATAGGACAATTACGAGGCAGGACGGGGACCTCGCCGCACAACACGTAAAGATAGGACTTCGCCCAATTTATTTTCTATCCCGAGTTCCTACCATAGGAGGTTAAAACATCGCAGACAACATCAAGGGACTTCTTGGGCGAAGTCAGATAAAGTAATATGTCGTCAGCATATAAAGAAATCCGATCTTCGAACTGCGAGGACCAACGGATACCCTTTATCGAAGGCTCCCAACGGATCCAAGCCGCCAGGGGCCCTAGAGCCAGCGAGAACAGAAGGGGGGATAGCGGACATCCCTGTCTAGTGCCACGCCCAAGACAAAATGGCGCCGAGACCCGATTGTTCACAACAACTTGGGCCAGAGGTTCGGTATACAGGAGCTGCACCCAGCTAACGAACTCAGGACCAAAACCGAATTTAGCTAAAACAGCCCACAAATATGGCCACTCCACCGTATCAAAAGCCATCGTAGCGTCAAGTGACGCTAGTACGGCCGGTTCTCGTAAGGTATGCGCCCTAGCAAGAACTCTGTGTAATCTGCGCAGATTTAAAGCCGTGTTCCTATGAGGAATAAAGCCAGACTGATCGGGATGTACCAGTTCACTAATAACCTTGATCAACCTATTTGACAACACTTTAGCCAATATCTTAGGTTCCGAATTCAGCAACGAAATTGGCCTGTACGAGGCACAACAAGATTTTGGCTTCCCATCTTTGGGTATAACTACTATCGAGGCCACTCTCTGATCTAGGGGTAGGACCCCATGCTCTCGAGCTTCAAAAAACATATCCCTCGTATATGGGGCAATCCTGTCCAGCCGAAGCTTATATAACTCGATCGGAAGACCATTGGGACCCATTGCTTTTCCAGGATTTAGGGAGCGCACCGCCAAAGCAATCTCATCCACCGTAAGCTTACTATCCATGAAATCGCGGTCCTCCTCAGCCAAATAGGGAAGCTGGATATCCCTAAGCAACTGCCACGAGTCTGCCTCTAGTCTATCCGAGACAGAGGTATATACATTACGGAAGTAATCCGCAAAACCATCCACTATCCCTTGTGGATCAGTTATACGATCACCTCCCGCATTCTCAATCTCAGGAACCACCCGATTTGCACCATCCCTCCTGTCTAGCCAAGCGATCAGTTTACCAGCTTTATCACCTACATCATATAAACGCACCTGTTGTTCTCGACTCGAGGCCTTCTCACTATCAGTGACTAACGCCCTGTACTCAAGCTGTTTAAGTTGCAAGGCATGTAATTTAGCACGGGTAGTCCCCTGCTCCAGTTCCAATTCAATATTATCTATGTCCGATTCAACCCCCACCACCTCTTCCTCTGTCTGTTTTTTAACTCCCGAAATCAGGGACAAGGCGTGACCTTGAATCACTGTTTTGAAGCCCTCCCACAACGAGACCGACGAAGAAACCGAACCCTCATTGTCTTGGAAATACTGTTCCAACGCTTTCAAAAGTTCCTTGCGAACCTTAGGATTACGCAAATACCAGGGATTTATAGGGGCGATCCTACCACCAGTACCCAGGGTCATTTCAAATCTGATCCAGAGCGGCGAGTGATCCGAAATTCCTCTAGCAAGATGTTTCACCTCAACAATATACGACGCCTGGGCAGCCGGTACTAAACTATAATCAATGCGCGAGAGACTACCATGAGCACCAGAGTGGAAAGTATACTGTCGCTGATTAGGATGGAACAATCTCCAGCTATCTATCAAACCCAAAGCCTCTAGAAAATCAGGAAGCCATCTATGTGTCCGTCCCATGTCTCGGGCCGGGGATCTGTCCATGGTGCCAGAGACTACAGCGTTGACATCCCCACCCAGAATCAGCAACCCTCTTGGGAGATCTAAAACAAGTTTCCCCAGTTCAGCATAGGTAGTGGTTTGTAAGCCCGGGGGGACATAAATCGAAACAAGGGAGAGAGTGTATCCCTCCCAACGTCCTGATACTGCTACATATCGACTCCGATCATCTGCTGTGATGGAGTCAACTACAAACGGAAGAGATTTTCTAAGGAGGATCCCAACTCCCCTCGATCCCGAAGTAAATCCGGCATGTGCCACCAGACGGTAGCCTTTTCTATGCATCGCATTACAAGCATTTCCCAAAAAAATAAGTCTCCTGAAGTAGAACTACATCCGGAGAGTGTCTCTTGAGGAATTGTAGAACCACACTGCGTTTACTTTTATCTCCCAGCCCATTCACATTCCAACTCAATACTCTCAGCCCTCTACCCCCATCAAAAAACATAAAAAAGGCCCAACCCTCCTCCAGTCCTCGCACCGTCATGAAGCAATTCTGGTATACAATGGCTTGGAAAAACACAAAAACAAAACAAAAAAACAACATCCCCCCCCCCCCCCACCCTGCACCCCTGCTCACGACTGTCCAGCCACCCCAACTCGCAGTGTGTCTGTCGCCCCAACATCTAAACTACACTACAAAAAAGCTACATATGAGGAGGAAAGTGACACACGGACATCCCGTTAACCCTCCCAAATTACCGTGGCAGAACATGATATCATAAAGAGTAGAACCGTAGTCCGTTCCCCAAGTTTCAGAGTTCTCACAGCAACAGTACTTATTCTTGTTCCTGCGCACCCTCTCCTTCATCTCCACTCTGTCTGCGGGGATCCTCTTGAGCAACTAGTGCGTCCAACCAGTCCGCCACAGTTTCGGGCTTATCAAAAAAATAGACCTTCTCGCCATGTTCAATTCTCAACTTGGCAGGGTACATCATCGCATATTTGAGCCCCTTGTCGCGAAGCTTCCGTTTAACCCCCATGATGCTCATTCTCTGCTTTTGGACTCCTTGTGTGAAGTCCGGGAATAACTGATGGATGAGTTTTCGTATTGCAAAGGGCCTTTAGGTCTAGAAGTCTGGAGGATCGCATCTCTGAAATTAAAGATTTTCGCTATCAAAGGTCGAGGCGGCCCACCAACACGAGGCCTACCGCCGGGAATCCTGTGTGCTCCTTTCAACAGTAAAAAAATGTCAAAGACCCTTGGGCAGAAGATGCTTTGTACCAACTCTTCAACAAAGAGGTCCGCAGACTGCCCCTCTGCTTTTTCCGGTACACCATTAATACGCACATTGTTCCTCCGGGCTCGCCCTTCGAAATCCTCCAGTCTACGGAGAGCCAGGTCATTCGAGGCCATCAAATTCCGGACTTCTGTTTGCAATTCCGTGACATCAGTCGTAAGACTGGCAGTCTTTATGTCCAGAGATTTCACCCTCTCACTAGTTTTCGTGAGGTCTGTGTAGGAAGATGGTAATCAGAAACTGGAAGCAAGTTGAAGAGTGACGAGGTTTATTAGTCACAGCTGCTCATGTCAAAGTCCAGTCAAGGAATGACCCATGCACAAAACAGTCTTTAGAACGGCAAGGCTCCCCCACTTTGAAAGATAACATTCTTCCCAACAAACCTACAACACGAGACCGTCACGAGCTGTGATCAGACAATCACCACGCTCGTGACAGCTCGTGTAACAGAACAGTACCCAACAGTCTGCCCGAATCAGATTCACTTCAATAGATACAGTGTTCAACTTATGCGCAAGAGTCTCCATCTTTAGTCCGAGAGTGGACTTGACACCATCAATGGCGGCCATAACATCTTGCAACGTCAGCTCCGATTCCAGGACAGAGGTGTCTTTAAGTCCTTCTTGAGATTTGCCCAGCCCACTCGGCGACCCTTTCGACTGAGCATAGCGGTCCATATTATTAGATTGGGTATACCTTCCCCCTCTGACGGCTTCCGATTGTCGCTTCTCTCCCTCCGGCTTGGTCGCCATTGTGAGACAATTCAACGTTCACTGTCCGGCTCAGGGGAAATAGCAGTCGAAACTCCCAATATTCAGACCAGCAACACGCCCTTCGTTGTCAAATCTTATGGAAGTACGTTGGCCTCTCGTGGCTACGTAATATTCAGTAATCGGTGTGGCGCAGTAATCAGCCAAAACTCCTCAAACGCCAATCCAGAGGGCAGCCGTCTGTTGCAGCTATGTCAGGGCAAGGCACATTTGTCGCCGATATGGGTCTAAGACAGTGGTTCCCAAACTTTTTTGACCCGTGGCTCCCTTGACCTAATTGGGAGTTGGCCGTGGCTCCCCACCATTTTTTTACCCACACACCGTGGTGCCGCGGCGCACCCTTTGGGAACCACTGGTCTACATGAAGAATCAAGCCTAGACGATATGAAGGATTCAGAGAGTAGCCATCACTATCATAAAACTTTATTTGCAATCACAAAGATCTTATAAAATACATCTCAATGCATACAACACCATCATAGAGTAGTATACAGCACTCCCCCTAAAAGTAACCAGGCTAGAGAAAGGCTCAAGGAGCTCTGTGGCATTACAAGAAGTTTACGTGACGTGGGCTCTGATCATGGGCATCTGCACAAATGTTTCCGGGGGTGGGGGCAAATGTTTAACTTCAGCACCATCCCCCTTCCACCCTTTTTCCCTCTGCCTTACACCCTTCTCCCCCTCCCCCTTGTACCCTACTCCACCTCCGCCTTGCACCCTTTTCTACCTTGCGCCCTTCTCCCCTCTGCCTTGCACCCTTCTCCCCTCTGCCTTGCACCCTTCTCCCCTCTGCCTTGCACCCTTCTCCCCTCTGCCTTGCACTCTTCTCCCCCTGCCTTGTACCCTTCTCCCCTCTGCCTTGCACCATTCTCCCCACTGCCTTGCACCCTTCTTTTCTCTTCCTTGAAACCTCTCCTCTCTGGCTTGCACCCTTCTCCCCTTTGCCTTGCACCCTTCTCCCCTTTGCCTTGCACCCTTCTCCCCTCTGCCTTGCACCCTTCTCCCCTCTGCCTTGCACCCTTCTCCCCCTGCCATGCACCCTTCTCCCCCTGCCTTGCACCCTTCTCCCCTCTGCCTTGCACCCTTCTCCCCTTGGCTTGCACCCTTCTCCCCTCTGCCTTGCACCCTTCTCTTCTCTGGCTTGCACCTTTCTCCCCTCTGCCTTGCACCCTTCTCCCCTCTGCCTTGCACCCTTCTCCCCTCTGCCTTGCACCCTTCTCCCCTCTGCCTTGCACCCTTCTCCCCTCTGCCTTGCACCCTTCTCCCCTCTGCCTTGCACCATTCTCCCCTCTGCCTTGCACCATTCTTCCGACTGCCTTGCACCCTTCTCCTCTCTGCCTTGCACCCTTCTTTTCTCTGCCTTGCATTCTTCTCCTCTCTGGCTTGCACCAATCTCCCCTCTGCCTTGCACCCTTCTCCCCTCTGCCTTGCACCCTTCTCCACTCTGCCTTGCACACTTCTGCCCTCTGCCTTGCACCTATCTCCCCTCTGTCTTGCACCCTTCTCCCCCTCCCCGTTGCACCCTTCTCCCCTCTGCCGCACACCCTTCTCCCCTCCGCCTTGCACCCTTTTCCTCTCTGCCTTGTACCCTTCTCCTCTCCGCCTTGCACCCTTCTCCTCTCTGCCTTTCACCCTTCCCTTCTCCTCTCTGCCTTGCACCCTTCCCTTCTCCTCTCTGCCTTGCATCCTACATGAGGTGGGCTCTGATCATGGGCATCCGCAGAAATGTTTTCGGGGGGGGGCACATTTTTAACTTCATCACCATCCCCCTTGCACCCTTTTCCTCTCTGCCTTACACCCTTCTCCCCCTCCACCTTGCACCCTTCTCCCCCTCCCCCTTGTACCCTACTCCACCTCTGCCTTGCACCCTTCTCTACCTTGCACCCTTCTCCTCTCTGCCTTGCACCCTTCTCCCCTCTACCTTGCACCTTTCTCCACTCTACCTTGCACCTTTCTCCCCTTTGCCTTGCACCCTTCTCCATTCTGCCTTGCACCCTTCTCCCCTTTGCCTTGCACCCTTCTCCCCTCTGCCTTGCACCCTTCTGCCCTATGCCTTGCACCCTTCCCCCCTCCGCCTTGCACCCTTCTCCCCTCCGCCTTGCACCCTTCTCCCCTCTGCCTTGCACCCTTCTCCTCTCTACCATGCACCCTTCTCCTCTCTGCCTTGCACCCTTCTCCTCTCTGCCTTGCACCCTTCTCCCCTCTGCCTTGCACCCTGCACCCACCCAACGCTCTCCACCCGGACCCTGACCCTGCACCCACCCACCCAACGCTCTCCACCCGGACCCAGACCCTGCACCCACCCACCCAACGCTCTCCACCAGGACCTGACCCTGCACCCACCCACCCAACGCTCTCCACCAGGCCCCTGACCATGCACCCACCCAATGCTCTCCACCAGGCCCCTCACCCTGCACCCACCCACCCAACGCTCTCCACCAGGCAAGTTTTGGATGGAGATTAAAGACAGTCATTTTATGTGTATCTGTTCTCCCAGAGAGAACACTGGGATACCGCCACAGGTTTATTAAGCGATTCAGAAAAGGGGGTGGTGATGAACAGAGTGTCTGAATTAAGCAGACCACTCTTACCCAGTCCAAAGATCAGGGCTTGATCCATCACCGTTATTTAGCTCACTGCCCCATCCCAGCTCAGAACCTGGCTATATGCAAATTAGTCTGTCCCTGGCCCAGTGCATCATGGGAACAGGGCAGACCAAACTACCAAGCCAATTCTTCACCAGAAAGGAGACAAGCTACCGGGGACCGGTTTCTGGCATTTCAGCCTCGTCGGCCCGGCTTGCTTGAATCCTGATGGAGCAGTGAGCAAGGGACTCATGTCTGAGTATACCCTGCCACACCTATAGTGGCCAAAAACGATTCAGAAAAGGGGGTGGTGATGAACAGAGTGTCTGAATTAAGCAGACCACTCTTACCCAGTCCAAAGATCAGGGCTTGATCCATCACCGTTATTTAGCTCACTGCCCCATCCCAGCTCAGAACCTGGCTATATGCAAATTAGTCTGTCCCTGGCCCAGTGCATCATGGGTTTATTAAGCAGCGCACGAACACCCTCTCTCCCAATCATTAAATTATTCCACCATTTAAAGAATCCAAAATATATGTCTTCAATAATGTGATGTTTCTGCCTGATAATGGACTTGGTACAACGTTGCACATGAAATTTCAAAAAGCCGTCATGATAGGAACGTTCGTGAATGTCATTTGACAGTTGAAAAGTTTTGCCCTTTTTCTGTGTTTTGGTCGGCTGGATTTTTTATATTATTTTTTTGTGCTGCAGATTTATATAGCGCAAACCCTGACCAGAAGAGCACCAGTCACGTTACACAAGGATACATTCATTTATTCTGTTTTGGTAGGCGCTGGGAGATTAAGTGATTTGCCCAGAATGACACAGGATTCTGAGCTGACGTCGAGGGTCGTACCCGGTTCCCCAGCTCCAAAGTTGGCTGCTCGGAGTTTCGCTGCATTTTGAGGAAAGTTATATTTTGTTCTCAGAGCCACATCCTGCACGGCGGCGCGGCGCCCCTGGCTTCCCTTCACGGTGCACCAGGGCGCCGCGGCGCACACTTTGGGAACCACAGGTCTAAGAGGATCTAGAGTGGACCCAAGTGCGTCGCAGGCGAAATCGAAAGTGAAACCAAGAGGAGAAGCGCAGCCAAGCCAGTCACTTCCAAAGCCGATGTTGTTGCATTACCACTCGGCACAGTGCCAACTAAATCACCGGTCATCCGAGGGGAACAGGCCTCAAACTTTGCGATCCTGTAACTCCAGTTTCCGGGGAACGTTCAAGACGCGGTTTTCAGCTTTCGAGTCTCCTTCGGTTCCTCTGCAAAAAGCACTCCACAGTAGTCAGGATAGATGACAGGATATATTCGGGGGGCTACGAGGGTCTCGGGAGCCCTAAGCTCACGCGGCCATCTTGTATGCACGCGAAGCTCCTCCTCAGCACTCCAAATTTTGAAATGTATGTAAAACATGGCCTTGGCTGTATTATGTTTAGTACCTTATGGCACAAATATATGAGGTACAGTGCTGAGTTACAGTGGCCTTTGACGGGCACCTTTGATTAACAAAAAGTTGGATTTTTAAAGAAAAAGTTGTTTGCAAGAAGAAGTGGGCAGTCTATGTTTGGTTCCCTCAGAACATGACAAAACAAGGCTAAACAGAGGCGAATGAAAGCAGAGAAAGAGGCCCGGACGGGGAGAATGCAGACATTGACTCAGAAAGTTGTAGCGTATGATAAAGAGAAGCGGGAGATAGGAATTGAATGTGAAAATAGGTTTTCGACTGAATATTGATAAATCTTATGTAGCCTGAGAGGAAAATTATGCTTTTGTCGAAGAATTGCTAGCTGCTCGCCCCCCACCTCCGTATGCCTTGCAGAGGGTATATCCCGCTCTCCCCCCACAGATCCAGAAGCCCGGTTCTACTGCCTCTCCTGTCTCTGCTTCTGCTACTTTTGCTCGGTCTGCCTTGACCTCGGCGCCTCCTGTCCTTTCTTTGTCTTTGCAGTCTGTGGTAACAACAATTGTCAGCATTCCCGCAACACCTATTGCTTTGGCATCCCTTATGCCAGCTCTTACACCCTCGACCCAGCCAGCGACGACGTTAATGCCCACCACCTCTGTTATCACTCCCACTGTTTTCCTCCATTCCCCGACATTGCAGAGTATTGGGACACCAGTACGCGGCCCTGAAGATAGAGACTGGACGAAATTCAAGGAACGATTAGGGCGAACGTTGATACGATCTGACGTGAGGGAGGCTGAAAAACATGTAATAGCTAATCAGGCTGCGCAGTGGGCCTGGAATCCCATTTATGGTGTGGACGAAGTGTGGAATGTGATGAAAGATTATGAGAATTTTGTGCAGCAGCATGCCCTTAAACACATGTTGGCTACTTTGATTGGACTTTGGGAGCAGTGTTTCAATGATGCAGCACCACAGATCCTCTATGATATTAAGGATCATATCTACGTTGCTGATATGGCACCTGGTCAATTTTTGGTATGTTGCGACATTGGTTGCTTATCGGAGTAGGCTGCTTGAGAAGAGCCCGAAGATGGTATCTCGGTTTCCGATGAGGGAGGGCTACCCCATATATCACCCTGAAATACCAGAGCTGCGGGATCAGCATGATGTTGTTACTAGAACAGAGATAGCGGCCCGTTTTCAAGAACAGTGGGTTTATACTCAATGGAAAAGAGTGAGGTTTTGTCCCTTAAGACTCAGTTACCGGACCCTAGGAAAAATCCTACTGCATATTATAAGGAATTGACTGAGGGAGATTCTTAGACAGTGATGAAGCTTGCGGCTATTAAAATGTTCTTTGGTTTATTGGTTCCTGTTGCTATTTGGCGACAGGTACACACACAGGACCACATTGTGGAATTGGGTGGTACCAGTGATCACATTAAAGCATGGGACCAGGAGAGGAAGCCTGATAAGAAGCCTAAGGCAGAGATACTTGCTTTGCCTGGCCGAATTATCACTTATATGCTTTTCCTTATTCCACCCGAAAGATTGATTGGGACAAGCTATGGGCTTGTCGCCAGAAGAAAGGAGAGTGTGTCCGATTTTTTCACCCGGTTTGAAAGTGCGTTTGTGGATTATAGTGGACAGGACTTGTCGATTGAAGGTGGTGTGCATTTGTTTGTTAGTAGATATGTTTCCAACTTTCTCCCCGAGTTTGCGATTCAATTACAGGCTTCTGAGAGCACCTGGTCCACCTCTTCTCTTTTGGTTATCTTGAATATGGCACAGTATTATGAGCACAGGGAAAAGAAGGAGAAGGTGGAGAAAAAGCATAAAGATTTGAAGACAAAGGTGTTGTTGCAACAGGCTTCTCAAGGAAATGGTAGAGGACGTGATAGTATGGCCGGGCAGCTTCCCCGTACTAGCAGGAATGCTATGCCTGTAGGACCGAATCAGTGTGCTTACTGTAAGGAGGAAGGGCACTGGCGCAGCGAGTGCCCTGTGCTTTTGCAAAAGGTGGCGGTCTCCAGAGGACAAGGTTCTTGTGGATGGGGCCATGGAGTTGGGGGCCAGGACAGGGCTCAGACCGCTGAGACATCGCAGGGTTGTACTGACTAGAATTACTTTGACGACCCTTTGGACAAACAGTACTATCATGATGACTATGATACAGATGAGGTGACGAGGATGTCTTACAGTTAGGATAGCCGGAGACAGGGTGAGGACCAGCCTTGATGCCTGTAGACCAGCGAGTTTGGTACGTTAGTGTGGATGTGCTAGGTTCATACATGGATACAGGTGCAACAAACAGCGCTATTTCTCGTTCCTTGGTCCCTGGGGCGGCTCAGTCTGGCCACAGTAATGTTTTGGTAGGGTTTTCTGGAGTCCCATTTCCAAACCTCTTGCGTTGACTATTGGTCCTTTCACTGTGGATTCGCCGTTATTATTGATGTATAACTCTCGAATACAGACATAATACTATCTGGCGACTTCAACATGTGGCTAATGTCTGACCTACAGAAAAACGACGTCACCAAAATACAGGAAAGCGCCTGGGTCATGCCACCACAGGACCTTCCCGGATGGCACAAGGAAGACCAGAAGGGTCGCTCCTTACAAAGAAACCTGGAACACCTTAGTCTTAGAGTCTTCAACGGGCGCTTTCTTCCTGACAAGCCACCCGACCTCTCATACTTATCGAAAAATGATGCATCCTTAATTGATTACACCTTTGTTAGCCTCTCCCTCCTGCATCAAATATTAGGTTTTGGATTCGGAAACCGAACAGAAAGTGACCACAGCCCTCAAGAAATATCGCTTAGCACTAGTCTAGTGCAACACGCAGAGGCAAGGGCTCAAGCTTTCGAAAGCTATACGATCAATTTAAAACGAATCAAGTGCTCGGTTAATAATCTTCAGCAGGTAAAAACTGAGGCAAAACAAATTTTCGAGAGTACTAGTAGGACAACCGATGATCACATTGCTACCTGGACCATATTTGCAACAAACTTGACAGGCAGACACACAAAACCAATAACGTACGCAAAATCAAATGGGTCGAATCAGTCGACCTCTTGGAATTCAGTGGTACAATCAGCAAAAAGAACTATGAACTGGCTATGGTGGGAACTAAAAATAAAGCCAATGGACCCACCAACAATAATCAAATTGAGAGAAGCCCGCAAACACCTGAAGATAGTAAAAAGATAACATCGCAGGGCTCACTGGAATTCAATCTGGGCTAAACTACATCAAGACATTAAGTCAAACAATTCTGCGAGGTTCTGGGGTACCATCAAAAGTCTTGGAGGGAATGTCCTGAAAGCCGCTTCATCAAACATACTGGAATCTGAGAGGTATTCATTCTTGCACATCCACTTCAACGATCAACAAGAAAACACAGTTGATCGGTGCCCTGGAGAAGAGGGCAGCAACGCTCCACAAGTGGCGAACACGCCTCCAGAGCGATTAATTTATTTTATTGAGTTTTATATAGAGCTGGCTAGACCCGAGGGTATCGGAGTGCTTTACATGAGATTTAATAATGTTACAGAGTTACTTCAGTTACAACTATGTTAGTTACAGACAAAAACATTTAAGGAGCATAAAAGACTAGGAAATGGAGTGAAAGAAGGGTAAGGGGTAGGGTAAAAGGGGGGAGATACGACAGAGAGACGAAGGGAAAGTCTGCCCAAGGTCCGGCTGGGTAGGTGAGGGCCGAGGGGGAAGTCCACAGCCCATCTCCTGTATAGCTATCCAGTAGCTCCATCAAGCATTGGCCAAATGGCTAGATCTCCAGGGCAAAACATTTAAAGACCATAGAAGATGAGAGGAAAGGAGCGTGGAGGGGAAGGGTGTTAGGGTAAAGAGGTGAGAGGGAGGTATGACAGAGAGACAAAGTCCACGACCCATCTCCTCTAAAGCTATCAAGTAGCTCCACCGGGCATCGGCCAGATAGCTAGGTCTCTGCTGTCGGAGGTTCAGCAGGTTCTACGTCTTGATGGGGGATATTAATTTTACACGCTACCCATGGAAGAATCTCCCTACCAAGGCCAATTACCTGAAAAGCAATCAGTGAGATTAAATCATCAAAGTATCATCGAACAAAGTATAGTCCCGGAGGACCAAATTGAAAAACAGATTAAGAAGGGCCGGAAAGATGGAGCTCCAGACCCAGGAGGCATCCCTCCTGCTTTGTTTAGGGAGGATTCGGCCTTCTGGGCTTCTACGTTATCTCCACTCTTTACCTCCATCTTACAAAAGAACATCATTGCGCCCTCTTGGCAAGGTTCAATTCTTGCGCCAATAGTCAAAGGTGGGGACAAAAAATCTCCAGGGAATTACCGATTGGTCGCCCTTATCGACCATGAAGCAAAGTACTTCACTGGGACACTGCTCAACTCACTTCGGGCATGGGCCAACGAACATTCAGTAATCCCTCCGAACCAAACTGGCTTCACAAGTAACACAGGTACCTCGGTTAATCTCATGACTCTCTCTTACTTGATAGACCAGGCGGCAACCAGCTCTAGTCCGTTCTACATGGGATTTATAGACTATAAAGCGGCGTTCGACAACGTCAACAGGGCCAAGCTCTGGCAGAAGCTTTACAGATTGAATATCCCAAATAGTCTTTTAAGAGCCATTCCGCTACTGCACCGGGTCACATGGGTCAGGATCAAGATCGGGGACGGCTCCAGACTGTCACGCCCGATCGCAACAACTAAAGGACTAAAAGAAGGATGTGTCCTGGCCCCCACACTTTTTAATCTATTTTTATCAGATTTCCCGGAAGCCCTAAACAAGGTAAACTCTCAGGCTCCTAAACTAGCCAGCTTTCAGCTGTCAAACCTCCTATACGCCGATGACGTACTTCTCCTAAGCAAAATAAAGATTGGCCTACAAAGACTTATGGATGCTACTGCTGAATATTCAATAAAGAACGAGCTCTAGATAAACAATAAGAAAACGAAAATCTTGGCGGTCCGTCCAGGAAGGCCCCAGAAGCTGGCATGGGTCCTAAATTCCGAAAGCATCATAGAATCCAAATGCCACAAGTACCTAGGAGTTATCTTTGATAACAACGGTAGATACAAAACCCACCTAGAAGAGCAACTCAGTTCTATTCATAAGAAGCTATTTGGCCCAATATCCGTCCCAACATTGCAGGCAGCACAGGCAAAAGTCATTCCTACACTAACATATGGAAGCGAGGTGCTAAAAGGGCTTGACAGTGGGCAATTAGATAAAATCATTGCGAAAATCTTCAGAACAGTGTTCCAGTTACCAAAACACACGTCACCTGCCCAAATCAGGCTGGAACTGGGCATCTGTAACCAATCACTGGCCAGACTGAACTAAGGTTTGTGTGTTGTAACTGGGAAAGCGCTATCGGCTCCCTGTGAACTTTCGTGAGGAGCAACCTTTTTAATGTGCACTGCGCATTGACTTAGCTGCGCGTTTTAAATTAAGCATCCCGTTTTTTGGTATTTATTTTTCTATCTGTTATTATTCCCTGCTTTTAAAATATTAGTGTAGCACTTACTTGCACTGTAATTGTGTCCTCCACCGCGCTTTTCGCGGGTCCTCAGACAGCTTGAATCTACCGCCGCCATCTTAGGGGTAGTTTAGGGACGCTCTACAGGCGCCACCCCGTGAGCGTTTCAGTGTTAGGCATATGAGGCGCCGCCACTACTTAAAACGACGGCTGCAGGCAGGCGGGCCCTGGACTAAGGTTTGTGTGTTGTAACTGGGAAAGCGCTATCGGCTCCCTGTGAACTTTCGTGAGGAGCAACCTTTTTAATGTGCACTGCGCATTGACTTAGCTGCGCGTTTTAAATTAAGCATCCCGTTTTTTGGTATTTATTTTTCTATCTGTTATTATTCCCTGCTTTTAAAATATTAGTGTAGCACTTACTTACACTGTAATTGTGTCCTCCACCGCGCTTTTCGCGGGTCCTCAGGCAGCTTGAATCTACCACCGCCATCTTAGGGGTAGTTTAGGGACGCTCTACAGGCACCACCCCCGTGAGCGTTTCAGTGTTAGGCATAGGAGGCGCCGCCACTACTTAAGACGACGGCTGCAGGCAGGCGGGCCCTGGACTAAGGTTTGTGTGTTGTAACTGGGAAAGCGCTATCGGCTCCCTGTGAACTTTCGTGAGGAGCAACCTTTTTAATGTGCACTGCGCATTGACTTAGCTGCGCGTTTTAAATAAAGCAACCCGTTTTTTGGTATTTATTTTTCTATCTGTTATTATTCCCTGCTTTTAAAATATTAGTGTAGCACTTACTTACACTGTAATTGTGTCCTCCACCGCGCTTTTCGCGGGTCCTCAGGCAGCTTGAATCTACCGCCGCCATCTTAGGGGTAGTTTAGGGACGCTCTACAGGCGCCACCCCCGTGAGCGTTTCAGTGTTAGGCATAGGAGGCGCCGCCACTACTTAAAACGACGGCTGCAGGCAGGCGGGCCCTGGACTAAGGTTTGTGTGTTGTAACTGGGAAAGCGCTATCGGCTCCCTGTGAACTTTCGTGAGGAGCAACCTTTTTAATGTGCACTGCGCATTGACTTAGCTGCGCGTTTTAAATTAAGCATCCCGTTTTTTGGTATTTATTTTTCTATCTGTTATTATTCCCTGCTTTTAAAATATTAGTGTAGCACTTACTTACACTGTAATTGTGTCCTCCACCGCGCTTTTCGCGGGTCCTCAGGCAGCTTGAATCTACCACCGCCATCTTAGGGGTAGTTTAGGGACGCTCTACAGGCACCACCCCCGTGAGCGTTTCAGTGTTAGGCATAGGAGGCGCCGCCACTACTTAAGACGACGGCTGCAGGCAGGCGGGCCCTGGACTAAGGTTTGTGTGTTGTAACTGGGAAAGCGCTATCGGCTCCCTGTGAACTTTCGTGAGGAGCAACCTTTTTAATGTGCACTGCGCATTGACTTAGCTGCGCGTTTTAAATAAAGCATCCCGTTTTTTGGTATTTATTTTTCTATCTGTTATTATTCCCTGCTTTTAAAATATTAGTGTAGCACTTACTTACACTGTAATTGTGTCCTCCACCGCGCTTTTCGCGGGTCCTCAGGCAGCTTGAATCTACCGCCGCCATCTTAGGGGTAGTTTAGGGACGCTCTACAGGCGCCACCCCCGTGAGCGTTTCAGTGTTAGGCATAGGAGGCGCCGCCACTACTTAAGACGACCGCTGCAGGCAGGCGGGCCCTGGACTAAGGTTTGTGTGTTGTAACTGGGAAAGCGCTATCGGCTCCCTGTGAACTTTCGTGAGGAGCAACCTTTTTAATGTGCACTGCGCATTGACTTAGCTGCGCGTTTTAAATTAAGCATCCCGTTTTTTGGTATTTATTTTTCTATCTGTTATTATTCCCTGCTTTTAAAATATTAGTGTAGCACTTACTTACACTGTAATTGTGTCCTCCACCGCGCTTTTCGCGGGTCCTCAGGCAGCTTGAATCTACCGCCGCCATCTTAGGGGTAGTTTAGGGACGCTCTACAGGCGCCACCCCCGTGAGCGTTTCAGTGTTAGGCATAGGAGGCGCCGCCACTACTTAAGACGACGGCTGCAGGCAGGCGGGCCCTGGACTAAGGTTTGTGTGTTGTAACTGGGAAAGCGCTATCGGCTCCCTGTGAACTTTCGTGAGGAGCAACCTTTTTAATGTGCACTGCGCATTGACTTAGCTGCGCGTTTTAAATTAAGCATCCCGTTTTTTGGTATTTATTTTTCTATCTGTTATTATTCCCTGCTTTTAAAATATTAGTGTAGCACTTACTTACACTGTAATTGTGTCCTCCACCGCGCTTTTCGCGGGTCCTCAGGCAGCTTGAATCTACCGCCGCCATCTTAGGGGTAGTTTAGGGACGCTCTACAGGCGCCACCCCCGTGAGCGTTTCAGTGTTAGGCATAGGAGGCGCCGCCACTACTTAAGACGACGGCTGCAGGCAGGCGGGCCCTGGACTAAGGTTTGTGTGTTGTAACTGGGAAAGCGCTATCGGCTCCCTGTGAACTTTCGTGAGGAGCAACCTTTTTAATGTGCACTGCGCATTGACTTAGCTGCGCGTTTTAAATTAAGCATCCCGTTTTTTGGTATTTATTTTTCTATCTGTTATTATTCCCTGCTTTTAAAATATTAGTGTAGCACTTACTTACACTGTAATTGTGTCCTCCACCGCGCTTTTCGCGGGTCCTCAGGCAGCTTGAATCTACCGCCGCCATCTTAGGGGTAGTTTAGGGACGCTCTACAGGCGCCACCCCCGTGAGCGTTTCAGTGTTAGGCATAGGAGGCACCGCCACTACTTAAGACGACGGCTGCAGGCAGGCGGGCCCTGGACTAAGGTTTGTGTGTTGTAACTGGGAAAGCGCTATCGGCTCCCTGTGAACTTTCGTGAGGAGCAACCTTTTTAATGTGCACTGCGCATTGATTTAGCTGCGCGTTTTAAATTAAGCATCCCGTTTTTTGGTATTTATTTTTCTATCTGTTATTATTCCCTGCTTTTAAAATATTAGTGTAGCACTTACACTGTAATTGTGTCCTCCACCGCGCTTTTCGCGGGTCCTCAGGCAGCTTGAATCTACCGCCGCCATCTTAGGGGTAGTTTAGGGACGCTCTTCAGGCGCCACCCCCGTGAGCGTTTCAGTGTTAGGCATAGGAGGCGCCGCCACTACTTAAGACGACGGCTGCAGGCAGGCGGGCCCTGGACTAAGGTTTGTGTGTTGTAACTGGGAAAGCGCTATCGGCTCCCTGTGAACTTTCGTGAGGAGCAACCTTTTTAATGTGCACTGCGCATTGACTTAGCTGCGCGTTTTAAATTAAGCATCCCGTTTTTTGGTATTTATTTTTCTATCTGTTATTATTCCCTGCTTTTAAAATATTAGTGTAGCACTTACTTACACTGTAATTGTGTCCTCCACCGCGCTTTTCGCGGGTCCTCAGGCAGCTTGAATCTACCGCCGCCATCTTAGGGGTAGTTTAGGGACGCTCTACAGGCGCCACCCCCGTGAGCGTTTCAGTGTTAGGCATAGGAGGCACCGCCACTACTTAAGACGACGGCTGCAGGCAGGCGGGCCCTGGACTAAGGTTTGTGTGTTGTAACTGGGAAAGCGCTATCGGCTCCCTGTGAACTTTCGTGAGGAGCAACCTTTTTAATGTGCACTGCGCATTGATTTAGCTGCGCGTTTTAAATTAAGCATCCCGTTTTTTGGTATTTATTTTTCTATCTGTTATTATTCCCTGCTTTTAAAATATTAGTGTAGCACTTACACTGTAATTGTGTCCTCCACCGCGCTTTTCGCGGGTCCTCAGGCAGCTTGAATCTACCGCCGCCATCTTAGGGGTAGTTTAGGGACGCTCTTCAGGCGCCACCCCCGTGAGCGTTTCAGTGTTAGGCATAGGAGGCGCCGCCACTACTTAAGACGACGGCTGCAGGCAGGCGGGCCCTGGACTAAGGTTTGTGTGTTGTAACTGGGAAAGCGCTATCGGCTCCCTGTGAACTTTCGTGAGGAGCAACCTTTTTAATGTGCACTGCGCATTGACTTAGCTGCGCGTTTTAAATTAAGCATCCCGTTTTTTGGTATTTATTTTTCTATCTGTTATTATTCCCTGCTTTTAAAATATTAGTGTAGCACTTACTTACACTGTAATTGTGTCCTCCACCGCGCTTTTCGCGGGTCCTCAGGCAGCTTGAATCTACCGCCGCCATCTTAGGGGTAGTTTAGGGACGCTCTACAGGCGCCACCCCCGTGAGCGTTTCAGTGTTAGGCATAGGAGGCGCCACCACTACTTAAAGCCACCATGGTGTCGCGCAGCGGGGACGCGCAGCGGAAGCGCCGGCTCAGCGCCGGAGTCACGCCAGAGTCCAGCCGGTCTGGGCCCGTCTGGGCCCAGACGGGCCAGGGGCCTGGCACTCTGGCCATAAATTCTAGCGCCAGGCGTACATATGCTCGAGATGAGCTTATTGCACTGCACCATCCACATACTATTCGTTGTAAATCGGCCGATGTCAACCAGCTGTCGTCAGCAGCTTCCATGCGGAGTAAGCCCATTCTCTCCAATAAAGGTAAAAATACCATGTTGCTGGGGTTGTTGAATTGCCGTTCCCTTCCGCGGCATGCTATAGAAATTAACCTTCTTATACAGGAGCAGGAGCTAGATATCCTGTTCCTAACTGAAACCTGGATAACCCCCAACTCCGAGGCCGACATAGTGCTGGCCCTCCCGCCGGGTTTCCTCCTGTACCATCTTGACCGAGTGGAGGGACGAGGGGGTGGCATAGCTATCCTATATAAGGATACATATGCCTGTAAAGCCCAGAACGGTTTAATCTCAGACTGTGAGAGCTGCCACTTCTCTTTACGGATATGCTCTACAGTATCGCTGTCGGGCTTATTGATCTATCGCCCTCCGGGATCTATAGGCAACTTTGCCAGCTCCCTGGTGGAATCCGTGACGTCCTTGGCTTCAGCCACGACCAACTTTTTATTATTGGGAGATCTCAATTTACATTTTAACGACCCTACCGACTCAGTAGCCCGTGATCTTCAGGGCGATCTGAAAGCCTGCGAGTTGGCCTTATCCAACGTTGGGCCTACGCATGAGAAAGGGCATTTACTTGACCCTCTGTTCTCTAATATTCTCCGCTTGGTGGTGAGGCCAGCACTTCATCTCCCGTGGTCCGACCACTTTTTGGTATCAGCACGCTGGCTAGTTGACTCACCACTTATTACTGCCAAACAGGCTTATTTGGTGGATCGAGCTTGGTCCAGACTATCGATAAACGACTGGACCACTAAGCTGGAAGAGATGCCTCTTTCCCTCGATGGTGACCCTATTAAGGGAGATGCCAGTCTTAATCAATGGCTGACGGCCTCGCTTGACGCTCTTATCCCTAATAAGAGAGTCCAAAAGAGGGAAAAGAGAATCGGTTCCGCCCCATGGTACAATGCCCAGCTTCGAGCCTTAAGGAAGGGATGTAAAAAGCTGGAAAGATTGTGGAGAAAGAATTGGGAGACAACTAGGCAGGAGAAGTACCGTGCCGCGATGAGGGGTTATAAATTGGCTCTTCGGCAGGCTAAAACACAATTCTTTGAAGAGCGTATAAAATCTGCCTCAAGTTCTGCCAGAGAGACTTTTAAAGTGGTTTAAGAACTTCTTAAAGTCCCCGAGCCTGTGGTCATCTATGATGAACATAAGTGTACGGAGCTCGCAGACTTCTTTCATTCTAAAATTGAAAAGATTTTAAATTCCCTGCCTCAGCCCCGGACGCCGCTTCATAATGAGAATGTTAATATAACGTCTCGGCCAAATGGGATACTTCCCTATCTAGATACATTTGGCCCAGTAGCGGTGGAGGAGGTGTTAAAGGTCCTTAGATCCATGAAAAGTGGTTCTCCCATGGATCCTGTGCCTATGAAGTTCCTTAAACAAGTAGCAGCCTCCATTGCGGCCCGTTACTGATCTAATGAATGCCTCCTTTGCCCTAGGTTTGGTGCCACCAAGCTGGAAAACAGCAGTGGTAAAGGCATTGATAAAGAAGCCTCACCTAGATCCCGGGGACCTCTCGAACTTTAGGCCCATCTCTCGGTTGCCGGGTATTGGCAAAATTGACGAAAGGTTAGTGAATGAACAACTGTCTGGTTTTCTGGAGGCTAATGGTCTGCTCCGAGACTCACAAACCGGTTTCCGTCCTGGCCAGGGCACCGACACTGCCCTCCTGGCAGTCGTCGATGAAACTAGACACATCTTGGATTCAGGAGGTTCAATGGCAGTGATCCTCCTGGACCTAAGTGCGGCGTTCGACACCGTGAACCATCAGCTGTTGATACGACGGCTGTCTGAGGTTGGTGTGTCAGGTGCCGCATTGAAATGGCTGAGGTCATTTCTTACCGGACGGTCATACCAGGTTTGGGAGGGCAAACATCGCTCCAAATCTATCCCCCTCCAGTGTGGTGTGCCACAGGGCTCTTCCCTCAGCCCAACATTATTTAATGTCTATATGGCCCCCCCTGGAGGATGTGGTGGCCCCCTATGACATTAAGATCGTCAGTTATGCGGACGATACGCAGTTGGTGGTCGCCTTATCCCAACTGGTAGAGAATCCCGACTTACTTCACTCCTGCTTATCGGCAGTCCATACCTGGATGGACGAGTCAGCCCTGAAGTTGAATGGCTCAAAGACAGAGGTAATGCTGTTAGGGAGTAAAAATCCCCTGCTCCCTCTGACCAGCTGGCCAAGTTGCATGGGAGACCTTCCTACCTCTAAAGAGGTGATCAAGAGTTTAGGGGTTTGGATAGAGCAAGATCTGTCGTTAGGACTCACGCCAAGAAAACCGCGGGAGTGTGCTTCGCCCTGTTACGGTCAGCGCGTAAAATTCTCCCCCTTTTGCCTGTAACATCAAGGAAGCTGCTGATCCAGGGGCTGATTATATCTAGATTAGATTTCAGCAATTCCATCTTCCTGGGCGCCCCGGAATCCTCCCTGGACAAACTCCAGCAGGTCAAGAATGCGGCGGCAAGGTTGCTCATGGGCATTCCTAGATCACAGTCCGCCCGACCTGCCCTGAAGGCGCTGCACTGGCTGCCAGTGCGAGAACGAGTGAAATTTAAGCCACTCTGCACTGCCCATAAAATCCTCTTGGGGAAGGGCCCTCCAATATTGAGGAACCTAGTGGTCCCATATAAAGCCAGTAGAACACTGCGGTCCGACCAAAAACATCTTCTCGTAGTCCCCAGAATTAAAAGAGCCAGGACGGGCGGGAGAAGGTTTTCAGTTCACACAGCAAAGCTCTGGAACTCGCTTCCTTTTGAAATGCGCGCTGAGACTTGCACACTGCGATTCCGTAAAGGTCTTAAAACCTACCTTTTCCCTGTTTGACGGCACTAAACGTACCATTTTTTAAATGGGTCTGGAAAAGCGCCGGGATACCCAAGGGTAACTGCGCGCTATATAAAATTTTAATAATAATAATAATAATAATAATAACTGATGAGCTTCTTAATGTGTTGCCACAAACTGAGGTCTTCAAAAGAAGGCAGCTTAGTGCAACACCTATGGTCAAACCTGCATACGAAACGATGGCGGGCAGGGTACGATTATTGGGCGAGAGGACTAAAAACTTTAAGCCTAAACGAAGTTTGGGATTTACAAGTCAGCCAAAATGAATTTAAAGGGCTAGGAAAAATAAGCGCAAAAAAACTCTCTTCACTTAAAGACAAGGCATATCTCGCAAGAAGAAGTCACGTCTGGATGACTCTTAGATCGTATGACCAGCTAACGCCTCAGCGGTATGTATTTCGCCGTTTACCGCACGCACTAAACGTTGCTTCTTAAAAGCTAAGAATGGGAGTGACCAACTTGTCCTGCCATCTTCCCGAATGGAAAAGAGAACAAACCCAGCAACACTGTCGGCTTTGTGGAAACCATAGGGAAGCCATAACACACATCCTTTGCCTGTGTCCAAGTTTGTTGAAGGAAAGAAGGTCCCTTTTACGGAGAGGCTGGATCATCAACGAGGTCAGATCGTGCAGAGTCGCAGTACTAGCCTGCTTTGACCCAAGGAACACCAACCTAAACTGTGCTCTAGTAATGTTTATGGATCGTGCTGCATAAAAACTAGGGGAGGGGATTTACTAACAGCAACCTCCACCAGAAAAACAACCGGCAGACCCTCCCTGCAGGTACTCAGGCAAAGAAAACAATAATTGTCAGGGGCACCAAACTAACTGATTAGAGGGGCTCAGCGTATAGGTTGGCACACTCCGGGACTTGATTTCCAAATCTTGGACACTACCACCAATGCCCCAAACGGTTATTATTAACGTGTCGGCAAAAGGGCAACTACGATTGTGTACTCTGAAAAACGGGGGGCACGGGGGTCTTTTACTAAGTACTTGGGTTTTATCTTTTAATGCGTAATACTTTTATCTTTTGTAACTTGCAAAGGTTTTTTTAAATCATGCAATAAAATGTAATTTATGGGTCTGCATCTATTGAAGAAATTGAATGCCACAACTTATTGCTCCCAGGAGGGTGTCAACATGACAATGGGTCCGAATGTTGTGTGCTCTACGCAGTGTCTGTCTAAAGATGCGTCTCTCCCTGCTGAATTTAAAGATGTGCCACCCACACTGTGGGAAACTGGCGACATAGATGTGGGTTTGTTGCAGATATCACCTGTTTCGATTCGTGTCAAGGAAGGTCCTATTTTACCCCTCATTCTTCAGTATAGGATACCGCAGGCAGGTGAGCGAGCTGTGATCCAAATTGTGCAAGCCTTGATTGAGAAAGGAGTGGTTGAGGAGACGACTGCTAACGTTTGTAACAGCCCTATTCTTCCAATCCTCAAAACGGATGCCTTCGGGTCCCTCTGAGTATCACGAAGATGTTTACCGTTTTCTGATTGATTTGTGTGAAGGTAACAAAATAGTGATTCCTCAGTTTCCGGTGGGTCCTGACATTACGACTCTCGACGATGATTCCTTCTTCTGCTAAATTCTTTTCTGTCAGTGACGCATTCTTCACCATTCATCCTGGTAGCAGATATCTGTTCGGTTTCACCCTAGCTGGAAGAAGTTTTAGATTCTGTCACGCTCCTCAAGGCTATAGAGAAAGTCTGAGTATTTATAGTTAGGCATTGAAAACACAGCTGGATTCCATGTCACTTCCCACATGTAATGTATTTATTCAATATGTTGACGACCTGATCATCACCTTAGACACAGAACAAGGTTGCAGAGACAGTACCGTAAAACTGTTGCTTTATCTAGCTGACCATGGTCATAAGGTATATGTAGTATTTTCACATGATGTTTCATTACCTATGTTTCTTCACTTTTGCTGCTCAGCCTGTGTGTGTGTCTACTCTGTATGGAGTGTTGGTGAGTGGACCTTCACTAGAATGCCTGGGTGACTGGATGAAGTGTGACAGTTGGTCAGAGAGGCTGAGCAGCTAGCAGGCTGCTCCTGGTGGGGCTGTGATTTACCACCTGTTAACTTACTTCTGAATAAACCTACTTGGTTTACATCATACCAGCGTAGCGTGGTTACTACATTATTTTTGGCGACGAGGATGGGATTTTCCCACGCACTAAAGAGGTAAAAGAAGCCAGAAGAAACATGAAGATGTCTTCCACAACAGGTTGGGAAGAGGATAGAACAGAGAGAAAACGACTGGCGCAGATAACAGGAACAAGACGCAACAGGTATGAGCCACAACACCCAAAAATGAAACTTAACAAGCCACTAACTAAGGAACCACAGAAGGAACATAAACAGCACGCCAAGAAGCCCCACCAGTGTCCATCACACCGGACAGCCTCCAGACAAGCGTGTTGTATTTTGGTTCAAGAGACAACTTCTATAAGAGGCTACATGGATGCTGCGCCGAGAGAGAGCCTTCACACAGTAAGCTTTATTTGTTTCAAGATTGCTGCGTAGAGAGTGTCTTGTATGTACATTTTAACGAGGAAAAAGATGTTTGTCTGACACCTGAAAGCTCAAGTCAGTTTTCGCTTCAAGATTTCTGCGCAGAGAGTGTCTTCCATGTACATTTTGTCAAGAAAAATGGCTGTTGGTTTTACACCTGAAGGCACAAATCAGTACCTACATACCGGGTCTTCAAATGAGTTACGCATGGAAATTAAAAAAAAAATTTTTAGTATGGAGATTTTCATGGTATCAAGTGTGAAGATGTCCCAGAGCAACGCTGGTGGGTACAGACAAACCCACATATTTTCAAGCAACGCTGGTGGGTACAGACAAACCCACGTATTTTCAAGCATGTTTCCCACGTACTTTTGATTAGTTTGGTGTTTTTCAAGCTGACTGTTCATTTGGACGGATATACATTTCTGTTACCATTATGGAGTTCTATCAAAATTGTCTCGCGCATATTACCTTTGCTCCAGAACTGTACATGAAACAAATGACTGGGTGGCAAGGGGAACTGAAGTTGTGGTACAAGAGAGATAGCGAAAAGAGTAAGCGTTTGGAAAGTGTGTTGAAATTGACAGTGCTCATATTTACCTATGAGTGAATTTAACCAAGGCTTGTTGAAACTTCGTTTGTTTCCATGTCAAACTGCCAATTTTTAAAGTTCAAATGTGACGTGGCTCGCGCTCACCTGCGTGTTGTGTCTTGGTCCCGTGCTGTCTCTGGCGCATGCTAGTCCTGGAAAGAAGTCCGTTGCTCTGGGAGCTCTTCACCGGGCAGGCTCAAAGAGATTATGATGACGCAGTAGAACACTCAAGGGGAGTTGGCGATTGTGCTGCATGCGTCATCGGGGAGACAGTCCCGTTAGCACGTCATCTTTGTGCGTGAAAAAAACATCTGGATCAGAGGTCAGAGCTTAACTGTTCGTCACATTTGGGCACTGCCTGTCAAGAGCTTTGGAAAAAGAGAATTTCAGCATTAAATCGCTATCTTCAAGACATTTCTACACTCTTGGGACTTTCATGGAGCAGTTTTCACGGAGCAGTGTTCTGGGCAGAGCTTGCAACGAACGTTGACATAGCACTTTTCATGGGTGCTGAGTGAGTTTTGTCTGAGTTGTGAAATACCACTGTGTTGTGGAGTGCTGCCATCTAGTGGTTTTTATCACATTGTAGTTTTTAATATTTCAGTCAAAGGATTTATTGTCCAATATTCAGGAAGCTTTAATGAGTTTATGAAAATTATAGCTTTACAGTACAGTCTCTTTTCTGGTACAGTTTACAGCTTTATAGTATTACAGTTTGTTTATTTCAAGTACAGTTTCACAGTTTTACGTTTATTCCTTTACATTAGGGATACTTAGTTTTCTTTACTAGGGTTTATTACATTGTTCATTGGCCTCTACATAGGGGTAACCCTTACACGGGGTGAGTGTTCCCTTACAAGAGGGTTGGCCCTACGTCAGGGTAAGCTTTTGTTTTTTTTTATCCAATTTTTACAGTTTACATTACAGTATACATTACGTTTTTACCCTTACTTGAGGGTGGTCATTTTGACAGGTTGCAGGGGTGGGTCCCTGCGTGTGTAAGACACCTTGTGCCTGCACGATAGATTGATGCAGGGTTATATTCCCTATGTGCCTCCCCACATGGAGAGCACTTTACATTTTTGTTGTCCCTTAGTGAATAGTTTGGGCAGGACTTAGGGTTTTAGCCCCTTTGTTCACATCACTTGTCTTCCTACACGGGAGTACACATCACATTGCTTTGGTGTCCCTTATTTTAGTTTGGGGCAGGACATTAGGTTTTTAGTTCCTTTTGTTCACATGATTTGATTCTCCTTACAGAAAACACAAACGGTTGTCCCTTGTTAATGGTGGGGGCAGGATTTTGGGTTGCAGTCCCATTATTCAACATTACATTTTCATCTATATTTATTTTATGCATTTGAGAAGGGAGATGGTTATATTGTATTGTATTCAGTAGCCATCTTTCCTTGCTGTCTTGGGTTCCTTTCCCTCTCGAGGTGCGGTGTTCCAGTCATCCCTGGGTCTGGGCTTTTTTACTCCGTTTTAATAGTTCATTTCCTATTCGTGATGCGAGTGGTCTTCCCTACATTTTGGGTCGTGGACTATTTACGTGTGATGTACATTTATGTTTATAGTTAATTGCATGTTCATAGTTACGCATTCGCTCTTTATTCTGTTCATTAGGGAAGAAGTATGTAGTATTCTCACATGATGTTTCATTACCTATGTTTCTTCACTTTTGCTGCTCAGCCTGTGTGTGTCAACTCTGTATGGAATGTTGGTGAGTGGACCTTCACTAGAATGCCTGGGTGACTGGATGAAGTGTGACAGTTGGTCAGAGAGGCTGAGCAGCTAGCAGGCTGCTCCTGGTGGGGCTGTGATTTACCACCTGTTAACTTACTTCTGAATAAACCTACTTGGTTTACATCATACCAGCATAGCGTGGTTACTACATTATCCCTTTCCAAATTTCAGTTTTGTCGACAGGAGGTCACCTACTTAGGTCACCTATTGTTGAAGGAGGGTAGGAGATTGAACCCTGTCGCCAGAGCCCTCCTGAGCTGTCCAAAGAGCGGTCGCTGCTGTGGCCATCTCAATACGACAATCGGCGGGACTTGTACTTGATACTGACCTCACAGTTACAGTACCCCATGCTGTGGATACACTTTTGAATAAGACAAGGACACAGCACCTCACCAGGGCACGACTGGCAGGTTTTGGGTGGCTCTGGGCAGAGAGAGGGTTCCTTACTTCCCACGGGGCATGCATTCATCATGGTCCTCTAATACATAGGCATCTGTTCGCTTTGACACTCCCTAAGAAAGTGGCCATAGTAAAGTGCAGCGCCCATAAGAAAATGACTGACGATGTCGGTAAGAGGAACGCTTTTGCGGATCAGATAGCTAAGGAAACAGCCCGAACAAAGATGAAAAGAATGTTTGCAGCAGGTCCGGCCTGTGAAGATCGAGAGCGAGGCCAGGGTTGAGGAATTAGCGGTGTGGCAAGAAAGTACAGTGAATTTAAATGATGAAGATGATGGATTGACAAGACAGGGAAGCAGAGATGGATGTTGCCAGATGCATATGTTCTGACTGTAGTGACAATGGCCTCTGGCCCAGCCCATATCAGTGCTAAAGGTATTTGCAAGTTGTTAGACCCCATATGGCAAAATAACAACATCCCCAAGACAGCTCGCACTTAGTAAAATACTGGATGGTGTGCATGATGCACAATCCTGGCCAGGGTATCCCTACGTCACGCAGAAATTTTGCACCTCCCACTTTCCCTTTTGAGGTCCTTCAAATGGACTTTGAAACGGCAGGGTCAATAATTTGAAGTATGAGTTTGCAGTCTTAACATCTGTATTCTCTTTAGTGGGGTAAGCCTCAACCCATTTACTGAACACACAAAGATACTCCTGAAAGAGTTCTTTCCTTGTTTCGGCTTACCTCGTTTAATCTGGAGTGATAACGGAAGTAATTTCGATGCCAAGGTTATTCCGCTAGTCTGCGAGGGACTACACATCAGACAGATGTTTCATGCTGCAAACCACCCCCAGTCCGCCGGTTTGGTTGAGAAGTACAATGGTATTCTCAAATTGGCAAAGATTCAGGAGACTACAGGGTTACGGTGGCCAGATGCCTTACCACTAGCTCTGTTGTACACAAGAACTACAGCACATTCTAGGACAGGATTGTCACCTTACGAGGTCATGTTCGGACACCCGGCGAATGTCTGGGGCATTTTGCGACCGCGTACGTTCTTGGAAACTGAGTATCCTTTGCTCACAGATTACCTGTGTCAGTTAACTAGAAGTCTGCGTTCTATTCACCAGATACATGCGTCTCTACCACCTGTACCCGAGGGGCCCGGAGATGATATGTGGCCTGGTGACTTTGTCTTGGTGAAGAACTGCCAGCAGAAAAAGAGTTTGGAGCGCTGCTGGAAGGGACCTGTCCAGGTCCTCCTTGCTACCTGCACAGCTGTAAAGGTCGCCGGCCGAAAGAACTAGATTAATTTGAATCACTGCCACAGAGTGCCCCTGCCCTATAATCAGTGGGTAAGGGATGGCATTGGAGACTCGGAATATGAGAAGGTGCCCGAGTTCATCCCATTCAGCAATGTGGTTTTAACATAGACCCAAAAGGATGCCGAAAATAATGAGGTGCTAAATGCTGCAGTGCCCCCGCAGATCAGGGCCATTCAGGAGCCCTTTTCTAGTGACCCCTCTGTGCCTGACCCCTTTTTCACTGACCCCTCAGTGCCTAGTCACCAGTTACAATTTTTTTTTTTAAACTTTATTTTTGGTATTTTGTGTAGAACAAACTTGAATTTCACAGTTCTTGACAAGCAACAGCATGATATACCCAATAAGTCAGTGCATCTTGGCGTATATACATTATATATGGCATAATTAGTAGTGACAACAGTTCCCATATCTAGTATAACTTTGTGATACACATCATATTATCGGACCCTCAGATCCCCAGCATCAGCAGTATTCATCTCTCTCCCTCTATGCAGTGCATTTTCAAAAGGTGACATCTCGTTTCAAATCTTTTCGCAGACACTCGTGTTACAACCCATCTGTGATAAACTCTACCACACATTACACCGTCACTCCATTTCTAGCATTGTCAGCAACCTCCAGCGCCATTGGACTAGCATGTCCCCCTGATGCTGCGCTTTGTTGCAGTGAGTAATTCTGTAGGGGTCCCCATATGTCTCTAGGTCTAGTGGTCAGCGGCAGTGTTTCTGCATGTATTTTACTTTGGTCTTGGCAATATATCATATCTCGTACCCATTCTTTAAATTTAGGGGCACGTCCTCTTCCCCCATCTACAAGCAACCCTCCTTTTGGCTAGCAATAACGCCACATCTAGAAATTTGCAGCTAGGTTTCGGTATTTTTGCAGTGTACCCCAATAGATACAGCAATGGGTCAGCAGTAACTCTCACGTCCAGCATTTTTTCTAATGCATCGTGCACCTCCCCCCAGTATTGTGCCACCTGTGGACATTTCCATGCTAGGTGTAAGAATCCAGCCCCAGCCCGACCACATCGTTCACAGCAGTCATTGTCAATTAATCTATATCTGTATTTCCGCATCGGGGTATAGTACATTCTATGTAAATACTTATAATGTATAATCTTAAAACGGCAGCTGGCTGTCATGCGCCCTGTAAGGCTACAGCAGTACTCCCGCTGGTCGTCCGTTATGTCACTTCCAAAGTCTACGGTCCAGTGCCCCCGTGCCTTACTCATAATTGCGGGTGTGTGTGTACGGAGACTTTCATATATCCTAGCTACCATATGTGCACCATCATTGCTATTCACCAAAACATTCGGGGGTACAACGTTTTCTGGCTTTCTCGGGTATTCTGGAAGGAGTATTCTCATGCTCTCCCTCAATCTTATGTAATAAAACACCTCTAGTGGGCTGGGATCGTGGTCCCCAAAAAAGTCCTCACGTGTGCAAAATTAGTTTGCTACAAACAGATCCCCCCAAGTTGTTATTTGCAGTACCCGACACTGTTTCTGGAATCCGGCCTCCTGCAATAATACTATCTCCGGATGATAAGTAAGAGGCATACGCGGTGCATACAGCATGGGTGCCCGAACCCTACGTTGCACCCTCTGCCAAGCGTCTATGGTGCAGGTCACTGTGTTTGGGGGAGTATCCTACACTGCCATGGGTCCATATACCACGCCATTTAGTGGGATGGGGTGTGCTATCCAGTCTTCCACTGCAATCTGGGGCATATAACGAGTGGGCTTCACCCAATGATATAAGTAGTGAGCCTGCGCGCTAAGGTAGTACGCCTCAAAATCCGGAACGTCAAACCCCCCCTTATCATATGGTTGTGTCACGACCGCCCATTTTAGCCTAGACTGCCTCCCCCCCCAGACCAGTCTAATTAATTCGGATTGCATTGTTTTAAAGAAAAAAGCACCGGGATAGTACGGGATATTGAGAAATTAATATAGGAAGCGTGGCAGTATTACCATTTTGACAAGGGACACTCTGCCAGCCATTGATAGTGGCATTGCTATCCACCTCGTAATGGTATCTGTCAATTTTGTTATGGCCGTCCCATAATTTAGTCTCAGTGTTTCGTCCCTATCCTTTGAAATCTGTATCCCCAAATAGCACAGGTCACCACTGCACCACTCCAGAGGGAAGTCCAGCGAAAACTCCCGCACCGCTGGGGTCAGCGGGAAGAATTGCGTCTTCCCCCAATTAACTGCAACTGTGGAAAGTCTGCCGAACGTAATGAATTCCCGCAACAGTGCATTCAGTTTGTGTTCGGGGTCTGCAACGTATAAAGTTACATCATCTGCATATAGAGATATGGACATCTGATGTTGAAAGCACCGGAACGCACTCCCCTGATGGAGCTGACATATCCGGCATGCCAGCGGCTCAATCGCAATGGCAAACAATAGAGGGGAGAGCGGGCAACCCTGCCTGGTACCCCTAGTGATCTTGACTGCTTCCGAGAGGAGCCCATTCGCAAGTACTCTCGCCGTTGGTGCCGTATACAGTAACTTCACCCAGGATATAAACATTGCAGGAAACCCCATTTTGGGTAGCATGGTAAATAAATATCCCCACTCCACAGAATCAAAAGCCTTGGACACATCCAAGAATACCGCTGCTAAAGGAAATTCCGGCGCCACCGTCTGTATGAGGGAGAATAGTGTTCGTAAGTTATGAGACGTCGCTCTCGTCTGGACGAATCCCGATTGATCAGGGAGAATAATTTTGGTCATAAGCAGGGACAACCTTGTGGCCAACCCTTTAGCCAAAATGTTGCATCGCAATTGATGAGAGAGAGGGGCCTGTACGAGTCACAGCGAGTTGGGTCCTTTCCCGGCTTCAATAGGGACATGATTACCACCTCCCTCATAGATCGGGGCAGCATCCCCACCTCCAAGGATTCTTCAAAAACCTCCTTCAGCACGGGCGCCATGATGTCAAGGTAACACTTGTAAAACTCAGCGGGAATGCCGTCGGAGCCTGGTGCTTTGCCATTCCCCAGTGACATTATAGCATCTTTGATTTCGTCTATCTCGAACGGCGCGCTCAGGAAGGTTCTATGCACGTCACTTAACCAGCATAACGCCAGTTCCCCTAGGAACCCATCCAAATCTACCTCACCAGTGATTTGCGAAGTGTATCATTTTGCATAGTGCGCCTGAAGTGTCCCTAATATCTGGTCGCTGTCCCGTCGGGTCTCCCCTTTCTGATCAACAAGTTCCAGTATGGCATTGGTACCGCTCTCGAACCGCACAACTTCTGCCAGTGCTTTCCCTGGTCGTTCTCCTTCATTGTAGTGTCGAGCAACCCAGTATTTGCCTCTAAATTTGGCTTCTCTCTTCGCCTCATCTTCATACTCAGTCAGTTTTGTACGGAACTGCTGATGAGCTGCCCCACAATCCCGACCCGTCATCTGTCTCTCCAGCGCTTGCATCTCCCTTTCCAGTTTGGCGAGAGAGTGACGAATGTCCCGAAGAACCCCAAAACTCTTGGCCATACACCACCCCCGCACTGTGACTTTAAAGGCTTCCCAGATCGTCTCCACACTATCCACCGAATTCTTGTTCCGAGGAAAAACGGTCTCTATGTCCTCCCTCAATTCCTCGCGGAATACTAAGTCCAGCAATGCTGTGGGCTGAAGTCTCCATGTGCGCTTAGGGCAATCGTAGCCAGGCAACTTCAGTGTGACCAAGACAGGGCAATGGTCAGACTGGGTTCTAGCAAGATGCCGAGCGTCCACCACCCCAAGGGCCAATTCCTTCGTTAAAACACAATAGTCCAGTCTCGCCCATGTACCCGTGTAGGACGTAAAATGTGTGCCCTCCTGCTTTGTGGGGGGGTGTGTCTCCAACTGTCCACAAGGTTCCCCTCTGCTATAATGCCCCCCAAGGCCTCCCGCATTCTAGGGTGATAGTGCGTCTGGCCATCAGTCCTATCCATGGACGGCACCAGGGCCACGTTAAAGTCACCTCCCCAGACAATCCTTCGGGGTCCCACCTCTACTATCTTGCCCCATAACTTCATAAAAAACCCTGGTTCATCCGTATTCGGTGCATAGCAATTGACAATTGTAAAAGAGTCCCCGCCCAGTCTTCCCCATAGTATAACATAGCGTCCTTCCTTGTCCACCTGCTGACCCTGCATTGTGAAGGGGACCAAACGTCGTATCAGTATAGCAGTGCCCCTGGCATAGGAAGAATAATTGGAAAAAACTCTGGTGCCCGCCCATCTACTGGCAAATGTAGGATTAGTCTGTGGGGCTATATGAGTCTCCTGCAACAATACTATGCTCATGTTATGCCTATCCAAATAGGCCAACACCTGTCTGCATTTACGAGGGTCTTTAAGGCCTCTAATATTCCATGACAGAATCGTGCAATTGTTAGTAACAGTATCACCAATCAGAAATATACTTCACGCCTGCATCATACACCCACAATTGTTGACTTGATGTCTCTAGCCATCTCATTCCACTGCTGCTACGTCCTGTGAACTATGTGGCCACCAAAAACAGTTGGCCTTGTCCCCTACCCCCCTCCCACCTTCCTTTACCAAACCTCCCCCCCTGTGTGTCCTTCAAAAGTTTCCTCCCCAACCTATCACACCAACAGCCACCAACTAGGTCGCCCCCCTCCCCCTTTTCCTCCCCCCCTACTGTCAAGAAACAGGCAACTTCCTCCCCATTCCCCCCCTCAACCACTGAAGCAATCCCAACTTGCCAGACGATTTTCCCACCCCCCCACTCAACAACCCACATAACAGAATGGTTAAGCTCAACATGGGGGCACTCCCGTAGAGGAAACACTTCAGAGGGGCACACGACCACCGATCCTCCCAAGCCCCGAATCTTTTGCAACCTCTGGGCTCTTAGTCTAGGAGGTATAGTGGGGCCTGGAATACGTTACCACTGGAACACTACAGTTCTCCACCTCCAGCCGGATGGGTAGTGTCCCCAGTCCCTTCGCTCCCATTCAATTCACAAATGACCAACTGGCCAACCAGGAACCCCACCAGCACGAGCATCACACAGTCTCATTTATGAGTAATCATTCGTTTTCTACCTCTTCCAGAAGCTGTTCATGCTGGTCCTGTCCCCGCTCGGCAGCTCCACGTTGTGCCCTCTTCCATTGCCGCAAATAGTCCTCCACGTGCTGTGGATTAGTGAAGAAGCGTTGCTTGCCTTGGTGGGTTATTCTCAGCTTCGCAGGATATAGTAACGCATAGTCAATCTGGGCAGCGCGCAGTTTCTTCTTCACCTCCAGATATTTCTGACGCTCCTCTTGGACTAGGGGGGTAAAATCCGGGTAGATCTAGAACGTCACTCCCTCGTACACCAATTTCTGTTTTGTGCGTGCAGCCCGTAGAGCCACATCGCGGTCTCGATAGTTCAGCAGGCGTGCAATGATCGGCCTGGGTGGCTGTCCAGGCTTTGGTTGGGGCCCCAGGGACCTGTGAGCACGCTCAACTATAAATTGCGCCGAGAAGGCCTCAGCTCCAATTGCGGCTTGTAGCAGCTTCTCAATATAGTCCTCCATGCGCCCCGTGTTGGTAGATTCAGGTATATTGACTACGCGTAGGTTATTCCGTCTGCTACGGGCTTCCAAATCCTCATTTTTCGCCACGATTGTCCGAAGTATGTTGTCCATCCGTGCCAGTCTCGTTGCATGACTGGCGGTGGCGTCATCAGATTCAGAAATGCGTCTTTCCGCTTCCGTCAGCCGTTCCTCATGTAGATCGACCTTATGTACCAGGGCATCCATTCTGGAGGTCATCCTGTCCACTTTATCCACTACCGTGGCAAATCCCTGCCGCATTGCTTGTAAGATTTGACGCAGGTCACTATCCGCCGACGTCTCTCCCCTCTGCGCCGCTTCCGCAGCTTGCGAGCCCGCCGTCGTGGTGCCTGCCTTGTGTCCCTTTTTAGGCGCCTCAAAACTTAGTCTCGACTGGCGAGTATCTAGCTTCCCCATGGTTTCTTCAAGTGCGTCTTAATGCTTTCACAATTCCGCCAGTGCCAAGGCAATCTTCAACGGGTGTCCTCCAGCCCCGAACCACTGACTGCACTTCCACACTTCTGATACACTACCCTTGTAAATAGCAGCCGCCCACTTATCTGTGTGTCAGCAATGCTATCGCACTCCTCTTATATGCTGCAGCAATGCGTGATCTCTGTTATGCAGTCTCCATTAATATGGCCAGTCTCTAGTTTATCAGCGTGACCACAATGGACAACGAGCTCTGTAGCGTCCGGTTTAATCCCTGCTCTCAATGTAGGGCCCCCTTCTCACTTCCTTTATCAACTCTAGGCTTGGTCACCAGGGTCAGTGACCCTTCGGTGTGGGTTCCCCCACCTGCTACAGCTGTCCACCCTTTGCCGTATTTCCTGGCCGGTTGGGCCGAGCCTGTGCTGCCCGGAGCTCCGGAAAACCAGGCAACCACTCCAATGAGGCCGTGCCCGGGATTAAAATGTCTCGTATTTCTCCTCCCGCCGGCCGGATCCCGCTTCACTCCGTGGGCAGAGATAGACCTTCCTGATGCACTCCGCTGCCTATCAATGCGGCGAGCGCACACTATTTCCAAATCCCCTGTGCCCCCGCTCTGCCGTGGCAGCCGCGATATTCCTGCAGCCTGTGTTTCGCCGCCAGCCGCCCAGGCCTACTTGCCGCGTGTCAAGCCGCGGCCTCTCCTGCCTCTGGTCGCCGCTGTCTGCACACTCTGGCACTCCAGCGCCCGTTCCAGAGGAAAGAGATCAGTCGCGTTTCTCAGGCTGGGAGCGTCCAAACAGGTTCAACTTTTCACCGAGTCTGGGGATAATTGTCAGCAGTTCATACGGGTCATGGGTCCTGTGGTGTAGCCAGTTATAAAGGATTATTGAAGGATTATCGATCCAAGCCACGGGAGCCTCACTTAAAGGCGGCCATTCCGTTCATGCGCCCTCTAGTGCCCCCAGTCACAATTTGCGACATCTGGTGAAGGACAGTGCACCAAAGGAGAAGTCAGATTAGTTAGAGATGGACTGTGCAAGTCAGGGTGTACTTTGTCAATAGTGCCAACAGTGTTAGTTCAGGGTGAGGCGAGATTGGTGCATTGTTCAGACATTGGACATGATAGATCGAACGTGCTCCATTGAAGGGGAGTACATTATCCTCAAAGATGTGGGATTCAAGAAGAGCAAGGACTGAGCAGCTCCACTGCTGGTGCTTAAGAGCGTCAGCGTTGATGAATAGGAGTCTACCGGTGAGGCTCTGACGGACACTGGAAACACTTGCCCTTCCCATCAGTTTTATTGCATTCCTTTTTTCAAAATGTATCCGTTTGGTCGGCCCATTGAGGAGGAGGTACAGCCATTTGCATCACTGTGTCTAGCGCAACATGGCTGGTCCAAAAAGAGTAAAATAGTTTTGGCATCTATAGTTGCGATTGCACTAATTGTATTGGGGATATCCTGGTTCCTGGAGAAGCATCCTGTACATTCCATGGTTGGTACAACACCCATTCCCCCTGAACACATTTTTGTCACTTTGGCCCCTCACAAAGGAGAGCACCAAAAGTCTTTTTAAGGATAATGTATTTATACAAATGTTCATCCGATATAAAGCAAGAAAATGGTACTTGGACTCTCTGGGTGGTTCTGACATATGTTCACATCCTGGGGTTGGAAGATCTTTATCTTTCTAGCTGTGACTGCCAGTATTATCTTCACATGTTGTCTTTGCATACATGGTCTCCAGACCTGCTGCACTTATTGTATTAGTGTTCTCACCCCTAAACGGAAAAAGCCAGCACCTGACAATAGTGCTGCCATCATGTTGCAAAAAGACATTGCCAATATGATGCAGATTGCCAAGGGAATTTTCAGATCTGCATCATCCCTTGCAATGTCAATTTCCGATACTGAATATATGAATAATTCTGAGTGTTGAGGTCTTTTGTTTCCCTGCATATTACATCTTTTTCGTTCCCAAGTCTTCAATTGTTTAGCAAATGCTAAAAGGAGGGTCTGTTGGAATAAAAATGTTTTAGCTGTACTGTTCATGCATTGCACGTCTTAAGTTAGCATTTGCAGCACCCTTTTATATTCAGCTGCCATTTCTAGTTATGATTGAAACTAACTTCTGTACCTATGCCCCAGCTGAAAGCAGCTGCAATAGTTTCTTTGTTTCTCCGTTCTTATTGGTGCATACCTTTCCCACTAGATAGACATATTCCCGCCTTTAGAGCAGCAGGCACAAGCAGAACCTTGGCGCTGATATTGCATGCACCCGGTCCCAGAGTTGAAACTCATCTTACAGTACTTCTTTGTTTTAGCTGCACCCGCTAGTAGATTTCCATTGTGTGTGTGTGTGTGGGTTGTGGGGACATTCTTGGTTTAGAAAGCATACATATTGTATCTCTCCGTTTGCTGAATTCAGTCCCTCTGCAGAGATCCTAGGAGGCTGGAAAGACCAGACGCCGCTCGAGTGTATCTGAATAAAATATACTTTATCTGTATTCTCTGCCTGACTGACTCTTCATTTGTATGGAAGGCTGAGAGGTGGTCGTGAGTGACCCTAATTGGGTCATTTCCTTCAGCCACTACATTACTTTGTAGAAAGATCAAGTTAAAATCTAAGTTGAATAGGTACTTATTTTAGATGGTATCAGCACTTCAAAGGTAGGTGATGCATGAGGGTGAGCTATACTTTGTTGTTCCAGTGCAAGCTTTAACACTGTAGCACATGGAATGAGTTTTAAAGATGGCCATTCCTTTAGGACATGGTGCATGGGAGGGAAAGGTTCTAGTTAATCTATGCCACACGTATCAAGAAAATGTCCCCCCAGAAAGTACTAGAGGAGAGCCTCTCAACATCATTAATTATGACTACACAACAATATCATTTTACTACTCATCAGATGCTTTAGTCCACTCAGCTACTTAGACGCAAGACAAGACCACCATCACTTGAAATCAAACAGGCTTCTCTTTTCTCCTGAGATTATGGAGTGGTACGCCAGGTTCACATCTTACACAGTCCTTCTGTCAGCCTCCATCTCACCCTTTTCAATCCACAACTATGTAGGCAGTTATGCTCTAGCTCGAAATCCAAAGTCCAGAAGCATTTTGGGGAAAGTGATGTACAACAACCATTGAAAGGGGTGGGGGGGTTAATGATGGGGAAAAGGAGCCGTATAAAAAAAAAAGTCCAACATTGCTATGAGAATTCTGAACTCACAAGTAATTTTTCTTAATTATTATATTTACAACTTTCTCAAACTGAGTAAACTAGTCCACAAAAGCTGAAGAAACTGGGACACAAGATGGCTGTGCAGGAACACTACATGCAAGGCAGCATCCAAAGCCAAACATTTTTTGAAGGAACATAGTTCAAATCAAGGCATCACATTTTAGGAGGCTAAGAAAGAACAAAGTGTTAGTTATTTATAGCAAGTGAGGCCAATACATGAAAACGGCCTTGTAAATATGACTGAAATAAATTGAACACCAAATAGTATTGGGCAGGCAGCAGTCTGGACAAGCAAGCGCATCCGAATATCACCCAGACTTCTCTGGTGTGTAGAATGTCAGTATATATTAGTCAGCAATTTCTAGGTAAACTTTTATTTTTAATGACACGTTTCTTCTCCCAGGTGTAATACATTTTCTGGCTTCAGTTTGCATTTATGAAACTGCATTTTGTATTAATTTCGTAAGCTCTGCATCACACCTCGCAGGGCCCTGTATTAACAAGCCATTCAAGTTCTGTGAAATCCAGTTCGATAAATGTAGCTAATATTTTTAAATAAAGTATCTCCATATAGCAAAGGGAGCATTTTTGTCCATAAACAAGTTGGTGACAAAGCAAAGACGCATGGTTAACAGTACCGGATTTGCAAGCCAGTTCCAAAATGCAACTGTAAAGCCAAATGCCAGACTGCACCACTGCTCTGTTTGCGGGTTGACCACTCAACAAAACAAGTATATTTCTTTATTTAACAGCTTAGGACATAAATATTCACATAGTGCATTTATTAAACATTTAATCTCTTCACATCCGCTTTCCAAAGCATCATGAACAGAAACAAGAGCAAATATCATACATCTGTGGTTCTTGGACATACGAGAATGGTAATTCCAGCTTCTTTTCCTTAAATGAATCTCTTCAGTGTTTGTTTTCGGAGACACCATCATTATGAATTTTTAAAAAAAATTAATCTAGCACAAATATAAAAATAATGATGTTCGATATAAGAGAGAATTTAAATTGAGCCAGTAATCAAACAGTGAAGGATTCCATTTCAAATGGGAATCTTCATGGGCCTATCTGACATGCATTGAATTCAATGGCCTATCTAAATGTATTATATACACATGGTTTTCTTTACATACATTTTAGAGAACAATTTATTATGGTGGTGTCCGCTTGCCCAAGAACCACATATTAGGGTTATTCAATATCTTCAGGTCTCACAGGATGGGGTAAGGGGACAATTGATTTCTTCTCTGTATCTCTCGAAAGTGCTTTCCTCATATCTGTCGAAAGGAAAAAAAAACATGTTAACCTGAATTCAGAGGCTGCACTTGTATCAGCCATGTGATCAGGCAACAAGAGGTTGCTCAGTCACATTAAAGAAAAGAAAAGCCAAAGTACAATTTGTGCTACCATAGCAAACATTATATCTTATCGTTTTTCTGTCTGCAGAGGCTCTAAATGATTCTATAAGAACCATCCAGCATCAACTTGTAGATGGACCAAAAACTGATTAAAGGGCTTATTGATCTGCAAGATCTGGCAAATCCCCATTTGTTCCTCACACTCGTCTAACTTCGGCAGCTTACCCAGTCTACTTTACACTTCTATGTCATCAGTGAATGCTGGTCAACATTACAAGGAAAAATAGCCAAGGCAGAAATGTATGATATTTGGCGTTTTCCTTTTGGTGTGTTTTTTTAAACTCGCAAAGAGCTTCAACACAAGAAAGGGTCTCTAATCTGCCAAGGTTGCGTTTTACCACAGGCTATTAGTTCTACTGAGTATAACCAGAAATGTTAATTGAGGATACTTGAAATGGGCACTTCCTTGACTTGAATCATAAGCAAATGACAAGTACCAATTATCTGGTTAAATGCTCGTGCAGAAAGAGGATTCTCTCACTAGAGTTGAAGATGGGGCTGTGAACAAAAGAGGTTACCGAGCTTTTTAGAGGCAAAGCTCTCATAAGGCAAATGGGAAAAGCTTGTACTGTCTGTGAAGCATCCTCTCCCACAAAGCAGGATTTAGGCACAGATATAAAGGCGCAAAATGGTTGCAAGCTGGTCCTCACAGGAGGCCAATGATCTTTCAGGTCTCTTCAATCATTAAGAGTGAAACTCGATTTTTTTTTTTAAAGCGGTGAGTACTAACTCATGGATAAGCCTGAGAATAACAGCCTCAAGGAACTGGACATAGATACATTTACAAATCGTTAAGCTATATTATCCATGCGAAAGGGCAATGATTAACTGGAGCTGGCGGAAGAGAGCCAAAGCAAAACATGACAATAACTATTGTCATTAAGGCTTTCCTTTGCTGCGTGCTGCGCTGTGGCATATAGGCGCTGTGTATAATTTTAAATAACCCCGTTTTGTCTTTTTAGTTTAAATTGATTTAATACTTCTCCCGTTCTTAAAATATCGCCACTCACTTGCCCCATAATTGTGCCCCTCACCGCGGCTTCAGCGGGTCTTTCTCAGCGCGCTTCGCGCTTCCTGGGAGAATCGGCGCCATCTTGGGGGTCTGTAGGGGACGCTGACAGGACGCCATTATGGGTACCGCTCTAGCAGTCAGGCTGACTGGCTAGAGGCATTCTGAAGAGGCGTATTTAAGGGGCAGTAGGAGGTGGGTCTGCCTGTTAAGGCTTTCCTTCGCTGCGCTGTGGCATATAGGCGCTGTGTATAATTTTAAAAAAACCCGTTTTGTCTTTTTAGTTTAAATTGATTTAATACTTCTCCCCTGTTCTTAAAATATCGCCACTCACTTGCAACATAATTGTGCCCCTCACCGCGGCTTCAGCGGGTCTTTCTCAGCACGCTTCGCACTTCCTGGGAGAATCGGCGCCATCTTGGGGGTCTGTAGGGGACGCCGACAGGACGCCATTACGGGTAGCGCTCTAGCAGTCAGGCTGACTGGCTAGAGCCCTATATAGGTTTCAGTATGCAGGTGCGCAGCGTGTGCGCGCGGCGTGTGTGCCGCAGTAACGCCGGAGTCACGCCAGAGTCCAGCCCGTCTGCGCCCGTCCGCGCTAAGGACGGGCTGGATGGCTGGGAGACTGGGCATACTGAAGGTGAGTACGTAGGGATCAGGTACTCATGGCAGGACATGATTACTCTTAAGCCATCTAGGCTGCCATGCCACCATAGGAACGCCCCGGAGACGCTCCATACTTTCCCCTGCTGCCGCTGTTTTCGGACTGCCCTCACGGTGCCGGTTCCGTCCTCGGACGCTACATTGGCAGGTCAGAGTGTTAAATCAGGTAGTTGCTTGAGGAGAGAAAAGGGGTTTCTTATAAATGCGAGGTCATTGATTAAGAACAATCTCGCATTTAAGGATTTTGTTCTGACCAGAAAACCCTCTTGGGTTTTTATTACGGAAACGTGGGCCAAAGATTCCTCGGGACCAGATCTGGTGGAAGCGGTACCAGAAGGTTATACGTTGGTGAGGGAGGACAGAGTGGGACGTATAGGTGGAGGGTTGGGTATCCTTTATAGAGACTGTTATTCCTGCCTCATCACTCCATTATCAGAGCCTCAAGACGCTTTTCAGGCCCTTCAGTTTTCGATTAACGGATCATATGTGGTTCCGTTCAGGGGCTCTCTCATTTATCGACCCCCGGGGACTAGAGTGGATTTTGGCCATCACATGCTTTACATTCTAGAGCCTCACTTTGGCTGTGAGCACTTAACTGTTCTGGGGGACTTGAATTTCCATTTGGAAAATCTGGAGTCCAACGAAACTCTATCCCTATTGTGATACTTTCTCTGCTTGTGGGATGAAACAGCTAGTTAAGGGTCCCACTCATCAGGCGGGTCATACGTTGGATGGGGTCTTCTCGAATGACACCCGGTTGACCATTGAGACTCCTATCCCTCTCTCCTGGTCGGACCATTACGCTGTCCCTATAGAATTAATGTTAGCCACTATTAATAGCAAGGGGAATGAGCCAAGCAAAATGGAACGGAGGCGTAACTTCAAGAGCATAACTAATGATGCGCTTGCCCCCAGATTGTCCAGTTTGGCCATCTCCTCGGAGGAGGATGTAGGTTCGGCAGTACTGAGGATGGATAGTGCCATTAAAACAGCTGTTGACGAACTTGCCCCAGCCTCACTGCGTTACTCCGCCAGGAAAAGTCCATCGGCCCCATGGTTCTCGGAACCGTTAAGACTTCTTAGGCAGGGAGTTCGGAGACAGGAACGTCTCTGGAGGACTAGTTGGGATACACGGGATAGGGAAAGTCATAAAACCCTCCTGAGGAATTATAAGGCGGAGGTGATAAGGACTAAGCAAGAGTATTTTACGATCCGTACTACCTCGCCGAAAGAGCTGTTCAAGATCGTAGACACGCTCACCTCTTTGAAGGTGCCAGATCCCGTTGTCAGCTCACAGCAGCTCTGCAATGATGTTGCACAATTCTTCCAGTCTAAAATTGTGGACATATATTCGGCGTTAGAGCTACAGAGGACTTTACTATCTACCTCTCTGTGTTTACCTATCCCCCCCCGTTAACATCATCCGAGGAGGTGCCTTTGGGGTGTTTGTCCAGTTTTCCACCCCTTTCCCTCCAGGAACTTGAAGCCCTTCTGAATAAGACTAGGTCTGGGTCTCCCCTAGACCCCTGTCCACTGAAACTCCTCAAACAATGTAAGGAGACCCTTTTGCCTCTGCTATTAGAGATCATGAATAGGGCAATGAGGGAGTAGATTTTCCCCTCACAATGGAAAAGAGCTGTGGTTAAGCCACTGTTAAAAAAGCCCACATTAGACCCGGGTTTTTTTTAAAAACTTCCGCCCCATTTCGCTGCTCACAGCCTCTGCTAAGATGCTGGAAACCCATCTTAACCAGCATCTCGCAGCCTTTCTGGAAACCTCTGGCCTTTTGGATCATTTGCAGCATGGATTTCGGAGAGGGCATAGTACGGAGTCGGCCCTTGCCATAGTGCTTGATAACATCCGCACCAGAGTTGATAAGGGCCAGACTACCCTCCTTATCCCGTTAGATCTTACAGCTGCGTTTGATACTCTGTCTCCCTCGGTGTGAACATCTCGACTGAGGGAGATAGGGGTGGAGGGGTCTGCGCTTAGTTTGCTGGCCTCTTTCCTGGACCAGAGGGAACAGAGAGTTAAGCTGGGGGAGTTCCTATCTCCATCCCTTCCTGTGCATTGTGGGGTCCCTCAAGGGTCGGCATTAAGTCCGACCCTTTTTAACATCTATGTGACCCCACTTGCCAGGCTTATTAGATCATAAGGGATGGAGGTAGTCTCCTATGCCGATGACACTCAGATTCTGGTGTCTCTCGCCCAACCGGTCATCTCGGCTGCCTCCAATTTTAGGCACTGTATGGAGGCAGTCGCTCAATGGATGATCTGCAATTCATTGAAGCTTAATGGCGAGAAGACAGAAATTCTGGTGTTTGGAGGAATGGAGGACATTTGGTCTGCGGAATGGTGGCCTACATCTTTGGGAGTCTGTCCTGTACCCACCGCCCTGGCAAGGAACTTAGGAGTCATGATTGACCCAACCCTGGGGATGGGTCAGCAAGTCAACAGGACTATCTCCACATGTTGGGGGGTATAATAAATATCTTGCGGAAGATCAAGCACTATCTGTCCCCACAAGCCAGAAAGCAAGTTGTAGTAGCACTAATAGGTTCCAGACTTGACTATTGTAATGCCTTATATCTAGGTATAAACAAGGGTCTGTTACTGCGACTTCAAATGGTGCAGAACGCTGCGGCCAAGTTTGTACTGGATTTACCTAAGCGTGCCTCAGCCACTGCTGCGAGAAAGACATTACATTGGCTTCCGATTGAGGCCAGGATCTCCTTCAAGTCCCTATGTTTGATCTATGGGGCTCTGGCTACAAACAGGTCTGGAGGCATAAGAGACCGGTTGGTCCCTTATACCCCTTCCAGAACTCTGCGCTCTGCCAATAAATCTCTGCTATCAGTCCCCCGCGTTCGTAGAGCCAAGTGGGGTGGCAGAGCTTTTTTGAGCCTTGCTCCGAAGTTGTGGAACACCTTGCCGGCTGAAATTAAGTCCCTACCCTCAATGCAAGCTTTTAGGAGGGCTCTTAAGACCTGGCTATTTGCCAAAGCCTACCCGTAGCTCTGGATTTTGCCTTTTTATGATTCCCTTTTTGGTTAGGCGCCTTGATGCCTTCGGGCTTAGTATCGTGTTTATAAGTTGCATTTTCATTTCAACTATGAGTGTTCTGTTTGGAATATGCAACAATTGTATACCAGTCCCTTGACATTTTGGGTGTAATTCACAAATTTTTTTTTTTATTATGATTTTTCATGGCACCAGATTAATGCAAACTAGTTGATCAAGTGACACAGCTAAAGAGACAAGAGAGCAAAAGAGACAAAGAGCAAACGTTTCTCCCTGTTTAGCAACCCACTGCTAGTTTTTGTGAAACTTATTTAAATGGTACTTTCAATGCAGCACTCCAAGAGCCATGAAGACGGGATGGCACAACTTTAAACAATTAGATAAAATAGGTAAGCAGGGTTAATGGCCACCAAGAACAGGACTAAGCAAAGTTCCCAATGTTTGACGGGTGCCCAGATGAAGACATCCACCTTAACTCCAAGGGCACCAATGTTCCTCCCCACTGACTCAAAAGTAGAACGGGGCTTCAGGTTACGCCTCCATCAAATCAGAGGCTAAGCCTCTATGCCTTTCCCACATAAAAGCTAAAAAACCTTGTGTACAGACAATGATAGCAGTAGTAGAAGGCTAGTCTCTAAAGGAAAACAATAAAACAGAAGTCCCTAAAGGCTGGTGTTCATTTTATAGGGAACCAAAAGAAAAAATGAAAACATATCCTATGGACATACCTCAGCAAGGACTAGGACAAGGAAAAAGCATGCGGTGGTAATGAAGGTATCTTAGGAGTACATGTGAAATGCCAGTTACTGATACGTGCCAGTGCTCAACCTGGAAGCAAATCTTTGTCAGGGTGATAGCATACTCACCATAAGCATCTTCATCTGGCTCCCCGTTGCTAGCTGAGTAATATTCGATCACAGTTCTGTATACACTGTAGCCAAGCTGTTTATACATGTTTACTGCTACCTGATTCGACACTCTCACAAAGAGATCCACAAAGAAACCACCCTTCCTGCACGATAAAGAACATTGCACAGAAAAACAAGAGTAAAGGTTATTACGACTGTAAGAACTTAAGTAACTGTTTAAGCGTCATATTTTTGGGAGGGTGTTTGTGCAACTATAAACACCCAGAGACATAACTACACATTGTCCATACTGGTTCAATACACTAGAAGCACGAATTGTCAGGAAAAGATCATGATAGAACTGCAAATATTGACTTATCCATCAACACTTGAACAATCATGTGTTCAACCATAAGCTGTTTATATGTGCAAAACAATTTGCTCGAGTAGGCGTCTGCTCAGGAACGAGTGCTATAGTAGGTCGTGGTATACCGATTGGCAGAATCCAGTGTATTTTAGAAATTTCCTATTTCGAAGTGTGAAACAAGCAGACACAGAGCTTGCTTATATGTTTCGTAGTATAAATATTGGAAAAACGCAACCTGTTATCTTTTTTAGAATCTTTTACTACGTATAGTGTAAAATTGCATTGACGAGCGTTGTACAGAATCATATGGGCAACATCACATGCACAGTATGAGTGAGTAGTCAGGCATGAAACTGCAACTGCGTGTAGGAAAACAAAGTATAGCAATACAATGAAAGAAAAAAATATATAACTAGAAAACAGTGCAAAATATATAGTGGGAAATCAGAATGATGGCAGATGCAGGGCTGGAGCGAGAGAAGCATCAGGGTTGATATGGTGCATTCAATACTATACATCTGTGACGCAGGGTCACTGGGATCGACTGCACGCAGGAGATGGCTGGGTTAGAGGCCTGCGATAGTAGACAGACAATATGTTACTGTAGAATCTGGGCACAGGAGACAAGAGGAGCAGGGCCGGTGTCCGGGTAGAAGTAAGTGCATCCTAAAGAGGTAAGGTGTCCTTGGAGAGGGACTCCATTTGGGTGACTAGTGCATTCTAGTCTGGTGACAGTAGGCACCTGGGGAGTACTCTAGCTTCCACACATGAGGGCTGTGCTTTCAAATCCAGCCCACAAAACGACCGAGCAGCTGGTAATGCAATGCATGGCTAGCAACAGAGCTAAATGTACAAAACAAGCCAAAGCTGTGTGTCAGGTAGGGCGCGTGAATAGTCCCAGTGTGCATACCTCCAAGCTATGCAAGATGGGGAGGTTGGACAGTTGAGTCAATGGTGCCATTGTGGTGTTCCAGACATGAGTCAGTGTTGTGCATTCTTAAAGGGTGTGGCGCAAAGCTGCGATTTTACATCTGCACCTCACGCACGAGGCGTTTGCCTTTGGGAAGTACGAATTGATCTTTACTGGAGTTAAATATGCTTGGTGCAGAACGTAAAATCTAATGAGTTTTAACTTTAAATTACTGGATACGGTGGTGGCGAGAGCTAAGGAGTGATCCCATTCAGCATCATTGTGTTCACTACAGTGTTCGATTACCCATTTGTCATGGATTGTTTTAGCTGGAACCAAGTATGTGCGTTAAGTGCTTAAGCTCGTCATTTGATCTGGTGGCGCCCAGTGCCCGCCATTTAAATCTATTGTAGGTAGGACCTTGTGTGGATAAGACTCATGAGCTGTGATGTGGCCATGCATGGCGCAACGCAACCCTCCCCAATTTATACAAAGATGTTTGCCAACAATAATAAGTTGTACAGCAACACTAAACTCAGAGAAGCGAAAAAATATAAGTGGGAAGATACATTTTTATGTCGCTATTTTGAAATTTTCTATGGCAAAATTGAATAAGAAACCAAAGCAATTACAGCCTAAAATTCCACAAAATGTAAGTGCTTTGCTTTCCTCACCCACTTGAGCCGGAAAATGTATCAAATGCGCAGCTCACCTTTCTGAAATTTCTTCCAATAGCTCCATCAACTTAGCTGCTAACCCCAGCCTTCGGAATTCAGGAGCAACAGAGAGAGCGGTGACATGTCCATGCCATTCCTCTCGGGACACTGAGCCTTCGGCTTTACCCATGACTGCAAATCAAATACATATTCAGAATGTAGAAATTGAAACTTAACACTACAAAAGAACAACAAATACTTACACCTACCATTTAAGAACCAAAGAATTAAAGAAACTTCAAATGACTAGATACATTTATCACAATAGAGATTCAAACTCTTACACACCACTAGAAATATCAACTGGAATTAATTTTAATACATGATGGAAAAATATTATCTAGGGGAATTCTATTTTAGCTGGTTGGAATCCACACGGAGGCAAAGCAGGACAAACATGGAGCTATCAAAGTTAATCTATGAAATCAAAACATTAACAGCCCCTTCATTCCAATGTGAATAAGCACATGGCTATGTTAATGTTGAGTTTTGGATCCAGATATATAGTTTATAATCTGCTGCAGCAATATGTTATTTAGACTTCATGCACGCATGTATTATATACTGGAACTTTTCTGCGGGGACTGAGTAAGTGGTCTGCTGGTAAATGGAAACAGTGGTTTGTTGATAGCAGGAGTGTCAAGCCAGAAGGAGCAGAACTAATCGTTGGATTGCCTAAGGCTAGGGACAATCAGTGAGGATCAGTTGAACAGCTACTAGGAGGCTGGCTGGGTGGGTCGATTACTACTCTGCTTGATAAATGATCTTCACTCTAAGCTGAAAACGTATGCCAACAAAAAGGTAGGAGACACTTCAACACGTTGGACCAAATAAAAAAAATCAGTACCCAATTTTCTTAATAGTCTGGTTGTGAGGACCGGAGTGTTTTTTTTGTCATTTCTGGATCAGACTTCTGCAATCATAAAACCCACCAGAAAAAGACTATTTTAATGAATCCCACAAACCCGTTGAACATCTAATTCTGCTTACAGAATGCAGAACCATCACTCTCGGCATCAGAGCCCTAGTAAAGAAATCTCTTCTCACGTAAAAATGTTTTTTTAAAACCCCTTCGACGCTCATGACGAGCTCAGCTCGTCATGGAGTTTCCATTGATTTCAATGGAAATTACATGGAATGTCCACGCACACCTTAGCATCCAAGTGGTTAAAGATTTCAGTATTAAAAATTAAGTTGAGTGCTCTGTGATCCCAGGTTGCATGGATTTGCATCAGAAATCATATTTCTGGAGAGGGAGGGGGAAAGGCAGATAGTTGTGATAGGAACAGGGTTCCTATTAATCAACGTTTTTCTGTCTCGCCAGAAGACCGAAGGCGAATTAAGAAATAAATGAAAAGTCATTCACCACTGTGTCAATAACATTTTTATGCTGGTTTAACTGACGGAAAATTATAAGAAATTATGCTATTAACATCTTTTATCACCCTAGGATTAAATATATTTTACAGTATTATATCGGGTTAAAGAAATATATGACAGAAAGGGTTATTTCTTAGAAAGAGAAGACTTGGGGCCAGATGTATCAATAAAGGATTTTGAGAGTCCTTAATAACGATTTTTAGCGAATCGCTATTAAGGACTCGCAAAATGGCATGTATGCAGGAATCCCAATAATTTTGATTCCTTAATATTCCTTGATTGTGAATCGCAAATTACGATTCGCAATCAAGGAATACCTTCCAATTTATTCCTATGGGCCTAGAGGCCCATAAGAATGAATGGGGAAACATTCGCAATTTGCGAGTACACTTTAGGTACTCGCAAATTGCAAATGCATTTTCAAGGACGCAAGGGTGTCAAATGGACACCCTATTGCACCCCTGAAATATGTATGTGTGCACGTGTGGCACACCTACATGCCCTAAGGGCATGCATGTGCGCCACATGGCACTTTGAAAAATGCAAAAAGGTGCATTTTTCAAAGAAATTGCACATTACCACCAACTTGAAGTTGGTGGTAATTTGTGATTTCTTAGAGCAAAATCGTACAACTTGGGTGCTTCCTGCATTGCATTTAAGGAATCGCAATTTGCGATTCCTTAAATGCATTCGCAAAATAGGGTATCGCAAATTTTGCGATTCCCAATATTGCAAAGGCCTTTTGGATGATACGTCCCAAAAGGCTTTTCCTGTTTGCAAATGGGACGATTCTCAGAATCGGCCCATTTGCAAATGGGACAACAATTAATACATCTAGCCCTCAAACTTGACATTTATTGATTCAGCACAATATTTTTCAGGAAACCATAGCGCAGATATCAAGCACTCAAGTTCGCACCTGCCGTAAAATCTACTCATGTATATACGTTGCTGCTTAAAGGCGCAAATGTTTTTGCCTTTAACGGTGAAGCTACAAAAGGCGAACGACATTGAGATCCCAACGTTTGTTATGGAAAACTCCACGCCCAATGTTGATGCAGACATTGTTTAGGTCTCACTGAGCAAGCGCTGCTCTGCAAGAAATATAGTGATTGGCTTTTGAAAGTGCTACCACAGGCTTTTCCTGGCCTCAAGCTTGCGGCCGCACGCAGCCGCCATGTGGGTTTCTGGCCAGGCTCATTAAGCCTTGCGTGCCTCTCTCCCCCTTGCTCGATTGTGCTTCAATCCCCCCCCCCTCCCCCGCCCACCACACATCGCGTAGCCTGTTTAACGTATAAGGTCTCACCTGAGCCTGGCGAGACATTTAGTGAGTGTGCTTCAGAAATGCGACCACAAGCTTTTGCTTGTGGCCTAAAGCTTGCAGGCACGCGCGCAGCCGCCATCTGCCTTTCCGTCATACCTCATTATTTCCTTTTTGCGCGCACGCCCGCCCACACAATGCCCGGGCTTCGCCATCTGCCTTTCCTTCATGCCTCATTATTTCCTTTTTGTGCGCGCACGCAAAACTCCTGGACTTTTAAAACTTTCAGCACGCCACTTGCGGGACGCTGTAACGGGCCGAGTCAGGGAGAAGCTTTCCATACAAAATGGAACGTATGGCTTCGCTGACACTACCCGCCGCCTTCGGCCACAGTGCCTTGAGGAAATACAGGCTGCCTGACAGCCACCACCACTGTGAATCCTTCCTCACTAACACACCCACTAGTCTGACTTTGTTTCCACCCCGCTCAACAGAAGTAAGTAGCCCTAGGTTCCAGCGTGTGACGTCATATTGTACAGCAACAGAGAGAGAAGGCGGAAATCGTGAGCCCAGCACAGCTGAAACGCCGCTTTCTGAAAATCGATTCGTACAGGTTGCTGCCTGTTGTCTCTGCTTGAAATGGTAGTTTTCACTGGCAGCGCTGTTGTAGGTAAACAGCAGCTGGCTACTCCACAGTTTCGGTTAGCCTGCTGCTTTTACATTATATAGAAGGAAGCCTGCTTTCACTTTCTTCTTGCCTAGGAGGGCATCAGCCAGCTTGCGTCCAAGCACTCTTATCCCTGCAGCTTTGGGTGACTAGGCGTCCAGGGGACAAGATGTTGCTCTCTTGGAACAGTCAATTATCTGCTGGAGACCCATCCATGGGCGGCGCGTATAGAGTACACACTGTCCTACCTTGTTTTCTTTACATTTAATTTAGCCTATTTAGTGGGAACATGCATCGACTTCCTTGACATTTCTGTGTAATATATGCCAATGTTATTCTGATAAAAAGCTTCATGCGCGCCCACCGTAGCCAATATTTATATGGCTGAATTTGAGTCTAAATTCATTTACAATGAAATTGCCCCCTTTAGCGAGTCCATCTCATCATGGGCTCGCTATATTGATGATATTTTTTTCATCTGGACCTCAGATACAGAACCACTATCCACCTTTGTGTCATGGCTCAATTTATGTGATAAAAACATGCACTTCACTGTTACATCTAGCCAGACACGTGTTGAGTTCCTAGACATCAATATCATCAGTAAGAATAACCGTCTTAGTGTAGACCTGTATGTGAAGCCAACCGCCCGCAACACGTTACTACACTATACCAGCTACCACCCCAAAACCCAGAAGTCTAGCATCCCTTTCAGTCAGTTCCTTCGGGTCCAAAGGAACTGCTCTTCTGTCACGGACTTTGACAGAAGAGCAACTGATATGAAACTCAAATTCATATCTCGTGGATACCCCAAGCGTCTAGTACGAGAATCATACAAAAGAGCAAGGTTCTTCGACAGACAGCACCTATTAACACCCCAAATCAAAGAACCACAATCCAAAATGGTCTTTGTAACCAGGCACTCCACTATGAATGCGAAGCTTCAACACATTATATTCTCAAACTGGCACATCCTGAACGCAACAAAACCCAAAGAAAGTCAACTCCCTAAGCCTATGTTTGCATATAGGAAAAACAAAAACCTAAAAGATCTGGTAGTAAGATCAAGAATGGAACCTAACAAAACAGCTCTCACACAAAGAACGCTCACTGGCTTGAGCCCAGCTATAGGCAACTACAAGTGCCTGGATTGTGCTGCCTGTGAATTTGCAATTGAAACCAAAGAGCTGAATTTTAACAACTGCAGCATTCGCTCTCGAACTCTTACTAACTGCAAAACCACCAATGTGGTCTATCTTCTACTTTGCCCATGCAACAATGGCTACGTAGGCGAAACAGCAAGGATGATGTCTACACGCTTATCAGAACACAGATCAGCCATCCGTACGGGTAAAACACAGGCTCCCCTAGTCAAACACTACCAGGAGGCCAAACACAATTCCAACGACATTCGTTGGTTCATCTTGGAAAAAATCCACAAAACGTCTGGTGCACTTAGCACACAGGTGCGTAAATGTCGCGAAGTATATTGGATTTTCACCCTAGATACCTACTTAAAGGGCATGAATAACGAAATACCATGGGACCAAGTATTGAAACATAACTATGGTTAAATATAAAAATGTGGCCCTACATCCCACCAGTCCGGGCATTTTTTGACTCTCACTCCTACTTAGGCATTTTATGTTTCTGTTCACTGTTTTCTTTCCTTAACAAACCCCCCTACCAAAAAAAATCCTCCCGCAAATTTGAACAAATTGATAAGAATCACATTTATCATTAAGTACCGAGAGGTCCATTTCACCCTTTCCAATATGTCCGCCAGTTTTCGATATTGTAACAGGATGCTATCAAACATAGTCCGTCACCGACTTCTAGGCCACTTATTAAGCACCGAGAGGTCCATTTCACCCTTCCAACATGTCCGCCAGTTTTCGGCATCTTTACATGACGCTATTAAACATAGCCCGTCATCGACCTCTAGGCCACTCTAGACGCGCCTACCATTGAAATTGACCTCAAGGGTTTAAATACAGTCGGCGCCACTTAGCCTTTTCGATCCCTGGCTCTACATGTTTAGACGCCGGCAGACCCCCCAATCGGAAAGCGAAGAAGAGACAACCATCAGGTAAGCAACCGGTCGTCATAGATCTACGCCCGATTAAATAGCGTTCATACACGCTTCGCAAGACACAGCCCGATAATAACCGTTGGCTGTATGTCTCTATTTTTGCCGTACAGATTGTCCTCGTACCGCCATTAACATGACGGCATCCGTCGGCTAAACCCTAGAAGCCCACAGACCCCCAGTGTAAACACAGTGGACGCAGGCTAAAGGTAATTAGTTGTAAATAAATATCCGTTCTCTACCATCCATGTATAACAATACGCCACTCTAAAACGTTGTCATTGCTTGTATCCTTTCTGACACATAGATTGTCAGCGCTACAAGAAACGTCCAGAGATCCCAACTTAGAGCACCTATGAACCTAATCTACAGGTACCTATTGGGCCTTTATTATCATGATCATTAGCACCCCCCCTTTGGATAACCACCACTAACAGCTTGCCATGAATGTCTCCTGACATTTAGGTTACCTGCACAACATTTCTCCTGCGCCAGGAGCACGTAACCTAGCAATTGTACAAGACCATCTCTACAGGTAATACTCCTGCCTTGTTCCACCTATTAAGTCTCATGATACTAGTATGACCTATATAATTCCTCCCTATGTCCTTCTCATTTAACAGCTCAAAATTCGAAGCTTACCCTTAGATAGCAGGACACCCATTGAAAGAGAAATAAAACAAGCAAAATAAATTACAATACAGGTACTCTTCCATTCCGTAATTCCCCTGTTATACTCCTTTGAATATTCATCCTTTTGAACTACTAAATGTCGCACTTTAATTATGTCCTCTTGCAGCGCCCACGTCTCAAAGACAAACATCTCATAGGTCAAGATCTCTTTATCCTTCCCCTTCTGTGAGAACCGGCACCATCTATTTATCCAGGTACAACCATTGCAACCGGCACCATCTATTTATCCAGGTACAACCATTGCTCTCCATATGTCCCCAACTGATCTGTCATCTCACCTTCCTTCTTCCCCCCGTTTTTCTCCTTTTTTGTTCTCAATCCTTTTCCTTGATCTTCCGTCATCACTCACACTCTTCCAATCCTTTACCATTCCTCCCTTTCCCCTCTCATGGCTATCTGCACAACATTACCGCATTACGTCTTTCTGTAGTTAGCATTCAGATCTTTAAATATTGTTTAGACAATCATCCCATGTGTCCTCCCCCATTCAATCGCCCCCGTATTGAAGCTTGCTGCATAGAAATACAACGATATCAGAAATGTACCAGTCTAAATGGGCACCAAACTGTATATAACTGTAAATAATAGGACAGGTTTAAGAATTTTCATAGACTTTATTGTCATGTTTTGTATCACTGTATAAATGTATCACAAGATTTCTCTCTGTATTTTAACATGTAAATATTCAGGACAATTCACGGACATTGACAAGCACTGCTATTGTTTATATCTCTCTATATGTATAGGTCCATTTGGATACTCACATGGCTCCCTGATGAAGGCCCCCAGCCGAAACGCGCGTAGATGTCATACTTAGCCATGTTTTTATGTACAGTGTGCTGAAACAATCTTCCACACAACTTTCAAGTTTAAATTAATTACCTTGAAATGTGTATAGGATGCAACAATAAGTATATATATGTAGATTGAAAGTCACATGTATAGTGGAGGCATGCACACGATAATTACCTGTAATAAAATAATGATGCTTTTTATCAGAATAACATTTGAATAAAATAAAATAAAAGCCATATTTTTGTACCACACACTTTGTTCTTCAATAGTTCTTGCTGTCATTTGTCCGTCTTTGCCCTCTATTTATAACTAGTTCCTAATTAACTTTCTTCCAAATACTATACCTATCCCGAATTAGGAACTCTAGTCGGGGATACCCCTTCCTCCTTACACATAATATATGCCAATGACAATATGGGGTCTTCATTTGCCATCCCTTTCAACTGAAGACACAGCCGTGTGACATTTATTCCAGGTCATTGCTCATTACAATTATCCAATTTTATTTGCCGTTATCTTGGCTTCCATGGAGTTCGAAGAGAGATCACAGACCACATGGGACAAACATGATCTCCTGCCAATTTCTTTAGGATTTTCTCTGCACATGGACGGTAAGTGATTATTTATGAATTCAAAATGGCTCTTAATTATAAGCATGCTCAGCTTGTTTAATATGATCCTTCATACTATAGACTATTTTATAGCGCATTAATCTGTATGCCATCCTTACATACGTTCAAATATTTTCCTCTAATTAATCACAATCTTCTATGGAGCACCATTAGAACATTCTTTATATAATATCGTATAGCACAAATAACTTTTTTCTATTCAATTGTCCCTCCAGGTAATGACAGCATCAGTATGGTCTCATCTATCCTTAGGATAACTACCTACTGCCTCATGTAATCAAAGATTGCAATTCCCTTTTTCAAGATTATAATTTAAAGTTACCATAACTTTGTTAGTCCTCATTTTCTGCACCAGTCTCAGAAATTCTTCTTCTTTCGTGCTCATTTTTTCAACGACTTTCACTGTGACCAAACTTAATTGGATTGTGTGGTAATGGACTATTTTTATCTATTTTTACAATTTTGGGGTCTAGTTAGGAAGAGTGCACTGTTATGGCAGTGCCTTAATTAGACAGAAACATTTTTTAATGGAGTACAATTAAGTAAAAGCACAAAAGGGATATATTTCTAATATGAATGCATGTCGACCAAACCCGCAATCTGGACCTATCCCTCCTGACCTTTACAGTCTTATACTCTCTTACACCAAATGATGGTCTTGGGAATTCATCTTGTCACACATGTAGCACGATCAAAGGGTGCTTGCGACATGAGTTCATTGCCTCACTATATTTTCACTATGAATCCAAGTACCTATTAAGTTGATAGCAATATTTCAATTTATTTTTTGTGCTTTGTTCTTTTTGTATGTCTGTATTATTATTTTTTAATATTCCAGCCTTGAAAAAACCCTTGATTTTTCAGCGATCATAGGGCAAAACACATGTTGGCTGAGTGTTGGCTGTTACGATCGACAGCTGAATATTCACTTACCATCTACCATCAGCAAACTTTGTTGTTATATACCAATAGCGTACAATTTGCACTGTATAGAAATTGTAATTCTCATAGGGGAAACATTATGTATACTGAGAACTACTAAGAACTGTGAACATTGATTTAAAAATCAGCTTAATAATTTTGATTGGATATTAATTGTGAATATTAAAGCACCTTAATTATCACTATTGTTTAAATTGTCGAGATTATGTACTTTATATTTTAACGTGGCTCAAGCACCTTCTTGTTTAATACTTTATCTATATCTCGGTCTAAGGGCTAGAACCAAATCAAGTGCTTTTTTAGTCACTGGACTTACTAGGAATTGGGTATTACTGGGCTCTCGGTTGTAGCTAATAGCCCTTTTTCCACTTCATCTTTCCACTTCATCCACCTTGGACAGACCTTGGTGGTAGCTTTCTAACTTTTAAACAACTCTAAGAGTGACATACCTGTATCCTGACGTTTGAACATATGATGAGCTGTAGAATGTCACTGCAATTCCTCCTTCCAATCTAAACTATTCATTCTTGCCAGCTGAATACATTCCTTAGGGGTTTTGTTTCAGTTCAGTTCACGATTGTCTTTCCTTCCATCATGAATATTTAAAGATTTTCCTAAGGATTACCTGCTTACCATCCTCATTTAATATTTACATTCATCAGGTAACTACTGATTTTACTGTCGGTTTGGGCATTGACAAAACAGTCCAACGTTGACCATGGCAAATTATGGTTTTGTTTGATGGGTCATATGGTATAGCCAATAGGTCTCGCGTTTGGGACCTTATAACCAAGGATAACTAAATACTTATAAGGTCCCAAAAGCAAGACCTATTGGCTATGCCAATGCTTGTTTTAATCCTGTTAGTTCAGAGCAATAGAAACAAATAAAAAAAACAGAAATCCAGACAAGCTTGCCACAATCACAGACCTCTCGCATCATAAACAACACCGCTGGCCAAAGACCACCAAAGGACAAAAGCTGACAATTTCTATGAGAAAATTAATGCATGGCATCCTATGGCCGAACTAAGTAATTCTATCAACACTGTTTTCGGTTGTATGACGTTACCACACATTCCGTTGCAACGCATGCCTTTACCACGCATGCGTTACAACGCGAATGCCATTGCTAGGCATAACCTTTACCACAAAAATGTCTTTACCACGCATACCTTTCAACGATTTTTGTTGTAAAACCATGCATGGTAATGGCATTTTCTTCGTATAGGTTATCTCCGATCTCCGCCCTAATTCCTTTCACTGCTCCCCTGTGCCCTTCCCCTTCTCTTTTTCTTTTGTATAAAACCCCTTCTCTGTACCTTTGTGCGACCCTTTGCCCACACCCACTATTAAATACACCTCCACGAAGCCCTTAAAATTTACCCCTGTGCTACACCACCCCCTCATTCCTTTATTTTTTTTAAATTTAATCCCCCTTACCTCTCCACGTCCTCTTTTATTCATGCTCTTCCGTGGTGCGTAGCAAGTCGTAAAGAGAAAGCGGAAGTGTCTTTCCGTTTCCTCCAACGACGCTGATTGCCTCCACAAACAGAAACAGGCTTTGTAATACGCTTTTTGGGGGGTGGGCTGAGACCCCCTCCACGCCCCCTCTTTAGGGTTTGCCGAGCCAGCGCATACGCTGCTCTGGGAGAAATTTAGTGAGTGGCTTTTGAAAGTGCCACCACAGGCTTTTCCTGGCCTCAAGCTTGCGTGCACGCGCGCAGCCGCCATGTGGGTTTCTGTCAAGGCTCATTAAGCCTTGCCTGCCTCTCTCCGCGCTTCAATTCCCTCTCCCACCACAGATCGCGTCACTCTGCTGGCCTCCACTCCCCCCCATCCCCCTCACACCCGCAGCCACACCATCCCATCCTCGGTCCTGCTTTAATTACCACCAACATTCCTCCCTCTTATCCCCCTGCCCCCGCTCTGTCCTAATACTTATCAGGCTCAAAGCTTGCCGTGCTTACCCCCCTGCCCCCTGCTCTGTCCTAACATTTATTATCAGGTTCAAAGCTTGCCGTGCTTACCCCCCTGCCCCCTGCTCTGTCCTAACATTTATTATCAGGTTCAAAACTCGCCGTGCTTACCCAGCTGCCCTCGCTCTGTGGAGAAGTGTGGCTCAATGGTTAGAGCGGCAGACCCTGATGCAGAGTTCTGGCCCAGGACCAGGGTTCAATTCCTGCCTCGGCGGGTCTTGGGCTCAATTTCCTCGGACCCGACAATTCTTGCCTCGGTGCCTATTCCAATCATGGGCCCCACGCTGCAACTCTGGGCAATAGCTTGCTTAACCTCCACACCGGCCCCAACAGCGCTAGGATGCCTGGCTTCACCCTGGGGGTGCCCAGGAGTGGACACTTCACAGGGAAAGCCAGGAAGGGTTCCACAGCGGTATGAGTAATAGCGCCAGGAAACCGCTTGGTGGCAGTGCGCTCTACAAATACCTTGACATTTACATTTACATTTTACAATTCTGTTCTAAAACTTATCATCAGGTTATCGTGCTTAAGCTCTGTCCTAACACTTATCAGGTTCAAAGCTCGCCGTGCTTACCCCTCTACCCCCGCTCTGTCCTCACACTTATCAGGTTCACAGCTCGCAGTGCTCACCCCCCTCCGCCCCGCTCTGTCGTAACACTTATCAGGTTCAAAGCTCACCGTGCTTACCCATCTGCCCCCCACTCTGTCCCAACACTTCTCATCAGGTTCAAAGCTCACCGTGCTTACCCATCTGCCCCCCACTCTGTCCCAACACTTCTCATCAGGTTCAAAGCTCGCCGTGCTTACCCCCCCTGCCCCCGCTCTGTCCTAACACTTATCAGGTTCAAAGCTCGCTGTGCTTACCACCTGCCCTGTCCTAAGACTTATCAGGTTCAAAGCATGCTGTGCTTACCCCCCTCTGTCCTAACACTTATCAGGTTCACAGCTCGCCGTTATGCAGCACAATATCCTTGGTGCAACAACATCAACTGTTGCATGGCTAAACACCTATAAGGTCCTAAAAGCGAGACCTATTGGCTATGCTAATTCTCGTTTACGTATAGCCTTTAACATACATGCCTTTACTACGTATCTCGTAGTAAAGGCTATACGTGGTAACCACACATGCGTTGTGAAGCATGCGTGGTTAAGGTTATGCGTGGAAACGGAAGCGTTGTAGTGGCCGTTTCCCCTGTTCTCTTCAAAATAAAAGTATTGTATACTGTACAAAATTAGGATTACTGTTCTCAACTGCTAAGCATACATGTGATGCGTGCATGAGCGCTAACAGATAATTTGCAACACAGTATACAGCTTTATTTTTTAGAACATATTCAAGCACTAGAGCTACTTACTTGACAGCTCAGCCTCGGTTTGGATACCATATCTTACTTTCGTTGGTATGTATCAGAAGGTAACAATTGACAAAGCGACCATGCCGATGTACATGATCCTGCATATATTCGAATAAGGGTTATAATTGTAAAAACATTCTTATAAAATGTATAAGTGCTAAAACGCAGAACGTCGAAATGCACTTACTGTAGCCCATCAATTCACCACCAGGTGCCTCTGCAACAATGAAGTATTCAGGCCAGTGGGCCAGATACTGCAGATAGAAGGGTATGCCATACTGCAAGATTTGTGGTTAAGGTAAACAGTTCTAGTATGCATATAAATGTGCATTAATATTCAAAACAAATGGGTAACACTGAAAAGCTTTTACAATGGATCATGTCACACTAAAGAACAATATGAATGTACACTTCTATGTTTCGCCATGTCTTTTCTTAGCACAAGCGAGTGATGAAGTTGGCATAGACATGCATCAACAAACCCCCACAAAAAAACACAATTTTTTTTAACGTAGGTAGGAAATATACTGGACTACCACTGTCAACGGGAATTGCCATTACCAACAAGTATCTGTTTGCCACCAGCCATCTGACTTTGTAAAGGCTTGTTCTGTTATGGTTTTTGTAAAACTGTTGGACTCTATAATTTTATAATTTAAAACAAGCATTTGCAATGCAATAGGGCTCGCATTAGTAAAGTTAGAGGTATTAGTATTGTAAATGACAAATTTTTTTATTTTTGTTTTTGTTTTGAAAATAGCGAAATTAATAAGTTTGTCATTTACAATGCCAATAGTGTTAACTTTTGCAAACGTGACACCTGTAGCATTTGTACTGCAATATGTGTTGTATTTACATGACTTAGATGTATTAATATTAAAAACAACAATGGGTTGTATTTTTTTCATTATTTAATACTTAAAAGTTATTGTAATTTATAATGGCAATAGCTTAAACTTTTGCAAATAACTTTTTGGAAGATTATGTTTAGTGTATTTTATTGTGATGAAAATACAAGAACAGAAGTGAAATATTAACATTTTTTTGTGACATTTGTAATAAAGTTTGAAACATTGAGAGAACATATTTGAATCAGTTGTTGTTGAATGGTTGCCCAGATTGATGCTGTGGTGGCTCTGAATGATGTTGTGGCAGCGACGAGTGATGCTGTGGCGTTCAGTGATGCTGTGGTAGCGCATAGTGATGTTGTGGTGCCCCGGAGTGATGCTGTGATGATGCGATGGATAGTGAGGGCGATAGATAGATAGAGGGAGGGCAAAAGATAGATAGAAGGAGGGCGAGAGATAGAGGCAGGGTGAGAGATAGAGGCAGGGTGAGAGATAGAGGCAGGGTGAGAGATAGAGGCAGGGCAAGAGATGGAGTGTGGGCGAGGGATGGCGTGTGGACGAGGGATGGCGTGTGGACGAGGGATGGCGTGTGGGCGAGGGGTGGGGCGGGGGAGGGATGGAGTGTGGGGCGGGGGAGGGATGGAGCGTGGGGCGGGGGAGGGATGGAGCGTGGGGCGGGGGAGGGATGGAGCGTGGGGCGGGGGAGGGATGGATGGAGTCGGGGGAATGGATGCATGGATGGAGTGCGGGTATGGATGGATGGAGTGGGGGGTGGATGGATGGAGTGGGGGTGGATGGATGGAGTGTGGGGCGGGGGAGGGATGGATGGAGTCGGGGGAATGGATGCATGGATGGATGGATGGAGTGGGGGGATAGATGGATGGAGTGGGGGGATGGATGGAGTGGGGGGATGGATGGAGTGGGGGGATGGATGGATGGAGTGGGGGATGGATGGATGGAGTGGGGGATGGATGGATGGAGTGGGGGATGGATGGATGGAGTGGGGGGTGGATGGATGGAGTGGGGGTGGATGGATGGAGTGTGGGGCGGGGGGGGATGGATGGAGTCGGGGGAATGGATGCATGGATGGATGGATGGAGTGGGGGGATAGATGGATGGAGTGGGGGATGGATGGAGTGGGGGGATGGATGGATGGAGTGGGGGATGGATGGAGTGGGGGATGGATGGATGGAGTGGGATGGATGGATGGATGGATGGATGTGGGGATGGATGGATGGATGGAGTGGGGGATGGATGGATGGATGGAGTGGGGATGGATGGATGGATGGATGGAGTGGGGATGGATGGATGGAGTGGGGATGGATGGATGGAGTGGGGATGGATGGATGGAGTGGGGATGGATGGATGGAGTGGGGATGGATGGATGGAGTGGGGGGATGGAGTGGGGGATGGATGGAGTGGGGGATGGATGGAGTGGGGGATGGATGGAGTGGGGGATGGATGGAGTGGGGGGATGGAGTGGGGGATGGATGGAGTGGGGGGATGGAGTGGGGGGATGGAGTGGGGGGATGGAGTGGGGGGGATGGAGTGGGGGGGATGGAGTGGGATGGGATGGGATGGACGGATGGGGTGGGATGGACGGATGGGGTGGGATGGACGGATGATGGAGTGGGATGGATGGATGATGGAGTGGGATGGACGGATGATGGAGTGGGATGGACGGATGATGGAGTGGGATGGATGGATGATGGAGTGGGATGGATGGATGATGGAGTGGGATGGATGGATGGGGTGGGATGGACGGATGGAGTGGGGGGGGGATGGAGTGGGGGGATGGAGTGGGGGGATGGATGGAGTGGGGGGATGCATGGATGGATGGATGGAGTGGGGGGATAGATGGATGGAGTGGGGGGATGGATGGAGTGGGGGGATGGATGGAGTGGGGGGATGGATGGATGGAGTGGGGGATGGATGGATGGAGTGGGGGATGGATGGATGGAGTGGGGGTGGATGGATGGAGTGGGGGATGGATGGATGGAGTGGGGGGCGGGGGAGGGATGGATGGAGTCGGGGGAATGGATGCATGGATGGATGGATGGAGTGGGGGGATAGATGGATGGAGTGGGGGGATGGATGGAGTGGGGGGATGGATGGATGGAGTGGGGGATGGATGGATGGAGTGGGGGATGGATGGATGGAGTGGGGGATGGATGGATGGAGTGGGGGATGGATGGATGGAGTGGGGGATGGATGGATGGGGATGGATGGATGGATGGAGTGGGGGATGGATGGATGGATGGAGTGGGGATGGATGGATGGAGTGGGGATGGATGGATGGAGTGGGGGATGGATGGATGGAGTGGGGGATGGATGGAGTGGGGGGATGGAGTGGGGGATGGATGGAGTGGGGGATGGATGGAGTGGGGGATGGATGGAGTGGGGGATGGATGGAGTGGGGGGATGGAGTGGGGGGGATGGAGTGGGATGGATGGAGTGGGATGGGATGGACGGATGGGGTGGGATGGACGGATGGGGTGGGATGGACGGATGATGGAGTGGGATGGACGGATGATGGAGTGGGATGGATGGATGATGGAGTGGGATGGATGGATGATGGAGTGGGATGGAGTGGGATGGATGGAGTGGGATGGATGGATGGGGTGGGATGGACGGATGGAGTGGGGGGATGGATGGAGTGGGGGGATGGAGTGGGGGGATGGATGGAGTGGGGGGATGTATGGATGGATGGATGGATGGAGTGGATGGATGGATGGAGTGGGGGAGCCGAAAGCAAGAAAAAAAAAAAAGAGTACAATCAGGGAAGCAGAAGTCAAGAAAACAAGGGCAATCGGGAGCAGAAGGCAAGAAAAATCAGGGGAGCAGAAGGCACGAAAAACGGGTACAATCAGAGGAGAAGAAGGCACAAAAATGAGTACAATCAGGGGAGCAGAAGGCACGAAAAACGAGGGCAATCAGGGGAGAAGAAGGCACGATACCCCCATAATTATGCATGTACTGGAAGGGCTTTCTCGACAAACATTTTCTTTCAAGAGAAACGACAAAAAAGTGTGAATGCACATTTGTGTTACAATTTGTATGCAGACTAGTACACCTTGTATGCCTTCCCTTCCACATGAGAAAATGTTATGCATCTGAGTACTTAAAACAAAAAACGAATCCACACCAAAGAAGCAATAATCCTGCAGCAGCACATTTCTAAAGTGGCCTTTTCAAATCATGCACGATTGTTGCGAGCCTGAAAAGGATGTATAAGCCTATCTTAAGGCCTTACTGCTTCAGAAAAATGAAAAGCACGAGTGGGCATGACGAGACATGCATCGGGACAAACTGCGCACAGAAGTCTCCCACATGTTGCTACATTCTTTCACAAAGGATGGCCGTGTTATGCAGATTAAAAAAAATGAAAAAACAACTTTAGCAAACTGTGCCACAAAAAAAACATAACGCCATGATGAAACAACATTACACCCATGTGCGTTGAAACAAGGATTTTCACATCACACTTAAGGCACAGGCAGCATCTCGGCCTATGCAAATTAGTCTGGAGAAACGCTTTTTTTTTTTTTTTAAGCGGTAGCTCAAAATGAAATCTCTGCCTCTACCACGTGTGATCTCAAAGGAAGGTTGGGAGGGATATATATGGGATAATATGAATCTAAACAAAGAGCACGGAAAGGAAGCAGCTATTACTGGCGCTGTCTTTCTTTGATCTCTGTGAGTGCATGAGGGGTCAACAGGCTTTACAGAAGGAGGCTGGGAGGAGAAATGCGAGACACGGCCTGGAGGCCGTGGACAAAAACATAGTGGAACTGAAAGCCAAAAACGGAGATTAGCATGCCACTAAAAATAAGGGTTGCAAATAAATGCGTTTGTATGCCTACATGCAGCCGATATCAAAAGATACACGTTAAAAGTAGTACCGAAGTGAACCCAATTAGAGGTTAAACACAAAACATTTAAGAAAAAAAATGCCCTCTTCATGCATTTCTGTGCATCGGATTCTGAATGAAAGGGCACACAACCAAATAACAAATATGAATCGAAACAAAGAGCACGGACAGGAAGCAGCTATTACTGGAGCTGTCTTTTTGATCTCTGTGAGTGTATGAGGGGTCAACAGGCTTTACAGAAGGAGGCTGGGAGGGGGGGGGGGAGGGGGAGGAGAAATGCGAGACACGGCCTGGCGGCAGTGAAAGTGAAGTGAATAATTAGGGGAGGGGAAATGCCTGCCTGAGGCCGAGCGCACGCTGGGGGAAGCTTCAGATGCCTGTGGGAGGGAGGCTGGTGGCTTTGATGTGGACGCGCTTTTCACGGGCACTGCTTGAAATCGGCCTGATGGTTTAGCTCTTGTTTTAGCCCCAATACTCTCGTCCTATTATTCCTTGCGGAATTAATAGGACGAGCTCTAAAAAAGGACTAAAAGCAAAAATATTTTGGGGATAGGTTATGTTGCCTTAGTAGCCCCCTGCACTTAAGGGAGATACTTGGTTTGTGGATGTGCTCTTTGTGAAAGTGAAGAATGCTGTCACTCACAATAAAGTTACCCAGTGACTGAAGTGGGCTGACACACTTCCCCATACTGTAGTGGGTGGAAGAAAAATGTGAATGACAATAACAGACCCGAGGATATAGAGTGCAGACTGACATTTTAGTAAAATACAAAAGGTCTTGGCTAACGCCAGACCTAAAAAGGCTGCATTTTCTAAAAATGGTGTTTTTCAATAAAAAAAGTGCATGGTAAATTAACGTAAGACTGATCTGAATTATGTATCTTAAAAACCCAAGTTTAAGCTATTCGAGAAATTCCAGTCGATCTCATTAGCCTCTTGAAAAAAGCAAAGATGTTAAAAATGAAGGATGTGCTACTGGCTTGTTTAATATGTACCTGGAAGCATATCAGCCTTTTACAGCTTAAAGGCATTTTCAAAACAGAACAACCTTAACAGTAAAATTCCATATGAAAACAGCAGCAGGTGAAGTCAAAAACGATGAATAAGCATATATTCACCATCTAACAGACATCACACCAGAACAACTTCCGCCTCCCCCCGGCCCCTTCCGAGAAAAAAAAACCAGACCAATGCTCAGTTGAAAGCCCGTTGGACAGAAATTCATTCCAGGGAGCATCCACTTTCTAATATGTAGATCACCACAATGGTGTCAGAAATTACCTATGCCATGATCTGCAGCATCACTCTGAAATCATGTAGCAATTCAAGTTATAGTGGAGAGTATTGGTTTTGATAGTCTGACTTTTCGGTCCATAAAAAGAACGTAAACATCAAGAGGATAAAAAATGACAGAAGTAGTACATATTTTCACACTGGGGGCCCTGGGAGTTCTCAATTTGAAAAGTGTATACATTTAATGAAAAAGGAATTCAGAAGGTCTAGATTCTAACCGATTTTCCCCATTTGCTAACCACTACGATCCCCAGAAAGTGGGCTACACAAATGTACAGTTTTAAGTTTAGTCTGGTCATTTAATAAATGGATGAGAATAAGAACAGCACAGAAGCACATTAGGTTGGGAATATCTGAAATTGTTTGTAATACAATGCTTTTGATGACTACATTAATAAGGATACAGTCTCTGTGAAAGGGTCCAAGTTGCTGTAAAACAAGAATTACATTAGAAAAAAAGTCACAGTAAAACAAGCCACTTTCTCTACTATTTTAATCATTTGTAAATTGCTACATATCTTACATATTCTGGGATATTTATAGAAGACACAGCTGTGCAACAGTAACATCTTTACGCTGCTATTTTTCAACATTGGAAACTCTTTTGTGTTCAGATCTTTTGTGTTCAGAGTGAAGCTGTGTAAAGTAGTTGGTACATGAACACATAGAAGGGCAATTTAAAAACCACCGCCCTAAAGTAAACATGTGAGGTGCAAGGAGAAACAGTAAGACATGGAATATTGTGTGCAACTGTGTTACTTTGGCCATCGCAAAATGCAAAAATTCCCAAATGCTATTAATAACCTTTAAAATGTATTATTCTACAGAGAGCTGGAACATGTCTCTCCTATTGTTACATCAAGAAGCCTACAGACCAGAAATACATACCCTTTGACAACAGCTGACTATTTGTAGTTGGCGGAGTTTGTTAGCGTTTTTCTATGTTTCCCTTTTTGAGACAGCAGCTGTTTGTCCATAACACCTTTTTGTGGGGTTTCTGGATGCATTTCTGGTTCCTTAAACTGGGGCATATGTGAGGATGCCCCAGACCCACCCCCTGAGTTTGGGTTAACACCTGGTGGCCCACCGCCCTTGCCTCCCCCCTCCCCCCCCCCACGGACCACGCCCGAAACCTTGCCATCATACTCCACTCCTTCCTCACCATGACCCTCCAGATCAACGCTGTCACCTTCACTTGCTTCAACACCCTCTGCATCCTTCCCAAGACCTTTAAATGGATCCCCCCCAAATCCAGAAAGACCGTCACCCATGCACGCATAAGAAGCAGACTGTACTACGGAAACGCCCTCTGCACTGGAATCAACAAATCCCTGCTAAGAACACTCCAGAACACCGCGCCCAGACTCGTCCTCTGCATCCCACGGCATGAACACATCACCCAACACCTGCAAGACCTCCATTGGCTCCTTGTCAAGAAGAGAGTGATTTTCAAGCTACTCACCCATGCCTACAAATCCCTCCACTACACCGGACCCAGACACCTCAACGAAAGAGTCTCCTTCCATGCACCCAAGAGAAACCAGTAAATCCACAGAACCTCAGCAGGTGGAAGAGCCTTCTCCTACATCACAGCAAAGGACTGGAACAAGCCCCCGATCAACCTCAGACACTCCCCCACTCTTCACACCTTCAGGAAAAGACTCAAGACCTCCCGCAGCACCTCGAGACCCTCAGAGGTGAGTAGTGCGCTTCGCAATTCCTTGATTGATTGAAGATAAGCACGCTTTCTTAAAAACTGAAAGGCATTTACATTGGTCCCTAAAAATGTCACAGATCAGTTACAGTTTTTCGATGAGACAGTTTTTACCAGTGTTATTCTTTGATTGATTAAAAATGGGTGCTCCCTCAGCAGCACTTTACCATCAGCAAGTCCATGGGCCCTCACGTTTGCAGTTACTTTTCCATTTTAATGTGAGACAGGTTTTCTTTTGGGCTAACTGTGTCCTAGGTGCTGGGGCAACTTAGTGGCAAATGTACACGTCTGCCACGGAAACATCACTTTTTGTGACGTTACAATGGCTAAAGGGGCTTCGCCTTATTTACAAGGCAACGTTAAGCCACTTAACGTGGCTAAAGACTGCCTTGCAAATAAGGCCCCCTTTCACACTAAGGTTAGCGTGAAAGGGGTGGGCAGAGGGTGTTGCGGTTGGCGTTCCACCGCAACACCCATTGATTTTGACACTGCCCCCTATTTACAAGGGCAGCGTAAATAGAGGCAGCGCCAAAATTAAGACCAGGGAAAACCTGGTCTTAACTTAGCGAAACAAGGAGAAATGCTTTATTTCCCCTCGTTTTAACTTTTTCCATGTTTGCTGCCTTGTGCAGCACAAATGGAAAAAGCAAAACGTCGTGAAATGCTTATGTGTAGGAAGGTGCCCTTTCCTGCACATAAACAATCCTTAAAAAAAATGACATTTGTAACTTCCATGTGTGCTGCATTAAGCAGCACACATAGAAGTGACAAATTAGCATTTAAAGGTTGTTTATGTGCAGGAAGGGAGACCTTCCTACACAAACAATCTTACCCTTCATGCAGACACACTTTCTCTATGGTGCAAGGGTGCCTGCGTTGGTGCTACACTGCTAAGTGTAGCGCCAGCACAGGGGGAAAAGCAAGACTGCATCATATTCTCGTAAATATGGTGTTTCTGAAGTGGCGGAGTGAGGTGTTAAGCCATGATGGTTAACGCCTCACTACACCACTTCTGTAGTACATATCCCCCTGAATGGTCTCATTTCCAGTGTCTCTCCCCCAACATTCCATTACAGTGCCTTACATATTCTCATCACCGCACAATGCCACATCGCCAGTCACGAGCCGACAGCGTGGTAATCAAGTAGGAGTCATTAAAGTTATCAACGTACCACTAGAGAATCAATTAGAAGCCTTCGTGGATAACATATTTCAAAACATAAACAGCAGCCTAAGCGGAAGAAATACTAGTTTAAAGGCTTCAATTAGAAAAACTGGCTTCAATTTGTTTGTGCAACAATTTTCTTCCTAAGTACTGCTCTAGTCGTCTAGCAGTTTTGTTGTGTAGTTGTTAATCGTGTTTATGGGTCCTTTAGTGTGTAGAGAAGGAAGTTGAGGCTAGTTATATGACTTACTGTTACTATAATGGCATTAAGGTTATGGAAGTATTGGAGTTTGGTACTCTTTTGTAACATGCACACGTCATTTTTCTCTTGTAACACACTGTTTACTACCTCTTACATTTTGTTTGCTTTCGATACTTGCGCAAGTGCCATCATTGCCTAAGTAACGTTTTTTTCTTGTGTTTGAGTGTCATCCATTTATTGCAGTATTATACCTCTATTTGTACTTTGTACGCTTCTGTAACCTGCACACATGTCACGTTTTCCTCCTGTAATGCACCGTTTGCTACCTCGTGTATTTTGTTTGCTCACGATTGTCACTTTTGCCTCATGTAACTTAGCGTTTGCTTTTGTAATTTGTTCACCTGTAATGTTCTAGTGTATCAGTTCTGTTCCTATTGTAAAGCGCTCTGACACCTTCGGGTAAAGTCCGCACTATATAATAAACGCATAAATAAATAAAATAACAGCACCTCACTCCTGCAGCCTTGCAAGCAGAGCAGTATGCAAGCGTCTAGCCCCCGCTGGCTTATTTCATTCTTATTCAAATAGTCAACCACCCAAACCCCGGACTCACATCTTATTGAATCGGAAGAGGTCGTCACAGTTGAAGGCACGTAGCGTAGTCATTTCGCGGCAGATACCGCAGAGCCGCCCACCCGGAAGTACTTCTGGTAAGCGTGGTAAACGACTAGCACCGAGCTCCCGTTCCAGGAAATGACCTGGCAATGAAATCATTGTCACGTGACAAACTCGTGGGAGGCGGAAGTACACATGCGCAGTAACATTGGCGTGCGGTTGTAGAGTAACCAGGGCGATATATGGCATGCTGTACAGCAGAGCTGGTAGCGCGTGCTGCGGGACAATCCTCCGTTAAAAAAATATGCATTCTTGTGCAGAACACTTAATTTGAGCTTCGAAGTCCGACACTTTTTGTAGGATAGGTCTCCCCACGATATTCCCTAACATGTTATAGGTTTTCTTAAAGCATTTAGAGTGTTTTTCTCCCTGTAACCTTAATTCCAAATCCTTGGTTTATTAAAATTAAATTATCATTTTATTATAAAGATCAAATGGTTGCATCCGCACTTATATTGTCTTTTACTCCAATGATTATAGGCGTGGCCGGACTGGGAACCAAAAGCAGATCTTGCACAGACCAAACGAGCTCTTTGCTCTCTAATATGTTTCTCTTTTTCTCGTCCCTCTTTTCTTTCTCGCCTGAAACTCCCCTTTGCCTTCTGTAATTACCGTTGAAGCTGGAGAAACTGGCAGAGGCACCAGCAGTGCCCCCTGCCCTGGAAACCGACCTCCAAAGTAAGTCTCCGTATTTATTCCATGCATACTAGCTTTTCAGTCCCATGTATTTTTTTCTAGGTTCCTGATTCTTGTTGTCATCAAAATATAATGGATTACTCTGGACTAAATATTTTAGCCTTCAAAGAGAAATACATGTAAAATTTCAAATTCAAAAATCTTTATTCGATTGTAAGACTTACAATCATAAAAGTACAATTTCATAAGTACACTTTTTAAAAACAATTCCAAACAATACATTTCATGTGGCAAATAAAGGACACAGAATACAGTACAAGAAAAAGAAGGTACAGTGGGCACTATGAGCATGAGCAATATAAGATTAAAAGACATAAATTACTATATTAGTTAAAAAATACCTAAAATATTCACAGCTTAATTATCCGTCCATACTTTTCCTAAAACAAATGGCTTTTTAAAAAAAGTTACAGACAAATAGAGTACAGTCACAATTCAGTAGTTGTAGGTAGTAAAGTGCGGGCTTAATTTGAAAAAAATTCAGTTTTTTAAGACACGGTTTAAGGTATAATTTCCGTGGGATAGAATAGTAAGGGCAAATAAAAAGAAAGTGTGCCAAGTCTTGAGGAGACTTACCGTCGCAGCCACAAGCTGGCAACACTTCACCCCGTTGTGCCCCACTTGGTACCGCCAGTAGAAGATGATATAGGTCAAAACGGAACCTTGTTAACAAAAAACGTTCATAACTAGTCATAGGCCATGTCAAATAGGGCTCCGTTTGTGGACAGGTTTTAAGTAATAGGTGTTTCCTGACACTAACCTTCTGTATCTCGACCTCTTCTCTGTCTGTACATCTTACCAATAATATGGCGTTTTTTACCAAAACGACATCAGGTTTTGTGATCAGGTTGGGGGCATAAAACAGATCAGAACGGCCAATTGCCGACAAACAATCCCTTATATATTTTACCCACGGAATTTTAAACCTACCGTCTAACGATAAGGCCTCTTTCAATAAGGCATGTGTGAGTGGAATGTCGGTATTAAGCCAACAATTCAGCCAACACAAAACCGGGTTTACGGCTATTCTGTCACTTAGATATGGGACCCCCAGCTCCTCGTGTACGGAATAATTCCCAGTACCCCTTGGCAGCCTCAAAATACATGTATTTGATGAACTACTCACCCATGGTACCTTACATGACAACATTTCGAAACAAGAAAGAGGAGAAAATGAAAAAAATGGGGGCAATTAATTTTCTCCATTGACTAACGGAGGGAATTTCAGGCAGAAGACAGCTAAAATAAAGCCCTTTTTTAACTTTTAAAATATGGAGTCTCCCGCCTGAATTGGGTCTGTTGGCATGTATGTGGAACTTGAAAACCTTAGAGCTCTGCAAGCAATCAATCAATCATATCACTTGTATAGCGCGCTACTCACCTCGAACAGCCAGGTCTTGAGTTGTCTTCTGAAGGCGAGGTGGTCCTGGGTCAGCCGAAGGTGGATGGGGAGGGAGTTCCATGTCTTGGCCGCTAGGTAGGAGTGCTTGCAAGCATGCTTGTTTCAGCTTTTAATATGTCGCTTGCCAAACCCTAGCAATGCTCCTGATAGCCTACTGCGCACATTTCTCAGTGGAGTAGCGTGGCTCAGTGGTTAGAGGCGGCAGACCCGGAAGCTGAGATCGACCATGGACCAGGGTTCGATTCCCCGCCTCGGCGGGTCTCGGGCTCAAAATTCCACGGACTTGACAATTCTCGCTCTGGTGCCTACTCAACTCACGGGGTCACACTCTGCGACTCTGGGCAATAGCTTGCTTAATCTCCACTACGGCTCCTCGCGGTGGGATGCCTGGCTTTCACCTTGTGGACACCCTGCCGGGGTTTGTCACAGGGGAATACCAGGACGGGTTCCCTAAGCAAGCGCCGGGACGCTTACGGGCAGCTGTGCGCTTTACAAGTCCAGCACATTTACATTACATTTACTTACTACATTTGGAAAGCAGAAAGAGGGAGATTTTTGAAAAATAATTGTGTTGAGGATTTATGTCCGCCATTGACCTCATATTGCAGTGGGGAGAATTTCAAGCGGGAGAAGCTAAAGTGCAGCAATTGTGACTTAAAAAGTTGGATTCCACTTGCTTGAAGTATGCTACTGCTTTTAGAGCATCAGTCACAGTAATTCCAGAGCTTTTTAATGCACTTTTGGACCTGCCGCTGCATTTCAGGCAACCGTACATTGAAAAATAGAAACTGCAAGCTTATGCCCCATGAGAGGCCATCTGTGTCTGAGAGATACCAGAGAAGCCAATCAGACATGCTCTGGTATGTGCTCAGCCAGAAAAGAAATTAGCGTCTGGCTGACAACTACTTCAGTGCTCACATTACTGTCATCTAAGCACCAGACTAATAAAAAGCCTTTTGACTTACATCTAAAGCCAACAGTTCTAAATAGAACCTAAATAATCACTCTTGGAACCAACTATTGGGGAAGGAGATGGTAAGGCTGACTTCACACAGGGAGTGGGCAAAGTAGAGGCATGTCAGTGACAGCAAGTGTTGCCAGATTTCAAAATACTTTGTAAGCCTAACGCTGTTCAACTACAAGAGCACAATAATCCCAAAGTAAACCAGTACAAGCCCAAAATTCTGCCAAAAGTTTCCACTCTCAAATAACATTGTCATAGCATTCGAGAAACATTTTTAAGCATAATGACTAAAAGAGCTTCCTAACTGAAGCTAAGAATGGGCCTGTCCTGGCAGTGCGGTCTGCTTTGTTTCCATTGGAGCAGGGTCAAGACTGATTTAAATTTGGCTGGTTTCACACTGATTTGGAATGGTCAGCGAAGAAAAGATGAGTGGGAATGTTACCTGAGTGATTGCCAGTGGTTAGACTTATTGCAGGTACTCCTTTCATCACGTCTAGTGTGCTAAGAATGATCCAGGCATGTACATGATGCTAAGAAGAGAATCGTTGCCTGGGGTGATCCAGATAGGGGAATGATGACAGCAGTGGGATAAAGCAAAGGGTTGATCTCTTAATAGATTAGGTGATTGAAGCAGGTCCATTATAGGAATCGGAGCAGGGATAGGGAGGAGGTCAACTGAGTGTAGGGTGTTCTTCACCCTTATTTTCAGTGCAAGCACAGGGTACCCCTGTACTCAATGGAGTGAGCCTTGTCTGCTGAGTTAGGGGCAGGAGACCACATTTTAGAGTGCAGGAGCATTGAAAGCCACCTCAGAGCTGAGGTTGAGGCTGTTCTGAGTGCATAGTGTAGAGGCCTCGTAGTCTCACTTTTCAAGTTAGTAGTGGGCTTACTCTCAGTGTGTGGTTAGAGGCACCAGGTGCTCAGCGTGTGAAATGTAGGCTTCTTTTCTCAGTTCTGGGGCTGACAATCCACTGTTCCTAGTACAGGGACGATGGGGATGGGGTGGGGGAAGGTTAGTTGTAGAGTGGCCCTATGGTTAGTGTGGCTACTTTGTGGGGGCGACTCTTAGTGTAGGGCTGGTGGCCCTCTGTTCTCAGTCTTGGGACTGGAAGAGTGATTACTCTGTGTGAGGCTGTGCCCCCCCCTGTTTTCAATGGGAAACGCCCTGTTATCAGTAAGTGCTTTGAATAACCTTATTCTCAGTGTGTGTGAGAAGGGGATCACTCTATTATTAGTACAGGGATTTCATCTCAGTGGAAGATGTAATCTCAGTGGAGAGATTGTGAGACACCAACATACTTTTGGTGAAGAGAGACCGTCCACTCCCAATCCTGTTTATAACCCATAGCAGTGTTTAAAGTTGGATGAAAAAGGTGTGCGAGGGGTCTCCGAATTGAGCATGGCCAAAGAAGCATAACTATTCATTCCAAGAGGCATTGCCTATGCTATTATGGGTTTGGCTTAAAATAAGTAATCTAAAAGTCTTTGCTCCTCACAGGGTGCCACGTGACCAGTATTTTGATGCCTTTCTGTGATTGCATCCACACATATACAACAACATACCTACTTCTTAATCAACCTACATTTATTGGCTTTGCCAATGCTTGTTAGCACTTTCAGATACATGAGTAACAACAATAATTTTGTTGTGAATAAATAGAACTGAAAATAGACAGGGAATGAAAAATATCTAAGGTGTGTTAAGGGGTAGAGGTCTTGGAGTGTCTCGATCACTCACACTTTCCCCTTCACCCCTCTTTCCCAGGCAGCGTCTCGCTCTATCAGATACGTATTCCCCAACATCTTTCTGAAATCATCCATGTGCATGCTTTGCACATCATCTCTTTCCCCTTCAGAACCACCTTTCAATTTTCTCCGTCTGCACATATTTCCTTTAATCTTCTCTATTTCACCACCCTGCTCCACACAAACCCACCAGGCAGTAAGCATTGCATGTTCTTTTATATTGTCCATATTTCAACAGCTGTGCACCTCATTCAAAGATTTTTCCTAAGTTACAGTGGGCACATATGTGACCATCACTCTTTGCGAGCTGCGGTGAGCGTAAGAATTTAATATACACATAGTCTGAATACCTTTTTGACCTACTGACAGACACTATGAGAAACCCACACCATTACAGGGCATTCATAAACAGTGCAAAATGATAAATAGAATAGTATGTTTATCAAATGTGTATTACATCACATCACCTCATTTATCAGGGAAAAAATACCAAAGCTGCTCAAGATTCCTCAATTGGTTGTTCCTTCTGTTATATAGATGTTCAAACTGCCTTACTCTAGCCATTTTAGCCTGACATTGATTAAACAAAGGACATTTTGCTGATTTCCAGGGTTGTAAAATCAATGATTGTGCAATTGAAATTGATAAAAAAGTTAACTTTTTCTCATTTTTCTATAATGTTCTATCATCAATTGGAAGACCCAATAGCACTGCCAATGGATTAGGTGCCATCCATTTTGCAAGCCTCCAGCACACAAAATCAAATACTTGACCTCAAAATGTCTCTACGGCCAGGCAAGCATAAAAAATACAAACCCTGTTCCATAGCCATTGTATTGCGCCTAAAACATTGATTTGAGACACTGGGGAAACATTCATGTACACATTTGGGTGTATATTACAACATCCATCTAGCAACAAAATCCATTTCTATGACATTGGCAGCTAGAAATACTTTATACCCAAACATGAAATCTCTGTCCACTGTTTGAGGGAAATTTTACAATCAACTACTGTGTGTATTTTACACAGGAAATTCAGAATCACTTGCTCCTGCAATTTTGGATTGAAAACTGTTGGACTTGGGCCTTAGGGCAGGTTCACCCCTAATCTTTTTGCGTTTATTTGTGACCCAGTGTTAGTGATTCTTGGGTCTTTGCGCACTTTTACCCTGTGTCCCAGAGTAAAGTGCGTGTGTGTAGTATGACTGGCCTGCTCTCCCATAGGAATGCATGGGGAATGTGTGTGTCCCTGGTAGTTCCTGATGTGTGGGGAGTGCAGGCTCGAGTTTGGTATGTGTGAACTCGTGAGAATGAATGCTGCGCAATGGTATGTGCGGCTTGTATGTGTCTAGAAGGGAAGTGCTACTTCTGGACATTGATGTATGTGTGCAGTGAGGGTGCTGGAGGGTGATTGGCTGGAGCTGGCTGGCATGCCAGGCTCCAGGAAGTCTGGATGGGTCTGCCCAGTGGTGAGTGTGAGATCAGCATGAGTGATGTGTGGGAGGAGTGCACCTGGGTCCTGGCTGGGCTGGGTTTTTCCCCACACAATGCTGGCTCCGCCCCCCTGTGGTTTGTCTAACGACCCAAGCCTCCCCAGTGAATGAAAGGGGTGGTTGGGCCATCAAGGGTACTCCCAAGCCAGCTGCAACTGGTTTCCCCCCACCCTGCACCCTGAAGACAAAGGAATTTACAGTATAAGAAGGGGCTGTGTCCCCTTACAATTGGTTCCTTGGTTCTTCTTGTGGATCCTTGCCAGAGGGGGCTGTTGCTGCTGCTGGGGCCAGGAGGACCGCCACTTGGCTTGTCTCCCTGCCTGGAGACCCAGTGTGCTGGCTCTGGCCCTGCCTTGCCCCTCTGCCTGCCTCCAGACCTTGCTGGAGCTTTGCTTTTATCCCTAAGCGCTGGGAGCGCTTTTTCTTGCCTGCTAGCGCTGTGGAGCGCTTTATTTTACCCATTGCGCTTCGAGCGTTTTATACTGGGCAGCCGGCGCCCACCCGGCATCTGCCCGTCTGGTTTTGCCGATTTGCGGCAGAGCGAGTGCCCACCTCGCCTTGTCTTTAATTTAAGAGCCGGTGCCCACCCGGCATTGCCCCGCTATTATTTTATTATTTACGAGCCGGTGCCCACCCGGCATTGCCCCGAGGTCACCGCCGCAGCCCAGGAGCGTTGGAATCCGTTGCCGGGCCGCTGCCTATCGCGACCCGGAAGTCCCGCCTCCTGACCCCCAGGACCGCGCTGCCATTGGCGGCCCCAGCGGAAGTCAGGCGGCGTGCAGCAAAACGAGGCCAAAATTATTTACAACAAGGGGTGGTGATGGACAGAGTCTTTGAATTAAGCAGAGTACGCTCACCCAGTCAAGAGATCAGGGCTAGATCCAACACCGTTTTTTAGCTCATTGCACCATCCCAGTTTCAGAACCTGGCTGTATGGCGAGGCCAGGCGGGAGGCGAAGGAAGCAGCCGGCCCCGTCCTCGAGGCTCCCCGAGTGAAGGAGAGCCCCGCGCCGACCAGCCGAGGAGACGCCTCCAGCCGCCGGACCCGGTGAGTGCCTGCAAGAGGAGAGGGGCGTCGGGACACATTGTCGGGGTCCGCCCCTCCCCCCGTAGCGCGAGCTCGCCCCCCCCAGTGCGCTCCGTGAGGGCAGATTCCTTATACTTACGAGCGGCCCCAGTTGGCGGAGGGCCGCTCCGACGATCCCGGGCATATTTTATTAGCTGAGTCCATGAGGCTCCAAGGGGCATTTTCATCGTTGTAGAGCACAGAAGCTCTACGGTGCCACTTTTGTTTTACGAGCCCCGAGAGGCTCGAAGTGCCAGATGCAATTTAGGAGCCCCGAGGCTCCTGGAGGCAATTTAAGTTTCACGAGCCCTGAGAGGCTCCCGCCCAGTAGTTATTGTAGAGCATATGGCTCTGAGGCGCCAGTTGTTTGCCGAGCCCCGAGGCTCGAGGGGGCAGTTGGTTTACGAGCCCTGAGAGGCTCCTTGGCCACATTGATTTAGAGCCCTGAGAGAGGCTCGAGGGGAGCATTTTATTGATTAAGAGCGCTGAAGCTCTTAGGTGCCAGTCACCAGTGTTCTTGAGCCCACGAGGCTCCAACGTTGCCCTAACTTTCCCTGCATCAGTTGCCCAGCACTTTGTGGGCAACTGCTACGTTTAGGTTTGTGGTTTGTGCTGCCTGCGCAGACCCCCTGACATTGAGACTCAGGGCATTTCAGCCCCTTTCGAGGCCAGTTGGCCTGAGGGACAGTTCTAGTGTTGTGCTACATGCACCCCGCGCATTGTGATTTACTTGCCTATGTGATTCTTGCGCAAATGTTCTAACCTGCACCTCTGTTGGGGCGCGGGGGAATGCTTGCGAGGCCGGGGAGTGAGGGGAGCTCAATTGGGTGATAATCAATACAAAGCGGTTGGGAGAGGAATTCAACTTAATACAAGGGACAGTCAAGGGGTGGCAATGTTCAAAAAAAGGGTTCGTCTTTCCAGTGTCTTATTACAGCGAACCATCACTGGTAGGCTCTCATTGTTCTTCTTCTTTCGTTGGCACTGTTGAGCACCGGCGGTGGAGCTATGCGTCCAGCATGGATTCAGATTTCGCGTTGCAGGGTGTGGCCACTCTTTGCTCTCGGACCACAGTCCTGTTTGTCCTGTTACCTAACTAATCTACCATAGGTACTTTAGTCGGGGTACCCGTATTCCGTTCTTCTTTCGGGACAAACCCTATTCTATCTTTTGTGCTGTGTTTCTTCTTTAAGCCAAGTTCAAAAACTCCATATTGAAAAAGGGGTGATGGGGGCATGCTTTGGGAGGCCGAGGGAAAAGAGGGTGGAGTGGGATCAGGTCTGAAACGGACCAAGGAGGGCAGAAATTTCAAGCAAGTGGGCCCATCATTCGGGCACAATGGGCTGGGACTTTCGGCACGAGCTCATCAACATGCAGGGGCTTCTGGACAGCCCTTCTTTCCTTCACTTTCCACGTTGAGAATGGTGCCTTGTCCCGCAACTCTTTGCTCTGTGGCTCCACCTTGGTCGAGGTCATAGATATTTCCCGATCTGCAGCCAGGTTGTGCGTCACGTCCGGCCCCTCTCCTCCGACGACTGCACGTTATCTTTAAATGAGTACAAAAAAAACAAGTCTTAGAGAACTGGCAGGGGAAGATGTTTACACACTTTAATTTCTCTCCCAACCCCAAGTAGTTGGGGAAACGTTTATTGGTCACGATAGGGTGGAAGCTTAGTAATCCTTACATCGGTGTATGCTGTTAACTCATGAATCATTGTCTGTCTGGTGTTTATTCCTGTTATATTCGCGAGCGTGGCAAGAAGTCTGATATCCAACAATTACATGGTTCATCGAATTCAAACCGGCTCCTCCAGTAGAGACTTGTGTTTTTCTAAAACAAATCCTGTTGAGCTATATTTTTCTTCAAGGTCTGCTAATTCATAAAAAGTGTGAAGTGCTATTATCATGGGCTTACAGCTACTTTTTCCAGGGAAGGACATACGTTAAGCATTTTTTATTTTTTTATTTCTTTCTCTTTCTTTTCTGAAAGCAACGGCTAACTTTTATCAGTTTTAGACGATTTATCTTTAAAAACAAGGTCATCAGCTACAGTCTTTAAGATTTTCTGGGACGGCTGGTTACAGAACTGGGACCATTCTGGAAAAACGGGGACGTTTCGGACATTCTACTTTTGCGCAATGGGCGGTGGTAATCCGAATGATGAGGGTGGTGTTACTAAAGCGCTAAAACAAAAGCCACTGACATATAGTTCCCTTTTAAGGGTCAGATTAGGGGACATTAGTCGTCTTACCTGTCCTTTCTTTCTCAGCCAATTAAGTTCCATCATTTTACAGAAAGGAGAGGTAGTAATATGGCAAAATACGATCGTTTTGTTTCTGTCAATTTGTTCAAACACTGTCGTGTCTAAAGCCAATTATACCTGTGCCGGCGAGGTACAGTGTCGTCATTTATTCAAAAGGGAGCAAGGGAGCCCTCAGAGGGAGAGAGCGTCGTGTGCACCAAATAGGCTATTAGTACACGTACAACATAAAGAGAGAGAGAGAGAAACGTGTATAATAATAGGTTATTCAGTGCACACACATATAGAACAGTACGGGTCGGTTTCACGTATAAAACACAAGCTGAGGGAAAACATAAATTCATAGTTTACGTACACACAAATACCATATAGGGTGCGACAGTACATACATCAAGTACGGAAACCTAAGACAGAACACAGAGCTATTTTGGGCAAAAGGACTTTGTCATGCATGTTGCGTATTCTCAGTATTCCCTTTAATTCATTTTGGGGGTCGAGCTCTTTGTTCTCCTTCCTTCCTAATAGTAGACAATTTTTGTTGGTAACCTCGCTTCAAAAATACTTACTCCTTTTTAATTGGTCGGACACTAGTCCAGTCGCGCTTATACTCACGGTGGGGTCTTCCAACATCTAGCAAATGATGATCCAAGCTGAGGTAAAGGAGGGGTGTCAGTCGGACGTGCGATGGTACAATTCTGACTTTTCTATGAGGGTGGAAGAAGAAGGGGTAAATCTAAAAAATAACAATATCCCTAATATCTGGGCTGAGGGGGATTTTGGATGAACCCCAACCCGGGGTACTCTTAACTTTTCTTATTTAGTCAGCACATAAATTGACTCACTGGTGCGCATTATTTTGGGTGTACATTTGGGATATCGGTTGGGGTTGGGTTCGTCGTACTGAAATAAGCCTTCAAGTTTCTGGTGTAGGCCACTCTCCCATTCGCTAGCTCCAGAGAGAGTCGTTCCTAAGTAAGGAAAGTGCTATATTTTTATTCGTCTTTCACATGCAGGTACCATGTTCGGGCTTAATTTTCCTATCCCATTAACCGTTCGATCAACGCCTCAATCAAACAAAAAGCATTCTTTTATTGACCCAGACGTGCGCCACACATCCGCATTCATACCGTACAAATCAGGGCCCATGCGCACATTCATACCATACAATTTTTCACGCTCCCAGAGATAGCTCCTACATATAATGTACTGTCTCACAGAGCTAGCCTATTTTCCTCGCGTGGAACACGGTGCGGTTTTAGGTCTTCTCCATACTTCAGCTGAAATTCCGATGTAACCTGCAAAAAAGAACAAGCATTTGCAATGCAATAGGTCTCGCATTAGGAAAGTTTGAGCTATTGGTATTGTAAATGACATGTTTTATTTATGTGTTGGTTTTGAAAATAGCGAAATTAATAGCTTTGTCATTTACAATGCCAATAGTTATAACTTTTGCAAATGTGACACCTATAGCATTTGTAATGCAATATGTGTTGTATTTACGTGACTTACATGTATTGATATTACAAATAACAATGACTTAATTTTTAAAAAATAATTAATAACTAAATAAAAGTTATTGTAATTTATAATGGCAATAGCTTAAACTTTTGTAAATAACATTTGTGAAGATTATGTTCAGTGTTTTTTATTGTGACAAAATCCAAGAACAGAAGTGAAATTTTAACATCTTTTTGTGACATTTGTAATAAAGCTTGAAACATTGAGAGAACATATTTGAACCAGTTGTTGTTGAATGGTTGTACAGATTGATGCTGTGGTGGCGCTGAGTGATGTTGTGGAGGCAAGCGAGTGATGCTGTGGCGTTCAAGTGATGCTGTGGTAGCGCATAGTGATGTTGTGGGGCTCCTGAGTGATGCTGTGGTGGTGCTGTGTGATGCTGTATGCTATGCTATGTTTTGTTTTGCTATCCTATGCTTTGTTTTGTTATGCTATGCTATGCTATGTTTTGTTATGCTATGCTATGTTTTGCTATGTTTTGTTATACTATGCTTTGTTTTGTTATGGTATGCTGTGTTTTGTTATGCTATGTTTTGCTGTGCTTTGCTATGCTATGTTTTGTTATACTATGCTTTGTTTTATTATGCTATGCTTTGTTTTGCTATGCTATGTTTTGTTATGCAATGCTTTCTTATGCCATGTTCTGTTATGCTATGTTTTGTGATGCTATGCTATGTTTTGTTGTGTTTTGTTATGCTATGCTATGCTTTGTTATGCTGTTTTGTTATGCTATGCTATGTTTTGTTGTGCTATGCTATGTTTTGTTGTGTTTTGTTATGCAGTTTTTTATTTTGTTATGCTATACTATGTTTTGTTATGCTATGTTATGTTATGCTATGTTTTGTTTTGCTATGCTATGTTTGCTATCCTGGTGTGTGGTTGTGTGTGTGTGTGGGGGGTTGTGGGTGGGTGGGGTTGTGTGTGGGTGGGTGGGGTGTGGGTGGGGTTGTGTGTGTGGGGTTGTGTGTGGATGGGTATGTGTGTGTGTGGGGTTGTGTGTGCGTGTGGGGTTGTGTGTGTGTGGGGGGTTGTGTGTGTGGGGGGGAGTGTGGGGGGGGGTGGGGGTGTGTGTGTGTGTGTGGGGGGGTTGTGTGTGTGTGGTTGCGTGTGTGTGTTTGTGTGTGTGGGGGGATTGTGTGTGTGGGGGGGCAGTGTGTGAGGGGGCAGTGTGTGAGGGGGCAGTGTGTGAGGGGGCAGTGTGTGTGAGGGGGCAGTGTGTGTGAGTGGGCAGTGTGTGTGAGGGGGCAGTGTGTGAGGGGGCAGTGTGTGTGAGGGGGCAGTGTGTGTGAGGGGGCAGTGTGTGTGAGGGGGCAGTGTGTGAGAAGGGAAAATGTGTGTGGGGGGCAGTGTGTGTGAGGGGGCAGTGTGTTAGGGGGCAGTGTGTTAGGGGGCAGTGTGTGTGAGGGGGCAGTGTGTGTGAGGGGGCAGTGTGTGTTAGGGGGCCGTGTGTGTGAGGGAGCAGTGTGTTTAAGGGGGCAGTGTGTGAGGGGGCAGTGTGTGTGAGTGGGCAGTGTGTGTGAGGGGGCAGTGTGTGAGGGGGCAGTGTGTGTGAGGGGGCAGTGTGTGTGAGGGGGCAGTGTGTGTGAGGGGGCAGTGTGTGAGTGACTAGAACCCCAATAAACTGTAAGCAATGGGCTGATGCAAAACACCCTGCAAATAATGATATTGTACACAACAGGTATTCATCTAAAGCCCAGAATGCATTTTCACTGTTGAGTCAAACGCCAGTGATTGAGGCACGCAGTGTGTGTGGTGAGCTGTGCTCATTATGTTGCCCACAAGTTAAGTGGGCTTGTTGGGAGCTATCAGCCGTCTCTTCGTGCGAGGGTAGCATGCCACTCAGATTCCTATAATCTGAACTTAGGGTCACATGCATCAAGCGATTTTGGAGTCGCAAACGGTGCGAATCGCAAAATTCGGCCATTTGCGATTCCAAAATCACTTTTTGGGATGCATTAAACAATTTTTTAGAAATCGCAATTTTTTGCGATTTCTAAAAATGCGATTGCATTTAAGGAATCGCATTTTTGCGATTCCTTAAATGCAATGCATGAATGTTTAAAAAAATGCGAAATCGCAAATAGGGGGAGCAAATTAACACGAGGGTGAACCTTGTGTTAATTTGCGAAATCTTTCAAAAATGCTCAAAAAAGCATTTTTGAAAGTGTCATGTTACACACACACATGTCCTTTGGACATATGTGTGTGAAACTTGCACTTCAAATAACATTTCAAGGGTGCAGGGGGGGGTCCTTTGGACCCCCCTCAGCACCCTTGAAATGCATTAACAAATTGCGATTCGCAAAATGAAAATCGAAAAATGTTAATGCCTTCCCATTGATTCCTATGGGCCTTTTGGCCCATAGGAATCAATGGGAAGGTTTTCCTTAATTGCGATTCGCAAAATGTGAATCTCAATTAAGGAAAATTAGGAAATCTCAAAAATATTTGCGAATTAATCATGCATTGCCGTTTGCGATTTCTAAATTGCGATTCCTTAATTTTCGCAATTTAGGAATCGCAAACGGGTGCAATGATGCATGTGCCCAGTAATCACAGATGCGCACTCTGTTGTTCCGATTGTGAGAGGGAGGCAGACGGTGGAATTAAGCTGGAGATCTTTCATAAAATATTCTCGAGTGATGCTGTTGAGACCAGACTCCCACAAGTTAAGTGGGCTTGTTGGGAGCTATCAGCCGTCTCTTTGTATGCCCCAAGACTCAACACTTACTGCAGCAGAGTGCAATAAACAACCTTCTTGGTGGATTTAAGACTTTCATAAAACATGCACATGAGGTGACAGTAATCCGACAGAGGCCTTCCATTCTTCACATGACCCAAAATGTGGTTTCACTGTATCTTATTTTTTTGAAAGCACGATTCCTTAAGTGGTAGTGTGTGAAAAAAACGTGTGTGTACATTTGTTGTGTGACATTTTATTGTGGAGGTTGATGTGTTCTGCTGGCTTTTTTCCAGCTGTGTTTTTGTGCGTTGCGTTGGACTTCGGCTGCTGTTCTGCATTCTGTTGGGACTGCTTTGTTGTGATGTGCCCTGTTTTGTTATGTGTTGTTATGTCCCTTTGTATACGCTATTGTGTTAGGATCTTTTACTTACTTTAGAGATGTCCGCCAATGCTGCTACATTAGCAGCCAAAAACAGTACATGTCTTCGAAGTTCCTCTGACAAGCAGCCATTAACAACTGTCTATGATGGTACAAAACGGGAATCCAGCTACTCAACGCCTTCAGAAACCAGTCAGCCCAAAGCTGTGGCAGACCATGTCTTAATTTAGCTCTTTGGTCTTTGATCCCAAAATATCAGCCATGCCCTGTACTTTACCTGATGTACCACAATGAATGTGCACTGCCCGCATTGATGCAGAGTTCATGCTTAAACATGTCTTAAATGTCTGCCATATTTTATTGGAAAGATGATGTCTCGAACAGACACCTACAGTTGTAGGCAGGCGAGAGACAAACACTTCAAAAACTAATCCGCTGAACAGACGTACTAGCTATTTAGTGATGGTTTTTAGTGCTTTTTTTTAAAGTCGGAAAAAAGCCTGCCTAAGCGAGAAAAAAAAGATTTTACGTACACAATGAATTTATGAGAGAAATAATTTGATGTTTGAGGAATGAATGTACCTTGATATGTAAAATAGTCCTCATGCATTGCATTGCAACCAGTCCACAGGAGCCAGAATGACACACCAAGCAGTCAATAGCAGGAGGTAAGAGTGACTGGGGTGGAGCCAAAGTCTACTGTTTATATATTTTAAAGAACTGTTAACAATATATATCATGCAGACACCTGTGCTGTCAAGCAAGATCTAAAAAAAGGTCTGTGGCCTCCGTCACCCCATAATCTATGAAAAATAATGTTTTACTAGGTATGCTCGTAGCTGCTGACACATCTCCAGCCACCTGGTCTCTCCTCTCCCCTCTTCATGAGCACTGCATCAGTTGTTTATGCCTTCAGTGAGCACGAGGTGGAAGGGAAAACATATAAAACAGAATTACTGGTGGGATAGTAGGCTGTGGGGCAGTGAAGTCGATAACAGGGTAATCAATAGGTGAGGAGGGGGACAGTGGAACAACAGACCGGTGGGCAGTTAGATGGGGCTAGTGAGACAGCAGAGAGGTTGAAAAGATAGGTGGGGCAGTGGGGCATTACAAGAATGTGGCAGAAAGGCAAGGTCAGTGGGACAGTTGAAGAATTACAAGTGTTGAGCAGATAAGGTCAAAAAGGTAGGGCAAGAAGGGACAGAATGGCGAGGACAGTGCTACTGTACTAGAGCAGGAGAGTACTACCCTGCTTATAAATGGACAAATGCATCTGACAGAAGTCTCTTTCTGCCCGGTCAGACTGCCGTCTGGCGCCACGACTCAAGCTACAACCAGAAGATGCGCTGGTAACAGTTCGCTAGGCAGGGCGGGAACCCTACTTTGCCTGGTTAGTCCTTTATAATGCAGCTGTGATAGCTGGTTCAGTCTCGTCTGTAGCGACAGGCCACATATGAATTGTGTATGGTCTCTAGAGAGGTGTGGCTCCGAGAGCTGCGTACATGTGGAGGGCAGGTGCACCGTGGCAGCAACAGCACATAAACGCCTGGTGAGGAACAGGTTCCTGGGGGCTCAAACAACACAAAGAAATCATGCCAAACATTACTGAAACCACACTTGAAAAGCGCCAGCAGTGAGTGAGTCTGCAGGGAGCTGCCCTGCCCCAGGACATGGATTTTACACAGCAAATAAAAAAAGGTATTACCCGTGAAAGGAAACCCGTGGACCTACCTGTGGGCTTTATGTCTGCAGTCCGGATTAGAACGGAAGCCAGGCAACTTGTTTTGGGACGGGGGCGGGGCCGCAAACAGGAAGCGGACGGGAGCCCCGCGCTTCTGTAATCAGCCGGAAGATTTGCCTGTGAACTAGCGGAGCTCCCGTGGTCGTGGAGAGCCCCGCCTGTTGTGAAGACTGAACCGCAGGCTGCCGAGGGAGACAGGGACACAGGGACACACGAAAAGACCCTGGTAAGTGTGGGGGGAGGGGGTGCGCGCGTGTATGTGCGTGTGTGTGTGCGTGTGTCTGTCTGCGTGTGTGTGTCTGTCTATGTGTGCGCGCGCCTGTATGTGTGTGCATGCAGAGGGGTGGGGGCTGGCTGTGTCTGTGTGCCATTAATGCATGCGAGCAGAGCGACGCGAAAGCAGGGGCTGGGAGTTCATCTGCGCAGGCGCGGCTCAGACGCTCGCTCCCGAGGTGAAATCCGACCTCGTCAAAGCGCGCGTCTGGTAGCTGTCCACTCTCCTAAATACGGGCAGCATAAGTTGGCGAGCTGATGCATTCATGCTTCGCCTGAATGCAACATCAGCTCGCCCTAAAAACAGGGGGGGGCAGCGTTCAAAGCACATCAGCGCGCATAAACACGAAAATGTTTTTACCTACCACGTACTTGACTTATCTCTCTGGGATGCAGTCCCTTGTGTCTCGGCATTGAAGCCCAGAGGAACTGGTAGTGCGGCAAAGATAACCAATGGTAGTCTGTTCATTACATAGATCGCCCGAGGGCGGTAGTACAGACCGCGTGTAGGAGAGGGTCAAAGGCCAGGGGTATTCAGTATAAGGTGGGGGGGTGACGGATTCATGTTTTCATTCGAGGAAAAGAAATGGTTTACGGTGGTATAGGGTCGTTCCTGTTCGCAGAGCATGGTATTTTTAAAAAAACCCTATCAATCTAAATGACTGTTATGATGCTAGTTCCATATATATTTTTCTTTTAAAACCTTGATTGTAAAAATGTCAGCATTCAAATACGGGCCTCCAACCATACAGGCCGGCCACGGGGCAGACGGGAAACGCATGAGGTAAGGAGAGATTACACTGTAGTATAGGAGTACGTAACGAGCGAGCCATTTAATTGAAAAAAAACTAAACGTGACAAACGGTTGCAGGATCAGTGAAGGTTGATTTTATAATTGAAAGTATAACAGGATCAGTTACAATAAAATTGTCCATACGCACACCATGGGCGAGTTTCATGAGTAACATTACTACGGAGCTTTAATAATACAATAATCAATAGTAAAAAAAAACGACATCAATAGGGTTGTCCGCATGCCCAGTCAGTACCCTTCCCCGCCCGCCATGTGCACAAAGACCGCATACCTCCCCCATAACATCAAGGCTAAGTAACTAGAATCGTCATAAGGAGTTGCAAGTCCCGCCCATACTGGCGCCATTTTGGTCGAGGCCAGGCGGGTCCAGAGTATAGTTCAAATGCCTCCAATAACTAGCGGCCGGACCAGAATCCCTTTCGGCAGTTCAAAAAAAAATTCCGTTAACGCCAGCAGAAAGGACAGGCGGCATGAACCGCGACTTAAAGGCGAGGAAGGCAAAATCTTCCCTACCGGGTCACGCTGAGGTCCCACCGGAGCTGATTGAGTTGGCAGTCTACAGTGTCTCTTAGTAATTCGGACAAAAGCTGGTGTCAGCATGAGAGCACCACCATCTTGTGACAACGTTGTGGCCACTCCGGAGAGCGGGACAGCAGGCGTATCCCTCTACAGATGCGCTGAATCAGTCTTTCCTACGGCACCAGATGTGGATAAGGCGGCGGTCACCCGGGGCAGCGGCATATCCATGGGGGATAGTCGAGCAACAGTGGCGGTTGCCCCCACCGGAAGCCCGCGGGAGTCGAGGGCCAACGACTCTCGTAGAATCTTTAAAACTGAGAGGACGTCTTCAAGAGTGGGGCTCATGCCCGAGCAGGCAAGCATCCGAGTTCCATGGTAGCCCAGAGCCATCCTAGTGGTCAGGCCCAAATCCGGGGAGCCGGCCGCCATCTTGAGAGTCCCCCCCCTCCCACAGCTGTCCTTCACCACAGCCACCGGAGCGGGTCCCCCGGCCAGTCAACCGCGGGGGCTCGTTGAGTGGAACGCTAATGGCAATCTTAGTGTGGGAGAGGAACCTCCACCTGGGGGGGGGGAGAGAGGGGGCCGTCCGCGCCGCCTCTCGTAGATATACAAAATGGCTGAACCAGGCAACAAAGGGGGGAGCCATCAGCAGGGCATCCCCTGCACACAACTTGCTGGACACCACCTCTGGACGATCTGGGGACGGGCCTCGGCGCGTGGTGTTGCCTCCGGCCTATTCGCACAACGGTCCTCCACCCCAGGCCGCCACCGACGCTACCTCGCCGGCTGATGGCTTTTGTAGACTTTCTATAGCCCAAAGCCAACTAAAAAGTAGCCCAAAGTAGCCCAACATTGCTACTTTAAGGAAGGAGGGACAGGAACAGTGTCAAGCAGACGGCGAATGCATTGGGATTGATGTTGCAGCCGGCTGCCATGTAAATATTTGTATAATAAAACGTTTTAACATATTACTTTGCTGGAGTGTTGTATATATTTATAATATTTGCATAGGGTTTGTCGTTATTTGGGCGGGGTGGGCGGCGGAGCCGAGCTGTCTTGCGGCCATCATGGCGTCGAGCTCGGCTCTTCTCACTAATTTCATATTTCTCATGAGGGGTTGTTCCTAATGTTTCTATTTTAGCGGGGTCAAAAAGATCCCATCAGTGGCCTACTGATTTTGCTCGATTCCTTTTGTTTTTCCTAACGATTTTTATGTTATAGTTTGCTAGCACGATACAGCGGCTAATCCGTATTTTTATATACATGTCCTTTTTATTAGGGGTGTCCTCCGGTGGAGCCGGATGATCTACCTCTAATAAACGGTCCGGGCTGAACCAACTACTGAACAATGGGGAGAAGATAGGCATGACGGGTTACAATGGGGACAAAAGTCTGCACTACCTATCCTTCACTACTTTGCGGAGACTAGGCAGAATATTTCTATTCTACAGTATTTGCAAATAGGGAATACCCAAAGAGAGAACTAATTCCAAACAGTCAATGTTCGGACAAACAATCAATCAAATGAGGGATAAAAATAGGCACGACGGATTACAACGGGGGCAAAAGCCTGCGTTACCTATCCTTCACTATCTGCAAAGACTAAACAGAGTATTGCGACTCTGTGCTTGTTTGCAAATAGAGAATGATCCAAAGAGAACCAATTCCAAAACAGTAAATGCTTGGATAACAATCAATCAAATGGAGAGGGAAGCAGGCACGACGGATTACAACGGGGGCAAAGGCCTGCGTTACCTACCCTTCACTATCTGCAAAGAGAGAATACTCCTATTCTTCCCTGTTTGCAGACAGAGAATCTCTCAGAAACAATCAAATGAGTAATACTAGTATTTTCAAACAATCAATTCGCAATTTGTCGTGTTACACGACCTTACCCGGACCACATGGACAGTTTCTCGTCTTCCGCTTCCAGCGCCTGATCGTCCTCTATTCTCCGTAAATGCTGTGGCACTCCTGATGGTTCCCAGTCAGGACCGTAGATCACTCGAGAGAGGTCTGCTCGGAACCAGTGAAGTTCGGATGATCGGCTGCCAGACGAGGGTCTATCGGGCAGGTGCACTTCCCGATCGTTGCAGTCATTCACTCTGTCGTTGGGACCTCTCCCACTGGATCCACGTGTCGCTGATGTGCCCTACGTTGGGCGCCAATTGTGAAAAGGTAGGGCCGATGTCGACCAAGAACCTTCAGTGTTTGCCCGGCGTTAGCCGCCTCTCATACCATCCGATATTACCAAACAAAGAGGCAGGCGCTGGAGACAGGAAGGCAGGAAACAGTAGTTTATTCCGACGGAGCAGAACACGTCAAATCAGACAACAGGGTATCTTCTCGAGGTGCTCTAACCGCATCTCTGAGGCCTGGCCTCTTATTCACAAGTTTATGACTTTATTACATTTATGACATCCGTGGTATTGCTTTGAAGTTCAAAAAGGCATCTTTGGAATCCCCGGTTCAGGCCCGTTCTCACACATATCTACAGTAGAGGTCCCCACCCAAATCTCAGCATGATGGCTATCGCGCAGCTGGACATTCCGCTGGGAACAGGAATGTGGGCAATCGGTCGGATCTAGGGGTGTGAAGGCATTGATTAATCCCCGCTCCTTTGATGTGAGGCGAGGTCCTACTGTAGGGGGCAATAAACTGCATCTGTTGGGCTAGGTGATGGCCTGGGATCAGGCCGGACAATCGGGCAGGGAGGAAGAGGTTATCAAAAGGGCCTGTTCTTTGAATGAGATGAAAGAGCGGGGGGGTTCAGCACGGGATGTGGCTCGGAGACAGGGTCGCGTTAGAGGTGCGTTTATGGCCCAAGCAGGAGAGACCGGGGGCTGTCGGGCGCGGGGGAATACTTGCGAGGCCGGGGAGTGAGGGGGAGAGACGCGCAGGCTATTGGCAGTGGGCAGAGAGGCCACGACACACAAAATGGCTGCCACTTACGTGCATGATGGGGCCTAAAAGGGACAAGATGGCGTGGCCACTGTTTCACGATTTTCACTTTACTTTCAACAGTGGCTGTGGTGAACATAAATGAACGCCGCTTATATATACCTAATTTTAGTCATTTTCCACAGTTCTTGACATGAAATGCGCCAGGGTGTTCCCGTAAAATTAGGCTGTCTTGTCTCCTCTGTCAAGGATTATGTGGATTTCATCTGTGGTGGCAACGAGTGTTGTATCTGTACTGTAGTTAGGTCTGAATCCGGATTGCATGGCGTCGAGGAGCTGATGCTTCTAAATTAATTCTCTCCTCTGGTGAGTTGCCAGAATAGACATGTCTGAGTAAATCTGGAACTTTGTATCCTCCAATGACCCAAATGATTTTTGATGGATACCTTTTGAGAGAATCTGTTCCTTTATGTGAAAATCGGACAACTTTACCAATATAGCTTATGGCTGCTTACCATTCTGAATTTGATAAAACGTGACCCTGTGAGTATGCATTATTCATAAGTCTGCTAGAGGATTGGGAATGCTTTTAACCGATTTCCCGATCAAATTGCTTGCACCCCCCTCCTGGTTTCCTCTGCCTTCAGAGATAGCCACAAATCTTATATTTGAGTGACATGAGAGATTTTCTAATTCTTCCTGTTTATTTTTAAGGGAGGAGAGCTTCTGAGCAGAACCTGTTGTGGTCTTCTGCTGCCTATAACATTATCCTCCAAGTCGGAAACTCTTTGTTCACATTTTGCAAATGTGACAGAATATCCAAACATATACAGTATAATCACTAGGGTTTTGGCCGGATTCAGAACAAGGTATAAGCAAACAGATTTGGAACACAGTAATGTCTCATACCCTCAAGATGGAGGGGGTATGTGTGGTCTAGCATGGGTATCTCACCTCGATTAGAGGTGGAGGAAGGGAGGGATAAGACGGCCGCGGAGGAGGAGGGGAGGTGGGAAAGATAGGGAAGCAACAGATAAGCACACAAATATGACCACAGCTACATCTGTAGCAGATCGCCTGTCTGGGTATACAGCAAGGAGGAAGGGGGCAAAGAGGGTATCCGTGGGTCGCTCAGTAGTACTCAGTCCTTCAAACTTGCAACCTGGGTGTGTGTATCATCATCACATCATGATCACATCCAGCCATTAGAGTCATTCCGCTATGTTCGTTCAAGCTGATTAACTCTATCTGAAAAAAGCGAAAGCTTTTTGTCAGTCTTGGATAAGTGTTTATGCAGATGAGAGCTCGCCTGTGATTGAGATTTTTTAATGTCTCTGATTTCCGATAGTGTTATCTCAAACCAATGATCTAAGGCTACCAGAGAAGGTTGATTCTCAATCAAGGCAAACTTAGATGTTAAAGCTGCTTGGAGAGGAGAAGATAACAAAGAATCATTTAAATTAAGATAAATATCAGCGTCCGGCTCTGTAGTGCCTTTCTGCTGAACAGTCTGCTGGTTAATCATCGTCCTTTTATGATTAAAACCTCCATTAGACTTGGGTATTTCCCTGTCCTTCATTTCTGATTGCTTAAAAACGGAATCTATCCACCACGTGCTCTTTAATAGAGGGTAGCTCTACATCACCTATACTTCTGTCCCTTCTGTCACTGATTAAGGCTGGCACAAGCTAGATCTTCATTCTACTGGGAGAGGTTCAGAAGTTAAAAACAACTCCTGGGGAAACTTTGCCCAAGTCCTGATAAGTTTGCCAAGATAGCAACAGCAATAGCAATAGCAATAGCAATCGTGCCTGCTGTCTCATCTGGAGTTATGTTACTGGGTTAAATGCATCCAGCAAGGTGTCCCGTCTTGAAACTAGCTGAATTCATGCTTTGAGTCATTATTTTCCTACCTGTCATTTTATCTTGGGTTAACCACCCGGGGAGCCCTGGACGCTTCTTCTGTTGTCTTTTCTAAGAAGCCTTGAGGTTTCCCCTGGGGAATCTCTAGGTCCATGGGATTTCATGAGCCCAGAGTGGTAAGGCTGTTGATAATGAAAAAATAAATAAATTCAGTGTGGCCCAGAGAAGGGGAGCCAAAGGTAAAGTAATGATTGTGATATAACCTTGCCCTGCAAGCCACACCTGTATATTGAGAGACACCTACTAGCCCAATCGGGGACACTCCTCAAACCCCAACTCCTTGTGGTTGACTAGGCACTGATAGAGCGCGCAGGTCACCCGACCAACAATTTTACCATATACGTATTGTGCCCATATAATTCAATTCACCATATTTATTAATCGGGCAACCTTACACTCTACTACCAGTAACCCTTGTTCCTTCCTATTGACTTCTACTGTACCCGACTTACCAATCCACTGTTACGGGTACCTATGATCACAATGGATCAGGGAGCTAGCTGTGAAAGAAAGGCAGACACCAAATACCAATCTCATATAATTTCTTTGCACTCATTTAATAACCAGAGACACGGGAAGTTTTTTAACTCTTTATCTAGTTTCTTCAAGTTCAGAGAATAAAAGGTTTACAGCAAGTAAGCTATCGAAAACGAGGATCAAAAAGAGCACATATCCATACAGGAAGTAAATGAGACCAACCATTTATTAGTCTAAAGGAAGGTAAGAACAGGGAACATGCTAATCAGCACTTTCAGAATTTAGACTTAGAAAAAGTAACTAAAGGAAGGGGAAAAATAAGGTACATAATAAAAAGTCACAGTTGAATTTACCCCTGAAACATGGGTACGGAAATGCACTTTAATTTATGTTACGAAAACTGTGGGATACCATGTAACTATGGGGTAGGTAAAAGTGGAACACACTATAATTCCAGAACCATCATTTCATTTAGCTAAAGGAAGGTAAAGAAAAGGAACATCTATATTTCATGAACTATATGTAAGAACGTGCTTAAAGGATAGGGAATAATTGGAACATGTTAGAATTACAATGATAAGATATGATTGTTTCATTTAACAGAGCAGAGAGTAAAACATGGAAAATCAATATGCAAGAGTACGTCTTTATTAAAGCAAGGAAAAGAAGGAAAGATGCAGAATATTTTTCCCAGCACTATATTTACCTAGTACGGTGTGAAGACCAACCCTGGCGACGGGTCAGTTAAGGACAGGAGAAACCCCAAGGAAGGACAGTCGCCAGTAGGCCAGCAGGTGCAGAATGGACACCCCAGGACAAGACAGGAAAACCAGATTAGGCTCAGGACAGGACCACCAAGGTAAGACCAGCACCCGCAGTTCGGAAGCAACGCCTGCGCTCCAACCTCTCTGCAGCTATCAGTCAGAACCCCGATTGGGTTTATCGAATTCCCCAGTAAAGTGCTCCGCCAGCACTTAAGGTTTCCCAAAACCTCGCTTGGGTCTTTGGAAATTACGGACAGAGTGCTCCGCAGCTCTCTGTATCAGTCACCTATTGAGTGCGTTGGGTCAGTGACAGGTCAGCTATTCAGACAAGTCGGACAATTTCTCTAGCTAAACCTAGGCTAGTTATACTGTTTTCGGGTCAGTGTACCACCCCCCAAATGTTGCAAGTGTAAGAATCCGCAATTTCGATTGGTCCTCAAGTAGGATAGGTCAACACACCAACCACATTTCGCTTCAACTAGTCCTAATTTACATGTTTCGGGACCGCCTATTTGAATTCGGGGTTCCCATGACATGGGTCTCAATATTACAATAGCGCATCTATGAATTATGATACATTTAGTACATCTCAGCTTCTTCTGCTAGGCGAAGGTGCATCTTCCCAGGCACATCTTGGCTGGGACCTCGGGTTGGCAGTGATTCAATGCCATAGAGTTCATCAACCGGCAGAAGACTGTCATGCGCAGAAAGGCTGTTCAATATGGAGTATTCCCATCCCTCAGGTTCACGGATTTCGATACATGAAAAGTAAACGAAAACAATTTAGAACATAGAAAATAACTGATTACACTGTATACCACGAATCCCTATATGACTCCCCTTACTTTATATTTAACTATAGCATTAATATTAGTGCAAAACGAACAAGCATTGCAAGAGCAGCAGTGCAAGCTTCAGCATGTGAAACACAAAAGCCGCCATTTTAAAGCTAGTGCGCAGGTGCGAAAAGTTCCCACCAGAACTGCAAGTACGTCACGTCACGTGAGTGTGACCTACGCATGCGCAGAACAAAACCCCGCCAAGCAGCGGCCATTTTAGTGGCAAGCGTGTTAAGGTTAATAAACACATAGGCAAGCATCACTCGGATACCCCAAATGTCAAAATAAAAGGGAAATTAGTAAGACAAACAGATTCGTTACATTCATTAATGTTATTCGAGGTTCTTGAATACGAGCAAGACGCTTTACGAGCGAATTCTTGCTCCATCAATACCCTCTTTGATGATATTTTATATCATCACAAATCAAATAGAACCAGATGCCAACTTACATTTTTCCCAACTCAATCTCTTCCAACATTCGATTCAATTTGGCTGGGACCTCGGGTTGGCAGTGATTCAATGCCATAGACAAACAGATTGGTTACATTCATTAATGTTATTCGAGGTTCTTGAATACGAGCAAGACGCTTTACGTGCGAATTCTTGCTCCATCAGCACTCACCTCTGGGTCCCCTGTCTACTCTTGCTCTCCTACCAGTTGCTTCTGCCATGGAGCACCTGCTTGTGTGTCCCTTTGTGCCACCTCCCTTTAACTGCAACAAACTCCATGATGTTGTTTACTGGAAGAACTAGGAACCTCATTCATACTGGCCTGCCATTCCAGGCCTGCATTTCGGTGTGCTCTGTGGTCAGTAGTTCAATAAAATTGCGCTCTATTGTCCTAGTTAGTGAGAGGCATAGTTTGATACCTAATTATTGCGCCCATTGGTTGGTCCTTGGCAGTGGAAAGGAGCGCTCCATTTTGGCTCTATTGTCTTGGCAACTGTTAGGTTCAGGATTTGTGATTTCTGTATGCTCACTTTAAATCCAGAGACTTGTCCAAAGGCTTCCATTTCAGCCAAGAGGGCTGGGATGGAGGTATCTGGCTATGAGGGGGTCACCTTGACGTCATCTGCATAGAGGGCAAGTTTGTGTTCTTGGTTCACCACTGTGCTGCCAGTAATCTGCAGATTGCGACGAATTTGCTCCTCCAGTGGTTCCATGTAAAGGGCAAAGAGAAGTGGAGACAGGGGGCAACCTTGCCACGTATCCTCTGTGGATTGCAAATGCATTTGATATGGTGCCCTTGAATAGAATGCGAGCACGAAGTGGTTTATAACTGCACCATGCCCATTTTTGGAAGCAGGACCCCTGTCATGACTTAGCGAGGGCGTTGTGCAGAAAAGGCTAGCGTATGTGGTCAAATGCCTTCTCTGTGTTGATGGAGACGAGGAGCCCTGGGGTTTTGGCCCTTGTTGTCTTATCTGTTAGGTGAAGGAGGCCCTCCGTATTATTGCTGCCATTCAGTTCGGGTATGAACCCTGTTTGGTCTGGGTCAGTGAGGCCCTGCATGTATGGACTAAATCTGTCTGCAGGTATGCTGGTGCAAAGCTTGGCATCCATATTAAGGACAGAGATCGGTTAGTAAGTGGAGTATCGGGTCAGGTCCTCCCTTGGCTTGAGGAGAACAGTGATAACTGCTTTGCACATTGAAGGTGTAAGGGAGTCGGAATCCCCAAAGGACTTGTAAAGGTTGGCAAAGATGGGTGCCAGCTGTGGCTAAATATCTAGTAAAGTAAACAGGTGAAGCCGTCGAGGCCTGAGGCTTTACCTAGCTGCATTTTCGGAATTGCAGCAAAAATGGCATTTTCCTGTATATCTACTTCGAGTCAATTGTAAGAAAGTAGGAAATCAGCATATTTTTGAACATCAACTAAATAGTGAACATCTGCCAAATTCCAACTGAAAATCAATATCAAATGTAGTTCCACTTTCTTTTTATTCAATAGTTATTCTTTTTCTGTTTGTTTCAGATAGTTTTTCTTTCTTTTTTTACATGTATAATACAAATATTCTTGAAATTAATGTACATACATTGGCTGTAATTACATGTGTATGTGGCCTAAATACATACAGTATATAAAATGCACCAAATACAGTACTATTACATATGATAGTATACAGAACCAAAATCCCATTCAACGCGTTTTGGCTAAGCCTTCCTCAGGAATTTCTGTATAATTCACATGAATGGTAACTGTATCGTGATCCAGATAGACGGACCCGTTAATGGGGAGAGAAGACGGGCGTAATGCGTCCTTGTTAGAAAGCATGCATTTCTCTAGTGGTAGCCATGGGGGAGAAGTAAATGAGATCTAAAAGATATTTAGAACTGGATCTCTATAAATTGCTAGATGTTGGGTCAGGTTGAGTATTTCATTCTTCTTATATTTACTCAGCTCCTCTTGATTTCTGTTCTTTTAAAATTCGTGCGTGGATTGTCGTTTTCAATCTGTCCTTCAAATCAGATGTTGACTCGATCATATATCAAGCACGCATGTGTCTTCGTGGTCCAGAGTTGGCGTCACGAAACTCCCCAAAATGTGGCTGCTTCTATCTACTTCGAGTCAGTCAGCATTTTGAGAAGACAGGCTTGCTGTGTGAGGAGTAGCCAGGTACTTCACTTTTCCCCAGGGTCTATCTCTTCTACTCTGTAAAGGGCTGTGTGCACTGTTCAAATGCCTCCACCTTTTCATCATTGGTCAATTTGCTGCACCCATTCTCAGACAATATCTGTGCTATTCTTGTCTTTTGGGTCTTGTCTCTCAGATTGCAATCCACGAGTCGCCCTGCTTTGTTGCTCCTTGCATAGTAGTTTTGTCTGGTGCACAGAAGAGAATATTCAACCTAGTCCACATCTGGTACTAGGTGAATTCATAGAAAAACAAAAAACATGGAAAGCATACTGGAGGAAAGAAAGTAATGGAAACCAATTTTAAGAAAATACAAACAAATTAAAAATTAAAGGAAACATTTTAAAGGATAGGTAATTTAAAGAATACATCTAAAAGGACATTTAACTAGGGTGGAGTTTAGGACTACTTTGGGGTTCTTGGGTTCAGAGATGGGTAATGTTTAGGGTGATGAAGCGTCAGAACTAATTGGAGTGTGAGCATAGGAAGTGATTCTTAGGGTTCAGAGATGGGTGGAGTATAGGGGTTGTGAGGATTTGTTTGGGTTCAGAGATGAGTGATTTTTAAGTATGTGAGGTGTTTTTGGGTTTCAGGGTTGGGCAGAGTGTAAGGGTGTTGAGGGGTTTTGGGGTTCATGGATGGGGAGTTTATCGCTTATGAGGGTTTTTAAGGTTTATTTATGGGTAGTGGCTGGGATGTTGAAGAGTTTTGAAAGGGATTTGAGGGTTCAGGGATTAGTAGTTTACGATGATAAGGTGTTCTTCTGGGTCACAAATGGCTGGCATTTAATGGCAGTAAGGGTTTTTTAGGGTTCAGGGATGGGTGAAGTTTGGGTGTCCTGAAATATTTTTAAAGTGTATGGGATGGGTGGGGTTTATATGTAGAAAGGGTTTTTAGGGTTTAGGAATGGGTGGAGTTAGGAGTAGTGAGTGATTTTATGGCTCAGGGATAGTGGAGTTGTTTTGGGGTAGAAAGGGCTTTTAGGTTTCAGGGATGTGTGTAGTTTAGGTGTGGTGAGAGGTTTTAGGGGCCATGGATTGATGGTGTTTAGAGATTATGAGGGGGCAGCAATTTATTTTGAAAGTTTTATTTATTTTGAAAGTTTTATATAGCGCGAACCAGACTCTTGCGAGTATCAGAGTGCTTTACAGGGCAAGTGGAGTAAATATACGATATATTACTGTATAGGATAACACAAAATAGGTAAGTTATACATACGTCTAGATCAAGAGAGGATGGTGCTAAGCTAGAGCAAAACAACAAAGATAAAGAGAAGGACGAATATGAATGAAGAGAAGCAGGTAATACAGTGCAGTGAGTGCCAAGACTCTGCTCCTACAACCTCAACGATTTGCCAAGAAAAAAACATATAACCGATCCTTCTCTGGTATGGCTCCCAGGATATGGAACGATTTGCCCAATGAAACCAGAATGAACCCTTCCTCTACCCTGTTAACTGGTGGTGAGTGCTCAGCAAACTAAAATAATCCAAAGTAATTGTTTGACAATGTAAAAGATATAAATATGAAATAATATTCCTTGAAGTAAAGTACTGAAATAAATATCTCTGACAAAACTGTTTCTGAAAGTCAGACCTGTAACCATTGCATTAAATGACATTGTATGAATTGGTTTCTATGAAAAGGTAAATGCCATTCAATCTAAACATTTCTATTAAACAGTTTAGATGAAATGGCTATGCATACTTTTGCTCTACCTCCAGGATCCAGACCTTCCCTTCCAGTTCCGACTGTGTGTCTCTTCAGACCTTGTTGTGGGATGATATGGACATGATAGTTAAACTGCTTACTGCTTTTAACGTCTCCCACAATAGTGGGACCGGAGTCTCTGGTATGTCATTGATTTCCAGATAGTGTTGGACCACTACCTCAATTTAAAAAAAATTAATTTGTATGAGAAGATCTTGTTGTTTAGTCTGCACAGTAAGCTGGTTGTGAGGAGCCGGGGAGTGGGTGGTCTTGAAAGGTGTAGTATTCTGGTATCTTATTAATGTATTGCGTAGTATCTCCTTCTCTACCCCAGCTTGTGGAATGTTCCAGCTATGACGTATTGTAGAATGTTGGGACTCTGTGGGGCTGGAGATGACAGTTGGCACTGGGCTGAGCATCATGTCAGATGTTCCTGGTGGGGCCTTATTACCATCTTTACTGCTTAATTATAAATAAACATCTTTAAATCATCATCAGCGTGGACATCATCACTACAAAATTTATGGCGACGAGGACTAGAAGAATCTACGCGTAAATCAAAGTACAAGTGATGCAAGAAACCTCTACATTACGTCTAAACAGCAGTTGGCGCAATTTTCAGCAACTAAGAATTCAGCAAGAAACCACAACAAGAATTGTGAACTAAAAGAAACTACAGAAGAAACTAAGGAACATAAAAAGGCAAGAACCATGGAGCCACCAAGAGAAAATCAACACGCTTTGAAGCCCCACCAGTGTCCCTTAAGTCGGACAGCCCTGCCCAAGCGTGTTGTGCGTGGTTCAACTGGACATTTAACAAGAGTAAACACATTTTTGTTCCTTGTATGTGCCAAACATACGTGCTGTACATCAGCTAAACAAGTCATTTCAACAGCCTACTTCAAAGACGCTGCGCAAACTGATCTTCAATGTACAGTAAGACTTTAATTTTCTTACATCATTTCTGCACAGATTGTGTACATGATGGAGGCAGCTTTGATTTATTGGACAAAACTGCATTCAATGTTTATCAGTTGTAGTCAATCCAAACGTTTTTTCATCAAAGGAAAAGAAGTGTTTCAGCTTTGCCTTGTGATGCCAGAGTTGCCAAGTCAACGAATTGAAGACAAGTGGGGCATGAAGGTTAAGTCATGTTTCCGTTTTGGCACAGTCTGTTCTGAGTGCCATACAACTCGACTTAACGATAAAGGAGCTAAGTCAGTTTCTCCTCATGGCCTCTCAGTCAGAGGATGACAGTATCCTGAGGGTACGGTTTATTAACTCAGGCCAAGATGTTTGTTTTAAAAAAAAAAAAAAATTCTTTTGCCAGTGCTTGTTTTGTGCAAAACGGCGGACATTGAGCTGTGGCTGTCGAGCCAAACGGATTCTCGATCCAAGCAGACTCCCAAGCCAAACAGTTAGATTTTTTATTTTTATTTTTGCATATTTCCAGTGTTATGCTTGATAGTCATTCAACTCTGTGTCACATTATCTAACTGTCACTTTCAAATCCAAATGAATTGTGCTCGTGCTTACCTGTGATCAGCTATTACGTCTCGTGCACTCTCTGGAGACTTTTCTTGACAATTGACTGTGTGACGCAACGACTCCAGTGCTGCCGTCAAGCGTCTTGGTGCACGCTGTTGACTTGAACCATCCGGCACGGCGTCAGATAACGTGGCGCCATCATGGAGTTGGCAGCTTTGTGATTTCAGTTGTTTCTCTTTGCCTGCCAGGCTGACTATTTTCCAACCACGTTTTTTTTATTTTTGCTTTGTTCTTTATTGGCGGTGCACGACGACGACAATATTCAAGCTAGCAGGGTCTCAAACGAACATTACATGGTCGTTTAACAGGAAAACATTGGTACTCACATGACAACAACGGTTCCAACACGGACATTTTACAAGAAAAAAAGGTATATGCCTCACGAATCATCATCAACAATCTTTATTTCGATCTATGTGATCATAAAAGATGTACAAGCAAACAACATTACAATATTTAAAACTGTAGAAAAGGGATAATCAGTTAAAAGTCCATGACATGATTCCTAGCTTTTAAAAAAAAAAAAAGAATGCATCTTTAAATACAATCGTTTCCAGTTATTACAGTTAGGTTCTTGGAAGTATATTAGGGAGAAGTTAGTCCAGGCACAATGGAATCACTTATAATTCTTGCGCGTACTCTCCACATAGCTGTCAGAAACTTCGCCATTACAAATACTGTGGGAGATGTAAGATCAGTTTTAAGGACTCTATAGGCTGGGGCATAAGTTCGGAAGCCCAAGTTCCTTAAATATGGCATGAGCCAGAAGCTCCTAATGTTGCGGTAGGCTTTACAAAATAAAACCACATGAACATTGTTTTCTAATTTATGGTTACACGCGGGGCAGTTGGGTGAGGCCTGCTTATCGTGCCAATTTTTAGTGAGCGACCTCAAGGGAAGAGAGCCATATCTCCATTGTAAATACATTTTCCTCACATATACAGGAGACATTGCATCAAGGACATATTCAAAACTGTAAATGTCTTTTATTTTAATGAATATGTCAGTTAAAGAGCCCTCCCGAATTGAGGTAATAGATCTCTGGAGCATGAAGCCATAGAAAAGTTTGGAAAGTGCTTTCCTAGAAAGCCTTAACGATGTTGCTTGGGGATCGTTCCATAACTCTGGGACTCCAAGGGTTATACACATATCTCTTATATACTTGAGCCATTGAATTTTGGATATGGATATCATTCTAAGAAGCTCTTGCAATTCGCTTCTATAGTGACTCAAATCTTGACTACTCCAGAGGCGCCTCCAATAGGTCAGTGGTTTAAGGCTCACTTCTTCGCTAATTGGGCACAGTGCCAAGTCCATTCTCAGCGGAAGTAGTGGAGTGCTTAAAGGGAGAGCCGTCAGGTGCCTGATAAAATTGTTCTCGGCGACTTGAATGGAGTGGAGTGGTGTGTGGCCCCATAGTTCAGCCCCGTAAATGATACCACCCCGTGCTTGGGCCTTGTAAATTTGTATTGCAGGTGCCAATGGGCGAAAGGGGGATTTTTTGGCGATTCTAGTGATTGCACCCGCCCTCTGGATTAGTTTGGTGGTTGCTTTTGTTTTGTGCGGCAGCCAGGTTAGGTTGTGATTAAGTGTTATGCCCAGATACTCAATCACATTAACTCTCTCCAGAGGTGTAGGCCCTAGACGAGGATTTGGACAATTTTTGTGTTTGCGGCTCAGGATCATAAATGTTGTTTTTGTTGGATTTATTTCTAGGCCCCTTTTGTTACAAAAGTCCAAGAATCCATCCAGGATCCTTTGCAGCCCCATTGGTGTTTTGGACAGCAGCAGGGTGTCGTCCGCAAACATAATCGCGGGCACCCTGCTGCTGTTCAATGATGGGGCGTCAATGTTGGCGATTTTACAGAGGTGTTCTATCACCCCATTTGTAAACAAACAAAACAGGGTCGGGGCCAACACACACCCCTGCCTAACCCCACGTTGGACAGGGAACCTATCTGTAAGCCTACCGCCCTTTCCATACCTTACCCGGGCATAATTGTTGGTGTGGAGCCTAACGAGAATCTGTAGGATGTCTCCGGGGACACCCATGTCCTCCAATACCGCCCACAACCTGGCCCGAGGGACCAGGTCGAAGGCGGCACGGAGATCCACAAAAACTGCATAGAGTGACCCCCCTTCTACATATGCAGTTTTCCAAAATAAAATATTTAATCTCAGTATTTGGTCTACTGTAGAGACACCCTTCCTAAAACCTGCTTGAAGAGGACTCAAGATCTCAGTCTCTTCCATCCAACATTGGAGTCTATCCAGGATCAGCCTACCGAACAGCTTTTGACTGACATCAATGAGGCTAATCGGACGGTAGTTGGCGGGGAGCAGAGGCGAGCCCTTTTTATATATCGGTACCACCTCTGCTCCCAGCCAAGTATCCGGTAGCCTCATTCCCTCTAGGACTGCATTAAATAAGACCATTAAATATGGAGCCCAGATCACAGGTTCCTGCCTAAAGAGATCGCCAGGGATCCCATCTAATCCCGGGGCTTTTCCAGATGACAGGCCCGATATGGCCACCTCGACATCTTTCAAGGTGAAGGGGAGTGATTTATGCGTGTTGGAAATACTAAGTTCAGATGGTTAGCTATTGGACTCCTGAGGCGGAAGCCGGGAGAAAGCATAACTTGTGTTTTTTAAAATTTTACTTGTGATAACGTGTTCCTATCACTCCCCCATCCTACTTGCACTTCTTGGCATCTCCTCAAACAGCGCTCCACGCTGCAACGACCCCTCTCTTCCAGCCGCCATTCTCGAGCGCGAGGCGCGCCACAGACACGCCCACTCTGTTGGCCACGCCCCCTCGACAGCTTGTATATATAGTGCGCGCTGAAGCCAGGCGCTTCACTAGCTATTGGACTCCTGAGGCGGAAGCCGGGAGAAAGCATAACTTGTGTTTTTTAAAATTTTACTTGTGATAACGTGTTCCTATCACTCCCCCATCCTACTTGCACTTCTTGGCATCTCCTCAAACAGCGCTCCACGCAGCAACGACCCCTCTCTTCCAGCCGCCATTCTCGAGCGCGAGGCGCGCCACAGACACGCCCACTCTGTTGGCCACGCCCCCTCGACAGCTTGTATATATAGTGCGCGCTGAAGCCAGGCGCTTCACTAGCTATTGGACTCCTGAGGCGGAAGCCGGGAGAAAGCATAACTTGTGTTTTTTAAAATTTTACTTGTGATAACGTGTTCCTATCACTCCCCCATCCTACTTGCACTTCTTGGCATCTCCTCAAACAGCGCTCCACGCTGCAACGACCCCTCTCTTCCAGCCGCCATTCTCGAGCGCGAGGCGCGCCACAGACACGCCCACTCTGTTGGCCACGCCCCCTCGACAGCTTGTATATATAGTGCGCGCTGAAGCCAGGCGCTTCACTAGCTATTGGACTCCTGAGGCGGAAGCCGGGAGAAAGCATAACTTGTGTTTTTTAAAATTTTACTTGTGATAACGTGTTCCTATCACTCCCCCATCCTACTTGCACTTCTTGGCATCTCCTCAAACAGCGCTCCACGCTGCAACGACCCCTCTCTTCCAGCCGCCATTCTCGAGCGCGAGGCGCGCCACAGACTCGCCCACTCTGTTGGCCACGCCCCCTCGACAGCTTGTATATATAGTGCGCGCTGAAGCCAGGCGCTTCACTAGCTATTGGACTCCTGAGGCGGAAGCCGGGAGAAAGCATAACTTGTGTTTTTTAAAATTTTACTTGTGATAACGTGTTCCTATCACTCCCCCATCCTACTTGCACTTCTTGGCATCTCCTCAAACAGCGCTCCACGCTGCAACGACCCCTCTCTTCCAGCCGCCATTCTCGAGCGCGAGGCGCGCCACAGACACGCCCACTCTGTTGGCCACGCCCCCTCGACAGCTTGTATATATAGTGCGCGCTGAAGCCAGGCGCTTCACTAGCTATTGGACTCCTGAGGCGGAAGCCGGGAGAAAGCATAACTTGTGTTTTTTAAAATTTTACTTGTGATAACGTGTTCCTATCACTCCCCCATCCTACTTGCACTTCTTGGCATCTCCTCAAACAGCGCTCCACGCTGCAACGACCCCTCTCTTCCAGCCGCCATTCTCGAGCGCGAGGCGCGCCACAGACACGCCCACTCTGTTGGCCACGCCCCTTTCAACACCTCGCCTCATGACCATAAATTATGTGTCTTGGTAGGAAGCGCAGCGGACGAGCGCAGCGGGCGCGACGATTGCGCGCCGAAGGCGCGCATAAGGCAAGCCCGTCTGCGCCCGTCCGCGACCGGCCGGGACTAGGGGCTTTACACTCTGCCCCACTTATCACCTATAGCCCGGACCTACTCCGCAGCTACCAGGGCCCCTGGCCCATCACGGCCAGTATTAGCTCTCGCATCTCTGCTTTCGGCATAGCCTCCCTCCCTCCCTTTCCTCTCCCTCCTCCTACCCCGGATACTCCTCCCATGACCTGTAGGCCTGCTCCTTCGCCAAACCCTAAAAACATCACAGCTTTCTACCTTAACACCCGTTCTGCCGTTGCCCACTCGCACGAACTCTCGGTCTTGCTGGATTTACAGGCTCCAGATCTTCTTTTCTTAACTGAGACCTGGCTCTGCGATGACTCCCTCCCTGCACTCCTATCCACCCTTCCAGCCTCCTACTATGCCCTCAGGGCCGACCGCACTTCGGGCAGAGCCGGGGGCGGTGTGGCAGTCATCGCACGTACCGTTTTCCCTTTTCAAATTCTCTCCCTACCTAACATCGCTACCACTGAATTCCTGGTGATTCGCACAGTATCCACCTCTCCCCCCCTTACCTGTTTCCTCACTTATCGTCCTCCTCAGTCCCCCCTACAGTTTCTTCCTGATTTTCAGGAGGTCTTGGCTACCATTACAATCAACAATTCCTCCATCCTGCTCCTCGGCGATTTTAATTTTTGGCCTTCCGACCCTGCCGAATGTCCATCATCAAAGGATTTTTCCGAAACCCTCCACTCACTTAACTTCATACCTCATGTCCATTCCCCCACCCACATCAAGGGTCACCTGCTTGACCAGACCTGGTCCCTGAACTGCCCTGTGGAATCCCTGTCTATCTCCCCTTGCACCTGGTCCGACCACCACTTGATTTCATTTCTCCTTCCTATTCTCGCCCCAGCTAAGCCCTCCCGGCCCAAAAACACCTGGGTCCGATCATGGGGCCGTGTCAACCTCGAGAATCTCTCCTCTCTCCTTACCAGTTCTCTCCCGCCTCTTCAGGGCCTTACCACCGTTTCCCAGGCTGACACCATAGACCAGTGGCTCTCCCGCAGCTGCGACTCCGTTGCCCCACTCAAGCGCATTACTTCTAAACGCGACAAAGACGCGAACCGGTGGTTTAACCAAGAGCTTAAAGCCACCAAACTAACAGTTCGCCGCGCAGAGCGGGCTTGGAGGAGAAGCTACTGCCCCATTTTGAAACTGGAATATATCAACATTCTCAACCAGTACAAAAAAAGCATCTTGGAGGCCAAAACAGCTTATTTCTCCTCCAAAATTTTAGCAGCGGAGAACCAGTCTAAGGAGATTTTCTCCATCGTTCACAACAGGGCGTTCTCGGACAGAACTACGTTAAAACCAGCCCCGTCCAATGACCTCTGTCTTTCTCTTAATAATTACTTCATCCACAAAATTATCACCATTAAGGCCAACATCCCCCCACCTTCCCCATCTTTCGTGGATCCCCAATGTCCCCCTCCCAAAGGCAAATTGACCATCTTTCCCCCCATCACTCGGGAAAACCTGGCTTCACTGGTGCCTCTGATCAAATCTGGCTCCCCTCTTGACCCCTGTCCTGCCCACATCCTCCGTCACATTTTTGTCTCCTGTCCAGATCCCCCCCTCCACCTCCTTAACAGCTCCCTCACGCAAGGCATAGTCCCTAGCTCCCTGAAGTCTGCGGTAATTGTGCCCATCTTGAAAAAACCTGGGGCAGATCCCTCTGTCCCTGCCAATTTCCGTCCCATCTCCCTCCTGCCTTTTCTAGCCAAGGTGCTCGAGCGCCACGTCACCTGCGCTCTGAGCTCCTTTGTGGAGAAACATGGAGCCCTTGCCTCCCGCCAAGCCGGTTTCCGCCCCGCACACTCTACGGAGTCCGTTGTCATGTCGGTCCTCGACACCCTCAGGGAGGGTATGGACACCAATCAGCACCAGGCCCTTGTGCTCCTCGACCTCTCAGCCGCCTTTGATACGGTGGACCACAACATCTTACTTTCCCGTATCAGGGCGGCGGGGATCGAGGGGACTGCCCTGGTCTGGTTGTCCTCCTTCCTGAGTGACCGCACCCAGGCTGTTCGCCTGGGTGACTTCACAGCGGACTTCCGGAAAGTTCATTGCGGGGTTCCTCAAGGCTCATCTCTTTCCCCCCTTTTGTTTAATCTTTATATCGCCCCTCTTATTTTCTCCCTCCAACAGATGGAGGTCGCCGTATTTAACTATGCGGATGACCTCCAGCTGGTCTTTGATCTTTCCTCTCCTTCTGCTGTCTTCAATTTTCAAACCATCATGTCTCGCATCAGGGACTGGATGAGCCACAATCACCTCAAACTCAACCCGGACAAAACCGAGCTGGTATTGACGGGTGGTTCATCCAGCCCCTGGTCCCCCCTCTTCTGGCCCCCCTCTCTTGGCTTTCCTCCTGTCCCCTCTTCCTCAGTCAAAACACTAGGCATTAAACTTAACTCCCAACTCACCCTCCACTCCCAGGTCAGCTCTGTGGTATCTTCTTCTTTTCTCTCACTGCGTACTATACGCAAGGTGTCCCGCTTCTTTACTTTTTCTGCTCTCAAACTTATCATCCTGGCCATGGTGGTGTCCCGCCTGGACTATGGGAACGCTCTGTATGCCGGTATTCCTGCATACAGTCTGCGCCGCCTACAACAGATCCAAAACCAGGCGGCCCGCCTGGCTTTCAACCTCCCCAAATTCCACCACTCTACCCCACTTCTGAAATCTCTTCACTGGCTCCCCGTGCGGGCTAGAATTCAATTTAAGCTCGCATCCATCACTTTCCTGGCCCGATTGGACTTGGCACCCGCCTTCATCTCCTCCGAGATTGTTCCTTATGTCCCCTCCAGGGACCTACGTTCGTCTTCCCAGTCCCTCCTCACCATCCCTCGCTTCCGGAGAAAGAAGTGGGGCGGCTCCAAATTTGCTATTCTGGCACCTACCCTCTGGAATTCCCTTCCCCTTCATCTTCGTGCTATCACCCTCTATCCCCAATTCCGCAAAAGTCTTAAAACCTACCTATTCACAAAGTCCTTTGAATAAAGGCTCCTCTCTTTCTCCCTGCTCTTAAACCTCAGCCCCCACTAGCTACAGCGCCAAGAAACCGCCGGTATACGTGCGCTCTAAAAGTGCTTTTAAACTCAAACTCAAACTCATGGTTGTGACTCCTCTGCCTCAGGGGCGTATAGCCCCTGGTAGTGATCTTGCCAAACATTGGCTGCAATGTTTGGTTCACTTGCCGATGGGAGATCTGGGCAGCCATGGTTAATGATTCTCCAGAATCTACGAGAGTCCCTGCTAGCTAGGGCCTCAGCCAGATTCTCCCAGTGAAGTATATCCCACTCCAGTCTTGCGTTGTTCATGAGTGCCTTGTAGGCACGCCTTTTGGATCGGATCTCCAATATACTGCCTCCCTCTTTTATGGTCATAATAAGGTCTTGTTTTGCCAGACGACATGAACGATTATACCAGGAGTTGTTAGACTGCCCTTGTATTTTCGGGCGTGCCTTAGTAGAAAAAACTAGTTCAAGCTTCTGGGTCAGATGGGTATGAATTTGAACTAAGACCTCATTTCTTTCCGTCGTGGACGGTAGACCCCCTAGTTTGAAAGCATCCTCAAGAATGGGCGTAATCCCCGAGTAAAGAGAGGTAAGCCTTTCTTCACTGGAGGCAAGGGTATCCCATTTTATCCGCCTCCTGCTGTTCTCTAAAAGGAGTCCTCCTGTCTGTTTCTCCTCGCCAATCACTTTCTCGCAAGGGATCATATATTCTAGCTCCAGGGTGTTATGGTCACTATCCTGTCTTGACGATATTTTAAAATCAACCACCCTTTTCCATGTCTTTAATTGTACAAGGAAGTAGTCAGTTCTAGATTCCCTCCCTTGCCTATTAAAAGTGCATTGTGAGGGGATGTCGGACCGAGAACGACCGTTGCAAGCTCTCAACCCATGAGTGAGATTGAAGGTGTTGATCTGTACAGCCAGAGTTGTCCATGCTCTGGGAGGAGGTGCTTCCGTCCGAGGGACCTGCCAACTCGAATCCTCCTCAAGGGAGGGTCCATCGAGTAGACCAGGTAAGGGCTCAAAATGAGAATTGAAGTCACCCCCTATTAGATAAGACAAGTTTTCGGGGATAGTTTCCAAAACACAAGAAAGGAGCTCTATAGTTTTAGAGGTGGACCCATTTTTGACTGGCCTTGAATAGATGTTAATGACCAACAGCTTCAATTTGCCTGGCCATTCAAGGACGACAGCCAATATATCTGCAGAGTCTACTGGATATCTTGATGCTCGGCATCCTATGTCCGAGGCCACCCAAGTCTCCAAGCCCCCAGACGGTCTGCCTTTCCCACCCCAAACCGCAGGGATTGAGAATATATGGAAGCCCCGATAGTGGGTCTCCTCCCTTGACCAGGTCTCTTGAAAAAGACAGACACTATTTGATTGTGTTAAGTCCGCCCATGCGTCTGAGTCTATTTTATTTGTTATGCCTGCGACATTCCACGAAAGAATATTTAGAATTTGTGGGGATTTTTGGGTATCAGATTCCTTTGGTATAGGGATTGTATTATCTGGGGAGTGAGGTCTGATTATTTCCCCCTCATCTACCGACAGGGCATCTCTGGTGGTGTCCGATTTATATGGGACGTCACGTGGTTCCATGGCCCTAGAAGTACCCGTCTCCTGGGTCCAGACTGGGGGGGAACGAATCTGAAAATTATTTCGTTTTGCGTGCTTTCGGGGTGTGGAGGCCAGCTGCCAATCCACCAGTTCGAGACAATCATAGTGATTGTACAGCGGTAGGGGTGGTGGCTGATAGACTCTTTGGGGCCATGGGTCTACTCGTACAAATCCACCCCCTCCCGTCCTTCTTCTCGGGACAGTTTCCCATCCATAGGAGTCACTATAAGTGTTTGGGCGGAATGGGGGTATCTGTGATTGGATGAAGGGTGTCCTCCTCCTTTCATGGTTGCCCTGCCAGTTTCCCATAAAGTTCTGCTGGTGTCCTCTACTAGGAGGCTTAGTCGTGTGTTCATTGGATGGATAAAAGAACGATAGGGGAACAGGCTGGATGTTGCTGCCTTCATCTTCCAATGATGGATTACAGACAAAGGCAGCTGTTCCTGGGTCACCAAAACTCACCAATAGGCAATCGCCGCTGATTGTTTTGTGGACTCTTGCCTACCCAGGAGACCCTTCTGACCATGCGAATATCGCTGGTCATTCCTCCAGGGAGTGGTCTATGCGTCGAAAGCCAATTGATGACCTTATTTTTTAACGATTCTTCTGTTTCGTATGAGTCTACTTTTAGTTCTGGTACCCCAACTAGGATGACAGTATACGGGGCAACCTCGGGTGGTAAATTAACAGTGACCGTTCTGGGTGCCTTTGGCTTTTTCTGGTCGTCCCTATTCTGATTAGCGTTTGAGGAAGGTGTTAGGGAATTCATTATTTGTGGGATAGGAAGCACTTTGGGCTTGTCTGCGTTTAATTGCTGTTTTGTTGGTTGTGACTGTTTGAGTAGACCGGGGGACGGTTTTGTGACTGATTTGGGGTTGGATGGTGGATGTTGATTAATGCATGTATTTGAGATATTAACACCTGTTGTGGATGTAATCACTGGTACATTAGGTGTTGCAGATTTTTGGGTATCCGGGCTGCTATTGTGTTGTGTATCAATAATAGATGGAGTAAGCCCCAGAGCCCCAGATTTCCAAGTGTCCATAATCTGCATAGCAGTTTTTTCTATTTTTATTATTCTTGCCTCCATTTTTATTAGGCGAGCTTCTACGGGGCCTATAATTGACTTTAAGAGGTGGCCTATGTCTGCTAAAGTTATATCATCTTCAGGTGACTCCTGATTTTGATCTACGTTAGGTGGTATGTGGTCAGTTGGAATATTAGACTGCAGCTGTTGCGAATGGTCAATTACTAACACTGGTGGAACTTTCTCCTGAATATTGTGGGTAGGGGTGGGTAAAGTGGGAGTATTCCCTGTTTGTTTTTTAGGATTTTTGGACTTTTTGCCCCTATTTGAGTTTTCCCCCTGTGCCCTTTTTTGGATCGCTCCTTCCCGTGTTCCTCGATTAGTGCTAGGTGACCCTGGCAAAATTGAGTTGATGCTTGCTGCATTCGATTCCTCCCTGTTTGATACGACAGCAACCTCCCCCAGATTAACATCATTAGGCAATTGAGCAGTTTGTTTTGTGGGCAGTGGGAGAAGACTCATATCATCTAAGTCGCCTAGTGTGTCCTCAGTAAGGTCTAGGCCATCAAATTGCTGCGCCCCACCCTGTGATCCATCATGTTGTGAGTTTTCAAGGCGCCTAACTTCAGGGGTTTTTGCCATAGCTATAGGACCCAGTGAAGACCGCTTAACCCACTCTATCTCCTGGGAGATACGTCTTTCCAGTAAGTGTATATCGTCTATTAAAAGGGAGCCTGCTTTCAAGAAATAGTTATCAATTGTACCCTGGGTTGGGGCAGTTGACGTATGAGCGGTAGCTGCCTGATTAACTTTGCTCCGGATCTCCATGTGGCTCATGTTTGGAGTTAGGGCTCGGAGGGGGGTACAATACAAAATACTGCTTTAGGTTGTTGAGTGGATGTGTAGTCCGTACCTAATATAAATGGGGTGGGCCAGTCCAGTCCTTTCCGTCCTCGAACGGCCTCAAACGGCCCGCTCTTAGCCCGGTCTTCGCCCGTACTGCGTCCCGCGCTGCGGGAGGGACAAAGGAGGTTATAGGGGCGTGGAGAGCGGGGGGAGGGCCAGCAGGGAGAGCGGACCGGAAGCTGTAGGACGGTCTCGCAGGGACTCCTGGTTCCTGGAGTCCCTGCACGCTCGCAGCCCCGCTAGCGCCTCTCACCCGAGTTGCCCTGTGACACTGCACGCGAAGCGGCACCCGCGGAGCGGGTGCGGCGAGGTGTGGGCTCTGAAGAATGGATGCCGGTGGACTCCTGTCGCTGCAAGGTGAGCTTGCTGGATACCAAAGTTACAAGTGTTCTCCCACAGGTCGGGCAGTGAGGGTAGCTTTTGACTCCTTCAGGCAGCGGGGGGAGGGCCAGACAGGTACTTAATGTTGAAATACCAAAAGGAGCATTGGTCCATTTTCTGGCGGCGTCTTTTATAAGTCTCGTGAGGAATCTAAAAATCAAGACATTTCCTGCTACGAATTGACAAAACATTCTTAGAACGTCATTTATCTGAGCAGTAGTGTTGGTTTAACGCTATATTTTGCTGCCATCTAGTGGCTATTTCTCAAGTACAGTTTAATGCCAAATATGCTTAACAGTATAGTCTCTTTCAGTTTATCACCTAACTGTGTCATAATTTTTAAACACTGTGCGTTTTTGTGTATGTAGGAGTGGGTTACAGTCCCATAGTCCTTAGGAGTGGGTTTTCAAGTCCCATATCCTATTTCCAAAGTTTTGTGTTGGCGCTTTGTATTTTAGTCTGTAGGAATGGGTTGCAGTCCCATAGTCCTTAGGGGTGGGTTTTAAGTCCCACATCCTATTTTTGCGATTTTTCTGTATTTCAGACTCATCTAAAATTTATAGGGGGTTTGAGTCCCACCTATACAAAAATTGGATTATATCCTAATTATCCAATTTTTAGGGGGTGTCAGTCCCACCTGTTTAGGGGGTGTTAGTCCCACCTAGGTTTAGGGGGTGTCAATCCCACCTGATAAGGGAGTATTAGTCTCACCTAATTTTTCTAATGTTTGTCGTAGTCCCATTTATCAGTGCGAAGGGATTTACCAATGTTTAGGGGGTGTTAGTCCCACCTGTTTAGGGGGTGTTAGTCCCACCTAAGTTTCTAATTTTTACGTCTAAGTCCCATTTTTATTAGTGCTAAGGGACTTTATTGGGTTGTATTCCTGTATATGCATGAAATGCTAAATCCCTCATATGGGAAAGTTTTTCTTCATTGTGATTATTTTTCTACATGATTATATTTAACTTGTTGGTGAGAAAATAGGTAATTCTGTCTTCTTTTGATGTTACAGTTTTTATCTGTTTTCTCTTGTATTTATTCTCTTCCTACTCTCATGTTGCAATTCGTTAACATATATTATTGAGGGTTGGAGTTTGAACGCTATCTTGGTTTTTATACTTGTGTCTATCCGTCCTGCATTCCTGTCTGGCCAGTAGGTGTGTATGCCGGTTAGTCGTTGGTATTTTCAATCTTCATTTTCCTTTCTGCTGTTTTCTTATCTTTCTTATGTTATTGAAGGGAGAATGGATAGGTTCTTATAAGTTTGCTTACTTCCTTATGTCTTCTTGACGTTTTCTTGTTTCTATTTCAAAGGAGGATGGGTTTTATTCTTCTGTTAGTTTTATCTTCTTTGGTTCTTTCTTAACGAGATTCTTTTTGATCCATGTTCTTTCTCTGTTTGTTTTCAATTCGGACAAAAGGGGAAATGTAGTATTCTGGTATCTTATTAATGTATTGCGTAGTATCTCCTTCTCTACCCCAGCTTGTGGAATGTTCCAGCTATGATGTATTGTAGAATGTTGGGAATCTGTGGGGCTGGAGATGACAGTTGGCACTGGGCTGAGCATCATGTCAGATGTTCCTGGTGGGGCCTTATTACCATCTTTACTGCTTAATTATAAATAAACATCTTTAAATCATCATCAGCGTGGACATCATCACTACAAAATTCGATCAAAATGGGGGAGTGGTTTGACAGTGCCACTATTTCCAAGTCAATCTGTGTGGTCGCTGCTAATAAACGGGGGGAGGGGAGAAAGTAATCCAATCTTGTGTATGTTTGCTGTAAGCCAGAGAAGAAGGTACATGCCCAGGATCTAGGGCTGCGAGTTTGCCAGACATGGACTACATCTCAAAACCTATGCATTCCACTGGTTGAGAATAGTCCAGTCTGTCTTGTCCTTTGGGTTGTGCGGTCATACAGTAGGTGTTGTACCATGTTAAAATCTGCCCATGAGCAGATCCTTATCTGGGTTGGAAAGGACCTGTCTGAGGGCTGTAGTGATTAAATGCTCTTGGTGGTCATTGGCCGCATGCAGTGTTGCCAGGGTGAAGGTGTATGTCCCTAGGGCAACCCAGAGAGACAGCCGTCATCCCTGGATATCTTCTTGGTTCTGCAGGACATTACCCCAGAACTTGCTGACTAAGAGAATGGCAACCCCAGCTCTGGGCCCTAAGATAAGTATTGGGAAGAAAACCAGCTGCACGGTTTCTGCATTTTTATTCCTGTGTATGGTGCTGATGTTGCAGTTGATGAAGCAGCTCGGAGCGCTTCCAATGGCTTTCTGCCTCTGAGGGCTTGTGGCCATTATGCCTAAGGGTCCGCTGCAATTCTGTTCTGTGGCTAGTGTTTGCTGCTTCCTTATTAGTGTTAGTGGTGTGGTGTGAGTCACTGGGCAGGGGTTTGAGTCCTAAAATGGCCTGGGCTTCTTCAATTGTGTTGACTATGCTTGTTTCTTTTTCCCAGACAAAGATAAGTCAATGGGATGCCCCCATCGCTATATAATACCCTGTTCCCAGAGGAATTTAGTACTGTTCTTGAGAACACGTATACACTGAAGCGTAATGAGTGACAGGTACTGATATACCCAATTTGTGTTGCCTTCAGAGAGGAGAGGGCTCTGATTTCTTGCTGCTAACTTGATAACCTCTCCTTGTTTCTTGTAGTGAAGACAGGTCAATATAGCTTGGGGCAATTTAGTGAGTTGTCTGGGCATCCCACTTTATCGCCAAGAAACCGCGTGGTAAAAGTGCGCTATAGAAATATTTTTAAATTCAAATTTATGGGTACAGTCATGAACAATGCCCTCTTTAAAAGTATGATGAAGAGGCATGTAACTAGCCCATAGGTTCCCGTTCTTGGTATTCAAGCGGATGACTTCGCTTCTATTTGTTCAAGCTCCAATGTCTGTTTTCTTGGTCTTTCAGTTGACTGCGGAAGCATACGTTTTGCTTAAGGAGTTGTAGGATTGCGTGTCTGTGACTGTTTAGCTCTTCCTTCTTGGCATAGTTGTTATCTTGCAGTGTCACTACTCGCTATCCCAAATCATTAATTTCCCATTTGACTCCCTTTACATATGCTGCCACTTCAGCCCTTAAGGTGGTGAAGTATTCCCGCAGGTTGCCAAAAGGGGACTCTAGGAAGGTCAGTTGCGCACCTCCATGGAGCGCCAAAGAGGGGTCAATCCAGCCGGTGTCAGGGTCTGCGTCACATCTCTGGCCCCAGGTTTCAGGTGCTGGAGTACCGGAGTCAAGGTTCTGCCAGGTCCCTTGGTGGGCTCAATAAGGGTAGCTGCAGTGGCCATGTGACTATCTTAATGTTAGCTCATGTTTCACTGAGGGCTGTGAAGCTGTAGCATCTCCTGCGGCCATTCGCCAAGCTCCGTCCCCTGTGTTGGACATTTTCGACATTGTCAGGGCTCAATGCTGTGCCGGGAGTGGCATAGAAGCCAGTAGGCAATGGTGGATGGGCTCAGAATGTCGCCTACCCTGTAAGATGAGGGAATGCACACCTATTTAATCCATATTTTTTCTCCAGCTTCATGTTTATCCATCCTTCGGCGTGATTGCGTGCAGATTGGCTGGAGGCATGCCCTGCTGCCACTAGTTACACAAACTTTGAGAGATGAGGGACTGTGTAGCCCCTGAAACCAAATGCACAGCTTCGTGCCGCTATTTTAGCGTGCACCTTTTACTTAAACAACTATTACCTTTAATCTGCAGTATTCCAAATTTTAACCATTTTTGACTCTTATATTTCCAACTATAGTTATCTCCTTTCTGGCGCCGGGGGCTTGCTGGTTATATGGTGGCCGCCACGATCCGGGATGCACCAATGTCTGGCAGACATCTCTATTTCAACATCCACTTCTCTGTCCCCTAGAGAGGTCACCCACTCAATTTGGCGTAATTGGGCGTGCCATGACTGCCGGGCCGCTAGCTGTTGGGCATAAACTGCAGAGCAGTGTGGAGGAGCTGCTACTTAGACGCTATCTTGGACATGTCCCCATCTTAAAGATTTTAAAGTAATTGTTGAAAAATCACCGGTGTTTACCCTTTAATTATATTATCTTATTTATTTATTTATTTATTTCATTTGTAGAGCGCATGGTTACACCAACGGTGTGTCCCCGCGATATCTATGAGGATGCTCAAGTGTTAGTGAGTGTGACTGTCAGCACTGGACGCTCTATGCTTCTGGCCTGGTGGGTAGGCAGCCCTCAGGCAGCATGTCACTCGTTTCACATGCACGACTCCTGCCACTCCTTTTACACGGGAGGCTAATGATGGGGTGTGGTGCCTTGCACAAAGAACAGGTACACAGGTCCAACATAAGCCCAAACATGACTCATTTGTCAGCAGTTTTTCCTGCACAAATGGGAAAAATATCTTACAACTGTGTGGGGAATGGCCCAGACTGGCAACACTGGGGACAACGTTGCTAGCACATTGTATTGCAGATGTAGGGCACCTGCGGCAGAGATTTATGTATATGCAGCAAATCTCTGTGTATAATAATAATGAGATAATCGAGGTGTGTAATGCACTTGAAACACGAATATGTGTATAACCCATTAAACTTCCTACAGACTATGCAACCCACACACTGCAATCGGTGTAAACGTGCTTGCTGTTGAGCACTGTTGTAAGCCGTAGGTTAAAAGCTGTATCCTATTAAGGTGTTTAAAAAGCTGTATCCTATTAACGCGTATCAGTGGATTCATATGCTTTTTTTGTGATGTCAATTGGACCAAAGAGTTTATGAAATAATGTTGGGTGAAGACATATTTAGACTAATGAGTGGTTTTAAGATCCTAGCTCTTTTTGGTCACAGAATGTTGGCAAGTATGACATAGCTTATTGTTTTTTTTGTTTATAAAGTTTCTCTTCTGATAGGAAAATGTTACACTTTGTGAAAGTGGTGGTGAATTGACTGTAACGAAGAAGGTAGGATGAGAAACGTTCACTGTTTTCATTTTTCAGGTACCTGAAGTGCCTTCATGTCAACTCACCTTCATTAGGAGGGTGTCACCAATTTATATTGATAAGTACAATGAAGTTTCTCAGGTTAATTCGTAAATAGCTCATTGGACGGAAGCAGGCTATTAAACAAGAAAACTTATTGATGTACACCTGCACGTTTTGGGAACCACCTGCAGTTGTTTAAACTAGAACACACACAGCTTAAACCAACATTGGAGTATAGTACAGTTCCAGGGAAGAGTGTTCTACACATCAGGGTTCACCAAAGCAGGATGCTATACCTCTTCCTTAAAGGAAGACAAAAAAGGAAAAATTGAATAAGTGGAACAAGTTAAATGTTGTGCATATGTACATGTACACACTAAAGTATAATAATAATGTAATCTACGTATTAGATTATTCATTGCAAATTTAAATCAAAGCATTTTTACACAGAGGTACAAATGGATTCAAATGAATTTGAACATAGTATGGTATAGGATTTCTAGAGCACAAAGGAATACTTCGAAGGTGTCCTTATGCTAAATCTGACAATCTTTCATCCACAATTGTTTCCTGTAAACAACCACACTTTTAAATATACTACAACATTAATCTTCAACACTCCCTTCCTCATGGATCTTCAACTGCCGACTTATCCAGTAGGCAATACAGTAGTTTCATTAACTTTTGATCCTGCAAATAGGTGCTGGAAGTAGTGTGCGGGTGGTGCTGCACCCCCCCCCCCCCCCCCCCCCCCAAATAGCCTTGCTGGAATTTAGACGATGAATGATCAATAAAGATGCTTTTAAATTTAATTTTATCTTGTCACGTTTGCGGTGTGTTCAAAGACAAAGATCAACATTCAGGTTCTGTCTTCTGACACATTGCTGCTCATTCTTTTAACAAGGATATTGGTGATTACTTTCTCTGACTGCAAAGTGAGAGCATTTTTTTTAAAGTGAACTATGTGACCGTTTGCTGAAGTACAGGGAGTGTGAAGGAAAAAACTGCAAGATGTCAATTTGTTTCTCACGCTAAACAACATTTAAATACCTATAAATTGGGGGCGTGGCCAAGATGGCGGAGTGAGCGGACGTGTGTCGCCACAGCTCCTGCCAACGGCCTGATTCTAGCACCGGTTCCGACGCCTTTTCCACCTGCAGCCTATGCTCAGGGCTGTCGGAACCGTCCACACAGCGGAGCGGACCCGGTGGGCGCTGCTGGAGGCACCGCGAGCGACGGCACCGGACTGCTGCGGCCCAGAGGCGCGAGACACCCCTCCGACCTGAAAACGAGGCCGACGTGGTGCGGTGGACGCAGCTGAGCGGAGCGGCCCTGACGTGGCGTCCCAACGCGGCCTGAGGCGGGTCCCACCCGCGAGCACCTGGAGGCTGCGCCGGGGCCCGTGACTCTAGCGGAGGTCGCCTGGAGCTCGGCAGAGGCGGGCAGTCGGCCCGACGGGCGGCGGGGCAAGGCGGAGACATCGCGGGGCACGGAAGAAGACGGAGGCAGGCCGCAGTTGAGAAGCCGGAGGTGAGGGCCGAACCTGGGCACCGCGGGCGGCGCTGTGGTGGGTCCTGGGCGGCGTCTGGGGAAATGGAACGGCTGACCTCTCGGCGGGCATATCGGCCCGGCGTCAAGCACCTACTTACCTGTTTCTCCTCGAGCTGCATTGCCCTCGCCGGAGGCCTGGCGGGAGGTGTTCCCCCCTGGCAGAGACTGAGGTCGGTGGGCCTGCTGGGTGGCGGCGTGAGTGGCCGCGGTGCCGGGGATAGCCAGGTCTGCCTTCTTCCCTCCACAGCAGGAGGCGACCGCCACTGGACAGCGACAGGAACCCTCCCAGACATTGGAGGTGGCGCGTCTCGAGGTTGACGGGCCTCCCCCGGACACCGGAGGCTGCAACAGGACATCGGAAGAGCCATTAGGCCGACCGCGCCACGCGGGGACGAGAAGGTACCTCCCAGCAACGGTCTGCGGCGCCCAACCCAAGTGGCCTACGATACCATTCAGCGGCGTACCCGCCCGGAGCCCGGCTGTTCGTGCTTCGCTGTCGGTGGTCGGGGGTGTGCGGTGACATTGGGCGGCGGCCCTCGACGACACAGAGATTTTCATACCCCGAGCCACTCAGCTTCCACAGGCTGGACATTGTGAGAGGCGCAGTACAGTACGACAGGCTGAGAGGGAGAGAGGCGCGCTGCCGCACACATCCAGAAGCCACAGCGGGGCACTCGTGCTGGATAGGCCCCTGGAGAACGCATTGGCCTCGGGGGGGCCGGGCGCCCGCTTGCAGGCACGCTAAGGCTCGCGACCGGTCGCCCTGAAAAGGTCCCGGGACTCCGGGTAGTCGGTCCGCCAGGAAAGAGGGATGTCTACGGGCAGACCGCCCCGAGGCAAGACAGTGAAGGAGATGTTCGCCAAGTCTCAGTCCCCTCCGCAGAAGGACCCCACAGCCCCGACGCCGAAAAAAATGGAGCGGGCCCCGGACGAGGGTATGGAGCCCATAACGAAGGCCTTCTTGGAGTCCCTCTTTGCCTCCTTGCGGGATGATATCCAGACCTTCAAAACTGAGTTCACCAGCGAGATTCGAGAAGTGCGGCGCGAGATGGATGGCATAGGGGAACGGGTGGCGGACCTGGAAGCCAAGAGTGACGAACGGGAAACGGAACTCTCTGCTCAGCAACAGGAGATCATTCGATTGCACGACCAACAAGTGGATTTACAACTCCACCTGGAAGACTTAGAAAATCGCTCCAGGCGTCACAACATCCGCATTCGCAATGTGGCCACATCTGATGCTACCCAAGATGTGTTCCGCTATGCTAGAGAGCTCTTCAACCACGTGTTGGGGAAACCACTGGACTCTCCTTTACAGCTCGATAGGGCCCACAGGACCGGCCCACCCCGCGCGGCGACGGCGCCTCCCCCAGACATCTTGGTGTGCGTTCAGGACTACCGTACCAAGGAAGAGATACTACAGAGGGCACGCCAGAAGCACCCGATAACGTTTCAGGGCACCTCGCCGCTGCTGTTTCAGGATCTAGCGGCGCTCACGCTGCACAAGCGCCGGCTCTTCAAGCTAGTCACATCCTACCTACAACAGAAGGCTATTCCATACAGTTGGGGCCATCCCTTTCGCCTCATTTTCAGACTGGAGAATGAGCAGTACCAGCTCCGGTCGGTCTCGGAAGCCTGCACTCTGTTAGGTATAGAAGCACCGAAAGATGACGCAGAGGCCCAAGGAACGGCGCCAGAGACAGAAGGGAGGAAGCCGCAATGGAGCCAACAGCGAAGGCGGAGGCGTGTCAAGAAGCCTCCGGCAACGGAGATCGCAGCAGGACAACGCGCCGCGGTGGATGCAGTAGCCACAGATAGCGGCACCGGACCCACGGGATGAGAGTCTCAGGGACGCCGATTGTTTTGAATATCTGCTCTGGCCGCCTGGCCGTTGGCGGGAGGAGGCTCCCGGAGAGACCAGTAAGACTACCTTACTTTATTCTTTTTCTCTTTTCATCCTTGGATGAGAGACAATGACACTTTTCAAGAAAAACAATGCAAGTTTGCAGTGGGGGGGACGGGGAAGGGAGTTTGAGTTGGGGAGAGTTTCTGGGAGTTGGGCGGCGGGAGGGAGGTAGGTTGGGATTGTGGTTCATGGTCCGCTGGTGGGGTGGTGTGTCGGCTCCCCGGAGGGGGGGATGGTGGCGGTTGGATGGGGTAGGTGAACCTCCCGGAAGGGGCGGTCTGGGCGCAGCACTAATGGCTACTGGTCAGACTTTTTTCCCCTAAGATGACCCCGGACGACTTTGTTGTTCTCACTCTGAATGTGAGAGGGCTGAACAACCCAGTTAAACGCAAAGCAGTCCTCTTGCTCCTAGAACAGTCCAGGGCGGATGTCTGCCTCTTGCAGGAGACACACCTCCTAGCTAGGGACTGCCACCGCCTCCAATCTAGCAAGTTTCCGCTGCAATTTTTTTCCTCATGCACAGAGGAAAAAGGCGGGGGTGGCAATTCTAGTGGCACGCACATTTAGGGGAAAGGATTTGGGTAAGATAGCGGAAATCAAGGGAAGACTACTGGTTTATAGGTTTGCATTGGGTGACCTGACCTACACGATTGGCTCGATCTACGGGCCTAACGAGGGTCAGGAAAAGTTTCTGCACACTGCACTTACAGAGGCGACTGACACAATAGATCGTCACTTTCTGTTAGGGGGTGATTTGAATTTGGTCCTTGATAACTTATTAGACCGGTCCTGCCAGCGCACTAGCCAGGTGGGTGCTTTGTCAGCAACGGGCCTGGCACGATTGAAAGACCTAGGGCTAGTAGACACATGGCGCGAACTTCACCCGGGGGAGACTGACTACACGCACTTCTCAGCAGCACATAAAACCTACGCGCGCCTAGATTACCTACTTGTCTCCACAGCTGCGCAATCACTTGTCACCAGTGCAGAGATCGGTACAGCGTCCCTCTCAGATCACGCCCCAGTCACGGTCACTCTTGCTGGGCTGACGGCACCGCGCGCGGGCAGGGTATGGCAGCTCCGGGACTCGTTGCTTTACAAGAAAGAGTCAGTCTCCAGATTTCAGGGAGTCATAAAGGACTACCTGTCCCATAACAGTAACGAGGACACCGCCCTGGATACTCAATGTGTTGAAAATTAGTACGGTTTGGTGAACATTATCTGCGCCATCTTGCCTCTTCCCCTGATGCCACACTTTTGTCGTGCGCACCCGCCATTTTAAGATGCCCTGAACAGAACAAACCCTTTTGCATGCCGCTGGCCCCTGACATAGCCCTTCGCCCTCACTAAGCCTGCACGCTGACCAACCCCCTGCTTGCACCTGCTTTGAATCATAAACCCCTCTTCGGCGCTGCTCTGCCTCAGGCCCTCATCCTGTTCCCAGCGCAACACCTCCCTTCTTCCCTTTCATGATCCCCGGCCCTTTGATGCAAAACCCCCTTTTCCCCGTGTGTCCGTTTGTCCTCCTCGTTCTCAGGCCGGCACCCAGCTCTGCGATACTATTCCTTGCCCCTCCCCGTACAATAGAAAGCTTCCCCCATCAAAGGATCCCCGGGTTGATCAAAGCCCCCACCCCACGAGATCCGATCGAACCCCGCATTCCGTGAATCGGCGGAATATCCAGCTGCGCGATACTCATCACCTGTTGTGACTAGGGTGGGGACTTCAACTGTAAATGTGTGTGGGAACGGGCCCGGAGGGGGGGTTCCGGGAATGTCTTTCCGTACATCAAAGCTTTGTCATGAGTATGTAAACTGTAATAAAAACCGCAAACCCTGTATATAAGGGGCCAGGCCTCAGACATAAGTTAGAGCACCTCAGAACGATACCTGCTGTCCGTTTTGCCGTGTTCTCCTCCGGAGAGAATAAAAACCTTGTTTCCTGCTTTCCAGTCTCCAGCGCCTGCCTCTTCATTGATTAAATAACTAGAGGGTCACAGAGGCAATACCGCCGGGCAAATATCGATTGTCCCCGACCCAACACAGGTTTTTACAATTGGCGTCCCAAGCGTGGGGCCCATCAGCGACTCGTGGATCCAGTGGGAGAGGTCCCGATGACAGAGTGAACGACTGCAACGATCGGGAGAGCTCTTGCCCAATAGACCCTCGTCTGGCAGCCGATCATCCGAACTTCACTAGTTCCGAACAGACCTCTCTCGAGTGATCTACGGTCCTGACTGGGGACCATTAGGAGTGCCGTGAGAAATACGAGAAAAAGAGGACGAACGGGCGCTGGATTCGGAAGACAAGAAACTGTCCACACGGTCCGGGTAAGGTCGTGTAAACACGACGGATTACGAAAATAATTGATTGCTTGATTGTTTACAAAAAAATATACTAGTATTACTCTTTTTTTAACTTATTTGGAGATTCACTGTCTGCACGCGGAGAAACAGTAGGCTCTTTCCCTTCTGCAAACAGTGAAGGATAGGTAACGCAACCGTCGCGCCTATTTTTCTCCCCCACTGACTCTATTATTTCTTAACGGTTTTTGGGAGACTCCCTCTCCCTCACTGATTAACTGGGTTCTTTGACCCCGAACTACTGTTCGCAGATTGTCTTCTGGAGATTCTCTGTCTGCAAACCGGAAACAACAGATTCCTCTTTGCGGATAGTGAAAGGGTAGAGGACGCAGACTTTTGCGCCCTACTTACTCTCCCCATTGATCTTACTCTATCTTATTTATTTATTGATTGTTTGATTGTTCCTCGTTACTTGTTACTTTTTGTTCATGAGGTATTCACTGCCTGCAAACAACGTAGAATAGGAATATTCTGTCTAGTCTTTGCACCTAGTGATAAGATAGGCAGTGCTGACTTTTTAGTCCCTCGTTACGAGCCGTCATGTCTGTCTTCTCCCCACTGATTGATAATTGGTTCAGCCCGGACCGTGTATTAGAGGTGGACCATATAGCTCCACTAGAAGGCACCCCTAATAAGGACATGTTCATAAACTATGGATTAGTTACCATAGCCTATAATAAATTGTGGCACAGGTATACCAAAGAAAGTCAAGACAAACAGTGGCCACTGGCAGGATCCTTTGACCTTGATAAAATAGAAACGTTGGAAATAGCCCTTCGCAATAATAAGACAACGCCTATTATGCTCGACAGTCTCGGTATGTGGCGCAGAGAGGCTATGCAACGACAGAGAAAAGACGAGGACAAACCAGGTAGAGAAATATACCGACAGGACAACCCCGGGGCACCTCGGCCCAAAAGTTATCCCCCGACACTACGCAAAAGACGGCCAGACTTAGGGCCAGACCAATGCGCTTTTTGTAGATTTGTCGGACACTGGAAAGCCCAATGCCCGACTCTACTGAGCGTGAGTAAGGGCAAAGGGCCGACAGGAATGACAGGCCAGCAGAATGAGAAAAAGCGCGAGACAAAGAAAAATCCGACTCGCACGGACAGACCAGATAGAACCACCACGTTTGATTATGCCCGATGGCACAGGTTCCGCCAGAACGATTTCAGCGACATGTTCGAGTTTTCCTAGGTCGGACAATATAAAAACGGGAACCCAGCCTAGTTCTAAATTAACAGACGGAAAAAGATAATTTTGGCCAAATAATCACTGTTTTATGTTTGTCTTTGGATCTTGTGTGTCATGCTTTTACTGTCCCCCCGTCTGAGTTTGTGTGTACGTAATATATGAATCTGCGTCATCCCCCTGCACGTGCTTCCATGTTACATAAACTATGTTAATAGAAATTTTAGCATGAAACAACCTGGAAAGAAAGAAATGGGAAACGAAATCAGTAAGCCACTGATAAACACGAACTTTTATTTTAACATAACAAGCAAAGAAAAACACAATAACGCTAGAAAAACAAGAACGGTAAACTATAGAACATGAAAGTCAACAGAACATTCGCCCCCCCCACATTCTGGAACCTTCCAAAGTAGGGCTGGGTTACGGCTACGCCCAACCGGCGGCAACCCATATAAGGCGGGCCCTGCTGCCAACACTTGGTCAGGAAATCTTAACGTATGGGGGAGCCGGAGGAGAGGCAGGGGCCAGAGGAGTCCAGCCGCAACGGCCCTAGGTAGTTGCCGGTAGTCCCGCCACATGCCTCCTCGGCCCAGCCGCAACGGGCCTGGATAGTCTTAGGTAGTCCCGCCACATGTCCAGAGAAGAACAAGACACCTCTTTCTTTTCCCTTCCGTAACAGTCGCAGCAGCTCTGAGCGGCGGGATGCCCTGTCCATACCTCTGCAGGAATGCGTCCAGGTCGGGCTGGGAGGGAGAGGCGACGCGGACGAGCCTCCCCCACCTCCATGGATAGGTGGTCTCCCAGCCCCCGGCCCAACGCCGAACACCCCCAGTCAGGCGATGGTGCCCCAATACTTGCGCAGCACCGAACGTGCAATGGTGCCCATATTTTCGGAGCACCGAATATGCAATGACTGCACCGATACTTGCACAGCACCGAATGTGCGCCGCAGGTGGCCATACTCTCACAGCACTGAGCACACGACTTGGGGAGCACCGGATGGGGAGAGACCTTCGTGCGGGCCGATGAAAAAGAGCAGCATGGGGTGCACCGGAAGAAGGAGACGGCGCGAACGAGTCTCCCTCGCCCCCCCAGGTGGGGGCATCACAGCTGCACCCCAGCCGAACGTCCCGCTTTCACAAAACAGAGCCCTCTTCCTTTCACTCCGAAGGATCTCTTCCACTCTTGCAAACTCGACGAGAGTGGCCCCTGTAGGGCCCCAAAAATGGCGTCTGGGTCCGCTGGAAGGCGGGCCCCGGCCGCTAGAGTAACTTTGACCAGCAATATAACTCGGACACTTGCCCACTGGGGCACGAGCCCCCATCTCCGACAGCATCTCCGCAGCCTTGAAGATTCTACAAAGGTCCCCGGCGGAGCCTTCGGCCCCTGCAGGCTTCCGGTAAGGGACGGCTGCCTTGATCACTAACGAAACAAGCATGACATTGCCACTCCTTCTGTTAGCATGAATTCTTGAACTGCCGAAAAGGACTCTGGTCCAACTGCCAGTTATGGGAAACATTTCCCCCTGATGCTACTTCCGGACTGAGCCGGCCCCGCCCAAAATGGCGCTGGTATCAATAGGAACTTGCGAACACCTCGTGGTGTTCCTCCGCACTAATACAAACTTGATGTTCTGAGACTTATATGATCCTTTGTACACTTGGCTAGAAAAGACAAGGAGAGCTCACTCGACGAACATTGTGAAAGGATCCCGTTAAAAATGTTGATTACAAATGTACGGTGTATTATATTTTTATAGCTGATGTATAACCCCATTTATGACGCACACATACGGTATGCATATAGGAAATCTGATTGCAACTATTCTGACTATGCTTCTAAATTATGAAATAAATGCCCCCGAACCCCCAGCCAATTAATAGACGTTTTAGTTTCTTACAAATGAATGAATAAACCTTTCCAATGTTTTTATTGCTGCAAAACGACCCCCCCCCCACTGTACGCACTTTAGCCATTGCCACGTCCGGCCAAAATACGACCGCACCCTCATAATCCACGTGCTGAAATGATTTTGCAAAATAAAGGTTTTCGAAACTATGGACGGGTATCGCATGCTTTATTCTAAAAATGTGGGATCGGTGGGAGAGTTCTTTTCTGTGCACCCTACTCTGCTCTCTCTTTAAGGTTGAAAGAAGATGGTTGCCCAGCCCTGGAGGTCGGATCGGATCGACAACACCACACTCTGCCTTCAAAGTACGCGACTGACTCATGAACTCTCGCATGGAGGAAGACCTCGACTTCCAAGGATGGGTAAAACGAACGGTGTAAATGAGGGAATGTAAAAGAAGGGTGAAATGAAATGATGTAAATATTATAAAGTACGACGTTCAAAGGTATTAGGGAACAGAGCTGACCCAAGAACCGAAGAACCTTAGAACGTCACAGCGTTGAAGGAGGTTTAAGGATCCCGATAGTGAGATACATCTTTCGACTAGATACCTCGCACTAGGCACCTCTGGTTTCCTTTTTACGTTTCCCCGCACACGACCTATATGGACACACTGCCCCCCCCCCACCCCCCCGACTCCAGAAACCATATCCCCGGGGACTCTGCCCCGAGGAGGAAAAGACGAGTAAGAGGTAAGTAAAGGACTCTTGAATCCATGTATTTGAATATGCGCGAATGCTGTCCCCCCCCCTTTTTTTCCTCCCTCTGCAGGTTACATCAGAGATTACAGCCGAGGTGTGGCGAAGATCTGAAGCCTTGCCGTGTCTAATACACGAAGCAGACTAGCGCTGCAAGGTGGTGCCTAAGCACGCCTACTAACTACTCACGTATCGAACAAACCCGTAAAATTAGTATGACCTGATAAAAAGTGATCACCCTTAAACCAGACCACACGAATGAACCCATGTCACGTATGATGCGAAACTATGAGAGAATGTGTGTGTGTGACTGAGGCGTGGACCCAACTGGTCGAAGGACCGAGAATGCGAGAAAGTGCGACAAAATGGTACCTCCTTTCTCTTTTCCTTTTTCTCAAGGCACGTCCCCTCTACCCTGTCTAATGCTCAAACTGCATGATTACAAGATTCTAACGCAGACCCGTGAATGTCCTTTACTGTGTAATGCACTAAATAGCCTTTCTTGAATACACTGCCACCCTCTCTGTTGCACGTGTACTATTTAGCCTGCCGTTGCACTCTCTCTCTCTCGTCTCTCGTCTCTCGTCTCTCTCTCTCTCTCTCTCTCTCTCTCTCTCTATTTTCGCACTCCCACTCTTCCGAGCGATTAGCCCCGAAATTGGCAGACTGCCACCCCTAGCACACCACCCAATTGGCTTCAAATACCGTCAGTATTTGCACAAAACTTGCCTTTAGTACCATCCCCCTGAGACCGTGTCATTACCTCTCCTTTCCTGCTAAAAGTCGATGAAACCGAGGTTGGGCCGTAAGGGAAAGGACAGGTAAGACGACTGAGGTTCCCTAATCTGACCCGCAATAAGGGAACTACAAGTCAGCGGCTCCTGTGTTATAATAAAGGGCCTCAGAATACGCGACCTTCCCCGCCCCGAATTGTCGCAATACCCAAACAGTAAAAATGATCAAAACATCCTCATATTCCATGAACGCCCCTGTCCCCATATCAGCTGCTCCGGACGGGAGTTATGAAACTGTCCCTCATTCCCGGTTGTGAGAGATGGGTCGATTTACGCCCTTACCACAAGTTTTCTATGTCCCTAGTTGTTTCCCATAAAACCCCTGTCTTTTCTGATTAAGTAATCAGGCCGTAGGAAGCTACGTAGGAACCAGAATGATGTTTTACAAGGTTAAAAGACTAGACCAAAGTGAAGAAATCGTTGAAATGAACCCTGCCGAAAGTGAAAAATGTTTAGTTGAAAAGCAGGATGCGTTGATAATACGAAAAATGTTTAGCCTCACACCGCCTTTTTGTAAATGTAGACCCCTAGAGAACGGTTTAGCATTGTCAGGCTTGCATTACTGAGGTGGGTCCCCATCAGATGAACTGTCGTGACTATATTAAACAGTTGTGAAGGAAAGTCATAGTAAATCCAGCAGGTCCACCATCGATCATTTATGCGTCAGTTGTGAACCCTGGTATAACGAACGTTTCTATCCCCATTTACCTGGAGCTGGGAGAGAAATAGACTTATGTGGTTACTTTTCCTCTACCAAATCTCTAAAAACTGTCTTTTCAAACTCCTTCAAGGGTACGGCTGTCGGAGGAAAGAAGGACCGGATGTGGGAGCACGTGGCCTGACTACGGACTATGGAACGTCTGCGACATGGGCCAAGGCGAGACCGCGACAGAACAGAGCTACAGGACGAGGCACTGTCTCCAACCAAAATGAGAAGAAAGGGCTAACCTGATGCCCCTGTTCCATGTTCGAATGTGTGCCGAAAGGTCCCCGCTCTCTAGACTCGGTCATGAGCCCGCCTATCTGAAATCTCTCGTTCCCCTAGTTCATTCCTGATTTGGCCTTGCTCCATCCCCCTTTTTCTCCGACCTACCCTATGGACTATTTTGTACACTCTGCTTCCACCTGAACTTTTGACTATTGATCCCAAAGGACACCGGGCGAGAAAGACCCTTTTTTGACCAGAAACGCGAGGAAAAGGTCGTGCCCTGCAACACGGAACTTAGAATAGAGCTGGACTCGTAGCTCCACCGCCGGTGCTCCACAGTGCCAACGAAAGACGAAGAATTGCTGAAAGCTTACTAAACCTCGAACATTCCCGGTCATTTCTGCCACGTCTCGTTTCTCTCCCAGCCAACATTGTATTGATTATGTAACAATCTATCAGTTCACCTTATGAAATGTACTCACTGCTCTCACTTCGAATCACTTTTGCATTGCATTACTATGACTTTCCTGCTAAACAAGTTTATCAAAGTTTATCAATAGGTCCGCCTCCTAAAACTAGAAATCTTAAAATGTATTGTTTACAACTCTTTCATCTAGGGTTCCTACTGCTTTCTTTCTCATGCCCACCACAATAGAACCGAGTAGAAAATGAACCAGCAAGATGCCTTGAATATGTTAAAGGGAGGACTGTTGAAAATTAGTACGGTTTGGTGAACATTATCTGCGCCATCTTGCCTCTTCCCCTGATGCCACACTTTTGTCGTGCGCACCCGCCATTTTAAGATGCCCTGAACAGAACAAACCCTTTTGCATGCCGCTGGCCCCTGACATAGCCCTTCGCCCTCACTAAGCCTGCACGCTGACCAACCCCCTGCTTGCACCTGCTTTGAATCATAAACCCCTCTTCGGCGCTGCTCTGCCTCAGGCCCTCATCCTGTTCCCAGCGCAACACCTCCCTTCTTCCCTTTCATGATCCCCGGCCCTTTGATGCAAAACCCCCTTTTCCCCGTGTGCCCGTTTGTCCTCCTCGTTCCCAGGCCGGCACCCAGCTCTGCCGATACTATTCCTTGCCCCTCCCCGTACAATAGAAAGCTTCCCCCATCAAAGGATCCCCGGGTTGATCAAAGCCCCCACCCCACGAGATCCGATCGAACCCCGCATTCCGTGAATCGGCGGAATATCCAGCTGCGCGATACTCATCACCTGTTGTGACTAGGGTGGGGACTTCAACTGTAAATGTGTGTGGGAACGGGCCCGGAGGGGGGGTTCCGGGAATGTCTTTCCGTACATCAAAGCTTTGTCATGAGTATGTAAACTGTAATAAAAACCGCAAACCCTGTATATAAGGGGCCAGGCCTCAGACATAAGTTAGAGCACCTCAGAACGATACCTGCTGTCCGTTTTGCCGTGTTCTCCTCCGGAGAGAATAAAAACCTTGTTTCCTGCTTTCCAGTCTCCAGCGCCTGCCTCTTCATTGATTAAATAACTAGAGGGTCACAGAGGCAATACCGGATAGGTCTGTTAAGATTGGGGGGGGGGGTAGGGGTTAGTTGTTCAAAGAGTGTGTTGACCACCAGCGAAGCAATGCAGATGGGGAGGGCTATGTTCCCCGCCGGCGTACGAGGGTCCGGGTCTGCGGAGGGGGCTAGGGCGGTCTTGACATGGCACTGCACTGTTTGATACGCGGCCGGCCCATGCTGGGTTGTAGGCGGCTTGCTGTGTATAACCTCGATCTTGTAAATGCAGTATCGTCCTGGCGTCCTCTGTAATCAACCCTAGCTTTTAACGAAATGCTTGGCTATCGTTCTCGATCTTTTGATGCCTGTATTGTGTTGACTTGCTCAATAAAAGATATTTAATACTAAATACCTATAAATTAACTGTACAAATATTTCAAACTATGTAAGACGCTAAGAAGGCACAAATGAAGCATTTGTTGTATTTTTTTTTTTTTAATATATTTTTATTGCAGATAGTCATTCACAGGTAGACATTGGTCAATAACAGTGCAGTCGTCGTTGGTGGCGACAAGACTATGGCAACCTGGTTACACAGCCATTCAGCCCACAACCCGGAGGTCGGGCGGTAAATGTCAATCTCAAGTCATACATGGGTTCTGAGTCTCGCTAGTCATGACCAGTTATAAGGAACGGTTTGTGTCTGCTTTTCTTAAAGAACTTGTACCCCAACCAACCCAACAGAACTATCCCTGAGGTCTAGCAGCAAACCAACAATCCCGGATCTTAAAGAAGTTTTCCGAAGCTTGACAGCCCTCCCTCCTCTCCCTCTCCACCCCTCCCCCCCTCACCATCGGTGCATAATTGGTATGTCAGAAAGCATGAGGCAGGAGTCCCTCTCTCAGCAGTTGGGGCAACATGCATTATACCTGTCGTGCTACGGGGTCGTAGGCAACTCGTTCCCCTCATTGTCTGTATCATTTTGCGTGTCGTGGTCGCGTAAAGCCTGTACCAAAGCCTCCCATGCTTGCGCAGAGTCCAGTGCCTTCTCATTCTGCTGCCGCCGCACTAGCTGGTATCTCAAGGTGCTCTCTCCCTCAGCCCATTTAAGGAACTCGCTGCGCCATTTAGTGCCCGTTGGACCAGCTCGTGCCTTCCAGTGCCGCGTAATTTCCCGTTTCGCCAAAAGCAATCCCATATCTATAAATTTGCTGGTGATTTTCGTTTTAGGGGTATGCGGAAACCAATGAAGGATCCCCACCGCCATATCATACTGCAGTGTTCGGCCTGTCACCTCATTAAGAGTATCTACTATCAGTTTCCAATAAGAGGTCAGACCATGGCAGTTCCACAACATATGGCCCAGGTCTGCTCCGTTTGCCTGACATCTAGGGCAGACCGCAGTATCTGAAGCAAAGTATTTTTGTATCTTCTCTGGGGTCAGATATGCCCGGTGTAGAATGTAAAATTGGACCAATTGGAACCGCGCGCTGCGCGTGCTCTTCCAAGCCCGACGCATCAGCTGGGCCAATGTGGCCTCTGGAATTTCCTTCCCTATGTCCGCCTCCCATTTGGCCTTGAGCGCCTCCAGCGGAGGCAGTCTCTCGTTAATCATCCTGAAATATAAACACGTCACTGCTTTAACCGTCCCTGCTGCCATCATGACATATTGGCATGCCATTGTCGTCTGCGGTTCCTCAAGACCGCTCCGCCAGTGTGCCTGTATTGCCCTCGTGACCGCCGCATGCAACAGAAAACCGCCCCTGGGTATGCCAAAGCGGTCGGAGATTGCCTGGAAGGGCAGCAACGCCCCGTCCTCGTATAGATCACCTATTACTTGTATACCTGCGTCTACCCAAGTTTGTAATTGCGACCAATCCCCACCATGGGGTAATGCTGTAAGCATTCCCAGCGGTATTTCGGGGGCATAAGGGTGGTTCACTCCCGTCTTTCGCTGTGCGCGGTTCCTGCACGATCTAATAGTGCGTTCCTCCTGAGTGAGGTCCCGTGGTGCTAGTCTCTGCCGCATTGCGATGTAAGAGAGCACGTGTCTAGGCATTCCCAGTCCCCGCTCCTCCTCTGGGCCCCGGAACTCCCGCGCCACCTCCTGAGTGTAGACTTGCAGTTGAGCTGCCAAGTAGTACACCTCGAAGTCAGGGGCAGCCAGCCCCCCTTCCGCCTTATGCCTCATCAAAGTCGTAAGTGCCACTCTGCGACGGCCCGATCCCCAGAGGAAAGCTACGATCAGTGACCTCAAGTTACGGAACACAGCGGGAGGGACCCAAATCGGGAGCGTCCTAAAATAATAGAGCAACCTGGGAAGCGCCACCATCTTCAGCAGCGCAATTCGTCCTGCCACTGACAGCGGTAGGGTGGCCCAAAAGGACATACTGCCCTTCAGCGCTCTAATGCTTCGGGAGATGTTACCCTCCAGTACATCAGCTGGACTGTGGTAAATGTAAACCCCTAAGTATTTCAGGCAACTGGGTTCCCATCTAATTGCTCTGGGCGTGTCGGGTTGGGGTGCCCCCTTACGAACTGGGAATAGGCACGTTTTTGACCAGTTCACCTTGAGACCTGATATTTCACCAAAGGAAGTGAGTACGGCATCGGCGCCAGCCAAGGCCCCTTCAGCATCCTCCAGGAAGAGCAACAGGTCGTCAGCATAAAGCGAAATAAACTGTTGCCCCGATAAGGTCCTCAACCCCCCGTAGTGGGCCTCGATACGGATCGATAATGCCAGGGGCTCCACCGCCAGCGCAAAAAGCAATGGGGATAGCGAGCAGCCCTGTCTCGTTCCTCTTTCCACCGGGTATTGCTGGGAGATTAGCACGCCCGACTTTACCCTCGCCATCGCTGAAGCGTAGAGCACTGCTGTCCACCACAAGTAGCCCTCTCCTACCCCGTAGCAACTGAGCACCTTACAAAGGTACTCCCACTCTAGACTATCAAACGCCTTTTCCAGGTCGATCGACAGTATCATGGGATGGGGGCCTCCTCGTGGTCCTCTTCCAACAGGCAAACTAGCCGGCGTATATTCATAGTGGCGTTACGTTTGGGAATAAACCCCGCCTGATCTTTATGTACCAGAGTGCCCATGTGTTCCAGTAGTCTAGACGCCAGGATACTACTTAATATTTTGTAATCCACCGTGAGCATTGATAATGGCCTGTATGACACCGGGTCGCCGCTGTCTTTGTCAGGTTTAAGCAGGGGGATCACCAGCGCCTCACGCATCGTGCCCGGGAGATGCCCCAGACGGTTCGCCTCTTTATATACTATCAGTAGTCGTGGGGCCAACAAGTCAATATAGGTGGCATAGAATTCTACTGGTAGCCCGTCCAATCCTGGGGTTTTGTTGCGTGCCATACCTTTTATGGCACTGCGGATCTCCCCTATTTCTATATCTTTACCCAAGTCCTTCGCCTGTTCAGGGTCTAGTTTAGGGATGGGCAGGTCTCGTAAGAAATTATCTATGGGAGCGGAGTCCGCTACCAGCCTACTCTGATAGAGATCCTCATAGTAGCTCATGAAACAGCTGAGAATTTCGGGTTGGGTGTAGACCTCCACGCCCCCAGAGTCACGCATGGAGACCGTGGGAGAGCTGCGCCTCGTGGGGTTGGCTAACCAAGCCAGTAGCGCTCCCGACTTGTCTCCCTCCATGAGCGACCTGGTCAAATAAGACTTATAATCGAAACTACGCAGTCTCTCCACTTCGACCGCTACAGCCTCTTTCGCCGCTACGGTCTGCTGTTGCAGTTCCGGGTGACCGGGCCGCAACAGCTCCAGCTCTCGGAGTTTACGATCTGCCTTTTCGAGGTCACCCAGAAGTACCCTGCGTATCCCCACCTTCTTAGCTATACAATAGCCTCTCACTACCACCTTGAAGGCGTCCCACTCTGTCGCCCTCTCCCCAGTCGTGCCCTTATTCTCAGTGAAATAATCAGTGACCCTTTCTTCCAGTTCCCTTCGGAATATTGGGTCTTCCAACATTTCAGGGCGCAATCTCCAGGTTGGAACACAGGGGACGCCTGGGAACCACCTGAAGTCGGCCAATAGAGGGTTGTGGTCGGAGACCGTCCTGAGTCCTCGCCAAGTACTCGTATCTCGTGGCCGCGGATATCATGTCCGCAGAGCATAAGATCCCATCCAGCCTCACGTGTAATTCGTGCATGCCCGAGAAATGAGAGTAATCCCGGGCATACGGGTGTTGAGCTCGCCAGACGTCCGTCAGTCCCCATCAATCAATCAATCAATCAATCATGCCATTTGTATAGCGCACTACTCACCCGGGAGGGTCTCAAGGCGCTTGGGGGGAGGGGTATGCTACTGCTCGAACAGCCAGGTCTTGAGTTGTTTCCTGAAGGCGAGATGGTCCTGGGTCAGCCGGAGGTGGATGGGGAGGGAGTTCCAAGTCTTGGCAGCCAGGTAAGAGAAGGATCTTCCTCCGGCGGAGGCTCTTCGGATGCGTGGTACGGCTGCGAGGGCGAGGCTGGTGGACCGTAGCTGGCGGGTGGGCGTGTAGAAGGTCAGGCGGTCGTTGAGGTACTTGGGGCCCAGGTCGTGGAGAGACTTATGTGCGTGGGTGAGGAGCCGGAACGTGATCCTCTTGTCGACGGGGAGCCAGTGCAGGTTCCTCAGGTGGCTGGAGATGTGGCTGCGTCGGGGCACATCCAGGATGAGTCGGGCGGAGGCGTTCTGGATGCGCTGGAGTCTTTTCTGTAGCTTGGCTGTGGTTCCGGTGTAGAGGGCGTTTCCGTAGTCCAGTCGGCTGGTGACGAGTGCCCGGGTGACAGTCTTCCTGGTCTCGGTCGGGATCCAGCGGAAGATCTTGCGAAGCATACGCAGGGTGTTGAAGCACGATGAGGAGACGGCGTTGACTTGTCTGGTCATCGAGAGGGAGGGGTCCAGGATGAAGCCCAGGTTGTGTGCGTGGTCGGTTGGCTTGGGTGCGGTGCCCAGGGCTGGGGGCCACCAGGAGTCGTCCCAGGCGGAGGGCGAAGATCCCAGGATGAGGACTTCCGTCTTGTCCGAGTTCAGTTTCAGGCGGCTGTCCTTCATCCACTCGGCGACGTCTTTCATCCCTTCGTGTAGGCAGGTTCTGGCGGTGTCGGGGTCTCTGGTGAGGGAGAGGATCAGCTGGGTGTCGTCGGCGTAAGAGATGATATTGAGGTTGTGCTGGCGTGCGATGGCTGCGAGAGGTTTCATGTAGATGTTGAAGAGGGTGGGGCTGAGTGAAGATCCTTGCGGGACGCCACAGATGACTTCGGTGGCCTCGGAGCGAAACGGGGGGAGGCGGACTCTTTGTGTTCTTCCGGCGAGGAACGAGATGATCCACTTCAGTGCCTTTTCTTGGATACCGATGTTGCTGAGGCGCTGGACTAGGGTGCGGTGGCAGACCGTGTCGAACGCAGCGGAGAGGTCCAGGAGGATGAGGGCCACTGTTTCCCCCTTGTCGAGCAGGGTCCGGATGTCGTCAGTGGCTGCGATGAGGGCGGTCTCGGTGCTGTGGTTGGCTCTGAAGCCGGACTGCGAGGGGTCGAGGGATCTGTTCGTCTTGAGGAAGGCGGTCAGCTGTCTGTTGACGATCTTCTCGATGACTTTAGCAGGAAAAGGGAGGAGCGAGATGGGGCGGAAGGTTTTGAGATCGGTGGGGTCTGCTGTAGGTTTCTACAGGAGGGCGCTGATCTCGGCGTGCTTCCAGCTCTCCGGGAAGGTGGCGGTGTTGAAGGAGGCGTTGATGATGTGCCGGAGTTGGGGTGCGATAATGGAGTCAGCCTTGTTGAAGACGTGGTGTGGGCAGGGGTCGGTCGGTGATCCGGAGTGGATGGTGTTCATCGTGCGGGCTGTGTCTTCGGTGGTCACTGTGTTCCAGGTGCGAAGGGTGGCGGTGGGGGGCGTTGGTTCGACGGTTGGGTGCGTGGGTGGGCCGCCGAAGCTGTTGTGGATGTCGGCGATCTTGCGGTGGAAGAACGAGGCGAGGGAGTCGCAGAGGTCTTGTGACGGAGTGATGTCGTTGGTGCCGGTGCTGGGGTCGGAGAACTCCTTGATGATAGTGAAGAGCTCTTTGCTGTCGTGGGCGTTGTTGTCCAGTCGTTCCTTCAGGGATTTCTTCTTGGTGGTGCGGGTGAGCTGGTGGTGCTTGCGGGTAGCGTGTTTGAGGGCGGTCATGTTGTCGGTGGTCCGGTCGAGGAGCCAGGCTTTCTCGAGGGTGCGGCAGGTCTTCTTGGAGTCCTTGAGGTCGTCGGTGAACCAGGATGCCTTCTTGCTTCTGGGTCTGCTGGGAGGGTTCTTTAGTGGCGTGAGGTCGTCGGCGCAGGCGGTCAGCCACTGTGTGAAGTTGCGGGCTGCTTCGTTGGGGTCCGTTGTGTTGGCGGGTGGGCTCTGGCTGAGGGAGGTGGTGAGCTGGTCTGCGGTGATCTTGCTCCAATTCCTGTGAGGTACCTGTTGCGGGTGGTGGTGGGTCGTGGATCTTTTGAAGCTGAAGTGGACGGAGCTGTGGTTGGTCCAGTGGAGTCCGGTGGCGTGGCTGAAGGTGATGTACTTGCTGGAAGAGAAGACGGGATCAAGCGTATGGTCGGCGTAGTGGGTGGGGGTGTTGACCAGTTGCTTGAGTCCGAGGTTGGCGAGGTTTTCCAGCAGGGCGGAGGTGTTGCGGTCCTTGTTGTTCTCCAGGTGGAAGTTGAGGTCCCCGAGGAGGATGTAGTCAGTGGAGGGGAGGGCGTGCGGGCTGATGAAGTCTGTGATGTCTTCGCTGAATTGTGTGCGTGGTCCCGGGGGTCTGTAGACGAGGGTGCCTCTGAGGGTCGTCTTAGGGTCGGTGTGAATCTGGAAGTGGAGATGTTCGGCTGCGGCGAAGGAGTCGTTGGCGTCGGTCGTGATGCGGATGGTGTTCCTGTGGACGATGGCGATGCCACCTCCGGTCTGGTTGATGCGGTCCCTCCTGATGATCTTGTACCCGTCCGGGATGGCGATGGCGATGTCGGGTGCAGAGGAGGCGTTCATCCAGGTTTCCGTGAGGAAGGCGACGTCCGGTGATGTAGCGTCGAGGAGGTTCCAGAGTTCCACGGCGTGTCTGTGGACGGAGCAGGTGTTGATCAGGATGCACTTGAGGTGGTTGCTGCTGGTGTTTGTCTTGGCGGGTGCGGGGCAAGTTCGGAGGCAGGTGAACTTGCAGGTGCAGCAGGTGAAGGGTCCGTGGGTGCGTCTCGGGGTGGCTCGGCAGCTCTGGGGGCTCGACCTCGGACCTGGAGGAACTGGGTTCGAGTCTCGGTAACGACGCCAAACTTCCTGTGATTCTGGGCCAATCACTTAATCTCCCCGTGCCTAACAAAAATGAAAGTGTGTCCTAATGTAACGTAACTGGTGCTATGTAAAGCGCTCTGATACCCGATTCGGTTCGGGTCTAGTTCGCGCTATATAAAACTCTGCCAAAACCCCCCCCCAAAAAAAACCTGCAGTGTTTCTCCGGGGAACGCGACCCCTCCGCTCCACCTCCACCGCCCCAGCACCGCAGGCCTCCTCTGTCTCCCACGTTGGTCCACGTAGGCCCCAAGGGTCGGGCCGATCGCCCTCGCCGCTTCGACCGACCTCCAGCCCCCTGCTCTGGACCCAGTGGTCGTGCAGTGCTTTCAAAATGCACTCGATATTCCCTTCAGGGCACTCCTTCGGCATGGGTTACCAACCCTCGCTCATACGTTGCGGCAGGGCAGATGCACCACCGGGGCCCAGCGCCAGCTTCATCCCCTGGGCTTCATAGGAGGTAACCCCCCCGGGGGATCACAAGATCGATCCGCAGCGCCCGGCTGGGCGGAACAGCACGCTCGAGTCCCGGAGCGGCCGAGGCCAATACAACCGGGGGTCCGATGGGGCTTCGGTCGGCCCCCTCCACCGCGCCACCCAGCGCTCCAGGGGCCGGATCGGGCCGCGTCTCTGATGTGCTCTGCACGGAAGGGCCACAAGCACCGTCGTCCTGCCAGGCAGCCGGGGCGTCCGTTGCCCCGCCGCGAAGGGGGAGGGAGATTCCACCGGTATCCCCGGCTGCCCAAGGCCGCAGGCCGCCTCAGAAGTATGAAGATGGGGCAGGCGCCATTTTGAGCTCGGCGCCGTCCGATCCGTCGGTACTCGGTCTGCCCTGTTCGCTTCAACTGGGCTCCGCCGCAGCTCCCCGAAGTTGCCTCCCGGCTTAGCGTCCTTCCCCACACAGTAGTCCGTGGGTTGGGGAGCCTCTAGTGCCCGGCACACAGGATTAATGGGGGCTCGATCGCGGAGCCGAACGCTCAAGCGACCTCCACCATTGGCGCTCTAGCCACGCCCGAAGCATTTGTTGTATGTGTGATGGAAACAAAGATTTTAATATGATCTAAGCAAATAAAGACACTTTACTTGGTGATGTGCACATGATGAATATTTTCTGAAACCTGATTCCCACAGATTGTTTGTGTGCTTTATAAATGTATCAGTCAACTGCATGTCTGTACAAATTAAGTGGCCATTTTAATAGAAAGTGTGCTGTCTGCAAATTATATTTCACACAGCATGCTCCAAGATGCACCATCGTCTTCATACCACACCCTTACCACTCACCTGCGGAATAGGCATGGCTCATTTGCTATACTTGTTCCTGGTGTGATGCTGGATTTTTCACAAAAACGAAGACTTCAGTGATGTAACATTGATGGCAGCACCCCCACTTTGAAAATTATTCCTGCACCACTGATTCCACACATTCCTATCACTCAGCCATAAAACAAATGTGTCAACCTTAAAACACTTTTAAAGGTTGGGAGATACTAAATAATTCTTTCTTCACATTCTCCCTTTCCTTACTCTGAACCAGTAAGTAATGGCAAACTGCCCCTTTGACCTCGCCACACAACCATACAATTCCAACTTGGCTTCTTTCTTCTCTCTCCTCTCCTGTTTTGACTCATTATTTATCCAGCCACTCCAGTTTCACCACAGTTCCTTCCCCTCATCATTTTTAGGAGCACTTATTGGTACTACAGTGGGATGTGGATCTATATTCCCACAATATTTGTACATGTTTTTTCCAACAGCCTCATTCACAAATCCTCAACTGTAACCCATCTTTGAGAACTCTGTTCCATCTTTCAACCATCCGGCTACCATACCGGTGATGATCTGACAATTTAATATGTTTTACATTCTACATACGTATTAATCCCTAAATATTCTTATATTTCATTGGCAACTAATTTTATTCACTACTATCAGACTAGATTCCTGGGAGACATTTTCTGACACATAATTCTTAACGCCATTCAATCTCACCTCGGGTGGTAACTTGGCTGGTAAATTTTAGCACTGGTCAACAGAAAAACTAATCTACCACACCAATGGCATACTTGGGGACAATACCCAAAGCAAATGATGACGTTGAGCTGTTTTCTCTATGGACCCAGGAGCGTAACAAACACACCCCCGCAGCCCCCGTGGTGCGGGGGCGGGGGGGGGGCCCTCAGCCTTGAGTAGGCGAAGAGGTCCCTCAGCTCCTCGGTGGAGATCAGATCTGTGAGAGGCTCTGAAGCAGGTGCAGTGTCTGCAGCCTGCTCTGAGCCCCTCGCTCTGACCCAGGACTGAAGAGAAACAATGTTTCAAGTTACAATGTTTCTCTTCAGTCAGAGCCACAAGCCGGAAAGAAGATGGGGGTGGGGGCCCAGAGCAGTGGCGGCTGGTGACATTTGAAAGTGGCGAGGCGTAAACCAATTGACGTACAACACTATAACGCAATTGTGAATCTGTTCTAACAAAGACAATGAATGGCAAAACTGTCTATCACTTGTTCTGCTAGGTGTGCAGAAAAAAACCAATATACTATTGGGTGTAAGGTTTGTCCCTGAAACAAGAATATTATCATGCACACATGAACACATGCCCCAGTGATTTATGGCACAAAAAGGGCAGGTGCACGCACTGCCAACCCTTTCAACCATGCACAAAGGCCAGACAATTCTCCAAGCAGTACTTGCTATGTTTTTTGGAATTCCAGGTTCCAGACTCATAGGGTCTGCTTGGACTCAGTCGTACACATCTCCTAGTAGCAAGAGAAAGCAGTTTGGTACAAAAACACACAGGGTGCAGGTTCAATATTGGCATGACCCCACTGAATTTACCCAGGGTGTGAGGAGAACGCTTCTTTCTATGTAGAGGAATAAAGGGTATACCCTACTATCGCCAGCCAGTACTGCTCCCAATCTAAGGGTCAGCCATTATGACTCGGGAGGTTACTACCCAAGATGAGGAATGCAGCCCTAGACCCCTAGAAACCAAGCACCGTGGAACTAGTAACTGTGTGGTCTCTGTCATAGGCAACCAAGCAGAACATATCTATAATAGGTGAGAACTCGAAGGAGACACGGAAATACAGTGTGCTTAATTTGTAAAAAAAGAAATGCAGGTGCTGAAACTTTTGCCAAGGAGGCCACCGCTCACGTCTTCCTCCAGTGAGCCCCACTTTCAACACTCTCACTGCCTCAGTCTCTATCTTCTAAACTTGATCTGTTGTCTGTCCCCTAAGTCTTTGCTCTAAGAGTCTATCCTCTCACCGCTCTAATTTTTTTCTATCACCTTTGTCACACCCTGTATTTCTGATTTGCCCTCTATTCATTTTAGCCCTGCCCTTTTTTCTCTTCACTTTTATCCATGCTCTGCTCTCTCTCCCTTCGATCTTGGCTCTTTACTATCACTCTCTAGCAGTGATTAGCTGTGTCTCCATTTTCTCATTTGTCTGCTTGTTTTCCTCTGTCCTGTTCTCCACATTCTTTCATTCTATCTTCTCTCTTCTTAATGCTCTCTTCACATCATGCAAAAAGAACTATTGATGAGCAGAATGCAGAACAATGTTATACATTCACCCCAGTACAGAGATCTGGGACTAAATCCATCGTTTTTTTGCTCACCATGCCATTCCAGTTTGGACCCAGCCATATGCAAATCAGTCTTGACCCTGCGCCCAAAGGAAGAAGTCCAGCCTAAACTGCCAGGCCAGGTCCTCCCTGGACTGGAAACAAGCCTCCTAGGACCGGTTTTGGGGTTTCACCCCTCTTCAGCCGGGTAGCTTGATTCCAGAGGTATGCCCAGACGTGGGTCTCGTGCTCACTACGCCACTGGAGTCAAGCTATCCTGGCTGATGACGGCTGATAGCTAGAAACCGGTCCTAGGATGCTTGATTCCGGTCCAGGGAAGACATGGCTTGGCAGTTCGGGCTGGACTGTTCACATGAGGCACAGGGTCAAGAATGATTTGCATATGGCCATTTCACGCCTGCACTTGGGTGGCGTGGTGAGCAAAATAACAATGGATTAAACCCAGATCTGTGACTGGGGGTGAATGTTTGCCAATGTGCAACATTCCGTCCATCATCTTGTGTGTTTTGTTCTTCACATCATGGCTGCTTTCTCTTTGTATCTGATTTGCTCTCCTCCTTTTCTTCTACTTTGCTTTGTTTTATCCCTCTCCTCTCTTGTTGTTTCTTCTCCTCTGTACTCTTGCTGTCTCTCATCTCTAACACTGCTGCTGCCTGTGACCCCTGTCGTCAGCCTGTACATGTCCCTGCTATTTTGAACTCTGCGTTTTCTTGTTGTCATTCCCAAAGAAGCAGAAGATGACGTGTTTTACTTTCTTACCTACACCGACTGCAAAAACAAAATGTACACCAAATGAAAATGCTTTTTTGCATATATTAATCATTGTGGTATGACTGAGTTTATTGCAGAACAGGCGGCTGCTTGAGCACAGCAGGTAATGTCACTGCTAGTGCTGCCTGTAATTAGTAGGTCCAGGTATGACAACGGCGTCGGCATCCACTGCTCAGCTTGCTGTGATCCTGCCTGCTACAGCACAGGCATTGTCCCCAGCTGTAATGCTGCAAATGCCGGTAAGTATGGATTTGGTGCCTACTGGACTCACTCACGCTCAGCAATTACCATGCTGGGGTGCAGCGCACAGATTCTACTGGTGACGCCATAGCGCACAAAAGTTGTGTGTGCCACAGCCGCATCAACCACATTGAGGATAGCAACAATGCAGGGCTGCCGGATAGGATACTTTGGCTATGCAACAAGTGGAAAGTCCACACTTACTTTCATGTATTCTTCCTCAAGAGCCCTCACTCGCAAGTTCCAAATGCGTTCTTGTAGCTTCCTTGCCTCAACTCCGTCCTGAGCCAGCACCCAGCTACAAGTATCCAATGGGAGGTAAAGGCTCAGGCAGTGGCAGGGTGCAGCAGATTAGGGGAATAGAATGCAAGCCATAGTTTGTCGATGACTTCTTGGATTTGTGATCAGTGTGATGACATCATTATTAACGTGGTGATACACAATCATGCCTGCCTGGACAGGCCTATGCCGGCCGGCCTGCCGATGAACCTTTACCAGCCAGTCACCATGCAATGTATGTTATTCTTTTTATTTTGAATTGAACAATTAATATTGAGGCCACCACCTGCAGGTTCAGAAATTGTAGCCCCGGCCCTGTGAAAGAAGTGTAGGTGCTGAGCACCTGAAAGCACCTGCTCAAATTAAGCACTGCGGAAATATAATCTCAGGATGTTGTATCGGCAACAAGAGCACAGGGCTTTGATCCTTCCGCTTCTACTTAGACACAGCACTGCTCAAAGCTGAAGCAGGCAAAAGGCAAGCACACCCCATCCGGCCAGAACAGTTATTGCCAGGACTGAATGTAATGCAAGCACACCGGACAAATGGTCTGAGGAAGGCAAAAGGGATGCCCAGCCTCCACTAAAGGAGAATCCTGAAAGAGAACATCTCAGAAAAAGATGACTGCCTTCACCAGTGAGGAGCATCGTTATTCAGCAATTAAGGGGGCATACCTGTGTGTTGGTCAAGATGTTTGCAATCACAGAAATGTGTGAAGCGTGATTACTGAAAACAGACCTGCGTGTGGTGCATGATTGCAGAAGCAATAGTAGAGTGGGACACATGATTACAAATACCCCCGCATAATATGGTAAAGTCAGCCTTGATTTCAGTGATCGGCCTACGTCGGTATCTATAATACTGTGCACACAATACTTTACTATCAATGAGGTCGACTGCAATGTTGCACCACTTATGCCTTAGCTGTGGCTCAACCCGCAAGCAGCTCCCCTGTACTCATGGAGACTAATCACGGACACTAATCCACAATCTGTGCCTCGTGCAACGTGCAGTATCCCTGCCCTTTAGAGACAGGTATTAAACTCTTACTGAGTCTTCCCTCAGATAGAGGCATTTGCCATTAAAATGTGTGTTGACCTCAAAAGTAGGCAAAACAAAGCAAATTATGCAGCTTAATGCGGCACACTTTCAAGCAGCACTATCTCACTGTTTTGCCACTGCTGCATATATTAACGCCGTAAAGGCAAACATTTCACCTTATTATCAGTTTGATACCTAAATATAGCAATCAGCATCTGACAGGTCTGAGGTGACTTGCAGCCGCGCGATAGAGGGAAGGCCTGCCCCTGCGCAGCAACACATGCAGTACCGTTTTTAAAGCTAGAAAAAGTTATTTTTTTGTCAAAATCAGCAAGTTATGCAAACGGTGATGGATTATGTGGCAAGTGTGGCAAATCAAAGATTATGCCGGAAATGCAGCAAAATTGCATATTTACAGTGGTCCTGCTCCAGTAGTGAGCCCCACACATTTACAACAATACATAATTATTAACTGTCACTTTGCATACATGCATCGGCAGCCAGCACACAGTTCTTTAGGATTACTTGATGTTTAGTTTACTTTAATATCAAGCGAGTGCGCCGTCTCGGAGAGAATAATTTAGAAGGGATCCATCAAGTCAGGCGGAATTCTGTTTGCTTCGCCGAGGGTTCATGAGAAAGTTGCTTCTTGTCACCACCCTCCCACCTCACGGTTCGGTGTAACGACTCCAGTCACGGCCGACGTGATTTGGGGGGGGGGGAGGGGCAAGGGGGGGTGGTACTCGCGGGGAGGGGTGGGGGTTAATGTAATGAATTAAACTTACCAGGCATGAGGCATCTCCTTCGGTCCCGTGTCGCATCACGTCTCCTCTGCAACGCTCAACAGGAAATACTAACTGCGCCAAATCAGGAGACTGAATGAGACGGGGGGCCGGGCACCTGACCCTTGTTTCCTTATATCCTGGCATTTGATAGGGCATGGGGCGACTTTGAGCAAAACGCATCACCGCCCGAGCAGGAGCCTATCTACTAACACCTGCCCTACACTGGGCATGCGCAGCATCCTAATGGTTTGTGAATGTGAGTGAGGGACAACGCTCCTCACTTACATGCGCAGTCAGACCATCTTCTGGACTCCTGCTCAGGCGAGAGCAGGAGACATGCGCACTTTAACCCCTGAAGCACAGGCCGGCCCGGAAATGTAAACAGACGAATTGTGAAAGCTGTCAATTCGTCTGCTTACATTCCTGTTGCCCAAACTACAGTGAGCAGTTTCTTTTGTGGGGCACTGCCCTTGCGCCCCTATGGACAAGCCGCCCCTGGCCCAGAGACAGCATTCTCCAGGGCAATGCTCATGTGAGAAAGGACGAGGCAGCAAAATAGTGCCTTCAGGTAAGCACTCTTGTTAGAAGGCACACTACTTTGTGTCTGCCCTCAGTCAGGCGTGTTTAATAACTGAGCTCAGTGTGCCAAGTTGCGTTTGTGTTGCTCTGGTTGCAGATGAGAGGCGGGGACATTATAGTGCGAAGGTGGCTGACTGTTCTGGATGCCTGGGGTCTGGACTCGGGCGCTTATTCCCACCTTCTTATATATTTGTTGACGCAAGTAACTCTCAACAAGGACCGATAACAAGGAAAGGGTGCTGCGCTGCAAAGAGCGTTGTGTGAGTCTTAAGGCAAAAATCGCTATATTTGTTGAAGACGTCTTGGGTCTTGATCGTCTTATTTGGACTTATTAAAAGTAATGTGCCACGGTAGCGCAATACACCTTGTTTGCTGTCCCAACAGACAGTGGAGAGAGAGTGGAGAGAGAGTGGAGAGAGAGAGAGTCGAGAGAGAATGGAGAGAGAGAGTGGAGAGAGAGAGTGGAGAGAGAGTGGAGGGAGACAGTGGAGAGATTGGAGAGAGAGTGGAGAGAGAGAGAGTGGAAAGAGAGAGTGGAGAGAGAGTGGTGACAGAGAATGGAGAGCGAGAGAGTAGAGAGAGAGTGGAGAGAGAGAGTGGAGAGAGTGGAGAGGTTGGAGAGAGAGTGGATAGAGAGAGAGTGGGGACAGAGAGTGGAGAGAGAGAGTGGAGAGAGAGTGGAGGGAGAGAGTGGAGAGAGAGTGGAGGGAGACAGTGGAGAGATTGGAGAGAGAGAGTGGAGAGAGAAAGAGTGGAAAGAGAGAGTGGAGAGAGAGTGGTGACAGAGAATGGAGAGCGAGAGAGTGGAGAGAGAGTGGAAAGAGAGAGTGGAGAGGTTAGAGAGAGAGAGTGGATAGAGAGAGAGTGGAGAGAGAGTGGGGACAGAGAGTGGAGAGAGAGTGGAGGGAGACAGTGGAGAGAGTGGAGAGATTGGAGAGCGAGAGTGGAGAGAGAGAGTGGAGACAGAGAGAGTGGAGACAGAGAGAGTGGAGACAGAGAGTGGAGAGAGAGAGAGAGATAGGGGAGGGAGAGAGTGGAGAGAGTGGAGAGAGAGTGTAGAGAGAGTGTAGAGAGAGAGTGGAGAGAGAGAGTGGAGAGAGAGAGTGGAGAGAGAGTGGAGAGAGAGTGGAGGGAGACAGTGGAGAGATTGGAGAGAGAGAGTGGAGAGAGAGAGTGGAGAGATTGGAGAGAGAGAGTGGAGAGAGAGTGGAGAGAGAGTGGAGAGAGAGAGAGGAGAGAGAGAGTGGAGAGAGAGAGTGGAGAGAGAGAGGAGACAGAGAGTGGAGAGAGAGAGAGAGGAGACAGAGAGTTGGGAGAGAGAGTGGAGAGAGAGTGGAGGGAGACAGTGGAGGGAGACAGTGGAGAGAGTGGAGAGAGAGAGTGGAGAGAGAGTGGAGAGAGAGTGGAGAGAGAGTCGAGAGAGTGGAGAGCGAGAGAGTGGAGAAAGAGTGGAGAGAGAGTGGGGAGAGAGAGTGGAGAGAGAGTAGAGAGAGTAGAGAGAGTAGAGAGAGTGGAGAGAGTGGAAAGATTGGAGAGAGAGAGTGGAGAGAGAGAGTGAGTGGAGAGAGAGAGTGGAGACAGAGAGTGGAAAGAGAGTGAAGATAGAGAGTGGAGAGAGAGTGGAGGGAAAGAGTGGAGAGATTGAAGAGAGAGTGGAGAAAGAGAGTGGAGAGAGAGAGAGTGGAGAGTAAGAGAGTGGAGAGATTGGAGAGAGAGTGGAGAGAGAGAGAGTGGAGAGAGAGTGGACGGAGAATGGAGAGAGAGTGGAGAGAGAGTGGAGAGAGAGTGGAGACAGAGAGTGGAGAGAGAGAGTGGAGAGAGAGTGGAGGGAGAGAGAGTGGAGAGCGTGGAGACAGAGAGGAGGGAGACAGTGGAAAGAGTGGAGAGAGAGAGTGGAGAGATTGGAGAGAGAGAGTGGAGAGAGAGTGGAGAGAGAGAGAGGAGAGAGAGAGTGGAGAGAGAGAGTGGAGAGAGAGAGAGAGGAGACAGAGAGTGGAGAGAGAGAGAGAGGAGACAGAGAGTGGAGAGAGAGAGTGGAGAGAGAGTGGAGGGAGACAGTGGAGGGAGACAGTGGAGAGAGTGGAGAGAGAGAGTGGAGAGAGAGTGGAGAGAGAGTGGAGAGAGAGTCGAGAGAGTGGAGAGCGAGAGAGTGGAGAAAGAGTGGAGAGAGAGTGGGGAGAGAGAGTGGAGAGAGAGTAGAGAGAGTAGAGAGAGTGGAGAGAGTGGAAAGATTGGAGAGAGAGAGTGGAGAGAGAGAGTGAGTGGAGAGAGAGAGTGGAGACAGAGAGTGGAATGAGAGTGAAGATAGAGAGTGGAGAGAGAGTGGAGGGAAAGAGTGGAGAGATTGAAGAGAGAGTGGAGAAAGAGAGTGGAGAGAGAGAGAGTGGAGAGTAAGAGAGTGGAGAGATTGGAGAGAGAGAGAGTGGACGGAGAATGGAGAGAGAGTGGAGAGAGAGTGGAGAGAGAGTGGAGACAGAGAGTGGAGAGAGAGAGTGGAGAGAGAGTGGAGGGAGAGAGAGTGGAGAGCGTGGAGACAGAGAGGAGGGAGACAGTGGAAAGAGTGGAGAGAGAGAGTGGAGGGAGAGTAGAGAGAGAGAGTGGAGGGAGACAGTGGAGAGATTGGAGAGAGAGAGTGGAGAGAGAGAGTGGAGAGAGAGTGGAGAGAGAGAGTGGAGAGAGTGGAGGGAGAGAGAGTGAAGAGAGTGGAGAGGTTGGAGAGAGAGTGGGGAGAGAGAGAGTAAATGTAAATGTGTTGTATTTGTAAAGCGCACGGCTGCCTACGCGACGGGGTGTCCCGGCGCTGCACTCATACCGCTGTGGAACCCTTCCTGGCTTTTCCATGTGAAATGTCCACTCCTGGGCATCCCCAAGGTGAAGCCAGGCATCCAAGCGCTGCTGGGGCCGTTGTGGAGATTAAGCAAGCTATTGCCCAGAGTCACAGAGTGGTACCCATGATTAGACTAGGCACCGACGCGAGAATTATCAGGTCCGGGGAGATTGAGTCCAAGAGCCGCCGAGGCGGGAATTGAACCCAGGTCCCGGGCCAGACCTCAACATCAGGGTCTGCCGCTCTAACCATTGAGCCAGTGGAGAGAGAGTGGAGAGAGAGAGTGGAGAGAGTGGAGAGGTTGGAGAGAGAGAGTGGAAAGATGGAGACACAGTGGAGAGAGAGTGGAGAGGTTGGAGAGAGAGAATGGAAAGAGAGAATGACAGTGGAGAGAGAGTGGAGAGGTTGGGGAGAGAGAGTGGAAAGAGAGAGAGACAGTAGAGAGAGTGTGGAGAGAGAGTGGAGAGAGTGAAAGGAGAGTGGAGAGACAGTGAAGCGAGAGTGGAGAGAGAGTGAAACAGTGGAGATAGAGTGGACAGAGTAGAGAGAGAGAGAGTGGAGAGAGAGGGGGTGGAGAGAGAGTGGAGAGAGAGAGAGTGAAGAGAGAGTAGAGTGACTGACTGACTCAGAGTCTGAATACTGAATGACTGAGAGACTGGCTGGCTGAGAGACTGACAGAGAGAGAGACTGACTGACAGAGAGGGAGACTGACTGACAGAGACTGACTGACTGAGGTAGAGAGATTCTGACTGACTGAGAGAGAGAGAGACTGACTGTGAGAGAGACTGACTGAGAGAGACTGATAAAGAGAGACTGAGAGAGCGAGAGAGAATGAATGACTGACTGAGAGAGACTGACTGACTGACAGAGACTGACTGATAGAGAGAGAGACTGACTGATGGAGGTAGAGAGAGAATGACTGACTGAGAGAGACTGACTGACTGAGGGAGAGATTGACAGAGAGAGAGAGACTGACAGAGAGAGAGAGACTGACTGAGAGAGCGAGACTGACTGAGAGAGAGACTGACTGACAGAGAGACTATGAGACTGACGGAGAAAGAGAGACTGACCGACAGAGAGAGAGAGAGAGAGACTCTGATTGACAGAGAGAGAGACTGACAGAGAGAGTCACTGACTGAGAGAGAGATAGACTCACTGAGAGAGACTGGCTGACTGCGAGAGAGAGAGAGAATGACTGACTGAGAGAGATTGAGAGAGAGAGACTGGGAGAGAGACTGACAGAGGGAGGGACTGACAGAGAGAGAGACTTACTGACTTAGAGAGAGACTAGGAGAGGGCTGACAGAGAAAGGGACTGACAGAGAGAGAGAGACTTACTGACTGAGAGAGAGACTGACAGAGAGAGGGAGACTACTGACAGAGAGAGACTGACTGCGAGAGAGAGACTGGCTGACTGAGAGAGAGAGACTGACTGACTAAAAGAGAGACTGGCAGAGAGAGAGCAACTGTCTGAGAGACTGACTGACAGAAAGGGAGAGACTGACTGACAGAAAGAGAGAGACTGACTTAGAGAGAGACTGACTGACTGAGAGAGAGTGACTGACCGAGAGAGAGAGACTAAATAATTGAGAGAGAGACTGACAGAGAGAGACTGACTGACAGAGAGAGACTGACTAACTGACAGAAAGAGAGATAGAGAGACTGACAGAGAGAGAGAGACTGACTGACTAAGAGAGAATGAATGACAGAGAGAGATAGACTGACTGACTGACAGAGAGAGAGAGACTGACTGACACAGAGAGAGAGAGAGAGGCTGACTGACTGACTGAAAGAGAGAGACTGACTGACTGTGAGAGAGAGAGAGAGAGAGAGAGAGAGAGAGAGAGAGAGAGAGAGACTGTGATGGAATTGGGGTCAAAGTGTGTATGAAGCTATGAAATGCCTCTTAAGATTGCTATTGTCTACTAATAATTTATTATCAAAATTTGCTCTTTGTAGTTACATCTGCTTTTGAAATACTGCATTGTCGCATTGTCTAATGTTTTAAAACGGAAACGAGAAGGAGCAGTGGATGCACTTTTGTCAAAACTGAACTATGAGTGGGCCCGAAGTTGTATATCAAGACAGGAGTCTGCATCAGGAAACCCACCTAAAATTGGGCAAACTTCCCCGGCCTACTGATGGCAGGGACCCTGTAATGAATGGACCTCCACCTATGATAGCCTGCTGGCAGACTAAGCCCAGCCTTTAACTCCACCATCCAGTGTTAGTTATAACGGCTGTATTGGTGACAATTGCGTAACAATAGCCCCACATCCCCTGCAGTATGGCGGGTTGCTGACCTCAGAGCTCTAGACTGGCACGGATAATGGTAGGAGGGCCCACTCCATGTAGTTTGCAGAGGGGCCTCTTCAAGTTTCGTTACACCACTGCATGGACCCTCCGCCTTATCCATGGCTGCCAGGGGGTGGATTTTCGTCACTTTAACCCCTTGCATGCTTGTGACGGAACCGTTCCGTCACAAGCCTCGGGTGTGCTGTGCTTGTGACGGAACGGTTCCGTCACGGCCCGCTCGCCGCGCCTGCGCGGCGCGAATTCCGCACCTGCGCTGAGCGTTCTATTGGGCGGGCGGGGCCGTGACGGAACCGTTCCGTCACAAGCACAGCTCACCCGAGGCTCGTGACGGAGCGGTTCCGTCACGAGAACAGAAGCGCCGCGGGGCCGCCCGCCCTCTTAGCACTGCGGCGGAATAGCCGCGCAGTGAAGGGGTTAAACGCTTTTTTCACATTTTCCCTCCACGTGCCGATCCAACCCTAGACACAAAAAATCTACGGAAATACAAATGTTCATTCCAGTCATACCAAAAAGGCATTCATGGGCCCGTTTAACATTCATTTTCTCAGTTCCTCTGGCCGAACAACAGTTTCTTCTGTCCTCATTCCAAATTTAATTCCACACAGGGGTATTTCCTAAAGTTGTTGACACCCCACCAATAAGCTAGCACTTCTTTTTCTATGGTGGAATAAATCTGTTCTGCTCTTCATCTGCATGCAGTGGTAACCTCTGTGCCTTCTTTGAGCTGGAGTAGAACTGCACCCAAACTGCATTGCAACCACTTGTGCTCAATGTGATATTCTTGTCTGTGTCATATGGTGTCAGCGCAGGTGCCAAGGCAGGACAAACTCACCCCGCTCTCTTTACCCTGCAGATATTTTTCATTAGCTATCTCTTGGCCTTGATTTGATCTATAAACATGGGATTGAAACATGAGTAGTACTTCACTAAACCTGAAAATGAATGGAGCTGATTATAGATTGTGGTGATGGAGCCGCTTCAGTAGCTCTATAAAGATTCATCTTGTAGAAATATAATTTTTCTTTTACTCTGTGACCACGGCATTCAACTTCAGTTTCACACTTTTTCCTTTTATTAGTTAATCCACTTTTCCTTAAACATTGAGTTTATTCTTGTTTCCATCGAAAATCGAAATTTCGTCCTGAAATATGCCATATTTTTTACTTCCATAATTAGTAACTGCTGAGGCAAGTCCAAAAGTTATAGATTTGAATCTACAATCTCTGTTTGGTCTAACATATGGGGGTCAACAATGGAGACTCCGGATGTTAAGCAATTTATTGAAAGGCTGACCATGCAAATCCAATGTGGAAAAAAACTCTATTTGATAATCATCGGTATCTTATGTTGTATATGGCAAATGCTGTCTGTCTATCCATATGGCTTTACTAAGGTCTCTAAGGTCCACAGAGTCTAAATACAATTGCAGTTGTTTTTTTTTGTTTTAGCAAAACCACTGAACAAGCTATTAGGAGTCCTCGATAGCTGCTATTGTGTCCTCGTCATGCAAGCTTGACAGTTCTACATTTAAAGGCTCATGCAGGTACACTCCTCACTTAATGTGTTTATCACACTTCTTTGATTGACTTGTAAGATAGATTCTATCTCATTCCTATCTTTCTCTTTGGTTACCAGATTTATGCCACACTCTTGCCCCCTCCTGGAAACTCAATTTAACCATCCTTCGCACACGGGTGTATAGTGTCCCTTTCCTTTACATGTTCTACATACTTACCCTATAGTAGAATAATCTCCTCAGATGCTAGTTGCTCTTTGAGACCACACTCTCTCTCCTACTTGCTCACCTTGCATAGGTAAAGTAAATGGGCCCACTATCTGACCTCTTCATTTCCTTTGTAGATTTTTAACTTGCGTAGCTGTGATGTGTGTCGCTTGCAAACATGCAATATGCACTTGTCTATGTTTTCAGTAGGTTTGTATTTTGTAATGTATTCGTAAGGGTACCCAGCCCTTTGACATTCCATGTAATACATTTATATTTATTTATTATCTTGTAGTTTGTGTCTGCATCTACCTAGGCCGTGAATTTATCTCTCCTACTCTATCTTGTTCCCACTGATTGTTGTGTTCAGCTAATGCCTTCTAGTTGGATAAACTTGCAGTTACCTTGTCTCGATCTACTGCCTCTTGTCTGTCTATGTCTCCTCACATTTATACGTTTAGAGAATGGACAGGTGACAAACTTTCCCCCATCTCCCACTTCCTGGTCAGAATTTTGAACTTGCCCTGATCAGTTCCAATAAGCAAAACTGGAGTTACCATTTTTTCCATTTTGGTTTGATATAATTTAGTAAAGTGAATGCATTGATCCTCTCAATACATCCCTTGCCACTTTCACCACTATTAAGTCTTCCTATAGTTCTGCCAGTATATGATACATTCATTATTGTCAACGTCATTATCTATTGTCCCCCAGCCAGCATCTTTATGGATCTGCTCCCCTTACTTCATAGTATGTCCTCTGCCATCAATGGTGTTATCACCTGACCCCCTGAACACACTGTGCACTGTTCCACCAGATTTCGTTTGGAGTGTTCACTGCATGAGGTTGATTGTTGTATTTGGTGTTGCTGCACATCTACCACAAAAAAAGCTCTCTCTTTCATCACCTGCTCTTTTGATGGTCTGGGAATGTTTTGTCCTCTGCAGGATCTCTTATTGCTCACTGCAGTCTGCTTTACGCTGGTCTCAAGCCATGGGGTGGCTCCTCTATTCTCAAGCCTGTTCTATGTATCTTTGGCATCAAAGAATAAATGAATTTTGTCTTCTGCATTTACTCTCAGTTTCACCAATACAAGAATTCTCATTCAAAGGCAGGAGGCATAATCTTCTTTGTTTGAGTAAACCCAAAGGTGGTGATGCAAATGTAGAGGGAACACTGTTATGTTTCATACTGGTGCCTGATATAGGCTCAGGTAGCAACCAGACCTTTCACCTCTATTTTCCCCTAACATTACACTACATAACGGTTCTTAGTACTGACCTTTTACCTAGTTACGGTAATGCCTAAATGATCAGGGATTTCCTCTGAAAACTAGCGTCATTAATTATGCATGTGGATTCTTGGAAACTCAGCCGGACTACTATCTCCTGCATAATAACTATGTATAAGAGTTATTCCTTCCGTCATCCTAGTACGACATGACACAGCAAGGTGTATCCCTTGAGGGTACCACATTGGGTATATAAATACCATATCTCTGCTGAGACAACAGAGGAGAAAAGGACTTCCATGCCGACAAACTGCAGCAAGACGCTGAGGTTCCTGCACGCAGACACTCCAGCAAGCAGTGATCTGATATCCCTCGCGGGGTGAGTCCATCTCAAGACCAAGACGGGGTCCCACAGTTTCTCAATCCAGGTAATGGGATTGGCTTTATCCTATGGGGATTCTTGGCTCGATACCTAAATACATGCTAGGTACACTTAGGTACATCTAGTTAGGGTCGCATCCTAGGAGTATGCATTATTACTGTCATGTATTTTTATACTTGCCTGTATTCATTGTTTTAGCACTATGGTAGGAATCTACCATCCTTTTACTTTATTGGTGCTTACAACCATTTATATTTGTTTCTGTCTTATGGTTGTTTCAGCATACCTATTTTACATTAGAATGATGCTGGTTCAATAAAAAAGTCCCCGCCATTTGTCCTGTGTATTCATCTGTGAGCACGAGTGATTGAGCGAAAAGTACTGTACTGTTTCCATAATCCCTGACGGGACAGAGTTGTCATGTTCGATAGTTGCCAAGAACTATTCTCTCCTTGGTAAGGAGAGTTTACAGCGGCACTGTGAGCTAGCTGGTATACAGGCAAAAATACCCGGTGGGGGTGTTCGGAATCAGTCTGGACACCAATACCGCAGTGTATGTTGTCTAAACTGGCAGATCCTATATTGGTTTATAGGAACTACACAACAACACCTCAGCTTTACACTATTAACTGAAACAAGTTTATAAAGGGTAGACTTCAATGGCGCAGAGACCAGCCAGGTAACCGAGGCCAAATGGGGGTTCTGGAGGAGGTATAGCATGTGTCCAGCAGAGGTTGTCTATAGCCCTGTGCCTCATGAAAGATGCAGACTGATACACCCCAAACCAGACCTAAGGGGCACTGAACCATCAGAGTGCTCCCATAGAACCAGCAGCAACAACAACAAGGTGATGGATAAAATTAATCACACCCACTGGCAATCGATTGGGGTTGCCTCCCAGCCCATCTTTTGTCTCATATGGCTGGGTTCAAACTGAGGTGGCATGGTGGGCAAAAAAGAATGGACTGAGATCTGGCCCGCGTGATTGCCAGTGGCTACGATTCATCTAAGAATTCAATACATCACCTTGTTGTTGTTGCAGTTGACGCCCTAAGTGAGATGGGTATGCACAAACATGGGTCCCATGCTCAATGTGCCTCTGGAACCAAGGAATACCTGACTGCTGAAGCCTAATCAGGGCAAAAACGGTCTTGGGTTGTTTGTGTTTGGGTTCAGGTAGGACCTAGCCTGGTAGTTTGGGCTGGACTTTTCTTATTGGAGCAGGGTAAAGACTGATTTGCATATGGCTGGGCCCAAACTCCGGTGGCATGGTGGACAAAAAACGATGGACTGGGATACAGCTCAAGTGAGTGGCAGTGGGTGAGATTGACTCAAGCCTTCCATCCACCACCTTGTTGTTTTTGCAGTTAACACCCTTAAAAACAGTAGCAAAGAGAAATAGCGACAGGTTCAGGGCAATTCTAACCCGTTGTCTGTAGCATTTTTCTTGAAAATAGCCTCCATAAAGGTTCAAGTTTCCTCGGTTTCAGAGAAAATTAGTCTCTTATTTTTCCAAAGTACATTAGCTGAGGCAGAACACCAGGCTGGAGCATAGGCCCACAGTGCCATTAAGTCATACGAAACCTACGAGAGCACTTGCTGTCTTTGCTGTGGGCCTCTGCTACAGTCTGGGAAGGGTGACATCCAGCTTAAGTACATCTTGGAACACCTGGATTGTTTCTTTTTAAAAAAAAACATATTACCTTGTTTGTTACATGCACTTACTTTGATGTTTTGCAGGATGTCTCTCTTTATACAAATAACTACACTGTTACGTATTATAACTGAGGCTCCCAGTTTTCCATTTTTGCTGATTTTTACAGATAAATACAGACAGAAAATGATGTGTGTCTTTTCTGTATTTATTTTTAAAAGCAGAAAAATACAGAAAATGGGCCTCTTTTGAGTGACTCTTAATGCTGTTATTAATTACTTCCAGGACAACAGCTGAGCAGCTTCACAGCATTGGGGTTAAATAAAACTGGTTCAGATTTCCTTAAGTGAATGAATATCTCATCGTATATTTAATGTATAACACTAAAATGTTCATATAGGTGCATTGTTTTATTTTTGGGGGCTATTTAATGTGCTTAAACACTACAGGCGTCAAAATAGGACAATGGTTAGATAAATGTGGAAATATTCAAGTCCTGATCTAATTTATTCCCTAAACAGAAAATAATTATGGATAAATACCAATATGATGGCCAAAAAATAACTAGGGATAAATACAGACAGTAATGTTAAAAAAATAAATACCTTAAAAAAACGGTAGCCCTAATTATAACATCACGACTATTTTACAGACGAAACAACTCACTTAGTCCTGAAGTGACACAAGAGCAACATAATACAGAGATTGAAATACAGAAAATAAAAATAAATTGTGTATCAGGGGTGGCCTAAGAGTGCCAATAGCCAGCTACAGACGTTTCTTGTCCTTCCCTTAGGGGGTCACACTGTCAGAGACAGTATCATTGAAGCTACAGGTTGTTACCATTGGTGGTGCCCCCTTATGCCCCCTGTGCAATATCTCTTGTACCATATGTTCCCCTCTTTGTGATTCCAGTCGATGTTCTCTTCTTTAAATGTAGGCACTATTGTATCCTCGTATCCCACACCCAGGCAATATCGGACTTTCTCGCCCCTCTTCTGGCTTCCACATGCATAGGGTGGTTTCACATTCAGACCATTCTGTCACTTCTGAACCAGGTAAGTGTCGTCTACCACCTTCCAACTCATTGAAATTTGCAGTTTCGCCAACACAAAAACCAGATCTGCAAACTTGTCGTATACCTTTTACTCTAGGGGCATGGGAAAGAACCAACAAGCAGGCTTCGCATCATCGATCTATTTGTCTATCAATTGCTTCATTATGTTGGTCTGTAGTTTTCTCCTAGTGTCTAAGTATACATGTGCAACTCCATAGCACGTCTAAAATCCCTGTATATAGGGCATTGCGCCCCAGACCTGGGGCAGAACCTATTCATTATCATGGGAGATTTGTAGGTTCTGTCTGGGCAATTGAAGTGTATTCATTAAATTATGAATTTCAAGACAAGCAGCACTTAGTATATGACCTCAGTCACTGCCCTCTATAGGTATATTACTATCTGCTTATTAGCTTATTTTTCTTGTAGGCTGTCCAAAAAGTATTTAACTTGGCCACTGAGTGTACAATACAATAATGTCAGCACCCTAGTTCTCCCATTAGATGATACTGGAGCAAGAAGTGCTCTGCTTGTAGTCCATATTACCTCATTAATTCTTGAAACCCTCAAAGGGACCTTCCTGGAATTCAGGGTGCGGAAGATGATTGGCATGGAAATGGGAAGGATTTCATGCCTGGCACTGACTTGCCTGTTCAACAGGTGACTTCTGAGGCATTGCCCAGCCATGTGACCACTCAGGTAGATCCTATGGGATGGGACGCTAAGAACAAGGGGCAGAGACCAATGAGAAGAAAGAGGTGGGTGGAGCCACAATGGCACAGCCATTCGGCAAGGTGATACCAGATCCAGAGAGAGAGGGGATACTGAGCAGGACACTAGGTCTGCGATAAACACTTTATAAGGACTGATGCTCTGAACTATCAACAGCAAAGGCATGGAGAATCCTGCCTGGAAGACTTTGGAAGCACAAACTTTAAAACTCACCAATCCTGGCCTGCCAAGCACCAGTTCAGCTACTGGGATTGGCCCATGAGTTGAGTGAGGTGGAAGGAAACCATGTCCACCTATAGGGTGACCTGTCAGATTTCTCTGTTGGGTCTCTAGATGGTCTCCACCTTTGCCACCTGGAGTCATGGAGTTGCTGGCAGTTGGGGCGTGTAAGACAAGGCCCACATAGTGTCCAGAGACACTCTCAATTCACCCAGTGGGGCTTAACAGCCCCTGATTTGGGGACCTGCACCCTGTTCACACATTGGGTTGGTGGGTCAGAGGTTCTTCAGTGGAGTTGGTCTGGACTAAAGCAGGGGCGGCCTTAGGCATGTGCAAGCTGTGCACCTGCACAGGGTCACCAAACCCCAGGGGCCACCACGCCAATATATATCCTTAATATAATAATCCTCAGAGGATGGATACATATTTGCGTGGCGGCCAATGGCAGGGATTTGGCGGCCTCCGGTTCTGTTCCACTTCCAAACACCCTGACCCCCCCCCCCCTTCACTGGCCTCCGCGCTCCGCCCTGCCTGGACCCCCTCTTCCGGGGTCCCCTACCTACGCTCCCTGCCCAGGGCCGCCATGAGCCTAGAGCCGCCCCTGACTAAAGACTGATTTCCCACAACTTGTGCCCCAGGAGTACCTTATGCAGAGTGGGGGAGGGAGGAGTTTAAGTTGTACGCCTACTCCTCCATATCATGAGCCACACTGGGAAATACGGTACTTCCAGAAGTGGGTCATAAGTGTACAGTGTCTGACAGTTGTCTGGAGAGCCCTAAAGAATCTGGCGATGTGCTGTGGCATGCACTTCCAGAGCAGGCAACATGGCCTCAGTGAGTGTGATGGTGTTGTACATTCTTCAAAACGAAAATTGACAGCGACCCTTTTTTTAAACAGGTTTGTCACCGGTTACATCTGACAACATCAGTGCTGAGATACTGAACTGCTGTCAGAGAGAAGCCTGGTCAGGACAGAATTGTGTAACCAGTGGAGAGAAAGTCTATCAAGCTGTTGTGGCCTTGTAGACGTCTAGTGTCCTAGATACATCTGACAAAAAACATAAAGGTCATTTTCTTTCTCTCTGCACTCTAAGTTCATGGGAAAGATAGTGTCCTTATTCGTAGCCCAAGGTCATGGTCGGTGTACTGTGGGTGCAAAGAATTGGGGAGTCGAGTAGAGCATCAAAACTCATCCCTATTGTGATCGCTGGCGTGGAAAAAAATACAAGTTGTTGGCTAGGATCTTTCCTAACATTTCAACAGGAGAAAGGGTTCAAGCCCCTACAGCCAATCTACTAGTAAGAATGAGATAAAAGCTGCATATGAGGCTTTAAAAATGCAACAGCAATCAACTTGAAATTCTGTGGATATCAGGCAATTCGAGAAAGAAACTCCTGGTAGCTGGAAGACACCAGTAGGAGCTCAAGCAAGAAAGCTGTTGAAATTCGCCCAGTGGGCCAGAGAAATTCCTGCTGTGGGCACCCTGAAAAATCCTTGCTGCAGCTACCCTAGAGCCAGGGATGCTTACAGCAGTGAAAGGTTCCCTAGCGTCAGTGTTTAGTTTGAGCCACTGGCTTCCGGTGACCGGCACCGCCACTAAATTGGTTTCCGGTGCTTGGCACTGCCACTTAATTGTCAACACCGCACTTATGACACTCTGCCATATAGTGGCGCTGCTCATCTAATTTAGAGATGAGCAAAACAACAGTTGTTTATGTATACAATATACATAAGAAATTACTAATACCTGCCTTCCCAGCCATTACTTTAGCTTTGGGTAATAGGAATAATCTGAACTGTCGCACTTGCAGGCGAGAGAGATGGTTAGTAGTTGTTTTGTCAGCCTTGACAGGGGTGATGGGTGGTGCAAGCTGTAGTGGCCTCCTGGTCAGGGCCCTGACACTCATTATTTTAAAGATTAAGCACTGCCTAGCGTCATCCACAGTTTCTCATTCAGGAGCCATTTCGCATTGTGTTATCCTTGAAAGACCAGAAATGCATCCAATCCAAGCTATTAGAAATTGCCACCCACCCTTACTGTCGAGATGGAGGAATCAATGGAGTTTTGGCCTCAACCGCAGGGAGACCAAACAACCACTCTTTTGCCCCTTGTGGCTCTGCTGTGTGAGAACTTTATCTGGGAGAAGATGCACCCCATAAGCCTCTAAGGGCCATATGTATCAAGCCTTTTTCCCGTTTGCAAAGGGCCGATTCTCAGACTTGGCCCATTTGCGAATTGGAAAAACCTTTTGGGATGTATCATTCCAAAAGGCCATCGCAAAATAGAGAATTGCAACATTTGCGATTCTCTATTTTGCGAATGCAATTAAGGAATTGCAAATTGCGACTCCTTACATGTAATTATGGAAGCACCAGAAATTTGCTATTTGGCCTTAAGGGATTGCAAATTACCACCAACTTCAAGTTGGTGGTAATTTGCAATTTTCTTTATTTAAAAAAGCACTTTTTGGATTTTTTTAAAAGTGCCATATGTCACACATACATGCCCTTATGTGATGTATGTGCGCAAAATGTGCACACATGCATACAACAGGGGTGCAACAGGGTGTCCTTATGGCACCCTTGCAGCCTTGAAATTGTATTCTCAGTTTGCGATTCTCTAATTGGTAATCGCAAATTGAGAATGTCTTCCCATTCATTCCTACGGGCCTCCTAGCCCATAGGAATGAATGGGAAGGTATTCCTTAATTGCGAATCTCAATTTGCAATTCGCAAATAAGGAATTTGTAGGATTCGTAACCTTTTTAGCAAATCCTACATAAATTGCATTCTGCGATTCTCTAATTGCGATTTGCTAAAAATCGCAATTTGAGAATTACAAAATTCTTTTTTGATACATATGGCCCTAGGGCTTTACAGTATGTACATTTTCAAAGGTGCTCCTGAGGGAGAGAAAGCACCTCTGTTCTACCATTGTGCTCTTAGGATGACCTGGAAAGACTGGGGTCTCCCAGAAGCCCTCCTGCGCGAGGGGAAAAGGGCTTGACCTAAGTCCCCTAGGGAAGAGTCTCAGCAACTTCCTGAGAATGTTGTTGAAGCTTTTCTCTGGGCATAGATTGTGTATGTTGCTTGGAGTGTTGGATCTTGTTGATTGTGATTCCTGAGTGGTTGCTGACTGCCTGTTATGAAAAAACAGAATATGCTATGTTGATGTAAGATTTGGTTTTGTTCATGAAATTTCGTGCCAGTGGTAATAGGTCTGGCCTTTTGGCACTGAATGGCAAATGCTGTGAGGGTTTTGTTAAAGATAAGTTTATGGTGTAAAATGTATTTCTTTTCAAATGTTGTCCGCTTAATTTCATCAGCTTGAACTCCTTGCCAAAGCCTATAGATCTGGCTTTTATTTATTGCATATGTTTGTAAGGTTTGCTACAGACACATATATGGGTTCTAATGTTTTAGGGTTTGGGATCTGTTGGTAAACAAACAGTAAATATGAGTGTAGTATTTATAAAACAATGTCATTTTAGTGCAAAAAAGCAAAGACTGTTCAATGATTCAATGAGTGTTAGTTGATGTGTTGCTGAGTTCTGAGTTCCTAGCCCATAGCACCTCCCTGAGTCATGCTTGAACTGCTCATCTTTCTTCGTCGCTACCCAGAGAGCCATGAGATAAAGGGTTACTTGTCCCCAGTTTGAGAGGCTGCAGGACAGGGGCCATCAGAGTACAGAGGGAAATGACTGCAGCTGATACAATTGGGCCTCATTAACTTCTTAGTGACTTGAGACCTCCTGAACTGTATTTCCAACACATTATATGCAATTGATTATGCCAGAAAATGACTTTTTTCGTTCTCTTGCATGTAACCTGTGGTGTCTTGGGCTCTAGGCCCACATGATGTACAAATGACCACACAGACACTCAGTAGTGGGGTACTGGAACTGGCCCAGGGCACGTGCGCCCGGCCCTTTTAATGAACAGGGTCACCTGACCAGTGACGCCTGTGATGGGTGGGTGAATAGGGTGGGTTGCAAGAAGGCAGAACAATAGAACGTGTCCAGCCGGACACTACATAACCCTCAAAACAGCTGGAAACGGAAACGAAAACCCATACCACTCCTTGTGGGGGAGAGTTCACACCTAGTAATGTGTCTGTTGAACATTGTATTACTCTAAAACAAACACATTTGTATTCCCTAGAGTCATTTACATTTTACAAATGGCAAACCTCCCGTTCTCTTTCACCCCTTCACCTCTTCGTCATATAAATGCATACCATTTTCTGATTCTGTTCATTCTTAGGAGGGAAATTGTTCTATGAGGTCTCCAAACTTATACAAATATCGGTAAAAATCCTTGGTTGTGGACATTGACATTCTTCAAATCCTCCAATGCTCAAATCCGTCCTCCATTCAGCAGCTCGCTTCATTTCAGGGTCCAAACGAAGCGACCACATCACTCCTATCCTGTCTTATCTCCGATGGCTTCCCATCGAGGCTAGAGCTATCTACAAAACAGCGTGCATCACCCACAAAGCTTTGCACTCTTCCTCCCCTCGCTATCTGGCGAATAAACTCAAACTGTCTGGAGGCTCAAGACCTTCTCGGAATGCGGAAAAGTTCCTTCTTGAACCCCCCTCCTTCAAAAGAGAAAAACTGTTGGCACAATCGTTCTCAGGTAATGCAGTGAGAACCTGGAACTCGCTTCCTCCTTCGCTCCATGCCATCACCTCCATCCAGATCTTCAAAGCGGACCTCAAATCTCTTTTATTCCAAAGACACTTTCAGAACTAATTCCCTCCTTCTCAGACCCTGCCAGGAAGTTCTTTAGTCATTGTAAATTTGTCACATATGTTTATATTATTGCTTATACATCCTGTGCTTGCTGTGTTTGAAATTGTGTTCCTTTTGCCTGCGTTGTTTTGATTCTATGGCCTGCTATTGTTCGCCAGGAAGTTCTTTAGTCATTGTAAAATTTGTCATATTTATTCTTACTTTTGCTTATACAGTCTGTTCATGGTATTTTTGTTTGCTCTATTCCTGCAACAGTTCTCTCATGTAACGTAACGGGTTCTATTGTACAGTGCTCTGACACCTTCCGGTAAAGTCTGCGCTTTATAAAAATGCATTAAATAAATAAATAAATTTACAATTTGCCTTCTACGAGCTTAGCTATTGTACTCCACTAGGTGGCGGTATAACATCTCATTTGTTAATAACTGATGGGAAATTTCGCGAGATAATAAATGTACCAGCACTTCTCAACCGTAGCCAACAGCTGTTGACTGTTTTAAGCCAATATGCGCTTATTGCAGCAAATTACTTTCAATGCATGTTCAATTAAAAAACAAAAGGCCATGGTTCATAAAGAAGAAAACGTGCAAAAATATGTAGTGCGCATTAATGTAGAAGATGGTGTCATCTATGTGAATTGGAAGGCGCTCCTTGTGTATGTGGGCCTTGTGGGTTAAGAGGCATGCTGGGAGGCATTTGTAGCTCCTAGAGGAGGGGTGGAAGTACTTGGGCAGGAACAACCACAGAATACTTCCAGAGGCAGATTCTTATGGCGGGGCTGTGCTGTACAAGCATCTCGCCACGCTGCTTGAGAATTTCCGCCCAGATTTGTTAAGGGCCTGATTGCAAGTAAAGGTGTTATTAATCACACCTGCTAAATATTGATACCCTGTGGTTCGTTATCTATCAGGCTCGATAAATAGCACCGATGACGAGTTATTGGGGAATAACATGCGGATTTTGGTGCTTAATCTACATTTCCTCTGTTAAATTTCGGTAGGTTTGTAACCAAGCTTGAGGTATTTAACACATTCGAAAATTATCAGATGCATTAAATACTTTTTAACTCGTAATTCTGCAACAGGGGTTTACGCACCGGTCAGAATATAACGAGCAACTCATAATCATTCTCTAAGGCTTACCTAGAGAAATACAAAGAAATCTATGCAAACATGTGCAAGGGAGCCGCAGTGATATACTTTCCAGCACAAAATGTGTATTTTTGTTGAAAAAGTGCCCTTTTCCCAATGCCAGAACCACTTTGTGTCAAGGGAGCATTACTGGGGACAGATCAGTGCTAACACCCATAAGTTTTAACCCAAACCTCGTTCTGCTAAGAATGCCAGACACTGCTTTGTGCCAAAAACTAATGCCTACTGGAAGCAGGCGCAAACAAAGGGGAATGTGTTGATTTTCCCCAGAAAGCAATCCATTGAATGTCTGCTGCAGTACAGACATACATTCTATACATTGCAACATTCTGTGTTAGACTATGCTTGGGAATTCCTACTAGAAGATATGCTTTCCATACAAATCCTATGCTGGACACCACACATTTGCCTCTGCACTATGATCCAAGGCTGTGCTTTGCTCAAGCTCACCTGTGTGTGCGACATCGCCTGTGATGACACCAGTAGCCGGGCAATCATTGTAGAGATGCCTCTGCGGTGTGTTTTCCTCTTTGCACAACATAGTGCAGTAAATCTGGATGCTGTGCTACCTTGTGTGAAATTGTTGTGCAACTGGGCCTTTGTTTCCTCTGAGTCTGCATTATATGTGTCATTTTGGTAGACTTGATGTGACCGGTGTCCCGTATGTTGAAGCTGCCATCTTTTTGCATGTTGAAGCTAACCTCTACTGTGCATGCGTGTGCATGAAAACCTAGTATTTGTACTGTCCTTGCTGGTTGCCACTGGCACTGGGCAACTGAAAAAACACTTTCCACAAATAATGGATGACTGCCAACAAATATGTGGGTATATTTTATTTCTATGTATGCCCCCACCTTCGAAATTGAGGGTAAAATGGAAATACGACTATTTTCTGGGCACACGGACCAATGGATGAGCTTCACCAATTAGAACACTGGTCAAATATAGAGGAGGATTGGATAAAAAACTGGATATTTTGTGGCATTTTGCCTCTCTGCATGCGATAAGGTGACACTGACATTGCACAGTCAAATCAAGCAAAATTGTCAGAGGAGCTAAAAACATAGTAGCATCACATCTCCAAGGCACACACACTGACTAACATGCATGCCTGCACGCACCATTAAGGTGCAAATCGGACACCATATACTTCAATATGAGGCGTGAAAAATGTGTGACACCCTTTTCTTTCTTAGAAAGGGTAAACTTGCCACTAACTATGTGTCATTCCTTTTTCAGAAGTAACGAATCAATACAAACGTATGTATAACACGCATGTTTTATAGTAAACAGCGTTGAATATTTTTTTAATGTCTATTGTAATTGCACACCCTACATAAGGGCTCATAGGAGTGGTAAATACAGGGTGGGTCCCTGTATGGTCCTGATGAAAAGCCTTGGGGAGCTTGAAACATGTTGACCACACACTGATTTAGCCCTCATAAAAGGTTAAATTGCAGTGTCACCCCCCCATTTTAATATACCAACCTAGGAGCTAAATAAATTTGTTGAGGCCCACTAGCACGGTATTTTTAATCACTCACACCCACTCCACCACCATCTCACTCACACCACACATAGTCTTTCACAATAAAGTGCTCCTGCGTAGTTCGCTAGTCGCAGCATGCCCCTTTTCGTAGAGAACTGGGATGGCCCCAATGATGAAGCATGTCACCGTGGGGAAACTCCGGTGAGTGAGCGGACACTAGAAATACATTTTTCTTTCCCATTGGTTTGTACTGACAAAATCTGTTCAGTGACCATCACACAAGCTAGGTCTCTGAATCCAGTACATTGGGTTCCTACTGTTTATACTACATTATCTGGAGGCCGACCTAGCCTGGTTTAACCTTCTTCTCCCTCCTTCTTTTGCATCCTAACATGCATGCATATACATGCACTTGCGACGCTAAGCGTGATGCCCAAGCATCAATTAAAGTTTTATCGACTACATGAATCGCTATGGGCCTGTTTTATTGTCCGATGAACGGTATTCCGTCCGTCAGAGGACATTACCTCCGCCAACCTGATAGACTACTGTCCGTCAAATTTAGCGATGACTGCCAGCCGAGAGGGCAACTCTTTACATTGAAAGAGACTGCTGTCACTGCAGTCCCTTTCAATGTACAAAATGTTTGGTGGACAACTACCGTCACTTTTGATGGCAGCTCAGTAAACCTTTTCACATTTTGTGTTTTTCAGAAACAAACTCCCTGAAATGGAAGTTTGTTTTCAACTGAGAAAAATCTAATGACCCCCTCATATGCTAGAGTGTTGCTGAAGGAACTGGAAAGCTGGGCAGAAGAGAACAACATCCTTCCATTTTTCCAAACAGGATTCAGACCACAATGTTCCACAGTAGACAACATCATAGCACTGGGATATCTGTCTAGACGGGCGATCCAGCCCGCTCAACCTCCTTTGTTTTGCTGTTTTGTAGACTATAGTGCAGCATTCGACCGGGTAGACCGTGGCACACTATGGAGAAAACTTACCAACTGGGGTATAACCCAAAAGCTGCTAAAGGCAATAGGATCTCTATATGATGGGACCTGGGTAAGGATCAAGACTAGTTAAATGTCACTGACCAACAAGGTCCACACCAACAGCGGCCTTAAACAAGGGTGCGGTCTTGCACCTCTCCTTTTCAACATCTATACATCCGACCTGGGTCAAGCACTGGAGGGGGCAAACTTAGTCATCCCGAAGATGGGGAAAGTGAGGCTGCAAATTCTTCAATATGCCGACGATCTTGTAATTTTGGATCATACCAGGATTGGCTTGCAGAAAGCCTTAGATGCGCTACACAGCTTTAATCAAAAGAACAACCTACTGGTAAACCAGGACAAGACCAAAATCCTCATCTTTGGAAAGTACCATCGAAAACAGACAGCTCAATGGCGCCTAGGGGATCAGCAAATTAAATCTTGCAAAAATTACAACTACTTGGGTCTCAGGCTCACGGAAGGGGCAAAATCAACTGCTCATTTGAAACATCTAAGAAATAAAGGTGCTGGGATCATTTGCAGCTTGAGAAATCTCAATCGAAAATTACATAGCCCATCCACGGAACCCATCCTGAAAGTTCTAAAAGCAAAAACAGTGCCCTCAATTAATTATGGCCACCTAACCTTTCCCGGCGCCTTTGACAATTTCTACATGAGCTTTCAATCTTCCATATACAAGAAAGTGCTGGCAATCCCACGACAGGCCAGGAGAGCCAGAGTAAGGCTGGAGCTGGGGCTTTCTCGCCCAGACATCTCTTGCCTGGGGGATACAATACAATACTACATCAGCACTTTGAGAGCTCCAGCAACAGCCTTGAAAGCACAAATTAAAACAATCTTTGAAGAAAATGGTTCACCATGGCAAGCACAATTGACAGGAGCTATACAATCGCTAGAAATAGAGAAGCAAAACCTGGTCAATATTAATATTTCAATTGCTGCATGGAAAAAAGCAGTGAACAGACAGGTGAAACACATTTCATTCGCAAGAGATCTGGAAAGTCTGCATCACCATCCAAATCTTTCCACACTGGATGCCTCCTACAAAGTGGGAAAAGCACAGCCTTATTTTGAGCAAGCACTATCAGTTCAAGCTCGAAAAAAGATCACTTATATGAGGCTCCTGGCATTACCCATGGTGGAGTTTAATCAAAGTTGGGCCCGTGCGGACAAATTAGTAGCATGCAGACTTTGTGACTACCATCAGGAATCCTGGTATCATTTGCTGTGTTGCTGCCCAAAGCTAGCCAGTGAGAGGCATCGCTTGGTCATCCCAATCTGCAGAGCTCAGGGCCGCAAGCGATGCAGCGAAATCTCGGACTTGTGTTTTTCGTACACAGAAAGTCAAATAGCAGCACGGCTGGGGAAATTTACAGACCTAATCCGTGCAGGACTGTCCGCAAATGCTGAGCCGCAGAAATAAATCTGTAGGACTGGAAGCAGGGGAGAGGTGGACAAAACTCTGTCTTAAAAACGAACGCTCTTTGTTCTAAAACTGTATTACTAGAATATGATACTGCAACGAATGTATTAGGTCAAATTAGTCTGTGGCAATAATCAGGGGTTTTAACCTATTTGGTTTTTAGATAATTATTTTAGAATGTTAGCATATTGTAATGATTTTAATGAATCGAACACTAAAAGCTTTTTCACGGTTCACGGTTAATGACCCCCTCACACCAGGAGTTTTCTTTCAGGAAGTGGGGAGTCATTATTCTTTCTCTGTCCTCATGGACAGGTTTTTTCTGGTGTTGACCGACAGAAAAAAATACATTACATCCACCCTAAATAGGTAGAGCAATGTAATGTCCTTCTTGTGATGACCCCTGCTCCATCAGGCTATTGGAGCATTAGAGGAAGATTTTCATTGACAGAACCAATGGGGACTCTGTCAACAGAAAATGTCATGTCCGTGCATCTCTAAATAAGACAGGCAGACCAAGTGTTTGGCAGACATGACATAAAAAAAACTAATATAACACATGTATTTGTAAAGTGCACTTATCACCCGTGGGTCTCAAGGTGCTGAATAACAGATGTTTATTGTTACCTAACTCAATGGTACTCATTTTATCAACCTCAGATGGATGAACGACTGGGTAGAACCACCAGGATTTGAACCTGTGACCATGAGGTAGATCACAGGCCTCTGCAGTGGATGCATTAGTCCACTAAGCCACCAGACCTGGCAGTCAAGGTACTCCGTTGCGTTTGTGACAGAGTATTCTGTCCACCAAACTCTAAATCAGGTCATATTTCTTTAGCAAATTTATTGCCAATACTGGATGCCACCTGCACTGAACCCTACTATCTACCAAAGAGCTTGGTCAGAGGCAAGACTTCCTGCTGTAGCATACCCACTGATCACTTACACAAATATGTTCCTGTGCTGGCAAGAATGGCAAGAGATGCCAATGTGGCATGTCACTCCACTTGGGCTCACACCCATTGTCATTTATCTCCTGCATACCTCCCTGACCTCTTAGGGACCCAAGTAGAGACTCTGGATCACAATATTAGACTTAAACTTTGCAGGTAAAAACAATGCAAGTGCGGTCACTGTTGCTATACTATGCCGATGAAGACCTCTCCAAAATATCTTTCAGTCTCTTGAACATGAGTGTCAAGAATAACTATCAGGTGGCTGTGAAGGTGCTAAATATCCACTTTACACCTCTGGTGAACACAGACATTTAACATTTTACTGCACATATGTTTGGCAGCCTGTGGCATAGGAGAAAGAAGGCTCTGCATCAAAGGAGTAGACTTTATATTGAGAATGCATTTTCAGTGTGCCGTCTGACCACATCAAAGAAGCTTAAGGTTGCCCGTTGATGTGGCAAACTTGGCATCAATATTGGAGGCACATTCTTATTTAATTATTTATAAAGTTTTATATGCTATCTCAGTAAAGTCAACCAAGATTATATTATTGGGGCATTCTATAGTAGTACAATTCATTCCTGATGTAAGCATAAATACTGATGAGCATGCTGAAACATTTTGACTAATTCCTATGGCATGAAGAGTATGAATCTATAGCTCCATGTTTTTAATCTTGTAGAATGGGGATGAGGTTACATTTTCTTTTACTTACTGTGAGAAATATGGTTGTTTGTTCACTGGTGTGTGAGCTTTGGTCAAGCAACAGCCGCAATCTCTTGTAGGGGGAACCACAAGAAGTCACTAAATTAACCTGTGCTTAACTCTGGGTACCTTGGCACAAAAAGCAGTCAGGTTAACTTGGAAGCAATTTGTAATGCATTTATGGAGCACTCAAACAGTAATAAAGCAAAGACACAGCACAAGATAAATCCCAAACCAAATTTGAAAAATACCATACATTTTAATCAATTATTTGACACCAAAACAACAAAAACCCAATCAGTAGAAACAAAGTAATATTTTTTCAAAGTTTTAAGTGAAATCTGGTGCCTAACAGATTAACGCGTCAACTGCGGACATCTTGTCGTGCGAGACCGGGACAAAGTCAACAGTGAAGGCCAGACGCGATGGAGCACAGTTCAGATACAAGAAGTGGATTGGGCCCGGTCTGCTCTTACCTTCGGACTTAGAAAAATTCTTGAAGAAAAATGTATGAGGAGGTAAAGTTCAGCAGGGCAAGGCTATAGGGGTTATCCATGGGGGAGCTTTGTCATCGGATGGCCTTTGGTCAAATGCGGGGTGAAGATTTCTACGTTCAGACTCAGTCACTGAAATGGAAGTCGAAAAACTCCCACAAGAACGAAGCAGAGGGATGTAGCCGAAGGCGGTTCGGCGAGGTCGGATACCCCTTTGGCGAAGGACCGCCGAAATAGATTTGCTACTGCAGAGAAGAATGTAGTGGGATAAGCAGCAAAGTCAATCCCACCGGTGATACACCTCGGGCGGATTTGGGAGCAGGTTGGTCCCGGTCTCCTCTTGGTTCTAAGAGCATTTTCTGGCTAAATGTTGCTTAAGTCCTCCGTTTTAGAAATTGACCATCTGGGCACCTTTAGCACCACAACAAAGGGTCCAGGACTGGTGGGACACCTCTTGGGAGTTCAGGACTCCCTCGGGCTGGGTTCAAGATGATGGGAGCCTTTTATGTCCCAGTGGATCTGCTCTGAACAGGAGGCCAGCAAACTAGCCCTTGGAGTCACTTTTGGCATTCCCGGGTGAAGGTGACAATTCAGGGCTGGTCTCTAAAGGTTCAAGGCAGTCTCCAGGCAGCAAGGCAGTCCTTCCAAGTACAGCAGCAGTCTGTCAGAGCACACAAAAGGTCACATCATCAGGCAGTCCTTTGAGAGTCCTTCCACAGGTCCAGTGTTGAACTGAAGAGTGGGGCAATGTCCTATTTTTATACCCTGGTGCCCTTCTTCTGGAATGTGGGAAAAGCTTCTGGAAAGGTTCTTTGAAGTGCATAGAATTTCCTGTCTTCCCTGCCCTGGCTTCAAGCAGGTCAGAGTGAGAATGCAGGGTTGTTAAGCAATTTGTGTGAAGGCAGAGCACAGGCTCCTCAGGTGTGGGCAGGGCTGGACTGCCATAGCGGGCACCGGGCAATCCCCCGGTGTGCCGCAAGAGTGGGGGCCGGTTTTGGACCCCTGGGGGCCGTTTTTGTTACAGGGCCGCTTTTGCAGCATAGCTGCAAAATCGGCCCTGTACCAAAATCGACCGAAAACCGGCCCCGGCAAAGAGCTCGGCGGCCCCTCCAACCCCCCGGAGAGTGGGGAGGGGGGCCGGCCGAGTACTTTGCCAGGGCCGGTTGTGGTTCCCAGTCCGGCCCTGGGTGTAATTGGGGCTGTACTCAGCTCTGCCATCCCATCCTGCCAGCAGATGGCCATTTGAGGCACACCTAATCCCTCTATTGTGTGACTGTCTGGGAGGAATTCACAAAGTTTAACTGTCAGCTACACCCAGTCATGAGACCCAAGACAGGTTACAGGCATAAAGGTCTAAGGGCAGTAAAATGACAACTTTCTAAAATTAGCATTTTCAAAATGTTTATGAAAATCCGACTTTACCTTTAAAGAGGGTTTATCATTATAATTCATAGGTACCAGAAATGGTATATCCACCTGCTCCCAATTAAGAATTACAGCTTATTAAATGTAATAAGGTACCCCAATGTTATCCTATGGGCGGGGTAGGATCACAGTAGTGAAAAACAAATAGGAGTTTTTCACTATCAGGACATGTAAAACTTAAAAATATATGTCCAACCTTTTACTTACAGAGCACCTTGCCCTATGGCCTACCTTAGGGGCTAGCTTATATGTAATATAAGGGTAGCTTAACCCCTTCGATGCTTGTGACGGAACCATTCCATCATCAGTCACGGTTGAGCTGTGCTGATGACGGAACAGTTCCGTCACGACCGCACCCTGTTCTGGAATGTCCAGCACAGGGGGGGAATCGGCACCGCACGGAAGCGGTTAAGACTTTGGCAAATGGGTGAGATGTTTTAGAGGGTTACTTAAGTGGGTGGCACAATAAGTGCTGCAGGCCCACTGGTAGCATTTATTTGACCAACCCGTGGTACATTGTATACCAATTTACAAGGGACTTCTAAGTAAATGAAATATGACAATTAGATAAATGCCAATCAGACCATGTGTAGGGGGGTGACTATGGGCAATTTAGGACTGGATAGCAGTGGTAAAAATGCACAGAGCCCTAAGGCCAACTAAAAGGAAATCCAGCAAAAATTGGAGGTAAGTAGGCAAACCGTTTGAGCAAAGACTACCCTAAGGCTGTGTAGCGTGGGTTGTGGGTCAGGAACAGACCGGAGACCTTTTTTTGGTAAACTGGGTTTTATTTTTAGTAATGCTCTTCTGCTGCGTGAGGTCAGTCTTTCCCGGGCGAATTCGGATTGGTCCGTGGTCGCGGTGGAAGAAGCCTGTTCCGGCTTGGGGGAAACCTTTGTTGGCCGTAGGTGGTCTTCGGGAGTCTTCTTTTCACCTCCCCTCGTCAGCCAGCCAAAAGAGAACCAACAAGAGGGACCGCCGTTAGTTTAGTGTTTTAATACTGATTGCCCAGGGGGTTACCGGAGTGACAGAGACACCGCTGATACGTGCTACAAAACTATCTGTAGTGACGGGGCAGTGAGCAGGAGGAGTGAAGGTAAAGTCAAGGGGCGGATGGTAGGTAGGGGAGGGAAGGAACGCGGGAAGGAGGGAACACAGGAAAGGAATGAGGGAAGAGTATCTACAGTATTTACACGGGAGGACCGCCTCTCTTCCCCACCAGGGCTGACAAACGCCTCCGTACCTGCTGAAGCCACACTCCTCCCTCGGGAGTGTGGCACGGCGAATCGTGGGGACGTTGGGCTCCTGGCTGTCTCTCGCCGTCTTCGCCTTCCCTCCTCTGCTCGCGGGTCTCCTCGTCTCTCCACATGAATTCCGGACGCCGATCTCCTCTCTCCCCGTTCCGATCGCCTTCTTCCTCCTGGGTGACGTTGCACACCGCGTAGAGGACTTCCTTGCTCTTGTCCACTCCGGACTCCAGGACGTCATCAGTGGGCGTGTTCTCGTCGTCGTCAGTGAACGCCCAATTAAAGGCTCCTTCCTCCTTTTCGGTGTTGGTGCTTCTCTGCCAGGGCTCCCAGTCTCTCTGGAGGGAAGGAGGGGATTCACTGTCAGCGACCCACCAGTCCACATGGGTCGGCTCCCTGCCCACCTCGCTACAGGCTGACAGGTCTAACGCTTACCCTCATTCATTTTTAGATAGATAAAAATGAAGTGGATACAGTTCAACCTAGATAGGTCATATAAAGCTGAGATATCTGGGAAGGGTACATGGCAACTCTTTCCTCTTCTTGACATACCACTGATGAACTTCAAAATAAGTGCTTATCCCAGCGTTAGATGGAAAGCCCTTTGTTTAAGCATAGCACTATACAACAATGAATAGGAGTGATACGGAATATATTGCAGCAATTCGGACTTCCCTCATTGATTAGGCCCATATTATATTTTGTGTACTGGGTGTTCCTCTTTAGTATTGATGAGCATGGGAGATTGAGGAACAGTCCTATAATTTGTCAGCATCATCTGATATCCATCATTTTGTGAAAAATAATGACGTAAACATGGTGCTGTCATGTCCCACAGTACACACCAGATCACACGCATTTGGGAAGCCAAGTATAAAACCCAAGCATCAATAAAAGTTTGTCACCCCATGTAACAAAGCGGATCACTATAAATGTAGCATTGTTATGTTATTTCTAGCACAGCATGCCACCCTCCCCCAAAGCACTGAATACTCTTAGATGGCAACTGGAATGCTCAGAGGCAGTGCTTCAGGCTGCAGCACAAACAGGTGAAATAAGCAAGGATGGTCCCTGAGCCTTATAGATTGGCAAGGGATAACAGGGTTTCAAATCACTCGATTGTGAGTCCACTGTCATTGACAGTTTTTCTTCCTAATGTCTTCTCCTCCTCCCGATAAGAACCCAAGTACATACTCTGACACCCCATACTAAGTGTTTGCAGCTAAAAAAGAGACCAATGAGACAGTCACTGTTCCTACTCAATACTGGTGAAGATGTACTCAAAATATTTCTCAAACTCATGAACACAGTTGCCGAAGATAACAGGTATTTTTGAGGGCATTAAATGCCCACTTAGCCCCTCAAGTGAACACAGACTATTAACTCTTTGTTGGACATAACTCAACAAGACGCAGAGTAATCAACAGATGCATTCCATGCTGACGTTAGGGAGCTGGTGACTATGTGTACCTTGATAGACCGGGACAAGGAAGCGAGAATGCAGATCATAGTGAATACCATCATCGAATCTCCAGCTGTGATTCCTCTGAGCACAAATATTTACTCTTAATTGAAAGTAAAAAACAATTCGAGATGAGAGATGTTATTTATTGACATCCTCATTAAAGCATATGTATGACAAAAAAACTTCTCAATCATATATACAATGTGCCGAGAGAAAAGGGGAGGGAGGGTGGGGTAGGTACGTGATTTTGTAGTGAGGATTGGGATTAGTGGTGGGTGTTTAAAAGATCCAGTGAGGTCACAGAATATATAGTTGACATCACAAAGGCATATTTATTCAGCGTCATTAAAGAACATTGTTCCACCTAGGCCATACAATAGAACACAATAATAATAATCTGTTGTTCATGGATAGGTCAAGATGTGAAAGTTGATGTTTCGACCCCTGCTTGTTGTAGGTTACTTTCCATTACAACGGGGTCTTCCTCAGGACTGAGATCGGTGGAAAGTGTGAGAGGGGGCATCAAAAGAACGCATGATTGCTGCCGTTGATTTCAGAAAGAGGGGGGTCGTGGCCGTAGGCTCCCAGTGAGCACAGAGCGTAAAATCACCTCTCAGCAGAGTTGACAAATCAATAAATCAGTCAGTTACTTCAGTTGCTGTTCCTGCACACGCGACTGAACCACAGGCAGACCTTTGCATGAATCGTACGGTGAGGCCGATGATGAGTAACTGACTGATTTATTGATTTGTCAACTCTGCTGACAGGTGATTTTATGCTCTCTGCTCACTGCTTCTTGGAGGACACCCCAACGGATGCACCTAAATTGGCGGGCATAAGAATTCCAATTCTTATGTTCGCCGATGATACCCTCTTAATAGCAAAAACTCCAAGTGGTTTATAGCGAGCACTAATACTCTTTGAGGAATTTTGTCATATGCTGGGTCTTGAGATAAATGTCTAAAAAATGAAATATATGACATTCAACCCACAAAGATCTTCAGGAGGAGTAATGCTACTGAATAGGCGCCCCCTGGAGAAGGTGAAAGATTTCACATACCTAGGCGTTAATATACAGGATAACATGAATTAGGGTAAGCATCTGGACATGGACACATTAAAACATCGCCAGTTAGCAGGTACCATATTATCTGAATTGAATGCATCTTTTACCAAGCTAGTGACTCCCCCTCTGACCATCTATACCATGAAAGTTGTCAGTGCAGTCCTATATGGGGTGGAACTATGGGGTTTTAATAATTTGTCTAAATTAGCTGTAGCAGAGAATAGTTTCTTCACAAAAATTGTGAACCTCCCGCAAAGCACCCCGGTAAGGCCCCTGCTCCATGATCTAGGAAGGAAGGCATTAGCGGATGGTGCTAGACTACGCCCCCTGTTGTATTGGCGGAGAATCTGGACGACCCCGGAACTGGTACATTGTGGTGAGGGCTTTAAAGATCTGATACACTGTGATCGTTTTAAAAAGATTTCTTGGTTACAGCAGATTAGATCGCTTTTGTTAAATATTGGTCTGGTGGCCTTGTGGGAGAACCCTGAGAATGCCTGGTTCCCGTCCAAAGATCAAATGAAGGAAATGTATTGGGGATGGGTGGATCCCAAATATTTTTAGGAATAGTGACCCTTTGACACTGACAGGCCAATTCCTCATGGGTAAACCAGTTCAAAAGCTAGAACCTTACTGGGATGCTATTACAAAGAAACAAGATAGAAAGCTCCTGTTTCAACTAAGAGTAGGTACGCTTCCAGTCAAATTGTTTTCTGCAAGGTGGGAGGCATCAATGGATACTCTTTTCCCCAGTTGCAATGAAAGCCCTGAGTATCTGGTTCACTTGCTATTTGCCTGCCCCGCCTATATAGTTCCAAGGCGAATATGGCTGGCCCCCATTTGCTGAGTGCTGGGGACAAGGAAATTTGACAAGGCTTTAAGATTGAATCGCACCAAAGCGTGGTTGCCGCTTAACATCGCCGTAGCCAAGTATGTAGGTTGGTCATGGATAATGGTCCTCAACAAGAAACCTTGGGATCTAGGGAATCCTTTCTGATGTTGGGAGAGAGGATCTTTGGAGCTTTGTGCAAAGTTTCTTGAAAAAACAGCTGGAATTTGGTGACTGAGAGGTGATAAATTGCACAAGCCAGTGGGCTCTTAATCAAAAGTCTAGAGGGAGCAGCAGAAAATGGAGATAAGAGTCCTGGCAAAGCATAAAGTCCCTAGAAGGAGGGAGCAAAGTGCTGGCCCCTCTCCAGGAAAGAATCGACTGACACACAATTGAAACCTGAATGCTTAAGCTCTTTGAGGAGTATGGAACAGTCAAACTGCATATTTTCAGAATCTGATTACCGTGCTGTCAACCCATCGAAAAAGACTTGGATGCACTGTTAAATCTATTCTCTTCCACTGGAAAACCTCAACTGATTCTCAGCTTGCTGCCTTAGACTTTGCCTATTACATATCACCCAAAATTTCTATCATCAGTTGCTACTCTGTTGTCTGCACCACTCCTTCTCTCACAAAGCCACACAGCTTCCCTTCCATACCTCTCTGCTTCTTCTTCCATGCTTCTCTTGCTGCTGAATCAATACTATTATTTAATTTGACAATCCTTCCTGTGCCCCGTTTGATCCATTCAACCCCTTGCTCTTTGCTCCAGAGTTCTATCCTTTTTCCTACTTCAGTCACTTCTGTCAATCTGGTCAGTACCCACTTTGCCAAAAACCCACTGTTGTTGTATCATTGTTAAGAACGGCTGACTGGTCCAACCGCTAAAACCTATGATGGAGCGGTAATTTCTTCTGGTAGTTTCTCAATGTAAAACCTTCATGCTACCTCTAATTTACCGCTCAAAAGGTGTTGGGCCCTTCGCACCATGTATTACCTTCAGGAGATTTTAAATAATCATGAACAGTAAAAACTGCAATTATTATTCAAGCCAATAAAGAGAGTTGTTGAGTATTTTAAAGGGTTTTATTTTCTAGTCAAAAGTTAATTTTTCTCTGACCCTTTATTCATTAGTAAAATATCAATCAGGTTACAGAATTTGGAAAACAGGAAAAATAGCATTAATACAGAACACATTGCAGTCTGCATATAAGCATTACATGTAGGAACGAAAATGTGGCGCAAAATTCTTAAAGAGTTTGTAAGAAAAATAGTCTTGCAAAGCTAATCAATAATTAAATAGTTTGCAAAAAATCTCCCATTAAGAGAAATAAACGCATACATCAAATAAATCTTTTTAGACCTAATTAATTAGTCAAAGCATAAACTTAAAGTTTAGCATCTAATTCTAAAGAGCCTTTCTATCTGTTGCTGCTCTGTGCATCTCCGTGTCTAAAGAGAAAAACAGCCCGCCCTTCACAAAGCCTCAAAGGAATGTGGCCTGCAGTGCCAAAATATGACGTGGAAGCAAGAAACCTCCCCCTGACTCTCCTCGGACGCAACCACCCTTCAGCAATCTCCCGGGACGTTTCTCGTACCTAACCCATAGGATGTCTGTTCTAATCTGTTCCTTCTCTCAAGAGCTCACACACCCCCCTAATGAGCCTAGAAGCCAGCTGAGCTGAGAAAGCCCTAGCAACTGACGCTCGAGCACCTTACTGACAGCTCAGACGGCGCTCTGACTTCACAATGATCGCACTCGGATCCACTGCCTACAGATCTTAACACTCGGGGTTGACCCACCGGCTCCCCTCCAGGTTGTGATATCTCCTCCTGCTCTACCAGACCCCAATGCACCCCCCCCTGTCTTGATAAAGACCCGCCGCGACCACCGACTGGGGCGCACTAGGGTCGAACGAAACGTCGACGCTCAATATTGGTCAAGATACCTCTAAGAACTTGCACAGTAACCACCTGTTTCCTTGGAGCACTAACTCAAAACTCTGGCCTTCCAACAAAAGAAACCCCCCCCCTTGTATAAATCTGTATATACATGTCACTAAATTTAATTCACTAGTCACTTTGTTCACCAACAGTCACTCATCACATGTTTTAGTAGTAATTGAAACCTATAACGGAATGAAGTAATTCCTGTGTATTGTGATTGTGTCTTTTATTATATAAATGTTTTTTGAACTTCAGTTGTTTTCAGAGAGGTTTACTTTATTGTTTAATGAGCTGATATAGCCTTCTTTCAAAGCAATTCTTGCCGCTACCCAACAGAACCACTTTTGTTTTTAATCACGCTCACCCAGGTTCTGAGGGACACAGGGTTACCCCTTTTATGCAAAACAAAACGAGCTGAGAAAGCCAGCCCCTCCTCCGGAAAGGGCATTATTTATACTCTAATTATTGGCAGACTACACAAAGATGTAGCATCTTTCAGGAAAACCTGTACGTGATTGGTCAGTCATGATGGCATGAGTTCTCACTACCCTGACTCATTCTAAAAACCTGACTTTACCAGTTTTAACAAAAGAAGCGCAAATGATTTAATACATTTATAAACGTTTGCAACATTTACTAGGAAAAATGTTTCATTCTAATTCATCCTTCCTTCCTTCCACAGCGTAGTCAGATGGACACTTTTAACTAACACTGGTACATTGGCAGAATAACAAGAATGTACAGTTCAAGATGTCCTTGACACCTTTAGGAAAGCTGGTGTCTGCGCATGCTCTCTTCTCTTTTAATGCAAGCCATAGCCTTGCTGGATTCACAGGCAGCCATGTTTTGTGTAGGCCCCAAAAATAAAACAGACACAAAGAATATATTATTTTCATGTAAATCAGCCCATTATGTTTCCCAACTCCATACTAATACCCCTTATAAATGTTTACCTAGCCAAGCTATTAGTATAAAGCTGCTTTTTCTAATTTGTGTACAACATGCAAAAATGTGCAATGTGCTAAATAGCATTTTCATGCTTTAGTGTAAATTTTAAAAGCACACACAGTTACTACAGCGCACACAACAACATGCTTTAATGTTTTAGATAGCTTTTCATGCAAAAAAGCATTTAGTCCCTTGTGTAGTGTTTGGTGCATTTGTTAATTCACACACATTATAAAAAGAGGTGTTATTAACTGAAAATGTGTATCAAAATATGCAACAAGTCAAAGTCTTTTAAGACAGAAATAGTGAATTTAGATTGCAAGGGATGAGCTGCGAAGAGAGAAACACATTCTATTAATCTTCAAAGGTAAAAAGGCCACTTTTCTCTACACTGCAAAAACACATGTTAATTCAGCAAAAGCATTTCAGACTGAATAGGCCTCACTTTCATGTTTTTCATGTGCCATGTTTTTAACTTGCACCAAAATGTGCGTGGCAATTTAAATGCAGTCTGTCTGTAGCACAAAAATAAAACAATGCCTGACTGCAGATGGAATCTGCTCCATCACCTACACCCTAACTTAATTTCTTATCCACAGTATTGAATACCTGGTCTTCAACCATCTAGCAGTCTCACCGCCCACAACCTTCTCAACCAACTCCAATCTGGCTTTAGAACACATTGTTCCAAGAAAACTGTCCTCACTTATGTATCCAAGTTCATAATCTCTTTTCAACACAATCATGTTGACCTCTACCCCCATTCGTCTGGGTGTATCCATGGCATTCAACAGATTAAACCACCTCATTCTGATTTGTGGCCTAATTTAGAGTTTGGTGGACTCGTACTCCATTACAGATGTGATGGCTATCCCCTCTGCTGAATAACACGTGCATTATATCTTATGGCACCTCTAATAAGGAGAGACGGAGCAACCCATCCACCAAACTCTAAATGAGGCCCTTCATCTCTTACCACCTTCTAATCTTCCTAGTCCATTTTGATTTGAACTTTTCTTGTTCTACCTTTCAAATCATTAGTCCTTGACTCCATCCTCTTATCATTTGACATTCCGTTCTCTTTCTCACATCCTTCTTATTCCTTGCACCAATGGCAATCCCACAATTGTTGGCATCTAGTCACTTGTGTTGTATTTTTCCAAAAGAGATTACCTGTTTTTCTCCATCAACTGAATGTAACTCTCTCCCTGCCACTATCCATGTTATGATATCCTATCCCCATCGCATGCTGTAAGAAAGCTACACGTTCTCTTTAATCACAGCACTATACTAGAATCAAATAGATCTACTCCTGCTGTGAAGTATCAAGTTCTAAATGTTCACAGCATTTACTGTAATATTGTATTATTATCAAAACCCTCATTAAAACTCTAAATAAAAGGAGTGGAATACACCACCTCAGCAGCATCTTGGTCAATCTACTCTTGTGGCCACTTTCTTAAGCGTACAGAAACTCCATATGAATATCTCAAACTCCCCTTTCAAAAACCAAGTTTATTTGCTTCCCAAAAAGCATTATGGGGCATATTATCAAGGGGGTTTATCTCCGCTTTTTTGGCTTTAAAAGCCAAGAAAGCGGAGATAAAATGATCTCCCTATTACCTAGCTGTTGCTAACACCAGTTAGCACCAGCTAGTAGGAGATAGCGACCATCTTGGGCCCCACTTTGCATGTCAGTGATATTTATCACTAATGACATGCAAAGTGGGCGTGCCAAGATGTTAGCGACTGGAAACAGCCGCTAACATCGCTATCTCCTATTACCAACTTTTGGAGATATTCGCGCTAAGCGCGAATATCTCCAAAAACTAACACCTGCCCTGAGCAGTTCTTAGCCATGTTATCCAATGGGAGGTGGATAACATGGCTAAGAGCATTAGCTCGGTAATGCATGAATATCGCTGACTTTTCAGCGATATTCATGCATTGCGGCCGTTTTTTATCGCATTTGCGATAAACCTTGACAATAGCAAGGTTTATCTGCGATAATTTCTGACGATGCTTAGCGGTAAAAAATTCGTTGCTAAGCATCGTTAGCGATAAATATCGCTTAACGTTGGTAATATGCCCCTATGTTCTCAAGAAACGTCTGCTTTTAGTATCCACAGCAACTCATAACATGGTACAACATCTCTCACCAAAAACACTCCCTCTTGCAACCTGTTGTCAGCAAGTCTTATCTTTAATGCACTGCATTAGTTTGTTCCAACCCAAAACATGTTCTTACACAGCATTCCTCTACCATTATATCTCTTAATTCACACTGTTGACCCAAAACACCCCTTTCCCATAGCTAGTACCACGCCACCTGCTTCAACAGGATACACCCACTTGCGACCTTTAAACAAAGTTCTGAAAACACCTCTATTTCAACAACCTCTGTTAAGTGTGCAGTACAGCTTACTTTATCCCATACCAATTCACCTCTCACATACCCTACTTCACTTTTCAACCTCCAGTGAGCTTGGATCACCAAAGGGATCTGTCCTGCTTGCAGCCCTTTATAGTGACCATGCCACCCTCTTCCACTTTCCTCGATCATCTCATAAAGGGAGGTGATCGGGCTTCTTCAAAAGAAATCACTGCCAACCTCTCCCACCATACTCAGGGACAATAGATCACAAACACAATAAATCACTTGATCATTACTGACAGTGCTAAATGTACACATTGTTGTCTGTTATCATTTACCAAGGCCCACCGAAGTTTTCTTTGAAAAGTTGTACATCTTAGATTAGCTATACATTTCTTCCTTGCTTATTATTCTTGGGGGCTGTAATCTACATCTAAAGAACAAGACAGGAAACACATTATTCTCTGAACTTCTTGCCAACAGCCACTCACCAGTAATCACACATTACCCACTCACTTACATGGAAAGAATTTGACCATATTGATGTCTCTGAACACTTGATCCACTTTCAGCCCTAAATGTGCCCGTTCCCCTCTAACCAGACCCCCACGAATGTGTCCCTTACATTACCTCCCTAACAACACTCCACCTTATATCAAATTACCCATCTCTAGATGTGAAATTTTAAGATTCATCCAAGTTTACCTCACTACAATGTGCAACCTGTCCTAACTTATTCAAAGAGCTCATCAATATAAGAGGCTTAGGTTTACATTTCCCTATTAGAACCTTTATATTCTGCCCTAGATATCTCCAGATGTCCAACCTCAACTTCACCATCCTATACCCCTCAGCATATTGGAACTTACAAAAACCTGCTTTTTGTTCTCACCATCTCTCTTGATAAAGCCACGCATGCTTCGATCAAAATAACATCTCTTCACACCAGAACAGTCTACATTTTTTTACCCCATGCCTTACAAGCACTACTCTCCTCACCTTAAACATCTGTTACCTAGTCAAACTGACATTGATTTCACTTAAGATTTCCACTTGAAAACTTATATCAGAACCACACTGCTCACCCAGCCTGCAACATCTGCAAGTCCTGCTTTCATCCCCCTCTCAAAAAGCCAAAACCATTCTCTTCATATCTTTCTTCACAACTTCTCCTTTTGGACCCCTTCCCATTCTGGAGTCATGTAATCCCAAAATGACCTCCTCTGTCACCTTCTGTAGAAACAATGTCCTCTCCCACAACACTTTCGCCTCTCTTCCACTTATTCAAAATCTCCCTTCTCCCTGGATCATACCCTTTTCTTTAAGCCCAGCGTGATACTCCATTTCATAAGAATGGCAACGCTGACTCCTCTCCATCCAAATACAGAGTTTTTTCCCTACCAATCTTTTTCCTAAAATCCTCACTTGACCCATTCCAGTCAGGCTTTCATTGTATACACTGTGCAGAGACAGCCCTCACAAACACCTCCAACATCAGGCTTATTTTAACAGACTGCCATCCATGCCCTTTCACCTAGGCTTTTCAGCTGCATTCAAAACTGTTGGCCACTAAATCCTTCTCAGTACACCACCCTCCCTAGGGCATTTCAGTGCCTTCTATGGAGTTGTTCATCTGCTACCTTTCCAATAGCCCGCCGATTATTTTAGCTCTTTGTATTGCATTTATTTATATAGCGCTTACTAACCCTGACGAGGCGTCAAAGCTCTTTTTCGGCGAGTAGCACGCTACTCCGGGACCCATAGAGGATTAGTGTTGAATTAGTATAGTGAAACATGCAAGTAAATTTTAAGTGGTGGATAGGTTAGTCAGTTATTTGGATTTGGAATGATAGCAGAAGGATAGAGGAGGAAAAAAGGTTTGTATTTTTATAGTGCTTGTTACCCCGGAGGGGGTTTGAAGCACGCTACTCCGGAAGCCCATAAAGGATTGGTGGTGAATTAGTGGGGTGAAATATGAAAGTAATCTCAGTGGTGGATATGTGGATATTAGTCAGTTATTTTGAGTGAGAAGGATAGTGGAGGGATAAAAGGGGAAGAAAGCTTTGCATTCATATGGCACTTGTTACCCCTGATGGGTGTTAAAGCACTTTTCTGGCGAGTAGCACTCTACTCAGGGGAACCCATAAAGGATTTGCGTTTTTATTAATTTACCGATTCGGTAAATACCGATTGCAGCAAGGGTGCAGGAGGTGTCACTTTGACACCCTCTAGCACCCCAAATACAGTCATGTGTGCCATGTGGCACACAGACATGCCCTAAGGGCATGTCTGTGTGCCACATGGCACAGGTGTACATGCACAGATGTGCATGTACACCTGTATTCGGTATTTTATCACCCAATAAGATTGGGTGGTAAAATACCGAATTCTGAAGGCCTGTAGCACTGTAAACAGTGTAAACAGTGCTACCTACATCTGGAATTTACAGAATCGGTAAAATTACCGATTCGGTATTTTACAGAATCGGTAAATTTACCGATTCGGTAAATTTACTGATTGTGCAAAATATTGCCTCCTACATCTCAATCACCAAATACCGGTCGGTAACGGCCGAATTCGGACGTTACAGACCGGTATTTGGTGACCTACATCGGGCCCTTAGTGTTTTATGTTGGAAAGCAAGCAAGTGGTGGTCTGACCATGTGATTGGAGTTATAGTTTGAAAGGTCTCCAGTTCAGTATTAGCAAAAATTACATCTAGGATATGTCCAGCGATGTGTGTGGGTTTGTGGACAATCGGATGCAGGTTCAGTGCATCTAGGCCAGTGACTATTGTTTTTGGATGGGTCATATTGGGTTTGTTAAACCAAATGTTGAGATCACCCAGAATGCATAGGTTGGAGTGTATTGTTATCAGGTTTGAAACTGTGTCTAGAAGTGCGTCTGGGAATGTAACCTTGCTAGGTGGAGGTCTGTAAAGGAGCAGGAAGTTACAGGAGGAAGACGGTGTAGGATTGCATCTTGTTAGAAGAGCCTGATATGTACTGTTTGCCTGAACACAACAGCTAGACCACCTCCTTTATTGGCTATACGATTTTGGGTGATTGTTTGATAGCCTAAAGGAATGGCTTCATGCAGGACTGGAGCCATATCCTCTCCCAACCATGATTCAGTTATGAATAGTATGTCGTAGATGTGATGTTTGTTTTTAGGGAGGGATCGAGCCTTTATAAGTAGAAAGTTTAGAGAGCGGCCTTTGGTGATAGTGGGACTTTGTTTTGTAGAAGAATGATCAGTATTGTGTGGGTTTGTAGCAGGTGTGTTTTTAGTGCTGGCATTAGCTGTATTAGGATAGCAATTGTGTAGCTGTTCTGTATCATGTTCCTCATCCAACATGCTAGGAAGGCATTTTGAGGGGTCTTCGTGTGTATGTGGTGGGGTTGGTGTTTGAGAGTGAGTTGGAGGGCTGTGTTGTTTTTGTGGAGTAACATTGTTGTGCAGTAGACATGGGGAAGCGAAGTTGTGAGGTGTGGCATGTCAATTATATTGTTTGCATGTGTTTAAGGCGGAAAGTGTATGAGTCAGGGGTGGTGGTGCAGCATGTGGGTCATGTAGTGAGGTTCAAAATTGTCCAATGGATGAGAGGCGGTTAGAAGAGAGTTGCTGTGTTGCTGTATCTGCGTTAGGTGTGGTGGAAGAGAGAAAGCTTGGCATTAGAATTTGTTCCTTTGTGTGGTTTGAAAGGTGGGTGTATGTTTGTATTTTGTGATAGTAAGTATTATGAGGTGTTGCACTTTGAAGATCTTGTTGTGCTGGTGTGTGTGATATGTTTTGTTTTTGAGGAGTAGTGAAAAGGGGTGCTGATGTATATGTTTCATGCAATGGATTTGGTTGTTTAGTATTGTTTGTGAGGAGGTTGGACGGTAGAGGGAGTGGTGATGTGTTTATGAGTTGAGTGTATATTGTGTGTAGGAGGGAATGAAGTAGAGGTAAGAGTGTCTTAGACTGGTTTGTTGCAAGAGTTAAAAAGGGTGGTGGTGTGCAGTGTGTGTGTTGTGTGTGAGTGTTATGGTAGTAGAGAGAGGAGGGTGTTTGTTGGACAAATGATAGAAAGATGAATATATGTTTGTTAGTGATAAAAGGTGGTCTGTTAGGTGTAATTACAGCAGGGAGCATATGTCTGGATGGGATGTAGTTATGTATGGTGTTTATTGGCATTGTGTTAGTGATGAATTGATTGGTTAGTGGTATAGGATAGAGTTGTGTACTGTTTGTAGGTGATGGTTGTTAGACCCGGCCTCGTGGCGTGGTCCTCCCTGACCCTTAGCCACACCCTTCCGAGCTGTAACCCACAACAGACCCCTGAGTCCCCCGGCCTAGCCAAACCTTCGCTCCATGTTACACACACCCGTCCCCGGACTGCCCCGTCCGTGCCTCCACCTTCCCGGCCCGTAGGCCCTTGTGCCCACTTCCCGGCATCTAAGATGGCCGCCCGATCCAGCACGGCCGAGGCCGAGAAGCGCCACCCTGGCCCGAGGACAGCGCGCTCCCCTTGAGTGAGAGAGGGAGGAGCAGTTTCTCTCACACCTCCGACCTTCCCTCGAGAGATGGGTTTCGATCGCCCCTCCGGCCACCCTGAGGGCTGGCTCCATGCCTGCTGTGTGTCTGGGACTCCTCCCGAACCTGTCATGAATGGATCAAAGGGCCGCGTGGCAGGAAACCCCAACAAGCGGCCCCCAGGTGCTAAGACCCCCGCAAACCAGAACTCCGGAGATCAAAGAGGAGCAGTCCTATAACTGGGGATGCTCCGGGACTATCGAGCAGATTCGGATCTGGAATGACGAGAGCCCTGCTGACATGGTAGCAGCTCGCTTGGCAGAGAAGGACTTCTGCTGGAACCACCTGAGCCCTGCTGAGACTCACGGCTCCCTTGCAACTTTGGAACACCTGAGCCCTGCTGAGTGACTCCCGGCTCCCCTACAACTTTGGAACACCTGAGCCCTGCTGAGTGACTCGCGGCTCCCCTGCAACTTTGGAACCCCTGAGCCCTGCTGAGTGACTCGCAGCTCCCCTGAAGATCGTAAGACCTCCGACAACCTGCTTGAGCCCTACTGAGTGACTCACGGCTCCCTGACTCTCCTGGTCCGGCTGGACCCCAAAGATCGCATCATATCCCCCGGCTCGAGGATTGAGAGCTGTGCGCCGGATACGCACCGATATTGACCCTGAACCATAAGACTGTCCCGCTACCCCTACCCTGACTGAGACTCTATGGGCCCTTGCCCTATTTGTAAATACCTGCTTGTGCCGATCATAAAGATCCTTTTGAATCACGAGATAAAGAAACGTTCTTAAGAAGCTACGGTGTGGTGTCTCTTTGTCGTGTGGTGCTGGTATAGTGTGTACGATCCTAGATTCGAGACTCTCCCCCTGAGAAGTCTCCCGCCAGTGCTCGTCTTTGTACTTAGGAAGGTGGGCCCCAGGGTGGTCAGGTACACTTCCTGCTCGCCCCTGAGGTCGCCGTCCAACATTGGTGGCAAGCGACGGGATACGAGCCACAATCTAGAGATCGTACAGTACACGACTAACGCACTACCGAGCAAAGACGACAGAAGAAACCACCATGAGTACCATTGAAGTCGGCGCGAGTACCGCATTCCGTGTAGAACAACTGGAGAAGTACTCGCACAAAGAACTAAAGGAATTTTGCAAAGAACTGGGAATCGCTACCACTGGCCTCAAAACAAAGGAAGACATGCAGAAAGCATTGAAAGCTTGGGTGGAGTCCGGAGTCCCCCGCACAGAAGGAGCGGCGGCGCAGCCAGATGAACCCGGACTCCCCCAGACAGAAAGCAGCAGCCAGGTACGAAGCATCATGGCGGACGGGGCAATGGTGGATATGTGTGGTAGTTGGGATAGTAGGGAGTATAGATGTGGTTTGGTTGGGTTTGTAGTGCATGCTGGTAAATTAATCTGTGCATAGGGTTGTGCATGGTGTACATTTGGTGTGAGTGTGTTGCTCTGTTTGTGGATGTGGGTGGTGGTGGGCTGGATATTACTAAATGGGAAAATGGGCAGCATTTCTGGCCCTGGCCCTGGTGAGTCTCGAACAGGCTCAAATAGGCAACTGTCCTCATCCTCTCCGCCCTTAGCCAAGATGCCCGGTCTGAGACGCCCTAAGCCTTGGCCTTTTATAGCCCTAGTAATCAGGTAACCCCTTCAGCCAATGGGAACCCTAGGACTAAAACTATCCAATCACAACACTAGCCCTAAAATCTAGAACCAATAGGAGACCAGAACCTTACAGCCCATCTTAGCCCTAGTCCAAGCACCCACTCAGTTAAAAAAACATGATCTCGGGGGAGGAGCTTCGCGCGCAACCGAGATGGCCGCGTGAGCACAGGGCTCCCGAGACCTTCACCACCTTCCACATCTATCCTGAACATTATCCTGATTATGACGACGGGTTATTGAAGACGCAACCCAGCTGATATAATAGCTGCTTTCAGAAATCGATTTGGACTCCGGGAACCGTAACTACGGCACTTCGAACTTTCTTGGCCTGCTCCATGACACTGGCTGGGGCTCGAGTCAATGTGGTGCCCAGGTAGTAATTGAACAACAACGGCCTACGGGGCCCTGCTCACAACCCCGGAGTTAACTTTCGGTTTCGTTTTTGGCTCCTCGGCCTTCTCCTGCCTCGAGACTGCTCTGACAACCCGGGATGCAATCTGACCCCGCAACTCCACTGTTTGATTGCCATCGAGTGTCTCTGGTCGTGTGACATCGGGCTGGAACTTGTTTCTGGTGATCCCGGTGGGTGAATCGAGAGGAGTCATTTTTACCAGGTCTCGAGGGCCCCTCCGGGGCGCAACACCCAATATGGCGGGCAAACCCGAAAGTGAGAAACGGAAGACCAAGACCGTTCACTGGGGGGCGCTATTAAATCGAATATCATGGATCGTTACACTCATCCCAAGGGGTCCCCCGGTGTTACGAGTAGATCCCTGGTAGATGCGGGAGACGACTCAATGGCGGTGGACGACTTGACCCTGCATGATGTCATGGGCGCCATTGCTAGTATGAAGACCTCTATCGGCCAACAATATGAGGCTCTGGCCCTAAAGCTTGACACTGTGGCAATCGATGTCAACTTGATCAGGGCGGATTTATCAAAGACTAACGAAAAAGTTAAATCCTTAGATTTGATGACCTCCAGCCTTACGACTGATGTGTCCGATTTACAGACAGAGGTTCGCAAACTGCGATCCTCTAATGATCTCTTTTCTCGCCGGCTGGAGGATTTTGAAGGTCGGGCCAGACGCAACAACGTACGTATTATTGGGGTCCCTGAAAAACCGTAAGACCCAGCCGTAGATCTCCTTGTCGAGGACCTCATCCTAAACCATCTTGCCCCCAAAGGCCTGAGCAATTTCTTTGCGGTGCCAGGCGGGAAGCTAAAGATGGGCGCCCCTCCGCGTCCCATCATTGCCAGAATTTTTAACCTTAGTAATAGAGACGCTATCCTGCAGGCGTCGCGGGTGGGCGGCCCTACGAAGTTCGAAAATACTACGGTGAGCTTCTACCCAGATTTCACCCAGTTCGTTCAGAAACAAAGGATGGGGTTACAGGGGGTGAAGCGACGATTGAGAGACATGGGTATGAAGTATGCCATGCTCTTTCCATCTCGGCTGCGCGTAGAATACGAAGATCGGACGTTTTTCTTTGACCGCCCTGAGAATGTGAGTGACTGGCTCGATACGTTGCCCATGCAGCGGGATCGCTCTGAACATTCTGAAGGAGCTGTAGGCGGCCCGTTGGAACAGGAGTGAGCAGTGGTTTCGGATTTCTGGACATTGTACACAACTGGCAGCTGTGGTTCGATGATTTTTACAATTGCACTATTTGTGGTGGAATACCCAGAGGTGGCGGGGGGAGGGTGAGACTCTTTCCTCCTCCGGGTTTCTTTTTGTAGACTAGTTTAATGTTAGGGCGACAGGCACACTGCAAGTTGGGGTGGCTTTTGAGCCTAACGCAGGGGTGCAGGGTGGGGGGGTATGTTTTGGGTAGTTGTTGGGGGGTGGGAGGCGGGGGTTTGGGTGTGTTTCATTTTGTTTCAAGGCAACGCATTGTTTAACTTCTAGACCTGGGTGTTGTGCTCGCTGTGGGGCGGATTCTGCATTTATTTCCTGGGATGGGGGTAGGGGATTGAAGTTATTGTGCTGGAATGTTAACGGGTTGGGGGACAGGATAAAACGTGGTGTTGTGCTGCAGCTACTGAGGCGCCTCTCCCCTGATGTAGTGTTAATGCAAGAGACACGTCTGATCGGAAATACATGCCACTCCATGAATAGGCGAGGCTATCGTCTCCTGGCACATTCTGGATTTACTACTGGTTCTAGGGGGGTGGGTATCCTAGTCAGGGGTTCCCTCCCCCTGGAGGTCAACAATATAATCCTTGACGACAGAGGGCGCTACGCTGCTCTCACTGGTAGATGGGAGGGGAAGACTGTCTCTCTGCTTTCCGTCTATGTTGTTCCTGGCCTGCAGACTGCAACCTTCGCTGATTTGGGGAGAGTAATTCTGGGGCTTCCGGAAGGCATTCTGGTGATGGGTGGAGATTTCAATTCTGTCGTTTCCGGTGGGGAAGACCGTTACCCCCCCAGAGAACTCATGAGATCACAGTCTTGGTTGGGTGGTTTCTTGGAAACGCTGGGAGTGGTAGATTGTTGGAGGCTGCTGCATCCGGGACAGTCGCAATACAACTTCCACTCTGGTGCTCACGGCAGTCTCTCTAGACTTGATTATGTCCTCATGCCGGCAGCGCAGGCCTCTTCAATCAGGAAAGTCAGACATCTGGCTAGGGGTATCTCAGATCACTCCCCATTGTGGATTATGATCGATACGAAGATGGGAGCCGAGGGTCGTGTGGCCCCGATTAATCCTTGGTATCTCCGTGACACCAAAACCCGGGCGTAGTTGATCAGGTCTCTGGATCATTATTTTGCCGAGAATGTGGGGTCTGTGTCCTCTTCTGTTTCGCTGTGGGAGGCTTTCAAGACGGTTATCCGTGGCCAGGCGCTGTTGTTGATTGCTGGCACCAAGAAAAATAAAAACGAGGTGGTAGTCCGCCTTGAGACCGAAATAGCTGAGTTGGAAAGGGATTTGGAATTGGGTATCACTCACGACAAGATTCATCTCCTCAGTCTCAAACAACTTGACTATAGGTCGTTGGTAACAGATGCTGCTAAAGTCATGAGTAGAGAGCAGCAGGGACGTTTATATGATGTGGGAGATAAGGCGGGGAAATTGATTGCTTGGTTGGATAGAAAGGAGAGGGCGAGTCGTGTGGTCCCTGTGGTTGAGAGAGTGGATGGAGTGAGAGTGACTGATCCTGCCGAAATTGTGGAGTGTTTTGCGGAATACTTCCAAAAAGTGTATTCCCCAGTATCCGACAGACCAGAGGAAGACTCACATCTGCTGTTACGAGACATTGCATTGCCTTGCCTGTCGGATTTAGATAGGGAACTGATGGACGCAGCACTTTCCGTTGACGAGCTGGCAACTGCTATTCGCTCTGTATGCTCGGGAAAAGCTATGGGCCCTAATGGTCTCCCCATCGAGCTCTACAAGCTGCGTCCTGACAAAATGGCGCCGTATCTGCATTCTATGTTCCTGGAGTCGCGAGACGTTGGCTCCCTCCATTGTGATCAGCGACTTGCGACCATTGTGGTGATTCACAAGGAGGGGAAGCCGCGGGATCGCTGCGCATCTTATAGGCCTATTTCGCTTCTAAATGCGGAGCCCAAGATCCTCGCGAAATTGCTGGCAAACCGTTTGATAAAGGTGATTGGTGACCTGATCCATCCGGATCAGTCAGGTTTTATTCCACATCGTAATACAGCATTGAACTTGCGGCGCTTGCATGGCGTTCTTGCGAGAGCAGCGTCACTGCGTGAACCGGCCATATTGGCTTCCTTAGATGCTACGATGGCCTTTGATACGTTGGAATGGCCGTATCTTTGGGCTGCTCTTGCAAAGTTCAGTTTTGGTCCTGGTTTCATCGGCTGGGTGAAACTTTTGTACGAGGAACCATTGGCTCAGATTGTGGTGAATGGTCGGGTTTCTAAGTCTTTTCTTCTTGGAAGGGGCAGGCGGCAGGGATGTCCGCTGTCCCCGCTTCTTTTTGCCCTCGCCTTGGAACCCCTGGCTGCTTGGCTGCGGTGGGAGCCATCGATGAGGGGTATTCGGTGGACCCCGGATTTTGAGGACCGAGTATCACTTTATGCGGATGATATCTTGTTGTATCTCACGTCGCCTCGAAAGTCGCTGATCGTATTGTTTGATGTGTTGAACTCGTTCAGGAGAAACTCCGGTCTTGTGATTAACTGGTCCATGTCCTGTATCTATGTACTCTCGGGTGACTCTCCTTCTTTGCCGCGCGGTTGTCCCATACAAGTGGTGCAGACGGGATTTAAATATCTGGGGGTCTTTATCACCTTGGACCCCGTGGTCCGCTATGATCGTAATCTGCTTCCCCCGCTCCAACAATTAAAATCCGATGTTGTGGCCTGGCGCAGACTGCCATTGTCCCCCCTCGGGCATGCAGCTCTTTTCAAAATTATGTCTTTGCCACGGTTTTTATACGCCCTGCAGAACACACTTGATGTCATTTCGGCGAGCTACTTTCGGGAGGTGGAGAGTTTGCAGGGACAATTGATATGGAGCGGACATTCGTGTATCGCCCTCGCCAAGCTGACGCTTCCCTGGTATGATGGTGGTATTGCACTTCCGGATATAAGGCGATACTATTGGGCTTCTCAATTGGGCGCGATGGTCCTGCGTCAAATCCTGCGTTTGAAATGGATAAATGACTGTTGCCGGGTGGCGATTATAACAGGGCGCTTTACACCACATCTGCTGTGAAGAAACTTTCGGGACCCACTAAGATAGCGGTGCGGTTGTGGCAATGTGCTAATGCGGCAATGGGATGGAAGGATCGACTGACTCGAGCGACTCCGCTCTATGCATCTGAAAGATTGGGCAGCCTGTGGAAGACGAAAGGTTTCGAGAAGTGGGATATGATTGGTATCTGCAGGGTGAGTGATATCTGGGCCAAAGACAGGGTTAAGACTTTTGAGGAGTTGAAAGTAGAGTATGATTTGAGTGACAAGGAATTCTTCCATTATGCGCAGATTCGCCACGCGCTGAGTTCGGTTTTTCCTGCAGGTATTGTTATCCCGGAATCATCCCCACTTGAAGATCGAGTGCTTGATGTATACGTTCCCGACAGCACTATTTCCTTGATATATAAGAAATTGATTAATGATCGAGTTGATTTGTTGGTCCAACTTAGAGAGTTTTGGACTAGGGATGGTCTGGAGTTGGATGACGAGGACTGGCAGTCGGCGATATCCTCACCGAAGGAGGTCGCGATTCCGGCTCGTCTCCGACTCGTACAGCTTAAGATCCTGCACCGGATCTATGTGATCGGTCCTCGCCTGATTCGTATGGGATCATATTGTAATGCACTTCCTCCCTCGCTGAGCGCTTCTCCATCTGTACTGACTTTTATTGCCTTGTTTGTTTATGTTTATTTGATAATAAAAAAAATATTTAAAAAAAACATGATCTCTACGTCCAATAGAGGCCCTAGCCCTACCAGTAGCTATTGTCTCTCTCCTTGGCATTGGCTATCACCCATGAGATGATAATACCCATATTTTCTTCTTTTGCATCCTATTTCACAAATAGATACATACACAAATATTTACCTATCTCTCAGCTGTCTATCACAGGATAGAGATTGTATTCTATCATTCTTAATTCTGTATAGGTCAAAATCATCCCATGCTTAATCCTATATTTCCCTGCATCCAGCAACCTTCCTTTCTCAACCTCTCCCATCTCCTTCCCCCCCAAAGACTTTCACTCCATCCACTAGTGCCAGACTCTTTTAACTCTTGCACAGCTTCACAGCATCAGCTCAAAAAAAGAAATATCCAACATCACAAGTCATCCACACTCACCATGCCATCCTCACCCACTTAACTTGATATTCCATAAAGTTGGGTTTATCGTCTTAACAAAGCACTGACAGCTTCCACCACCATACTTCAAATAACAGGCTAATACACGAGCAACTGATTGTTACTGTCTTTGTCACATGCACATTGTTGGTATATACCATCCACCCATGCCCATTGAGCCTTTCGCTGATAATTTTGACAGCCTACTCGATCAACTTCACACTTCTGGCCCTCTCATTTTTCTCAAGGTCTGTAATCTATATCCGAAAAACCACATGCAAAATAACCCCTTCTCTCAACTTCATGCTGACCCCACATCATTCATCAGTGCACACACATTTCCCACACACTCACATGACAAAACACTTCACCTCATCTCTAAACAAATTGCCCACTCTTAGCCCTCTCTGTTTTGATATATGCTTCTGACTATACCCTTCTTAGCTTTCCTCTCTGATGTCCTACAACCTTTACCCCTCACCCATTTCTGGATGCAAAACTCTAACTTACCCCTTTTTATCTCAACACATTGCACAAGCATCTCACTACTTTTCCTGACATCTTCAATGACCTCAAAAGAAACTGTTCCCATAGTCTTAGATTCATATTCCTCTCACAGAACCTTTCATTGTCAAGGATCAAAAATGCATTCCAGAATATCTTCTGTTATACAGTCTCTGTAACCCAAAGTGCAAGCCCCACTGCACCACCGGTAAACCCCTGTGACCCTGAACACCTGAAGAAGTGCACAGAACCACTTCTCACTCTCACCACCGCTCCTGATAGAGTCAGATAATTCTACTGTCATATTCTTATCTGTTCACCCAAGAGTTATCCAACATGCGTATCTCGTACCTTATTTTTACTGCCCTCAAAACCTTGCTCGTGTATCACGTCATCAACACTTACAGCCATTAATTATGTTTATTTTTCTCACTACAAAATTCTCAAAATCAAGAACACCCGGTTTACTCCTTTACCTCACCTGTGTCCTTCACCCCCACACTCAAAGACATGTCTGCCTCTTTTACATGCCACACCAAAATATAGCGCGTCGGAGTGAAGAACTGTTAGAAAGTGTTCTGAGACTTATTTAACTGTCTTTGAATAAATGCGAGATTTAACTGGCCAGCAGCATGTTATAGCCTCTGGAGTTGCCTCTCGCAGGTGTCCGGGGACAACATTGCGCCGACTCGAGGCTGCCGCAGCATCTGAGGCCTGCAGCAGAGCAACAGCGAAGGGCGCCGGCCGGAAGAGAGAGCTCAGTCTCCGGCTGCAATACACTCACAAGCCGCCAGAGGGAGCTCAGCTGCGACAAACCCAGCAGTCACTAGTTTCATCTCACTATTAGTCAATAGATTAATCTCACCATGAGTGACTATTAAAATGGCAGAAAATCATATGACTGAGGAAGGCGCCCGGTGAACTTCACTTCGACCTGCTGCTGAAGGAAAAGAAAATCTATTAACACAATCACACAACTAATGTTGTAGCAGTGAGTCCCAGAACTTCACTTCGACCTGCTGAAGGAAAAGAAAATCTATTAACACAATCACACAACTACTGTTGGAGCTGCACAACTACTGTTGGAGCTGTGGAAAATACCGAGAACTGCCTCCGAGTCAATCACCGGCCTCAACCTATCATTGGAACAGCAGTCTGCAGAGAACTGCCCTCAGCCAAGCAGCGCCTAGAGCCGCGCTGCACAGTGTCATCTGTTAGGAGCTAGCCTTCCAGCCATGGGAAATAGACAGGGCAGGAGGGCGCCCAGAGAGCCCCGCCCCTTCAGGAGACAGAGAAGGGACACTCACCCCCACACCCAAATTGTGCCCCGTGCCCCCCAGGGTGCCCTGGAGACCATTTTGCAGGAACTGGAGAAGTTGTATTCTGTGATTAAAGTCGTAAGAGATGTGTGCTCTGTTGTCAGGCAACTCTTTGAAATGTACAGATGGGGGCGGCAATGAGCTTCAGAGGGGTCTGCTGGTGGCAACACAGAACAGATCACACCCACCTTCTTGCCCCCACTGAGGTCGGTCATTTCTGTGATTACAGTCCTAGCAGGTGGGGTGCATGCACTCTGGACCCTGTACAGAGTCACAGGCTCTGCGTGCTGGAAACTTTATGAAATATACAGATTGTGGCGACAATACACTTCAGAGGGGTCTGCTGGTTTGCTACAAAGTGCACCCCGTACAGCAGCACTGGCCTTTGACAAATGACTTTTAAGCACTTCAACGTTAACTTTCATCTCAGGGCTGGGTCAAGGAGAATGAATTCCAGTGGAGCACGTCTACTCATGAAAAACGAACAGAATGTAATTTTGACACTGAGTTGTACTTTGCGCCTGTCCTGAAAATCTCAAAGAGAGTGTGCCGAGACTTATTTAACTGTCTTTGAATAAACGCGAGATTCACTGCAAAATTGTCATTTTTTCCCCCACTACACTTGAAATGTTGGCTTCACTTCTTACAGGTGGCATACTGCAATGTGGGGAAAGAAGCCTTCCTGGGCTCATTTGCATACCCATAATGCCATGGTGTGCAATTGCTACTTTGGGCTGGTTTATTGTGTTTAATTGTGCTCCTGCTGGTGCAGTGATATGTTTGTAAATTGGGGATGGAAAGCGCAGAGTCCACGGACAGTGGGCCTTTGTTGGCAAAGTCGCCCTTGGTGTAAAATCTTTCCACAAGAGACCTTTATATAGCGCGTCGGAGTGAAGAACTGTCAGAAAGTGTGCCGAGACTTATTTAACTGTCTTTGAATAAACGCGAGATTTAACTGGCCAGCAGCATGTTATAGCCTCTGAGTTGCCTCTCGCAGGTGTCCAGGGACAACATTGCGCTGACTTGAGGCTGCCGCAGCATCTGGGGCCTGCATCAGAGCAACAGCGAAGGGCGCCGGCCGGAAGAGAGAGCTCAGTCTCCGGCTGCAATACACTCACAAGCCGCCAGAGGGAGCTCAGCTGCAACAAACCCAGCAGTCACTAGATTCATTTCACTATTAGTCAATAGATTAATCTCACCATGAGTGACTATTAAAATGGCAGAAAATCATATGACTGAGGAAGGCGCCCAGTGAACTTCACTTCGACCTGCTGCTGAAGGAAAAGAAAATCTATTAACACAGTCACACAACTACTGTTGTAGCAGTGAGTCCCAAGATCTTCACTTAGACCTGCTGCTGAAGGAAAAGAAAATCTATTAACACAATCACACAACTAATGTTGTAGCAGTGAGTACCAGAACTTCACTTCGACCTGCTGAAGGAAAAGAAAATCTATTAACACAATCACACAACTACTGTTGGAGCTGCACAACTACTGTTGGAGCTGTGGAAAATACCAAGTACTGCCTCCGAGTCAATCACCGGCCTCAACTTATCATTGGAACAGCAGTCTGCAGAGAACTGCCCTCAGCCAAGCAGTGCCTAGAGCCGCGCTGCACAGTGTCATCTGTTAGGAGCTAGCCTTCCAGCCATGGGAAATAGACAGGGCAGGAGGGCGCGCAGAGAGCCCCGCCCCTTCAGGAGACAGAGGAGGGACACTCACCCCCATACCCAAATTGTGCCCCGTGCCCCCCAGGGTGCCCTGGAGACCATTTTGCAGGAACTGGAGACGTTGTATTCTGTGATTAAAGTCGTAAGAGATGTGTGCTCTGTTGTCAGGCAACTCTTTGAAATGTACAGATGGGGGCGGCAATGAGCTTCAGAGGGGTCTGCTGGTGGCAACACAGAACAGATCACACCCACCTTCTTGCCCCCACTGAGGTCGGACATTTCCGTGATTACAGTCCTAGCAGGTGGGGTGCATGCACTCTGGACCCTGTACAGAGTCACAGGCTCTGCGTGTTGGAAACGTTATGAAATATACAGATTGTGGCGACAATACACTTCAGAGGGGTCTGCTTGTTTGCTTCAAAGTGCGCCCCGTACAGCAGCACTGGCCTTTGACAAATGACTTTTAAGCACTTCAACGTTAACTTTCATCTCAGGGCTGGGTCAAGGAGAATGAATTCCAGTGGAGCACGTCTACTCATGAAAAACGAACAGAATGTAATTTTGACACTGAGTTGTACTTTGCGCCTGTCCTGAAAATCTCAAAGAGAGTGTGCCGAGACTTATTTAACTGTCTTTGAATAAACGCGAGATTCACTGCAAAATTGTCATTTTTTCCCCCACTACACTTGAAATGTTGGCTTCACTTCTTACAGGTGGCATACTGCAATGTGGGGAAAGAAGCCTTCCTGGGCTCATTTGCATACCCATAATGCCATGGTGTGCAATTGCTACTTTGGGCTGGTTTATTGTGTTTAATTGTGCTCCTGCTGGTGCAGTGATATGTTTGTAAATTGGGGATGGAAAGCGCAGAGTCCACGGACAGTGGGCCTTTGTTGGCAAAGTCGCCCTTGGTGTAAAATCTTTCCACATGAGACCTTTATATAGCGCGTCGGAGTGAAGAGCTTTCAGAAAGTGTGCCGAGACTTATTTAACTGTCTTTGAATAAACGCGAGATTTAACTAGCCAGCAGCATGTTATACAGACCCTCCAGGATTTCGCGATTTCGCGATTTGCCGCGAAATCGGCACTTTTGGAAAAATGCCGCGATTTTTACTAAAGTGCCCGCGAAATCGGCACTTTAGTAGAAATCGCGGCATTTTTACAAAGGCCGCTATATCCTGGAGGTCTGAAAAGTAACAAGAAGGCGGCGCGTGCGGGCTTAAGAGCAGAGAACCAAACAACCAGGATCGCCCATCCCAGGACTGGTCTCGAGAGGTAACATTAACTACATTTCCGGCATCAAATAGAAGAAGGAGAGTTTATATTGGACAAATCTATGGCGTGCATCTGCTACTCAGCCACTTGAGGGCAGAGCTTCACCACAGATGTTGCAACAAAATTAAAAGCAAGCACAGATTTAGATCAATGAGATGATAGGATTCTCGCGTTTTACTGGCTCCGTCCATTCTTAAGGGGTCTCACTACAGGCCACCACATAAGCAGTGGTGCTGACCACCTTGTCAGAGTGCGGGTGCTGGCCTGTGGTGTCAGTTCACTAAAATTACAGGAATTTTAAAAATCCCAACCATTTACTGAATGAGCAAGCGTCAGTCTTTGGGGTGAGGGGGAGGGGAACCTTTAAGCACAAGTGTTTGTCTCTTTAGGACCTGGAAGTGGATAACGATGATGTGATATTCAGAGATAGTTGTGGCAAAAAAAATTCCAGCAATGTATTCAGAAGCACATGTGCCTAAATATGTACGTAAATTGGGGTAAAAGGTGTTTGGTGATGTATGGACATTTAGAGAAATCACATTCTCAATTAAAAGTGTGTCTTGGTGATAATCAATCACCAGACACAGCAACAACCTCTGGCACTTCTGAGCCCAGCCAGGGCATAATGATTTTCACAAGTGATGATGGTCTCTTTTTACATGTCTGGTTGGTGTGTCTAACAATGTGCGAATTGTCCTTTCTGTATTTTATAATTAAAACGTTTTTATTCTTGATAATACATAATGCAATCATAGCTATATATAAAGGCCCATAGATAGTGCAGTGACTGTTAAAATGATCGGGAATCACATAAATATCTGCTATTCATAATACCCAGACACAGTGAGATGGCTGTCATTCAGAGCTCTGGCGCCAGTAATAACCAGAGTCACTCAATGCTCTGTTCTGAATAGTAGCACTCTGAGCTCTGTTGTAGATAAAATCTAGGATTTGCATAAGAGCACTGATTTTTATTACATGCATATTTTAAATCTTGATCATTGTGATATATAAAAAATCTATTCTTAATAACAGTAGCGGTCGGCAGTAGGTCATTACCGTCGCTGGTGGACCAACACCTCTCCCCCCCCACCTCCCCCCCCCCCCACACCCAGGTGGCTGCTATTGCCGAAGTTGGATGAACACTTAACCAGCCCGGTCATGCAGTTTTCTTCAGTAATGAGATCCAAGTGGTGGGCCTCTGCCACAACTCTGCTCACACTTGTGCGACTGCGAAGGGCACACAACACCCACCCACATCTTTACTGGGGCATATTCGCACAGACTTTCCAGAGTGTCTTACGCTAGTACTGCACGTTGAAGGGAGTCAGAGTTTACTTTATCAGTGCTTTCACTTTAAAAGAAGTATTGGGTGCCGACACGATACAATAAAATATGGACAGGAAAGAAATATTCCTTCCTAGTTGTAGATTTACTGTGAAACTGCAGCAGCCCATAATTGTGAAGCACACGCTCGAGGGAAACAAAGTGTCTACATTGTAAAGAAACCAAATATACATAGCTTCATGTTGTTAAATAACTAAAAAAAAACTGAGATATCTGTGTTTATTGTAGGAAAAATGGCCACATAAATGCCGCTAAATTGCCGCTAAATTTCCATATTTGTGCCGCTAAATTTCCATTTTTGTGCCGCTAAATTTGCTAATCCATGCCGCTATATCCTGGGGGGTCTGGTTATAGCCTCTGGAGTTGCCTCTCGCAGGTATCCAGGGACAACATTGCGCTGACTCGAGGCTGCCGCAGCATCTGAGGCCTGCATCAGAGCAACAGCGAAGGGCGCCGGCTGCAATACACTCACAAGCCGCCAGAGGGAGCCCAGCTGCGACAAACCCAGCAGTCACTAGATTCATCTCACTATTAGTCAATAGATTAATCTCACCATGAGTGACTATTAAAATGGCAGAAAATCTATTAACACAATCACACAACTAATGTTGTAGCAGTGAGTACCAGAACTTCACTTCGACCTTCTGAAGGAAAAGAAAATCTATTAACATAATCACACAACTACTCTTGTAGCTGTAAGTCCCAGAACTTCACTTCGACCTGCTGAAGGAAAAGAAAATCTATTAACACAATTACACAACTACTGTTGTAGCAGTGAGTCCCAAGAACTTCACTTAGACCTGCTGCTGAAGGAAAAGAAAATCTATTAACACAATCACACAACTACTGTTGTAGCAGTGAGTCCCAGAACTTCACTTCGACCTGCTGAAGGAAAAGAAAAACTATTAACACAGTCAAGCAATTACTCTTGTAGCTGTGAGTCCCAGAACTTCACTTCGACCTGCTGAAGGAAAAGAAAATCTATTAACACAATTACACAACTACTGTTGTAGCAGTGAGTCCCAAGAACTTCACTTAGACCCGCTGAAGGAAAAGAAAATCTATTAACACAATCACACAACTACTGTTGGAGCTGCACAACTACTGTTGGAGCTGTGGAAAATACCGAGAACTGCCTCCGAGTCAATCACCGGCCTCAACCTATCATTGGAACAGCAGTCTGCAGAGAACTGCCCTCAGCCAAGCAGCGCCTAGAGCCGCGCTGCACTGTGTCATTTGTTAGGAGCTAGCCTTCCAGCCATGGGCAATAGAGAGGGCAGGAGGGCGCGCAGAGAGCGCCGCCCTTTCAGGAGACAGAGGAGGGACACTCACCCCCACACCCAAATTGTGCCCCGCGCCACCCAGGGTGCCCTGGAGACCATCTTGCAGGAACTGGAGACATTGTATTCTGTGATTAAAGTCGTAAGAGATGTGTGCTCTGTTGTCAGGCAACTCTTTGAAATGTACAGATGGGGGCGGCAATGAGCTTCAGAGGGGTCTGCTGGTGGCAACACAGAACAGATCACACCCACCTTCTTGCCCCCACTGAGGTCGGTCATTTCTGTGATTACAGTCCTAGCAGGTGGGGTGCATGCACTCTGGACCCTGTACAGAGTCACAGGCTCTGCGTGCTGGAAACTTTATGAAATATACAGATTGTGGCGACAATACACTTCAGAGGGGCCTGCTGGTTTGCTACAAAGTGCGCCCCGTACAGCAGCACTGGCCTTTGACAAATGACTTTTAAGCACTTCAACGTTAACTTTCATCTCAGGGCTGGGTCAAGGAGAATGAACTCCAGTGGAGCACGTCTACTCATGAAAAACGAACAGAATGTAATTTTGACACTGAATTGTATTTTGCGCCTGTCCTGAAAATCTCAAAGAAAGTGTGCCGAGACTTATTTAAATGTCTTTGAATAAACGCGAGATTCACTGCAAAATTGGCAGTTTTTTTCCCCACTACACTTGAAATGTTGGCTTCACTTCTTACAGGTGGCATACTGCAATGTGGGGAAAGAAGCCTTCCTGGGCTCATTTGCATACCCATAATGCCATGGTGTGCAATTGCTACTTTGGGCTGGTTTATTGTGTTTAATTGTGCTCCTGCTGGTGGAGTGATATGTTTGTAAATTGGGGATGGAAAGCGCAGAGTCCACGGACAGTGGGCCTTTGTTGGCAAAGTCGCCCTTGGTGTAAAATCTTTCCACATGAGACCTTTATATAGCGCGTCGGAGTGAAGAACTGTCAGAAAGTGTGCCGAGACTTATTTAACTGTCTTTGAATAAACGCAAGATTTAACTGGCCAGCAGCATGTTATAGCCTCTGGAGTTGCCTCTCGCAGGTGTCCAGGGACAACATTGCGCTGACTCGACGCTGCCGCAGCATCTGAGGCCTGCATCAGAGCAACAGCGAAGGGCGCCGGCCGGAAGAGAGAGCTCAGTCTCCGGCTGCAATACACTCACAAGCCGCCAGAGGAAGCTCAGCTGCGACAAACCCAGCAGTCACTAGATTCATCTCACTATTAGTCAATAGATTAATCTCACCATGAGTGACTATTAAAATGGCAGAAAATCATATGACTGAGGAAGGCGCCCGGTGAACTTCACTTCGACCTGCTGCTGAAGGAAAAGAAAATCTATTAACACAATCACACAACTAATGTTGTAGCAGTGAGTCTCAGAACTTCACTTCGACCTGCTGAAGGAAAAGAAAATCTATTAACACAATCACACAACTACTGTTGGAGCTGCACAACTACTGTTGGAGCTGTGGAAAATACCGAGAACTGCCTCCGAGTCAATCACCGGCCTCAACCTATCATTGGAACAGCAGTCTGCAGAGAACTGCCCTCAGCCAAGCAGCGCCTAGAGCCGCGCTGCACAGTGTCATCTGTTAGGAGCTAGCCTTCCAGCCATGGGAAATAGACAGGGCAGGAGGGTGCCCAGAGAGCCCCGCCCCTTCAGGAGACAGAGAAGGGACACTCACCCCCACACCCAAATTGTGCCCCGCGCCCCCCAGGGTGCCCTGGAGACCATTTTGCAGGAACTGGAGACGTTGTATTCTGTGATTAAAGTCGTAAGAGATGTGTGCTCTGTTGTCAGGCAACTCTTTGAAATGTACAGATGGGGGCGGCAATGAGCTTCAGAGGGGTCTGCTGGTGGCAACACAGAACAGATCACACCCACCTTCTTGCCCCCACTGAGGTCGGTCATTTCTGTGATTACAGTCCTAGCAGGTGGGGTGCATGCACTCTTGACCCTGTACAGAGTCACAGGCTCTGCGTGCTGGAAACTTTATGAAATATACAGATTGTGGCGACAATACACTTCAGAGGGGTCTGCTGGTTTGCTACAAAGTGCACCCCGTACAGCAGCACTGGCCTTTGACAAATGACTTTTAAGCACTTCAACGTTAACTTTCATCTCAGGGCTGGGTCAAGGAGAATGAATTCCAGTGGAGCACGTCTACTCATGAAAAACGAACAGAATGTAATTTTGACACTGAGTTGTACTTTGCGCCTGTCCTGAAAATCTCAAAGAGAGTGTGCCGAGACTTATTTAACTGTCTTTGAATAAACGCGAGATTCACTGCAAAATTGTCATTTTTTCCCCCACTACACTTGAAATGTTGGCTTCACTTCTTACAGGTGGCATACTGCAATGTGGGGAAAGAAGCCTTCCTGGGCTCATTTGCATACCCATAATGCCATGGTGTGCAATTGCTACTTTGGGCTGGTTTATTGTGTTTAATTGTGCTCCTGCTGGTGCAGTGATATGTTTGTAAATTGGGGATGGAAAGCGCAGAGTCCACGGACAGTGGGCCTTTGTTGGCAAAGTCGCCCTTGGTGTAAAATCTTTCCAGATGAGACCTTTATATAGCGCGTCGGAGTGAAGAACTGTCAGAAAGTGTGCCGAGACTTATTTAACTGTCTTTGAATAAACGCGAGATTTAACTAGCCAGCAGCATGTTATACAGACCCTCCAGGATTTCGCGATTTCGCGATTTGCTGCGAAATCGGCACTTTTGGAAAAATGCCGCGATTTTTACTAAAGTGCCCGCGAAATCGGCACTTTAGTAGAAATCGCGGCATTTTTACAAAGGCCGCTATATCCTGGAGGTCTGAAAAGTAACAAGAAGGCGGCGCGTGCGGGCTTAAGAGCAGAGAACCAAACAACCAGGATCGCCCATCCCAGGACTGGTCTCGAGAGGTAACATTAACTACATTTCCGGCATCAAATAGAAGAAGGAGAGTTTATATTGGACAAATCTATGGCGTGCATCTGCTACTCAGCCACTTGAGGGCAGAGCTTCACCACAGATGTTGCAACAAAATTAAAAGCAAGCACAGATTTAGATCAATGAGATGATAGGATTCTCGCGTTTTACTGGCTCCGTCCATTCTTAAGGGGTCTCACTACAGGCCACCACATAAGCAGTGGTGCTGACCACCTTGTCAGAGTGCGGGTGCTGGCCTGTGGTGTCAGTTCACTAAAATTACAGGAATTTTAAAAATCCCAACCATTTACTGAATGAGCAAGCGTCAGTCTTTGGGGTGAGGGGGAGGGGAACCTTTAAGCACAAGTGTTTGTCTCTTTAGGACCTGGAAGTGGATAACGATGATGTGATATTCAGAGATAGTTGTGGCAAAAAAAATTCCAGCAATGTATTCAGAAGCACATGTGCCTAAATATGTACGTAAATTGGGGTAAAAGGTGTTTGGTGATCTATGGACATTTAGAGAAATCACATTCTCAATTAAAAGTGTGTCTTGGTGATAATCAATCACCAGACACAGCAACAACCTCTGGCACTTCTGAGCCCAGCCAGGGCATAATGATTTTCACAAGTGATGATGGTCTCTTTTTACATGTCTGGTTGGTGTGTCTAACAATGTGCGAATTGTCCTTTCTGTATTTTATAATTAAAACGTTTTTATTCTTGATAATACATAATGCAATCATAGCTATATATAAAGGCCCATAGATAGTGCAGTGACTGTTAAAATGATCGGGAATCACATAAATATCTGCTATTCATAATACCCAGACACAGTGAGATGGCTGTCATTCAGAGCTCTGGCGCCAGTAATAACCAGAGTCACTCAATGCTCTGTTCTGAATAGTAGCACTCTGAGCTCTGTTGTAGATAAAATCTAGGATTTGCATAAGAGCACTGATTTTTATTACATGCATATTTTAAATCTTGATCATTGTGATATATAAAAAATCTATTCTTAATAACAGTAGCGGTCGGCAGTAGGTCATTACCGTCGCTGGTGGACCAACACCTCTCCCCCCCCACCTCCCCCCCCCCCCCCCACACCCAGGTGGCTGCTATTGCCGAAGTTGGATGAACACTTAACCAGCCCGGTCATGCAGTTTTCTTCAGTAATGAGATCCAAGTGGTGGGCCTCTGCCACAACTCTGCTCACACTTGTGCGACTGCGAAGGGCACACAACACCCACCCACATCTTTACTGGGGCATATTCGCACAGACTTTCCAGAGTGTCTTACGCTAGTACTGCACGTTGAAGGGAGTCAGAGTTTACTTTATCAGTGCTTTCACTTTAAAAGAAGTATTGGGTGCCGACACGATACAATAAAATATGGACAGGAAAGAAATATTCCTTCCTAGTTGTAGATTTACTGTGAAACTGCAGCAGCCCATAATTGTGAAGCACACGCTCGAGGGAAACAAAGTGTCTACATTGTAAAGAAACCAAATATACATAGCTTCATGTTGTTAAATAACTAAAAAAAAACTAAGATATCTGTGTTTATTGTAGGAAAAATGGCCACATAAATGCCGCTAAATTGCCGCTAAATTTCCATATTTGTGCCGCTAAATTTCCATTTTTGTGCCGCTAAATTTGCTAATCCATGCCGCTATATCCTGGGGGGTTTGGTTATAGCCTCTGGAGTTGCCTCTCGCAGGTATCCAGGGACAACATTGCGCTGACTCGAGGCTGCCGCAGCATCTGAGGCCTGCATCAGAGCAACAGCGAAGGGCGCCGGCTGCAATACACTCACAAGCCGCCAGAGGGAGCCCAGCTGCGACAAACCCAGCAGTCACTAGATTCATCTCACTATTAGTCAATAGATTAATCTCACCATGAGTGACTATTAAAATGGCAGAAAATCTATTAACACAATCACACAACTAATGTTGTAGCAGTGAGTACCAGAACTTCACTTCGACCTGCTGAAGGAAAAGAAAATCTATTAACATAATCACACAACTACTCTTGTAGCTGTAAGTCCCAGAACTTCACTTCGACCTGCTGAAGGAAAAGAAAATCTATTAACACAATTACACAACTACTGTTGTAGCAGTGAGTCCCAAGAACTTCACTTAGACCTGCTGCTGAAGGAAAAGAAAATCTATTAACACAATCACACAACTACTGTTGTAGCAGTGAGTCCCAGAACTTCACTTCGACCTGCTGAAGGAAAAGAAAAACTATTAACACAGTCAAGCAATTACTCTTGTAGCTGTGAGTCCCAGAACTTCACTTCGACCTGCTGAAGGAAAAGAAAATCTATTAACACAATTACACAACTACTGTTGTAGCAGTGAGTCCCAAGAACTTCACTTAGACCCGCTGAAGGAAAAGAAAATCTATTAACACAATCACACAACTACTGTTGGAGCTGCACAACTACTGTTGGAGCTGTGGAAAATACCGAGAACTGCCTCCGAGTCAATCACCGGCCTCAACCTATCATTGGAACAGCAGTCTGCAGAGAACTGCCCTCAGCCAAGCAGCGCCTAGAGCCGCGCTGCACTGTGTCATTTGTTAGGAGCTAGCCTTCCAGCCATGGGCAATAGAGAGGGCAGGAGGGCGTGCAGAGAGCGCCGCCCTTTCAGGAGACAGAGGAGGGACACTCACCCCCACACCCAAATTGTGCCCCGCGCCACCCAGGGTGCCCTGAAGACCATCTTGCAGGAACTGGAGACATTGTATTCTGTGATTAAAGTCGTAAGAGATGTGTGCTCTGTTGTCAGGCATCTCTTTGAAATGTACAGATGGGGGCGGCAATGAGCTTCAGAGGGGTCTGCTGGTGGCAACACAGAACAGATCACACCCACCTTCTTGCCCCCACTGAGGTCGGTCATTTCTGTGATTACAGTCCTAGCAGGTGGGGTGCATGCACTCTGGACCCTGTACAGAGTCACAGGCTCTGCGTGCTGGAAACTTTATGAAATATACAGATTGTGGCGACAATACACTTCAGAGGGGCCTGCTGGTTTGCTACAAAGTGCGCCCCGTACAGCAGCACTGGCCTTTGACAAATGACTTTTAAGCACTTCAACGTTAACTTTCATCTCAGGGCTGGGTCAAGGAGAATGAACTCCAGTGGAGCACGTCTACTCATGAAAAACGAACAGAATGTAATTTTGACACTGAATTGTATTTTGCGCCTGTCCTGAAAATCTCAAAGAAAGTGTGCCGAGACTTATTTAAATGTCTTTGAATAAACGCGAGATTCACTGCAAAATTGGCAGTTTTTTTCCCCACTACACTTGAAATGTTGGCTTCACTTCTTACAGGTGGCATACTGCAATGTGGGGAAAGAAGCCTTCCTGGGCTCATTTGCATACCCATAATGCCATGGTGTGCAATTGCTACTTTGGGCTGGTTTATTGTGTTTAATTGTGCTCCTGCTGGTGGAGTGATATGTTTGTAAATTGGGGATGGAAAGCGCAGAGTCCACGGACAGTGGGCCTTTGTTGGCAAAGTCGCCCTTGGTGTAAAATCTTTCCACATGAGACCTTTATATAGCGCGTCGGAGTGAAGAACTGTCAGAAAGTGTGCCGAGACTTATTTAACTGTCTTTGAATAAACGCAAGATTTAACTGGCCAGCAGCATGTTATAGCCTCTGGAGTTGCCTCTCGCAGGTGTCCAGGGACAACATTGCGCTGACTCGACGCTGCCGCAGCATCTGAGGCCTGCATCAGAGCAACAGCGAAGGGCGCCGGCCGGAAGAGAGAGCTCAGTCTCCGGCTGCAATACACTCACAAGCCGCCAGAGGAAGCTCAGCTGCGACAAACCCAGCAGTCACTAGATTCATCTCACTATTAGTCAATAGATTAATCTCACCATGAGTGACTATTAAAATGGCAGAAAATCATATGACTGAGGAAGGCGCCCAGTGAACTTCACTTCGACCTGCTGCTGAAGGAAAAGAAAATCTATTAACACAGTCACACAACTACTGTTGTAGCAGTGAGTCCCAGAACTTCACTTCGACCTGCTGAAAGAAAAGAAAATCTATTAACACAGTCACACAACTACTGTTGTAGCAGTGAGTCCCAAGAACTTCACTTAGACCTGCTGCTGAAGGAAAAGAAAATCTATTAACACAATCACACAACTAATGTTGAAGCAGTGAGTACCAGAACTTCACTTCGACCTGCTGAAGGAAAAGAAAATCTATTAACACAATCACACAACTACTGTTGGAGCTGCACAACTACTGTTGGAGCTGTGGAAAATACCAAGAACTGCCTCCGAGTCAATCACCGGCCTCAACCTATCATTGGAACAGCAGTCTGCAGAGAACTGCCCTCAGCCAAGCAGCGCCTAGAGCCGCGCTGCACAGTGTCATCTGTTAGGAGTTAGCCTTCCAGCCATGGGAAATAGACAGGGCAGGAGGGCGCCCAGAGAGCCCCGCCCCTTCAGGAGACAGAGAGGGGACACTCACCCCCACACCCAAATTGTGCCCCGCGCCCCCCAGGGTGCCCTGGAGACCATTTTGCAGGAACTGGAGACGTTGTATTCTGTGATTAAAGTCGTAAGAGATGTGTGCTCTGTTGTCAGGCAACTCTTTGAAATGTACAGATGGGGGCGGCAATGAGCTTCAGAGGGGTCTGCTGGTGGCAACACAGAACAGATCACACCCACCTTCTTGCCCCCACTGAGGTCGGACATTTCTGTGATTACAGTCCTAGCAGGTGGGGTGCATGCACTCTGGACCCTGTACAGAGTCACATGCTCTGCCTGCTGGAAACTTTATGAAATATACAGATTGTGGCGACAATACACTTCAGAGGGGTCTGCTGGTTTGCTACAAAGTGCGCCCCGTACAGCAGCACTGGCCTTTGACAAATGACTTTTAAGCACTTCAACGTTAACTTTCATCTCAGGGCTGAGTCAAGGAGAATGAATTCCAGTGGAGCACGTCTACTCATGAAAAACGAACAGAATGTAATTTTGACACTGAATTGTACTTTGCGCCTGTCCTGAAAATCCCAAAGAAAGTGTGCCGAGACTTATTTAACTGTCTTTGAATAAACGCGAGATTCACTGCAAAATTGTCATTTTTCCCCCCACTACACTTGAAATGTTGGCTTCACTTCTTACAGGTGGCATACTGCAATGTGGGGAAAGAAGCCTTCCTGGGCTCATTTGCATACCCATAATGCCATGGTGTGCAATTGCTACTTTGGGCTGGTTTATTGTGTTTAATTGTGCTCCTGCTGGTGCAGTGATATGTTTGTAAATTGGGGATGGAAAGCGCAGAGTCCACGGACAGTGGGCCTTTGTTGGCAAAGTCGCCCTTGGTGTAAAATCTTTCCACATGAGACCTTTATATAGCGCGTCGGAGTGAAGAGCTGTCAGAAAGTGTGCCGAGACTTATTTAACTGTCTTTGAATAAACGCGAGATTTAACTAGCCAGCAGCATGTTATAGCCTCTGGAGTTGCCTCTCGCAGGTGTCCAGGGACAACATTGCACTGACCCTGCCGCAGCATCTGAGGCCTGCATCAGAGCAACAGCGAAGGGCGCCGGCCGGAAGAGAGAGCTCAGTCTCCGGCTGCAATACACTCACAAGCCGCCAGAGGGAGCTCAGCTGCGACAAACCCAGCAGTCACTAGATTCATCTCACTATTAGTCAATAGATTAATCTCACCATGAGTGACTATTAAAATGGCAGAAAATCATATGACTGAGGAAGGCGCCCAGTGAACTTCACTTCGACCTGCTGCTGAAGGAAAAGAAAATCTATTAACACAGTCACACAACTACTGTTGTAGCAGTGAGTCCCAGAACTTCACTTCGACCTGCTGAAGGAAAAGAAAATCTATTAACACAGTCACACAACTACTGTTGTAGCAGTGAGTCCCAAGAACTTCACTTAGACCTGCTGCTGAAGGAAAAGAAAATCTATTAACACAATCACACAACTAATGTTGTAGCAGTGAGTACCAGAACTTCACTTCGACCTGCTGAAGGAAAAGAAAATCTATTAACACAATCACACAACTACTGTTGGAGCTGCACAACTACTGTTGGAGCTGTGGAAAATACCGGGAACTGCCTCCGAGTCAATCACCGGCCTCAACCTATCATTGGAACAGCAGTCTGCAGAGAACTGCCCTCAGCCAAGCAGCGCCTAGAGCCGCGCTGCACAGTGTCATCTGTTAGGAGCTAGCCTTCCAGCCATGGGAAATAGACAGGGCAGGAGGGCGCGCAGAGAGCCCCGCCCGTTCAGGAGACAGAGAAGGGACACTCACCCCCACACCCAAATTGTGCCCCGCGCCCCCCAGGGTGCCCTGGAGACCATATTGCAGGAACTGGAGACGTTGTATTCTGTGATTAAAGTCGTAAGAGATGTGTGCTCTGTTGTCAGGCAACTCTTTGAAATGTACAGATGGGGGCGGCAATGAGCTTCAGAGGGGTCTGCTGGTGGCAACACAGAACAGATCACACCCACCTTCTTGCCCCCACTAAGGTCGGACATTTCTGTGATTACAGTCCTAGCAGGTGGGGTGCATGCACTCTGGACCCTGTACAGAGTCACAGGCTCTGCGTGCTGGAAACTTTATGAAATATACAGATTGTGGCGACAATACACTTCAGAGGGGTCTGCTGGTTTGCTACAAAGTGCGCCCCGTACAGCAGCACTGGCCTTTGACAAATGACTTTTAAGCACTTCAACGTTAACTTTCATCTCAGGGCTGAGTCAAGGAGAATGAATTCCAGTGGAGCACGTCTACTCATGAAAAACGAACAGAATGTAATTTTGACACTGAATTGTACTTTGCGCCTGTCCTGAAAATCCCAAAGAAAGTGTGCCAAGACTTATTTAACTGTCTTTGAATAAACGCGAGATTCACTGCAAAATTGTCATTTTTTCCCCCACTACACTTGAAATGTTGGCTTCACTTCTTACAGGTGGCATACTGCAATGTGGGGAAAGAAGCCTTCCTGGGCTCATTTGCATACCCATAATGCCATGGTGTGCAATTGCTACTTTGGGCTGGTTTATTGTGTTTAATTGTGCTCCTGCTGGTGCAGTGATATGTTTGTAAATTGGGGATGGAAAGCGCAGAGTCCACGGACAGTGGGCCTTTGTTGGCAAAGTCGCCCTTGGTGTAAAATCTTTCCACATGAGACCTTCATATAGCGCGTCGGAGTGAAGAACTGTCAGAAAGTGTGCCGAGACTTATTTAACTGTCTTTGAATGAACGCGAGATTTAACTAGCCAGCAGCATGTTATAGCCTCTGGAGTTGCCTCTCGCAGGTGTCCAGGGACAACATTGCGCTGACTCGAGGCTGCCGCAGCATCTGAGGCCTGCATCAGAGGCCTGCATCAGAGCAACAGCGAAGGGCGCCGGCCAGAAGAGAGAGAGCTCAGTCTCCGGCTGCAATACACTCACAAGCCGCCAGAGGGAGCCCAGCTGCGACAAACCCAGCAGTCACTAGATTCATCTCACTATTAGTCAATAGATTAATCTCACCATGAGTGACTATTAAAATGGCAGAAAATCTATTAACACAATCACACAACTAATGTTGAAGCAGTGAGTACCAGAACTTCACTTCGACCTGCTGAAGGAAAAGAAAATCTATTAACACAATCACACAACTACTGTTGGAGCTGCACAACTACTGTTGGAGCTGTGGAAAATACCAAGAACTGCCTCCGAGTCAATCACCGGCCTCAACCTATCATTGGAACAGCAGTCTGCAGAGAACTGCCCTCAGCCAAGCAGTGCCTAGAGCCGCGCTGCACAGTGTCATCTGTTAGGAGCTAGCCTTCCAGCCATGGGAAATAGACAGGGCAGGAGGGCGCCCAGAGAGCCCCGCCCCTTCAGGAGACAGAGAGGGGACACTCACCCCCACACCCAAATTGTGCCCCGCGCCCCCCAGGGTGCCCTGAAGACCATTTTCCAGGAACTGGAGACGTTGTATTCTGTGATTAAAGTCGTAAGAGATGTGTGCTCTGTTGTCAGGCATCTCTTTGAAATGTACAGATGGGGGCGGCAATGAGCTTCAGAGGGGTCTGCTGGTGGCAACACAGAACAGATCACACCCACCTTCTTGCCCCCACTGAGGTCGGACATTTCTGTGATTACAGTCCTAGCAGGTGGGGTGCATGCACTCTGGACCCTGTACAGAGTCACATGCTCTGCGTGCTGGAAACTTTATGAAATATACAGATTGTGGCGACAATACACTTCAGAGGGGTCTGCTGGTTTGCTACAAAATGCGCCCCGTACAGCAGCACTGGCCTTTGACAAATGACTTTTAAGCACTTCAACGTTAACTTTCATCTCAGGGCTGGGTCAAGGAGAATGAATTCCAGTGGAGCACGTCTACTCATGAAAAACAAACAAAATGTAATTTTGACACTGAATTGTATTTTGCGCCTGTCCTGAAAATCTCAAAGAAAGTGTGCCGAGACTTATTTAAATGTCTTTGAATAAACGCGAGATTCACTGCAAAATTGCCAGTTTTTTTCCCCACTACACTTGAAATATTGGCTTCACTTCTTACAGGTGGCATACTGCAATGTGGGGAAAGAAGCCTTCTGGGCTCATTTGCATACCCATAATGCCATGGTGTGCAATTGCTACTTTGGGCTGGTTTATTGTGTTTAATTGTGCTCCTGCTGGTGCAGTGATATGTTTGGAAATTGGGGATGGAAAGCACAGAGTCCACGGACAGTGGGCCTTTGTTGGCAAAGTCGCCCTTGGTGTGAAATCTTTCCACATGAGACCTTTATATAGCGCGTCGGAGTGAAGAACTGTCAGAAAGTGTGCCAAGACTTATTTAACTGTCTTTGAATAAACGCGAGATTTAACTGGCCAGCAGCATGTTATAGCCTCTGGAGTTGCCTCTCGCAGGTGTCCAGGGACAACATTGCGGTGAGTCGAAGCTGCCGCAGCATCCGAGGCCTGCATCAGAGCAACAGCGAAGGGCGCCGGCCGGAAGAGGGAGCTCAGTCTCCGGCTGCAATACACTCACAAGCCGCCAGAGGGTGCTCAGCTGCGACAAACACAGCAGTCACTAGATTCATCTCACTATTAGTCAATAGATTAATCTCACCATGAGTGACTATTAAAATGGCAGAAAATCATATGACTGAGGAAGGCGCCCGGTGAACTTCACTTCGACCTGCTGCTGAAGGAAAAGAAAATCTATTAACACAATCACACAACTAATGTTGTAGCAGTGAGTCCCAGAACTTCACTTCGACCTGCTGAAGGAAAAGAAAATCTATTAACACAATCACACAACTACTGTTGGAGCTGCACAACTACTATTGGAGCTGTGGAAAATACCGAGAACTGCCTCCGAGTCAATCACCGGCCTCAACCTATCATTGGAACAGCAGTCTGCAGAGAACTGCCCTCAGCCAAGCAGCGCCTAGAGCCGCGCTGCACAGTGTCATCTGTTAGGAGCTAGCCTTCCAGCCATGGGAAATAGACAGGGCAGGAGGGCGCCCAGAGAGCCCCGCCCCTTCAGGAGACAGAGAAGGGACACTCACCCCCACACCCAAATTGTGCCCCGCGCCCCCCAGGGTGCCCTGGAGACCATTTTGCAGGAACTGGAGACGTTGTATTCTGTGATTAAAGTCGTAAGAGATGTGTGCTCTGTTGTCAGGCAACTCTTTGAAATGTACAGATGGGGGCGGCAATGAGCTTCAGAGGGGTCTGCTGGTGGCAACACAGAACAGATCACACCCACCTTCTTGCCCCCACTGAGGTCGGTCATTTCTGTGATTACAGTCCTAGCAGGTGGGGTGCATGCACTCTGGACCCTGTACAGAGTCACAGGCTCTGCGTGCTGGAAACTTTATGAAATATACAGATTGTGGCGACAATACACTTCAGAGGGGTCTGCTGGTTTGCTACAAAGTGCACCCCGTACAGCAGCACTGGCCTTTGACAAATGACTTTTAAGCACTTCAACGTTAACCTTCATCTCAGGGCTGGGTCAAGGAGAATGAATTCCAGTGGAGCACGTCTACTCATGAAAAACGAACAGAATGTAATTTTGACACTGAATTGTATTTTGCGCCTGTCCTGAAAATCTCAAAGAAAGTGTGCCGAGACTTATTTAACTGTCTTTGAATAAACGCGAGATTCACTGCAAAATTGTCACTTTTTTCCCCCACTACACTTGAAATGTTGGCTTCACTTCTTACAGGTGGCATACTGCAATGTGGGGAAAGAAGCCTTCCTGGGCTCATTTGCATACCCATAATGCCATGGTGTGCAATTGCTACTTTGGGCTGGTTTATTGTGTTTAATTGTGCTCCTGCTGGTGCAGTGATATGTTTGTAAATTGGGGATGGAAAGCGCAGAGTCCACGGACAGTGGGCCTTTGTTGGCAAAGTCGCCCTTGGTGTAAAATCTTTCCACATGAGACCTTTATATAGCGCGTCGGAGTGAAGAACTGTGTAGTGTGCCGAGACTTATTTAACTGTCTTTGAATAAACGCGAGATTTAACTGGCCAGCAGCATGTTATAACCTCTGGAGTTGCCTCTCGCAGGTGTCCAGGGAAGCCATTGCGCTAACTCGAGGCTGCCGCAGCATCTGAGGCCTGCAGCAGAGCAACAGCGAAGGGCGCCGGCCGGAAGAGAGAGCTCAGTCTCCGGCTGCAATACACTCACAAGCCGCCAGAGGGAGCTCAGCTGCGACAAACCCAGCCGTCACTAGATTCATCTCACTATTAGTCAATAGATTAATCTCACCATGAGTGACTATTAAAATGGCAGAAAATCATATGACTGAGGAAGGCGCCCAGTGAACTTCACTTCGACCTGCTGCTGAAGGAAAAGAAAATCTATTAACACAGTCACACAACTACTGTTGTAGCAGTGAGTCCCAGAACTTCACTTCGACCTGCTGAAGGAAAAGAAAATCTATTAACACAGTCACACAACTACTGTTGTAGCAGTGAGTCCCAAGAACTTCACTTAGACCTGCTGCTGAAGGAAAAGAAAATCTATTAACACAATCACACAACTAATGTTGTAGCAGTGAGTACCAGAACTTCACTTCGACCTGCTGAAGGAAAAGAAAATCTATTAACACAATCACACAACTACTGTTGGAGCTGCACAACTACTGTTGGAGCTGTGGAAAATACCGGGAACTGCCTCCGAGTCAATCACCGGCCTCAACCTATCATTGGAACAGCAGTCTGCAGAGAACTGCCCTCAGCCAAGCAGCGCCTAGAGCTGCGCTGCACAGTGTCATCTGTTAGGAGCTAGCCTTCCAGCCATGGGAAATAGACAGGGCAGGAGGGCGCGCAGAGAGCCCCGCCCGTTCAGGAGACAGAGAAGGGACACTCACCCCCACACCCAAATTGTGCCCCGCGCCCCCCAGGGTGCCCTGGAGACCATATTGCAGGAACTGGAGACGTTGTATTCTGTGATTAAAGTCGTAAGAGATGTGTGCTCTGTTGTCAGGCAACTCTTTGAAATGTACAGATGGGGGCGGCAATGAGCTTCAGAGGGGTCTGCTGGTGGCAACACAGAACAGATCACACCCACCTTCTTGCCCCCACTAAGGTCGGACATTTCTGTGATTACAGTCCTAGCAGGTGGGGTGCATGCACTCTGGACCCTGTACAGAGTCACAGGCTCTGCGTGCTGGAAACTTTATGAAATATACAGATTGTGGCGACAATACACTTCAGAGGGGTCTGCTGGTTTGCTACAAAGTGCGCCCCGTACAGCAGCACTGGCCTTTGACAAATGACTTTTAAGCACTTCAACGTTAACTTTCATCTCAGGGCTGAGTCAAGGAGAATGAATTCCAGTGGAGCACGTCTACTCATGAAAAACGAACAGAATGTAATTTTGACACTGAATTGTACTTTGCGCCTGTCCTGAAAATCCCAAAGAAAGTGTGCCGAGACTTATTTAACTGTCTTTGAATAAACGCGAGATTCACTGCAAAATTGTCATTTTTTCCCCCACTACACTTGAAATGTTGGCTTCACTTCTTACAGGTGGCATACTGCAATGTGGGGAAAGAAGCCTTCCTGGGCTCATTTGCATACCCATAATGCCATGGTGTGCAATTGCTACTTTGGGCTGGTTTATTGTGTTTAATTGTGCTCCTGCTGGTGCAGTGATATGTTTGTAAATTGGGGATGGAAAGCGCAGAGTCCACGGACAGTGGGCCTTTGTTGGCAAAGTCGCCCTTGGTGTAAAATCTTTCCACATGAGACCTTTATATAGCGCGTCGGAGTGAAGAGCTGTCAGAAAGTGTGCCGAGACTTATTTAACTGTCTTTGAATAAACGCGAGATTTAACTAGCCAGCAGCATGTTATAGCCTCTGGAGTTGCCTCTCGCAGGTGTCCAGGGACAACATTGCACTGACCCGAGGCTGCCGCAGCATCTGAGGCCTGCATCAGAGCAACAGCGAAGGGCGCCGGCCGGAAGAGAGAGCTCAGTCTCCGGCTGCAATACACTCACAAGCCGCCAGAGGGAGCTCAGCTGCGACAAACCCAGCAGTCACTAGATTCATCTCACTATTAGTCAATAGATTAATCTCACCATGAGTGACTATTAAAATGGCAGAAAATCATATGACTGAGGAAGGCGCCCAGTGAACTTCACTTCGACCTGCTGCTGAAGGAAAAGAAAATCTATTAACACAGTCACACAACTACTGTTGTAGCAGTGAGTCCCAGAACTTCACTTCGACCTGCTGAAGGAAAAGAAAATCTATTAACACAGTCACACAACTACTGTTGTAGCAGTGAGTCCCAAGAACTTCACTTAGACCTGCTGCTGAAGGAAAAGAAAATCTATTAACACAATCACACAACTAATGTTGTAGCAGTGAGTACCAGAACTTCACTTCGACCTGCTGAAGGAAAAGAAAATCTATTAACACAATCACACAACTACTGTTGGAGCTGCACAACTACTGTTGGAGCTGTGGAAAATACCGGGAACTGCCTCCGAGTCAATCACCGGCCTCAACCTATCATTGGAACAGCAATCTGCAGAGAACTGCCCTCAGCCAAGCAGCGCCTAGAGCCGCGCTGCACAGTGTCATCTGTTAGGAGCTAGCCTTCCTGCCATGGGAAATAGACAGGGCAGGAGGGCGCGCAGAGAGCCCCGCCCGTTCAGGAGACAGAGAAGGGACACTCACCCCCACACCCAAATTGTGCCCCGCGCCCCCCAGGGTGCCCTGGAGACCATATTGCAGGAACTGGAGACGTTGTATTCTGTGATTAAAGTCGTAAGAGATGTGTGCTCTGTTGTCAGGCAACTCTTTGAAATGTACAGATGGGGGCGGCAATGAGCTTCAGAGGGGTCTGCTGGTGGCAACACAGAACAGATCACACCCACCTTCTTGCCCCCACTAAGGTCGGACATTTCTGTGATTACAGTCCTAGCAGGTGGGGTGCATGCACTCTGGACCCTGTACAGAGTCACAGGCTCTGCGTGCTGGAAACTTTATGAAATATACAGATTGTGGCGACAATACACTTCAGAGGGGTCTGCTGGTTTGCTACAAAGTGCGCCCCGTACAGCAGCACTGGCCTTTGACAAATGACTTTTAAGCACTTCAACGTTAACTTTCATCTCAGGGCTGAGTCAAGGAGAATGAATTCCAGTGGAGCACGTCTACTCATGAAAAACGAACAGAATGTAATTTTGACACTGAATTGTACTTTGCGCCTGTCCTGAAAATCCCAAAGAAAGTGTGCCGAGACTTATTTAACTGTCTTTGAATAAACGCGAGATTCACTGCAAAATTGTCATTTTTTCCCCCACTACACTTGAAATGTTGGCTTCACTTCTTACAGGTGGCATACTGCAATGTGGGGAAAGAAGCCTTCCTGGGCTCATTTGCATACCCATAATGCCATGGTGTGCAATTGCTACTTTGGGCTGGTTTATTGTGTTTAATTGTGCTCCTGCTGGTGCAGTGATATGTTTGTAAATTGGGGATGGAAAGCGCAGAGTCCACGGACAGTGGGCCTTTGTTGGCAAAGTCGCCCTTGGTGTAAAATCTTTCCACATGAGACCTTTATATAGCGCGTCGGAGTGAAGAGCTGTCAGAAAGTGTGCCGAGACTTATTTAACTGTCTTTGAATAAACGCGAGATTTAACTAGCCAGCAGCATGTTATAGCCTCTGGAGTTGCCTCTCGCAGGTGTCCAGGGACAACATTGCGCTGACTCGAGGCTGCCGCAGCATCTGAGGCCTGCATCAGAGGCCTGCATCAGAGCAACAGCGAAGGGCGCCGGCCAGAAGAGAGAGAGCTCAGTCTCCGGCTGCAATACACTCACAAGCCGCCAGAGGGAGCCCAGCTGCGACAAACCCAGCAGTCACTAGATTCATCTCACTATTAGTCAATAGATTAATCTCACCATGAGTGACTATTAAAATGGCAGAAAATCTATTAACACAATCACACAACTAATGTTGAAGCAGTGAGTACCAGAACTTCACTTCGACCTGCTGAAGGAAAAGAAAATCTATTAACACAATCACACAACTACTGTTGGAGCTGCACAACTACTGTTGGAGCTGTGGAAAATACCAAGAACTGCCTCCGAGTCAATCACCGGCCTCAACCTATCATTGGAACAGCAGTCTGCAGAGAACTGCCCTCAGCCAAGCAGTGCCTAGAGCCGCGCTGCACAGTGTCATCTGTTAGGAGCTAGCCTTCCAGCCATGGGAAATAGACAGGGCAGGAGGGCGCCCAGAGAGCCCCGCCCCTTCAGGAGACAGAGAGGGGACACTCACCCCCACACCCAAATTGTGCCCCGCGCCCCCCAGGGTGCCCTGAAGACCATTTTCCAGGAACTGGAGACGTTGTATTCTGTGATTAAAGTCGTAAGAGATGTGTGCTCTGTTGTCAGGCAACTCTTTGAAATGTACAGATGGGGGCGGCAATGAGCTTCAGAGGGGTCTGCTGGTGGCAACACAGAACAGATCACACCCACCTTCTTGCCCCCACTGAGGTCGGACATTTCTGTGATTACAGTCCTAGCAGGTGGGGTGCATGCACTCTGGACCCTGTACAGAGTCACATGCTCTGCGTGCTGGAAACTTTATGAAATATACAGATTGTGGCGACAATACACTTCAGAGGGGTCTGCTGGTTTGCTACAAAATGCGCCCCGTACAGCAGCACTGGCCTTTGACAAATGACTTTTAAGCACTTCAACGTTAACTTTCATCTCAGGGCTGGGTCAAGGAGAATGAATTCCAGTGGAGCACGTCTACTCATGAAAAACAAACAAAATGTAATTTTGACACTGAATTGTATTTTGCGCCTGTCCTGAAAATCTCAAAGAAAGTGTGCCGAGACTTATTTAAATGTCTTTGAATAAACGCGAGATTCACTGCAAAATTGCCAGTTTTTTTCCCCACTACACTTGAAATATTGGCTTCACTTCTTACAGGTGGCATACTGCAATGTGGGGAAAGAAGCCTTCTGGGCTCATTTGCATACCCATAATGCCATGGTGTGCAATTGCTACTTTGGGCTGGTTTATTGTGTTTAATTGTGCTCCTGCTGGTGCAGTGATATGTTTGGAAATTGGGGATGGAAAGCACAGAGTCCACGGACAGTGGGCCTTTGTTGGCAAAGTCGCCCTTGGTGTGAAATCTTTCCACATGAGACCTTTATATAGCGCGTCGGAGTGAAGAACTGTCAGAAAGTGTGCCAAGACTTATTTAACTGTCTTTGAATAAACGCGAGATTTAACTGGCCAGCAGCATGTTATAGCCTCTGGAGTTGCCTCTCGCAGGTGTCCAGGGACAACATTGCGGTGAGTCGAGGCTGCCGCAGCATCTGAGGCCTGCATCAGAGCAACAGCGAAGGGTGCCGGCCGGAAGAGGGAGCTCAGTCTCCGGCTGCAATACACTCACAAGCCGCCAGAGGGTGCTCAGCTGCGACAAACCCAGCAGTCACTAGATTCATCTCACTATTAGTCAATAGATTAATCTCACCATGAGTGACTATTAAAATGGCAGAAAATCATATGACTGAGGAAGGCGCCCGGTGAACTTCACTTCGACCTGCTGCTGAAGGAAAAGAAATTCTATTAACACAGTCACACAACTACTGTTGTAGCAGTGAGTCCCAGAACTTCACTTCGACCTGCTGAAGGAAAAGAAAATCTATTAACACAATCACACAACTAATGTTGTAGCAGTGAGTACCAGACCTTCACTTTGACCTGCTGAAGGAAAAGAAAATCTATTAACACAATCACACAACTACTGTTGGAGCTGCACAACTACTGTTGGAGCTGTGGAAAATACCGAGAACTGCCCCGAGTCAATCACCGGCCTCAACTTATCATTGGAACAGCAGTCTGCAGAGAACTGCCCTCAGCCAAGCAGCGCCTAGAGCCGCTCTGCACAGTGTCATCTGTTAGGAGCTAGCCTTCCAGCCATGGGAAATAGACAGGGCAGGAGGGCGCGCAGAGAGCCCCGCCCCTTCAGGAGACAGAGAAGGGACACTCACCCCCACACCCAAATTGTGCCCCGCGCCCCCCAGGGTGCCCTGGAGACCATTTTTCAGGAACTGGAGACGTTGTATTCTGTGATTAAAGTCGTAAGAGATGTGTGCTCTGTTGTCAGGCAACTCTTTGAAATGTACAGATGGGGGTGGCAGTGAGCTTCAGAGGGGTCTGCTGGTGGCAACACAGAACAGATCACACCCACCTTCTTGCCCCCACTGAGGTCGGTCATTTCTGTGATTACAGTCCTAGCAGGTGGGGTGCATGCACTCTGGACCCTGTACAGAGTCACAGGCTCTGCGTGCTGGAAACTTTATGAAATATACAGATTGTGGCGACAATACACTTCAGAGGGGCCTGCTGGTTTGCTACAAAGTGCGCCCCGTACAGCAGCACTGGCCTTTGACAAATGACTTTTAAGCACTTCAACGTTAACTTTCATCTCAGGGCTGAGTCAAGGAGAATGAATTCCGGTGGAGCACGTCTACTCATGAAAAACGAACAGAATGTAATTTTGACACTGAATTGTACTTTGCGCCTGTCCTGAAAATCCCAAAGAAAGTGTGCCGAGACTTATTTAACTGTCTTTGAATAAACGTGAGATTCACTGCAAAATTGTCATTTTTCCCCCCACTACACTTGAAATGTTGGCTTCACTTCTTACAGGTGGCATACTGCAATGTGGGGAAAGAAGCCTTCCTGGGCTCATTTGCATACCCATAATGCCATGGTGTGCAATTGCTACTTTGGGCTGGTTTATTGTGTTTAATTGTGCTCCTGCTGGTGCAGTGATATGTTTGTAAATTGGGGATGGAAAGCGCAGAGTCCACGGACAGTGGGCCTTTGTTGGCAAAGTCGCCCTTGGTGTAAAATCTTTCCACATGAGACCTTTATATAGCGCGTCGGAGTGAAGAGCTGTCAGAAAGTGTGCCGAGACTTATTTAACTGTCTTTGAATAAACGCGAGATTTAACTAGCCAGCAGCATGTTATAGTCTCTGGAGTTGCCTCTCGCAGGTGTCCAGGGACAACATTGCGCTGACTCGAGGCTGCCGCAGCATCTGAGGCCTGCATCAGAGCAACAGCGAAGGGCGCCGGCCGGAAGAGAGAGAGCTCAGTCTCCGGCTGCAATACACTCACAAGCCGCCAGAGGGAGCCCAGCTGCGACAAACCCAGCAGTCACTAGATTCATCTCACTATTAGTCAATAGATTAATCTCACCATGAGTGACTATTAAAATGGCAGAAAATCTATTAACACAATCACACAACTAATGTTGAAGCAGTGAGTACCAGAACTTCACTTCGACCTGCTGAAGGAAAAGAAAATCTATTAACACAATCACACAACTACTGTTGGAGCTGCACAACTACTGTTGGAGCTGTGGAAAATACCGAGAACTGCCTCCGAGTCAATCACCGGCCTCAACTTATCATTGGAACAGCAGTCTGCAGAGAACTGCCCTCAGCCAAGCAGCGCCTAGAGCCGCGCTGCACAGTGTCATCTGTTAGGAGCTAGCCTTCCAGCCATGGGAAATAGACAGGGCAGGAGGGCGCGCAGAGAGCCCCGCCCCTTCAGGAGACAGAGGAGGGACACTCACCCCCACACCCAAATTGTGCCCCGCGCCCCCCAGGGTGCCCTGGAGACCATTTTGCAGGAACTGGAGACGTTTTATTCTGTGATTAAAGTCGTAAGAGATGTGTGCTCTGTTGTCAGGCAACTCTTTGAAATGTACAGATGGGGGCGGCAATGAGCTTCAGAGGAGTCTGCTGGTGGCAACACAGAACAGATCACAACCACCTTCTTGCCCCCACTGAGGTCGGACATTTCCGTGATTACAGTCCTAGCAGGTGGGGTGCATGCACTCTGGACCCTGTACAGAGTCACAGGCTCTGCGTGTTGGAAACTTTATGAAATATACAGATTGTGGCGACAATACACTTCAGAGGGGTCTGCTGGTTTGCTACAAAGTGCGCCCCGTACAGCAGCACTGGCCTTTGACAAATGACTTTTAAGCACTTCAACGTTAACTTTCATCTCAGGGCTGGGTCAAGGAGAATGAATTCCAGTGGAGCACGTCTACTCATGAAAAAGAACGGAATGTAATTTTGACACTGAATTGTACTTTGCGCCTGTCCTGAAAATCTCAAAGAAAGTGTGCCGAGACTTATTTAACTGTCTTTGAATAAACGCGAGATTCACTGCAAAATTGTCATTTTTTTCCCCACTACACTTGAAATGTTGGCTTCACTTCTTACAGGTGGCATACTGCAATGTGGGGAAAGAAGCCTTCGTGGGCTCATTTGCATACCCATAATGCCATGGTGTGCAAATGCTACTTTGGGCTGGCTTATTGTGTTTAATTGTGCTCCTGCTGGTGCAGTGATATGTTTGGAAATTGGGGATGGAAAGCACAGAGTCCACGGACAGTGGGCCTTTGTTGGCAAAGTCGCCCTTGGTGTGAAATCTTTCCACATGAGACCTTTATATAGCGCGTCGGAGTGAAGAACTGTCAGAAAGTGTGCAAGACTTATTTAACTGTCTTTGAATAACCGCGAGATTTAACTGGCCAGCAGCATGTTATAGCCTCTGGAGTTGCCTCTCGCAGGTGTCCAGGGACAACATTGCGCTGAGTCGAGGCTGCCGCAGCATCTGAGGCCTGCATCAGAGCAACAGCGAAGGGCGCCGGCCGGAAGAGGGAGCTCAGTCTCCGGCTGCAATACACTCACAAGCCGCCAGAGGGAGCTCAGCTGCGACAAACCCAGCAGTCACTAGATTCATCTCACTATTAGTCAATAGATTAATCTCACCATGAGTGACTATTAAAATGGCAGAAAATCATATGACTGAGGAAGGCGCCCAGTGAACTTCACTTCGACCTGCTGCTGAAGGAAAAGAAAATCTATTAACACAGTCACACAACTAATGTTGTAGCAGTGAGTCCCAGAACTTCACTTCGACCTGCTGAAGGAAAAGAAAATCTATTAACACAATCACACAACTACTGTTGGAGCTGCACAACTACTGTTGGAGCTGTGGAAAATACCGTGAACTGCCTCCGAGTCAATCACCGGCCTCAACCTATCATTGGAACAGCAGTCTGCAGAGAACTGCCCTCAGCCAAGCAGCGCCTAGAGCCGCGCTGCACAGTGTCATCTGTTAGGAGCTAGCCTTCCAGCCATGGGAAATAGACAGGGCAGGAGGGTGCCCAGAGAGCCCCGCCCCTTCAGGAGACAGAGAAGGGACACTCACCCCCACACCCAAATTGTGCCCCGCGCCCCCCAGGGTGCCCTGGAGACCATTTTGCAGGAACTGGAGACGTTGTATTCTGTGATTAAAGTCGTAAGAGATGTGTGCTCTGTTGTCAGGCAACTCTTTGAAATGTACAGATGGGGGCGGCAATGAGCTTCAGAGGGGTCTGCTGGTGGCAACACAGAACAGATCACACCCACCTTCTTGCCCCCACTGAGGTCGGTCATTTCTGTGATTACAGTCCTAGCAGGTGGGGTGCATGCACTCTGGACCCTGTACAGAGTCACAGGCTCTGCGTGCTGGAAACTTTATGAAATATACAGATTGTGGCGACAATACACTTCAGAGGGGCCTGCTGGTTTGCTACAAAGTGCGCCCCGTAGAGCAGCACTGGCCTTTGACAAATGACTTTTAAGCACTTCAACGTTAACTTTCATCTCAGGGCTGGGTCAAGGAGAATGAACTCCAGTGGAGCACGTCTACTCATGAAAAACAAACAGAATGTAATTTTGACACTGAATTGTATTTTGCGCCTGTCCTTAAAATCTCAAAGAAAGTGTGCCGAGACTTATTTAAATGTCTTTGAATAAACGCGAGATTCACTGCAAAATTGTCAGTTTTTTCCCCACTACACTTGAAATGTTGGCTTCACTTCTTACAGGTGGCATACTGCAATGTGGGGAAAGAAGCCTTCCTGGGCTCATTTGCATACCCATAATGCCATGGTGTGCAATTGCTACTTTGGGCTGGTTTATTGTGTTTAATTGTGCTCCTGCTGGTGCAGTGATAGGTTTGTAAACTGGGGATGGAAAGCGCAGAGTCCACGGACAGTGGGCCTTTGTTGGCAAAGTCGCCCTTGGTGTAAAATCTTTCCACATGAGACCTTTATATAGCGCGTCGGAGTGAAGAACTGTCAGAAAGTGTGCCGAGACTTATTTAACTGTCTTTGAATAAACGCGAGATTTAACTGGCCAGCAGCATGTTATAGCCTCCGGAGTTGCCTCTCGCAGGTGTCCAGGGACAACATTGCACTGACCCGAGGCTGCCGCAGCATCTGAGGCCTGCATCAGAACAACAGCGAAGGGCGCCGGCCGGAAGAGAGAGCTCAGTCTCCGACTGCAATACACTCACAAGCCGCCAGAGGGAGCTCAGCTGCGACAAACCCAGCAGTCACTAGATTCATCTCACTATTAGTCAATATATTAATCTCACCATGAGTGACTATTAAAATGGCAGAAAATCATATGACTGAGGAAGGCGCCCAGTGAACTTCACTTCGACCTGCTGCTGAAGGAAAAGAAAATCTATTAACACAGTCACACAACTACTGTTGTAGCAGTGAGTCCCAAGAACTTCACTTAGACCTGCTGCTGAAGGAAAAGAAAATCTATTAACACAATCACACAACTAATGTTGTAGCAGTGAGTACCAGAACTTCACTTCGACCTGCTGAAGGAAAAGAAAATCTATTAACACAATCACACAACTACTGTTGGAGCTGCACAACTACTGTTGGAGCTGTGGAAAATACCAAGAACTGCCTCCGAGTCAATCACCGGCCTCAACCTATCATTGGAACAGCAGTCTGCAGAGAACTGCCCTCAGCCAAGCAGTGCCTAGAGCCGCGCTGCACAGTGTCATCTGTTAGGAGCTAGCCTTCCAGCCATGGGAAATAGACAGGGCAGGAGGGCGCCCAGAGAGCCCCGCCCCTTCAGGAGACAGAGAGGGGACACTCACCCCCACACCCAAATTGTGCCCCGCGCCCCCCAGGGTGCCCTGAAGACCATTTTGCAGGAACTGGAGACGTTGTATTCTGTGATTAAAGTCGTAAGAGATGTGTGCTCTGTTGTCAGGCAATTCTTTGAAATGTACAGATGGGGGCGGCAATGAGCTTCAGAGGGGTCTGCTGGTGGCAACACAGAACAGATCACACCCACCTTCTTGCCCCCACTGAGGTCGGACATTTCTGTGATTACAGTCCTAGCAGGTGGGGTGCATGCACTCTGGACCCTGTACAGAGTCACATGCTCTGCGTGCTGGAAACTTTATGAAATATACAGATTGTGGCGACAATACACTTCAGAGGGGTCTGCTGCTTTGCTACAAAATGCGCCCCGTACAGCAGCACTGGCCTTTGACAAATGACTTTTAAGCACTTCAACGTTAACTTTCATCTCAGGGCTGGGTCAAGGAGAATGAATTCCAGTGGAGCACGTCTACTCATGAAAAACAAACAGAATGTAATTTTGACACTGAATTGTATTTTGCGCCTGTCCTGAAAATCTCAAAGAAAGTGTGCCGAGACTTATTTAAATGTCTTTGAATAAACGCGAGATTCACTGCAAAATTGCCAGTTTTTTTCCCCCACTACACTTGAAATATTGTCTTCACTTCTTACAGGTGGCATACTGCAATGTGGGGAAAGAAGCCTTCTGGGCTCATTTGCATACCCATAATGCCATGGTGTGCAATTGCTACTTTGGGCTGGTTTATTGTGTTTAATTGTGCTCCTGCTGGTGCAGTGATATGTTTGTAAATTGGGGATGGAAAGCACAGAGTCCACGGACAGTGGGCCTTTGTTGGCAAAGTCGCCCTTGGTGTAAAATCTTTCCACATGAGACCTTTATATAGCGCGTCGGAGTGAAGAACTGTCACAAAGTGTGCCAAGACTTATTTAACTGTCTTTGAATAAACGCGAGATTTAACTGGCCAGCAGCATGTTATAGCCTCTGGAGTTGCCTCTCGCAGGTGTCCAGGGACAACATTGCGCTGAGTCGAGGCTGCCGCAGCATCTGAGGCCTGCATCAGAGCAACAGCGAAGGGCGCCGGCCGGAAGAGGGAGCTCAGTCTCCGGCTGCAATACACTCACAAGCCGCCAGAGGGTGCTCAGCTGCGACAAACCCAGCAGTCACTAGATTCATCTCACTATTAGTCAATAGATTAATCTCACCATGAGTGACTATTAAAATGGCAGAAAATCATATGACTGAGGAAGGCGCCCGGTGAACTTCACTTCGACCTGCTGCTGAAGGAAAAGAAAATCTATTAACACAATCACACAACTAATGTTGTAGCAGTGAGTCCCAGAACTTCACTTCGACCTGCTGAAGGAAAAGAAAATCTATTAACACAATCACACAACTACTGTTGGAGCTGCACAACTACTATTGGAGCTGTGGAAAATACCGAGAACTGCCTCCGAGTCAATCACCGGCCTCAACCTATCATTGGAACAGCAGTCTGCAGAGAACTGCCCTCAGCCAAGCAGCGCCTAGAGCCGCGCTGCACAGTGTCATCTGTTAGGAGCTAGCCTTCCAGCCATGGGAAATAGACAGGGCAGGAGGGCGCCCAGAGAGCCCCGCCCCTTCAGGAGACAGAGAAGGGACACTCACCCCCACACCCAAATTGTGCCCCGCGCCCCCCAGGGTGCCCTGGAGACCATTTTGCAGGAACTGGAGACGTTGTATTCTGTGATTAAAGTCGTAAGAGATGTGTGCTCTGTTGTCAGGCAACTCTTTGAAATGTACAGATGGGGGCGGCAATGAGCTTCAGAGGGGTCTGCTGGTGGCAACACAGAACAGATCACACCCACCTTCTTGCCCCCACTGAGGTCGGTCATTTCTGTGATTACAGTCCTAGCAGGTGGGGTGCATGCACTCTGGACCCTGTACAGAGTCACAGGCTCTGCGTGCTGGAAACTTTATGAAATATACAGATTGTGGCGACAATACACTTCAGAGGGGTCGGCTGGTTTGCTACAAAGTGCACCCCGTACAGCAGCACTGGCCTTTGACAAATGACTTTTAAGCACTTCAACGTTAACCTTCATCTCAGGGCTGGGTCAAGGAGAATGAATTCCAGTGGAGCACGTCTACTCAAGAAAAACGAACAGAATGTAATTTTGACACTGAGTTGTACTTTGCGCCTGTCCTGAAAATCTCAAAGAAAGTGTGCCGAGACTTATTTAACTGTCTTTGAATAAACGCAAGATTCACTGCAAAATTGTCATTTTTTCCCCCACTACACTTGAAATGTTGGCTTCACTTCTTACAGGTGGCATACTGCAATGTGGGGAAAGAAGCCTTCCTGGGCTCATTTGCATACCCATAATGCCATGGTGTGCAATTGCTACTTTGGGCTGGTTTATTGTGTTTAATTGTGCTCCTGCTGGTGCAGTGATATGTTTGTAAATTGGGGATGGAAAGCACAGAGTCCACGGACAGTGGGCCTTTGTTGGCAAAGTCGCCCTTGGTGTAAAATCTTTCCACATGAGACCTTTATATAGCGCGTCGGAGTGAAGAACTGTCACAAAGTGTGCCAAGACTTATTTAACTGTCTTTGAATAAACGCGAGATTTAACTGGCCAGCAGCATGTTATAGCCTCTGGAGTTGCCTCTCGCAGGTGTCCAGGGACAACATTGCGCTGAGTCGAGGCTGCCGCAGCATCTGAGGCCTGCATCAGAGCAACAGCGAAGGGCGCCGGCCGGAAGAGGGAGCTCAGTCTCCGGCTGCAATACACTCACAAGCCGCCAGAGGGTGCTCAGCTGCGACAAACCCAGCAGTCACTAGATTCATCTCACTATTAGTCAATAGATTAATCTCACCATGAGTGACTATTAAAATGGCAGAAAATCATATGACTGAGGAAGGCGCCCGGTGAACTTCACTTCGACCTGCTGCTGAAGGAAAAGAAAATCTATTAACACAATCACACAACTACTGTTGTAGCAGTGAGTCCCAGAACTTCACTTCGACCTGCTGAAGGAAAAGAAAATCTATTAACACAGTCACACAACTACTGTTGTAGCAGTGAGTCCCAAGAACTTCACTTAGACCTGCTGCTGAAGGAAAAGAAAATCTATTAACACAATCACACAACTAATGTTGTAGCAGTGAGTACCAGAACTTCACTTCGACCTGCTGAAGGAAAAGAAAATCTATTAACACAATCACACAACTACTGTTGGAGCTGCACAACTACTATTGGAGCTGTGGAAAATACCGAGAACTGCCTCCGAGTCAATCACCGGCCTCAACCTATCATTGGAACAGCAGTCTGCAGAGAACTGCCCTCAGCCAAGCAGCGCCTAGAGCCGCGCTGCACAGTGTCATCTGTTAGGAGCTAGCCTTCCAGCCATGGGAAATAGACAGGGCAGGAGGGCACGCAGAGAGCCCCGCCCGTTCAGGAGACAGAGAAGGGACACTCACCCCCACACCCAAATTGTGCCCCGCGCCCCCCAGGGTGCCCTGGAGACCATATTGCAGGAACTGGAGACGTTGTATTCTGTGATTAAAGTCGTAAGAGATGTGTGCTCTGTTGTCAGGCAACTCTTTGAAATGTACAGATGGGGGCGGCAATGAGCTTCAGAGGGGTCTGCTGGTGGCAACACAGAACAGATCACACCCACCTTCTTGCCCCCACTAAGGTCGGACATTTCTGTGATTACAGTCCTAGCAGGTGGGGTGCATGCACTCTGGACCCTGTACAGAGTCACAGGCTCTGCGTGCTGGAAACTTTATGAAATATACAGATTGTGGCGACAATACACTTCAGAGGGGTCTGCTGGTTTGCTACAAAGTGCGCCCCGTACAGCAGCACTGGCCTTTGACAAATGACTTTTAAGCACTTCAACGTTAACTTTCATCTCAGGGCTGAGTCAAGGAGAATGAATTCCAGTGGAGCACGTCTACTCATGAAAAACGAACAGAATGTAATTTTGACACTGAATTGTACTTTGCGCCTGTCCTGAAAATCCCAAAGAAAGTGTGCCGAGACTTATTTAACTGTCTTTGAATAAACGCGAGATTCACTGCAAAATTGTCATTTTTTCCCCCACTACACTTGAAATGTTGGCTTCACTTCTTACAGGTGGCATACTGCAATGGGATTGGTGTCATTATAACGCGGACTTTTACAACGCATTCCGTTACATCGGAATTTTTACAACGCAGGATCCATTACATCGGATGTCATTACAACGCATGGCATTACATCGCAGATGCTATTACAACGCATGGCATTACATCGTAAGTATAGGTAAGTATACTTTTTAAAAAAAATTTAATTAAGTTAATTTAATTAATTTAATTTATTTAATTTAATTAAAATACATTTTAAAATAGTAATTAATTTAATTTAATAAATTTAAATCTATTTATTTAATTTAATTTTAATAAAAATTGTAATTAATTTTAATTAATTAATATAATGAAATTATTTTAATTTAAATATGTTTAAAATTGTAATGAAATTAAATTAATTAAAATAATTTATTTAATTTAATTAATTTAATTAAAAATGTAATTAATATAATATAATTAATTTAATTTAATAAATATATTTTAATTAATTTATAAATGATAAATATAATTTAATTAGCCCTAAGCACAAACCCAACCCTGAACCCTAAAAACACCCCTGTACCCCAAAACCCAAACCCTACCCTGAAACCTAAAAACACCCCTGTACCCCAAAACCCAAACCCTACCCTGAAACCTAAAAACACCCCTGTACCCCAAAACCCAAACCCTACCCTGAAACCTAAAAACACCCCTGTACCCCAAAACCCAAACCCTACCCTAAAACCTAAAAACACCCCTGTACCCCAAAACCCAAACCCTACCCTGAAACCTAAAAACACCCCTGTACCCCAAAACCCAAACCCTACCCTGAAACCTAAAAACACCCCTGTACCCCAAAACCCAAACCCTACCCTAAAACCTAAAAACACCCCTGTACCCCAAAACTCAAACCCTACAAACCCTACCCTGAAACCTAAAAACACCCCTGTACTCCAAAACCCAAACCCTACCCTAAAACCTAAAAACACCCCTGTACCCCAAAACCCAAACCCTACCCTAAAACCTAAAAACACCCCTGTACCCCAAAACCCAAACCCTACCCTGAAACCTAAAAACACCCCTGTACCCCAAAACCCAAACCCTACCCTGAAACCTAAAAACACCCCTGTACCCCAAAACCCAAACCCTACCCTAAAACCTAAAAACACCTCTGTACCCCAAAACCCAAACCTTACCCTGAAACCTAAAAACACCCCTGTACCCCAAAACCCAAACCCTACCCTGAAACCTAAAAACACCCCTGTACCCCAAAACCCAAACCCTGCCCTAAAACCTCAGTACACCAAAACATATACTCCTATACTCATACTTATTTAAAAAATTACTTAAATTAATAAATTTAATTTATAATATTTAAAAACATAAATAAATATTTTTATTTATTTTTATTTATAATTAATATTAATTAAATCAATTTTATAATATTAAATAAAATTTAAAAAAATTATATACTTACCAATACTTACGATGTAATGGTATGCGTTGTAATAGCATCTGCGATGTAATGCCATGCGTTGTAATGCCATGCGTTGTAATGGATCCTGCGTTGTAATAGCTGCGTTGTAACAGCATTACGACGTAAAAGTTGCGTTGTAAGTGATACACACCACTGCAATGTGGGGAAAGAAGCCTTCCTGGGCTCATTTGCATACCCATAATGCCATGGTGTGCAATTGCTACTTTGGGCTGGTTTATTGTGTTTAATTGTGCTCCTGCTGGTGCAGTGATATGTTTGTAAATTGGGGATGGAAAGCGCAGAGTCCACGGACAGTGGGCCTTTGTTGGCAAAGTCGCCCTTGGTGTAAAATCTTTCCACATGAGACCTTTATATAGCGCGTCGGAGTGAAGAGCTGTCAGAAAGTGTGCCGAGACTTATTTAACTGTCTTTGAATAAACGCGAGATTTAACTAGCCAGCAGCATGTTATAGCCTCTGGAGTTGCCTCTCGCAGGTGTCCAGGGACAACATTGCGCTGACTCGAGGCTGCCGCAGCATCTGAGGCCTGCATCAGAGCAACAGCGAAGGGCGCCGGCCGGAAGAGAGAGAGCTCAGTCTCCGGCTGCAATACACTCACAAGCCGCCAGAGGGAGCCCAGCTGCGACAAACCCAGCAGTCACTAGATTCATCTCACTATTAGTCAATAGATTAATCTCACCATGAGTGACTATTAAAATGGCAGAAAATCTATTAACACAATCACACAACTAATGTTGAAGCAGTGAGTACCAGAACTTCACTTCGACCTGCTGAAGGAAAAGAAAATCTATTAACACAATCACACAACTACTGTTGGAGCTGCACAACTACTGTTGGAGCTGTGGAAAATACCAAGAACTGCCTCCGAGTCAATCACCGGCCTCAACCTATCATTGGAACAGCAGTCTGCAGAGAACTGCCCTCAGCCAAGCAGTGCCTAGAGCCGCGCTGCACAGTGTCATCTGTTAGGAGCTAGCCTTCCAGCCATGGGAAATAGACAGGGCAGGAGGGCGCCCAGAGAGCCCCGCCCCTTCAGGAGACAGAGAGGGGACACTCACCCCCACACCCAAATTGTGCCCCGCGCCCCCCAGGGTGCCCTGAAGACCATTTTGCAGGAACTGGAGACGTTGTATTCTGTGATTAAAGTCGTAAGAGATGTGTGCTCTGTTGTCAGGCAACTCTTTGAAATGTACAGATGGGGGCGGCAATGAGCTTCAGAGGGGTCTGCTGGTGGCAACACAGAACAGATCACACCCACCTTCTTGCCCCCACTGAGGTCGGACATTTCTGTGATTACAGTCCTAGCAGGTGGGGTGCATGCACTCTGGACCCTGTACAGAGTCACATGCTCTGCGTGCTGGAAACTTTATGAAATATACAGATTGTGGCGACAATACACTTCAGAGGGGTCTGCTGGTTTGCTACAAAATGCGCCCCGTACAGCAGCACTGGCCTTTGACAAATGACTTTTAAGCACTTCAACGTTAACTTTCATCTCAGGGCTGGGTCAAGGAGAATGAATTCCAGTGGAGCACGTCTACTCATGAAAAACAAACAGAATGTAATTTTGACACTGAATTGTATTTTGGCCTGTCCTGAAAATCTCAAAGAAAGTGTGCCGAGACTTATTTAAATGTCTTTGAATAAACGCGAGATTCACTGCAAAATTGCCAGTTTTTTTCCCCACTACACTTGAAATATTGGCTTCACTTCTTACAGGTGGCATACTGCAATGTGGGGAAAGAAGCCTTCTGGGCTCATTTGCATACCCATAATGCCATGGTGTGCAATTGCTACTTTGGGCTGGTTTATTGTGTTTAATTGTGCTCCTGCTGGTGCAGTGATATGTTTGTAAATTGGGGATGGAAAGCACAGAGTCCACGGACAGTGGGCCTTTGTTGGCAAAGTCGCCCTTGGTGTAAAATCTTTCCACATGAGACCTTTATATAGCGCGTCGGAGTGAAGAACTGTCACAAAGTGTGCCAAGACTTATTTAACTGTCTTTGAATAAACGCGAGATTTAACTGGCCAGCAGCATGTTATAGCCTCTGGAGTTGCCTCTCGCAGGTGTCCAGGGACAACATTGCGCTGAGTCGAGGCTGCCGCAGCATCTGAGGCCTGCATCAGAGCAACAGCGAAGGGCGCCGGCCGGAAGAAGGGAGCTCAGTCTCCGGCTGCAATACACTCACAAGCCGCCAGAGGGTGCTCAGCTGCGACAAACCCAGCAGTCACTAGATTCATCTCACTATTAGTCAATAGATTAATCTCACCATGAGTGACTATTAAAATGGCAGAAAATCATATGACTGAGGAAGGCGCCCGGTGAACTTCACTTCGACCTGCTGCTGAAGGAAAAGAAAATCTATTAACACAATCACACAACTAATGTTGTAGCAGTGAGTCCCAGAACTTCACTTCGACCTGCTGAAGGAAAAGAAAATCTATTAACACAATCACACAACTACTGTTGGAGCTGCACAACTACTATTGGAGCTGTGGAAAATACCGAGAACTGCCTCCGAGTCAATCACCGGCCTCAACCTATCATTGGAACAGCAGTCTGCAGAGAACTGCCCTCAGCCAAGCAGCGCCTAGAGCCGCGCTGCACAGTGTCATCTGTTAGGAGCTAGCCTTCCAGCCATGGGAAATAGACAGGGCAGGAGGGCGCCCAGAGAGCCCCGCCCCTTCAGGAGACAGAGAAGGGACACTCACCCCCACACCCAAATTGTGCCCCGCGCCCCCCAGGGTGCCCTGGAGACCATTTTGCAGGAACTGGAGACGTTGTATTCTGTGATTAAAGTCGTAAGAGATGTGTGCTCTGTTGTCAGGCAACTCTTTGAAATGTACAGATGGGGGCGGCAATGAGCTTCAGAGGGGTCTGCTGGTGGCAACACAGAACAGATCACACCCACCTTCTTGCCCCCACTGAGGTCGGTCATTTCTGTGATTACAGTCCTAGCAGGTGGGGTGCATGCACTCTGGACCCTGTACAGAGTCACAGGCTCTGCGTGCTGGAAACTTTATGAAATATACAGATTGTGGCGACAATACACTTCAGAGGGGTCGGCTGGTTTGCTACAAAGTGCACCCCGTACAGCAGCACTGGCCTTTGACAAATGACTTTTAAGCACTTCAACGTTAACCTTCATCTCAGGGCTGGGTCAAGGAGAATGAATTCCAGTGGAGCACGTCTACTCAAGAAAAACGAACAGAATGTAATTTTGACACTGAGTTGTACTTTGCGCCTGTCCTGAAAATCTCAAAGAAAGTGTGCCGAGACTTATTTAACTGTCTTTGAATAAACGCGAGATTCACTGCAAAATTGTCATTTTTTCCCCCACTACACTTGAAATGTTGGCTTCACTTCTTACAGGTGGCATACTGCAATGTGGGGAAAGAAGCCTTCCTGGGCTCATTTGCATACCCATAATGCCATGGTGTGCAATTGCTATTTTGGGCTGGTTTATTGTGTTTAATTGTGCTCCTGCTGGTGCAGTGATATGTTTGTAAATTGGGGATGGAAAGCACAGAGTCCACGGACAGTGGGCCTTTGTTGGCAAAGTCGCCCTTGGTGTAAAATCTTTCCACATGAGACCTTTATATAGCGCGTCGGAGTGAAGAACTGTCACAAAGTGTGCCAAGACTTATTTAACTGTCTTTGAATAAACGCGAGATTTAACTGGCCAGCAGCATGTTATAGCCTCTGGAGTTGCCTCTCGCAGGTGTCCAGGGACAACATTGCGCTGAGTCGAGGCTGCCGCAGCATCTGAGGCCTGCATCAGAGCAACAGCGAAGGGCGCCGGCCGGAAGAGGGAGCTCAGTCTCCGGCTGCAATACACTCACAAGCCGCCAGAGGGTGCTCAGCTGCGACAAACCCAGCAGTCACTAGATTCATCTCACTATTAGTCAATAGATTAATCTCACCATGAGTGACTATTAAAATGGCAGAAAATCATATGACTGAGGAAGGCGCCCGGTGAACTTCACTTCGACCTGCTGCTGAAGGAAAAGAAAATCTATTAACACAATCACACAACTAATGTTGTAGCAGTGAGTCCCAGAACTTCACTTCGACCTGCTGAAGGAAAAGAAAATCTATTAACACAATCACACAACTACTGTTGGAGCTGCACAACTACTATTGGAGCTGTGGAAAATACCGAGAACTGCCTCCGAGTCAATCACCGGCCTCAACCTATCATTGGAACAGCAGTCTGCAGAGAACTGCCCTCAGCCAAGCAGCGCCTAGAGCCGCGCTGCACAGTGTCATCTGTTAGGAGCTAGCCTTCCAGCCATGGGAAATAGACAGGGCAGGAGGGCACGCAGAGAGCCCCGCCCGTTCAGGAGACAGAGAAGGGACACTCACCCCCACACCCAAATTGTGCCCCGCGCCCCCCAGGGTGCCCTGGAGACCATATTGCAGGAACTGGAGACGTTGTATTCTGTGATTAAAGTCGTAAGAGATGTGTGCTCTGTTGTCAGGCAACTCTTTGAAATGTACAGATGGGGGCGGCAATGAGCTTCAGAGGGGTCTGCTGGTGGCAACACAGAACAGATCACACCCACCTTCTTGCCCCCACTAAGGTCGGACATTTCTGTGATTACAGTCCTAGCAGGTGGGGTGCATGCACTCTGGACCCTGTACAGAGTCACAGGCTCTGCGTGCTGGAAACTTTATGAAATATACAGATTGTGGCGACAATACACTTCAGAGGGGTCTGCTGGTTTGCTACAAAGTGCGCCCCGTACAGCAGCACTGGCCTTTGACAAATGACTTTTAAGCACTTCAACGTTAACTTTCATCTCAGGGCTGAGTCAAGGAGAATGAATTCCAGTGGAGCACGTCTACTCATGAAAAACGAACAGAATGTAATTTTGACACTGAATTGTACTTTGCGCCTGTCCTGAAAATCCCAAAGAAAGTGTGCCGAGACTTATTTAACTGTCTTTGAATAAACGCGAGATTCACTGCAAAATTGTCATTTTTTCCCCCACTACACTTGAAATGTTGGCTTCACTTCTTACAGGTGGCATACTGCAATGGGATTGGTGTCATTATAACGCGGACTTTTACAACGCATTCCGTTACATCGGAATTTTTACAACGCAGGATCCATTACATCGGATGTCATTACAACGCATGGCATTACATCGCAGATGCTATTACAACGCATGGCATTACATCGTAAGTATAGGTAAGTATACTTTTTAAAAAAAATGTAATTAAGTTAATTTAATTAATTTAATTTATTTAATTTAATTAAAATACATTTTAAAATAGTAATTAATTTAATTTAATAAATTTAAATCTATTTATTTAATTTAATTTTAATAAAAATTGTAATTAATTTTAATTAATTAATATAATGAAATTATTTTAATTTAAATATGTTTAAAATTGTAATGAAATTAAATTAATTAAAATAATTTATTTAATTTAATTAATTTAATTAAAAATGTAATTAATATAATATAATTAATTTAATTTAATAAATATATTTTAATTAATTTATAAATGGTAAATATAATTTAATTAGCCCTAAGCACAAACCCAACCCCGAACCCTAAAAACACCCCTGTACCCCAAAACCCAAACCCTACCCTGAAACCTAAAAACACCCCTGTACCCCAAAACCCAAACCCTACCCTGAAACCTAAAAACACCCCTGTACCCCAAAACCCAAACCCTACCCTGAAACCTAAAAACACCCCTGTACCCCAAAACCCAAACCCTACCCTGAAACCTAAAAACACCCCTGTACCCCAAAACCCAAACCCTACCCTGAAACCTAAAAACACCCCTGTAACCCAAAACCCAAACCCTACCCTAAAACCTAAAAACACCCCTGTACCCCAAAACCCAAACCCTACCCTGAAACCTAAAAACACCCCTGTACCCCAAAACTCAAACCCTACAAACCCTACCCTGAAACCTAAAAACACCCCTGTACTCCAAAACCCAAACCCTACCCTAAAACCTAAAAACACCCCTGTACCCCAAAACCCAAACCCTACCCTAAAACCTAAAAACACCCCTGTACCCCAAAACCCAAACCCTACCCTGAAACCTAAAAACACCCCTGTACCCCAAAACCCAAACCCTACCCTGAAACCTAAAAACACCCCTGTACCCCAAAACCCAAACCCTGCCCTAAAACCTCAGTACACCAAAACATATACTCCTATACTCATACTTATTTAAAAAATTACTTAAATTAATAAATTTAATTTATAATATTTAAAAACATAAATAAATATTTTTATTTATTTTTATTTATAATTAATATTAATTAAATCAATTTTATAATATTAAATAAAATTTAAAAAATTTATATACTTACCAATACTTACGATGTAATGGTATGCGTTGTAATAGCATCTGCGATGTAATGCCATGCGTTGTAATGCCATGCGTTGTAATGGATCCTGCGTTGTAATAGCTGCGTTGTAACAGCATTACGACGTAAAAGTTGCGTTGTAAGTGATACACACCACTGCAATGTGGGGAAAGAAGCCTTCCTGGGCTCATTTGCATACCCATAATGCCATGGTGTGCAATTGCTACTTTGGGCTGGTTTATTGTGTTTAATTGTGCTCCTGCTGGTGCAGTGATATGTTTGTAAATTGGGGATGGAAAGCGCAGAGTCCACGGACAGTGGGCCTTTGTTGGCAAAGTCGCCCTTGGTGTAAAATCTTTCCACATGAGACCTTTATATAGCGCGTCGGAGTGAAGAGCTGTCAGAAAGTGTGCCGAGACTTATTTAACTGTCTTTGAATAAACGCGAGATTTAACTAGCCAGCAGCATGTTATAGCCTCTGGAGTTGCCTCTCGCAGGTGTCCAGGGACAACATTGCGCTGACTCGAGGCTGCCGCAGCATCTGAGGCCTGCATCAGAGCAACAGCGAAGGGCGCCGGCCGGAAGAGAGAGAGCTCAGTCTCCGGCTGCAATACACTCACAAGCCGCCAGAGGGAGCCCAGCTGCGACAAACCCAGCAGTCACTAGATTCATCTCACTATTAGTCAATAGATTAATCTCACCATGAGTGACTATTAAAATGGCAGAAAATCTATTAACACAATCACACAACTACTGTTGGAGCTGCACAACTACTGTTGGAGCTGTGGAAAATACCAAGAACTGCCTCCGAGTCAATCACCGGCCTCAACCTAACATTGGAACAGCAGTCTGCAGAGAACTGCCCTCAGCCAAGCAGTGCCTAGAGCCGCGCTGCACAGTGTCATCTGTTAGGAGCTAGCCTTCCAGCCATGGGAAATAGACAGGGCAGGAGGGCGCCCAGAGAGCCCCGCCCCTTCAGGAGACAGAGAGGGGACACTCACCCCCACACCCAAATTGTGCCCCGCGCCCCCCAGGGTGCCCTGAAGACCATTTTGCAGGAACTGGAGACGTTGTATTCTGTGATTAAAGTCGTAAGAGATGTGTGCTCTGTTGTCAGGCAACTCTTTGAAATGTACAGATGGGGGCGGCAATGAGCTTCAGAGGGGTCTGCTGGTGGCAACACAGAACAGATCACACCCACCTTCTTGCCCCCACTGAGGTCGGACATTTCTGTGATTACAGTCCTAGCAGGTGGGGTGCATGCACTCTGGACCCTGTACAGAGTCACATGCTCTGCGTGCTGGAAACTTTATGAAATATACAGATTGTGGCGACAATACACTTCAGAGGGGTCTGCTGGTTTGCTACAAAATGCGCCCCGTACAGCAGCACTGGCCTTTGACAAATGACTTTTAAGCACTTCAACGTTAACTTTCATCTCAGGGCTGGGTCAAGGAGAATGAATTCCAGTGGAGCACGTCTACTCATGAAAAACAAACAGAATGTAATTTTGACACTGAATTGTATTTTGCTCCTGTCCTGAAAATCTCAAAGAAAGTGTGCCGAGACTTATTTAAATGTCTTTGAATAAACGCGAGATTCACTGCAAAATTGCCAGTTTTTTTCCCCACTACACTTGAAATATTGGCTTCACTTCTTACAGGTGGCATACTGCAATGTGGGGAAAGAAGCCTTCAGGGCTCATTTGCATACCCATAATGCCATGGTGTGCAATTGCTACTTTGGGCTGGTTTATTGTGTTTAATTGTGCTCCTGCTGGTGCAGTGATATGTTTGTAAATTGGGGATGGAAAGCACAGAGTCCACGGACAGTGGGCCTTTGTTGGCAAAGTCGCCCTTGGTGTAAAATCTTTTCACATGAGACCTTTATATAGCGCGTCGGAGTGAAGAACTGTCACAAAGTGTGCCAAGACTTATTTAACTGTCTTTGAATAAACGCGAGATTTAACTGGCCAGCAGCATGTTATAGCCTCTGGAGTTGCCTCTCGCAGGTGTCCAGGGACAACATTGCGCTGAGTCGAGGCTGCCGCAGCATCTGAGGCCTGCATCAGAGCAACAGCGAAGGGCGCCGGCCGGAAGAGGGAGCTCAGTCTCCGGCTGCAATACACTCACAAGCCGCCAGAGGGTGCTCAGCTGCGACAAACCCAGCAGTCACTAGATTCATCTCACTATTAGTCAATAGATTAATCTCACCATGAGTGACTATTAAAATGGCAGAAAATCATATGACTGAGGAAGGCGCCCGGTGAACTTCACTTCGACCTGCTGCTGAAGGAAAAGAAAATCTATTAACACAATCACACAACTAATGTTGTAGCAGTGAGTCCCAGAACTTCACTTCGACCTGCTGAAGGAAAAGAAAATCTATTAACACAATCACACAACTACTGTTGGAGCTGCCCAACTACTATTGGAGCTGTGGAAAATACCGAGAACTGCCTCCGAGTCAATCACCGGCCTCAACCTATCATTGGAACAGCAGTCTGCAGAGAACTGCCCTTAGCCAAGCAGCGCCTAGAGCCGCGCTGCACAGTGTCATCTGTTAGGAGCTAGCCTTCCAGCCATGGGAAATAGACAGGGCAGGAGGGCGCCCAGAGAGCCCCGCCCCTTCAGGAGACAGAGAAGGGACACTCACCCCCACACCCAAATTGTGCCCCGCGCCCCCCAGGGTGCCCTGGAGACCATTTTGCAGGAACTGGAGACGTTGTATTCTGTGATTAAAGTCGTAAGAGATGTGTGCTCTGTTGTCAGGCAACTCTTTGAAATGTACAGATGGGGGCGGCAATGAGCTTCAGAGGGGTCTGCTGGTGGCAACACAGAACAGATCACACCCACCTTCTTGCCCCCACTGAGGTCGGTCATTTCTGTGATTACAGTCCTAGCAGGTGGGGTGCATGCACTCTGGACCCTGTACAGAGTCACAGGCTCTGCGTGCTGGAAACTTTATGAAATATACCGATTGTGGCGACAATACACTTCAGAGGGGTCGGCTGGTTTGCTACAAAGTGCACCCCGTACAGCAGCACTGGCCTTTGACAAATGACTTTTAAGCACTTCAACGTTAACCTTCATCTCAGGGCTGGGTCAAGGAGAATGAATTCCAGTGGAGCACGTCTACTCAAGAAAAACGAACAGAATGTAATTTTGACACTGAGTTGTACTTTGCGCCTGTCCTGAAAATCTCAAAGAAAGTGTGCCGAGACTTATTTAACTGTCTTTGAATAAACGCGAGATTCACTGCAAAATTGTCATTTTTTCCCCCACTACACTTGAAATGTTGGCTTCACTTCTTACAGGTGGCATACTGCAATGTGGGGAAAGAAGCCTTCCTGGGCTCATTTGCATACCCATAATGCCATGGTGTGCAATTGCTACTTTGGGCTGGTTTATTGTGTTTAATTGTGCTCCTGCTGGTGCAGTGATATGTTTGTAAATTGGGGATGGAAAGCACAGAGTCCACGGACAGTGGGCCTTTGTTGGCAAAGTCGCCCTTGGTGTAAAATCTTTCCACATGAGACCTTTATATAGCGCGTCGGAGTGAAGAACTGTCACAAAGTGTGCCAAGACTTATTTAACTGTCTTTGAATAAACGCGAGATTTAACTGGCCAGCAGCATGTTATAGCCTCTGGAGTTGCCTCTCGCAGGTGTCCAGGGACAACATTGCGCTGAGTCGAGGCTGCCGCAGCATCTGAGGCCTGCATCAGAGCAACAGCGAAGGGCGCCGGCCGGAAGAGGGAGCTCAGTCTCCGGCTGCAATACACTCACAAGCCGCCAGAGGGTGCTCAGCTGCGACAAACCCAGCAGTCACTAGATTCATCTCACTATTAGTCAATAGATTAATCTCACCATGAGTGACTATTAAAATGGCAGAAAATCATATGACTGAGGAAGGCGCCCGGTGAACTTCACTTCGACCTGCTGCTGAAGGAAAAGAAAATCTATTAACACAATCACACAACTAATGTTGTAGCAGTGAGTCCCAGAACTTCACTTCGACCTGCTGAAGGAAAAGAAAATCTATTAACACAATCACACAACTACTGTTGGAGCTGCACAACTACTGTTGGAGCTGTGGAAAATACCAAGAACTGCCTCCGAGTCAATCACCGGCCTCAACCTAACATTGGAACAGCAGTCTGCAGAGAACTGCCCTCAGCCAAGCAGTGCCTAGAGCCGCGCTGCACAGTGTCATCTATTAGGAGCTAGCCTTCCAGCCATGGGAAATAGACAGGGCAGGAGGGCGCCCAGAGAGCCCCGCCCCTTCAGGAGACAGAGAGGGGACACTCACCCCCACACCCAAATTGTGCCCCGCGCCCCCCAGGGTGCCCTGAAGACCATTTTGCAGGAACTGGAGACGTTGTATTCTGTGATTAAAGTCGTAAGAGATGTGTGCTCTGTTGTCAGGCAACTCTTTGAAATGTACAGATGGGGGCGGCAATGAGCTTCAGAGGGGTCTGCTGGTGGCAACACAGAACAGATCACACCCACCTTCTTGCCCCCACTGAGGTCGGACATTTCTGTGATTACAGTCCTAGCAGGTGGGGTGCATGCACTCTGGACCCTGTACAGAGTCACATGCTCTGCGTGCTGGAAACTTTATGAAATATACAGATTGTGGCGACAATACACTTCAGAGGGGTCTGCTGGTTTGCTACAAAATGCGCCCCGTACAGCAGCACTGGCCTTTGACAAATGACTTTTAAGCACTTCAACGTTAACTTTCATCTCAGGGCTGGGTCAAGGAGAATGAATTCCAGTGGAGCACGTCTACTCATGAAAAACAAACAGAATGTAATTTTGACACTGAATTGTATTTTGCTCCTGTCCTGAAAATCTCAAAGAAAGTGTGCCGAGACTTATTTAAATGTCTTTGAATAAACGCGAGATTCACTGCAAAATTGCCAGTTTTTTTCCCCACTACACTTGAAATATTGGCTTCACTTCTTACAGGTGGCATACTGCAATGTGGGGAAAGAAGCCTTCAGGGCTCATTTGCATACCCATAATGCCATGGTGTGCAATTGCTACTTTGGGCTGGTTTATTGTGTTTAATTGTGCTCCTGCTGGTGCAGTGATATGTTTGTAAATTGGGGATGGAAAGCACAGAGTCCACGGACAGTGGGCCTTTGTTGGCAAAGTCGCCCTTGGTGTAAAATCTTTTCACATGAGACCTTTATATAGCGCGTCGGAGTGAAGAACTGTCACAAAGTGTGCCAAGACTTATTTAACTGTCTTTGAATAAACGCGAGATTTAACTGGCCAGCAGCATGTTATAGCCTCTGGAGTTGCCTCTCGCAGGTGTCCAGGGACAACATTGCGCTGAGTCGAGGCTGCCGCAGCATCTGAGGCCTGCATCAGAGCAACAGCGAAGGGCGCCGGCCGGAAGAGGGAGCTCAGTCTCCGGCTGCAATACACTCACAAGCCGCCAGAGGGTGCTCAGCTGCGACAAACCCAGCAGTCACTAGATTCATCTCACTATTAGTCAATAGATTAATCTCACCATGAGTGACTATTAAAATGGCAGAAAATCATATGACTGAGGAAGGCGCCCGGTGAACTTCACTTCGACCTGCTGCTGAAGGAAAAGAAAATCTATTAACACAATCACACAACTAATGTTGTAGCAGTGAGTCCCAGAACTTCACTTCGACCTGCTGAAGGAAAAGAAAATCTATTAACACAATCACACAACTACTGTTGGAGCTGCCCAACTACTATTGGAGCTGTGGAAAATACCGAGAACTGCCTCCGAGTCAATCACCGGCCTCAACCTATCATTGGAACAGCAGTCTGCAGAGAACTGCCCTTAGCCAAGCAGCGCCTAGAGCCGCGCTGCACAGTGTCATCTGTTAGGAGCTAGCCTTCCAGCCATGGGAAATAGACAGGGCAGGAGGGCGCCCAGAGAGCCCCGCCCCTTCAGGAGACAGAGAAGGGACACTCACCCCCACACCCAAATTGTGCCCCGCGCCCCCCAGGGTGCCCTGGAGACCATTTTGCAGGAACTGGAGACGTTGTATTCTGTGATTAAAGTCGTAAGAGATGTGTGCTCTGTTGTCAGGCAACTCTTTGAAATGTACAGATGGGGGCGGCAATGAGCTTCAGAGGGGTCTGCTGGTGGCAACACAGAACAGATCACACCCACCTTCTTGCCCCCACTGAGGTCGGTCATTTCTGTGATTACAGTCCTAGCAGGTGGGGTGCATGCACTCTGGACCCTGTACAGAGTCACAGGCTCTGCGTGCTGGAAACTTTATGAAATATACAGATTGTGGCGACAATACACTTCAGAGGGGTCGGCTGGTTTGCTACAAAGTGCACCCCGTACAGCAGCACTGGCCTTTGACAAATGACTTTTAAGCACTTCAACGTTAACCTTCATCTCAGGGCTGGGTCAAGGAGAATGAATTCCAGTGGAGCACGTCTACTCAAGAAAAACGAACAGAATGTAATTTTGACACTGAGTTGTACTTTGCGCCTGTCCTGAAAATCTCAAAGAAAGTGTGCCGAGACTTATTTAACTGTCTTTGAATAAACGCGAGATTCACTGCAAAATTGTCATTTTTTCCCCCACTACACTTGAAATGTTGGCTTCACTTCTTACAGGTGGCATACTGCAATGTGGGGAAAGAAGCCTTCCTGGGCTCATTTGCATACCCATAATGCCATGGTGTGCAATTGCTACTTTGGGCTGGTTTATTGTGTTTAATTGTGCTCCTGCTGGTGCAGTGATATGTTTGTAAATTGGGGATGGAAAGCACAGAGTCCACGGACAGTGGGCCTTTGTTGGCAAAGTCGCCCTTGGTGTAAAATCTTTCCACATGAGACCTTTATATAGCGCGTCGGAGTGAAGAACTGTCACAAAGTGTGCCAAGACTTATTTAACTGTCTTTGAATAAACGCGAGATTTAACTGGCCAGCAGCATGTTATAGCCTCTGGAGTTGCCTCTCGCAGGTGTCCAGGGACAACATTGCGCTGAGTCGAGGCTGCCGCAGCATCTGAGGCCTGCATCAGAGCAACAGCGAAGGGCGCCGGCCGGAAGAGGGAGCTCAGTCTCCGGCTGCAATACACTCACAAGCCGCCAGAGGGTGCTCAGCTGCGACAAACCCAGCAGTCACTAGATTCATCTCACTATTAGTCAATAGATTAATCTCACCATGAGTGACTATTAAAATGGCAGAAAATCATATGACTGAGGAAGGCGCCCGGTGAACTTCACTTCGACCTGCTGCTGAAGGAAAAGAAAATCTATTAACACAATCACACAACTAATGTTGTAGCAGTGAGTCCCAGAACTTCACTTCGACCTGCTGAAGGAAAAGAAAATCTATTAACACAATCACACAACTACTGTTGGAGCTGCACAACTACTATTGGAGCTGTGGAAAATACCGAGAACTGCCTCCGAGTCAATCACCGGCCTCAACCTATCATTGGAACAGCAGTCTGCAGAGAACTGCCCTCAGCCAAGCAGCGCCTAGAGCCGCGCTGCACAGTGTCATCTGTTAGGAGCTAGCCTTCCAGCCATGGGAAATAGACAGGGCAGGAGGGCGCCCAGAGAGCCCCGCCCCTTCAGGAGACAGAGAAGGAACACTCACCCCCACACCCAAATTGTGCCCCGCGCCCCCCAGGGTGCCCTGGAGACCATTTTGCAGGAACTGGAGACGTTGTATTCTGTGATTAAAGTCGTAAGAGATGTGTGCTCTGTTGTCAGGCAACTCTTTGAAATGTACAGATGGGGGCGGCAATGAGCTTCAGAGGGGTCTGCTGGTGGCAACACAGAACAGATCACACCCACCTTCTTGCCCCCACTGAGGTCGGACATTTCTGTGATTACAGTCCTAGCAGGTGGGGTGCATGCACTCTGGACCCTGTACAGAGTCACATGCTCTGCGTGCTGGAAACTTTATGAAATATACAGATTGTGGCGACAATACACTTCAGAGGGGTCTGCTGGTTTGCTACAAAATGCGCCCCGTACAGCAGCACTGGCCTTTGACAAATGACTTTTAAGCACTTCAACGTTAACTTTCATCTCAGGGCTGGGTCAAGGAGAATGAATTCCAGTGGAGCACGTCTACTCATGAAAAACAAACAGAATGTAATTTTGACACTGAATTGTATTTTGCGCCTGTCCTGAAAATCTCAAAGAAAGTGTGCCGAGACTTATTTAAATGTCTTTGAATAAACGCGAGATTCACTGCAAAATTGCCAGTTTTTTTCCCCACTACACTTGAAATATTGGCTTCACTTCTTACAGGTGGCATACTGCAATGTGGGGAAAGAAGCCTTCTGGGCTCATTTGCATACCCATAATGCCATGGTGTGCAATTGCTACTTTGGGCTGGTTTATTGTGTTTAATTGTGCTCCTGCTGGTGCAGTGATATGTTTGTAAATTGGGGATGGAAAGCACAGAGTCCACGGACAGTGGGCCTTTGTTGGCAAAGTCGCCCTTGGTGTAAAATCTTTCCACATGAGACCTTTATATAGCGCGTCGGAGTGAAGAACTGTCACAAAGTGTGCCAAGACTTATTTAACTGTCTTTGAATAAACGCGAGATTTAACTGGCCAGCAGCATGTTATAGCCTCTGGAGTTGCCTCTCGCAGGTGTCCAGGGACAACATTGCGCTGAGTCGAGGCTGCCGCAGCATCTGAGGCCTGCATCAGAGCAACAGCGAAGGGCGCCGGCCGGAAGAGGGAGCTCAGTCTCCGGCTGCAATACACTCACAAGCCGCCAGAGGGTGCTCAGCTGCGACAAACCCAGCAGTCACTAGATTCATCTCACTATTAGTCAATAGATTAATCTCACCATGAGTGACTATTAAAATGGCAGAAAATCATATGACTGAGGAAGGCGCCCGGTGAACTTCACTTCGACCTGCTGCTGAAGGAAAAGAAAATCTATTAACACAATCACACAACTAATGTTGTAGCAGTGAGTCCCAGAACTTCACTTCGACCTGCTGAAGGAAAAGAAAATCTATTAACACAATCACACAACTACTGTTGGAGCTGCCCAACTACTATTGGAGCTGTGGAAAATACCGAGAACTGCCTCCGAGTCAATCACCGGCCTCAACCTATCATTGGAACAGCAGTCTGCAGAGAACTGCCCTCAGCCAAGCAGCGCCTAGAGCCGCGCTGCACAGTGTCATCTGTTAGGAGCTAGCCTTCCAGCCATGGGAAATAGACAGGGCAGGAGGGCGCCCAGAGAGCCCCGCCCCTTCAGGAGACAGAGAAGGGACACTCACCCCCACACCCAAATTGTGCCCCGCGCCCCCCAGGGTGCCCTGGAGACCATTTTGCAGGAACTGGAGACGTTGTATTCTGTGATTAAAGTCGTAAGAGATGTGTGCTCTGTTGTCAGGCAACTCTTTGAAATGTACAGATGGGGGCGGCAATGAGCTTCAGAGGGGTCTGCTGGTGGCAACACAGAACAGATCACACCCACCTTCTTGCCCCCACTGAGGTCGGTCATTTCTGTGATTACAGTCCTAGCAGGTGGGGTGCATGCACTCTGGACCCTGTACAGAGTCACAGGCTCTGCGTGCTGGAAACTTTATGAAATATACAGATTGTGGCGACAATACACTTCAGAGGGGTCGGCTGGTTTGCTACAAAGTGCACCCCGTACAGCAGCACTGGCCTTTGACAAATGACTTTTAAGCACTTCAACGTTAACCTTCATCTCAGGGCTGGGTCAAGGAGAATGAATTCCAGTGGAGCACGTCTACTCAAGAAAAACGAACAGAATGTAATTTTGACACTGAGTTGTACTTTGCGCCTGTCCTGAAAATCTCAAAGAAAGTGTGCCGAGACTTATTTAACTGTCTTTGAATAAACGCGAGATTCACTGCAAAATTGTCATTTTTTCCCCCACTACACTTGAAATGTTGGCTTCACTTCTTACAGGTGGCATACTGCAATGTGGGGAAAGAAGCCTTCCTGGGCTCATTTGCATACCCATAATGCCATGGTGTGCAATTGCTACTTTGGGCTGGTTTATTGTGTTTAATTGTGCTCCTGCTGGTGCAGTGATATGTTTGTAAATTGGGGATGGAAAGCACAGAGTCCACGGACAGTGGGCCTTTGTTGGCAAAGTCGCCCTTGGTGTAAAATCTTTCCACATGAGACCTTTATATAGCGCGTCGGAGTGAAGAACTGTCACAAAGTGTGCCAAGACTTATTTAACTGTCTTTGAATAAACGCGAGATTTAACTGGCCAGCAGCATGTTATAGCCTCTGGAGTTGCCTCTCGCAGGTGTCCAGGGACAACATTGCGCTGAGTCGAGGCTGCCGCAGCATCTGAGGCCTGCATCAGAGCAACAGCGAAGTGCGCCGGCCGGAAGAGGGAGCTCAGTCTCCGGCTGCAATACACTCACAAGCCGCCAGAGGGTGCTCAGCTGCCACAAACCCAGCAGTCACTAGATTCATCTCACTATTAGTCAATAGATTAATCTCACCATGAGTGACTATTAAAATGGCAGAAAATCATATGACTGAGGAAGGCGCCCGGTGAACTTCACTTCGACCTGCTGCTGAAGGAAAAGAAAATCTATTAACACAATCACACAACTAATGTTGTAGCAGTGAGTCCCAGAACTTCACTTCGACCTGCTGAAGGAAAAGAAAATCTATTAACACAATCACACAACTACTGTTGGAGCTGCACAACTACTATTGGAGCTGTGGAAAATACCGAGAACTGCCTCCGAGTCAATCACCGGCCTCAACCTATCATTGGAACAGCAGTCTGCAGAGAACTGCCCTCAGCCAAGCAGCGCCTAGAGCCGCGCTACACAGTGTCATCTGTTAGGAGCTAGCCTTCCAGCCATGGGAAATAGACAGGGCAGGAGGGCGCCCAGAGAGCCCCGCCCCTTCAGGAGACAGAGAAGGGACACTCACCCCCACACCCAAATTGTGCCCCGCGCCCCCCAGGGTGCCCTGGAGACCATTTTGCAGGAACTGGAGACGTTGTATTCTGTGATTAAAGTCGTAAGAGATGTGTGCTCTGTTGTCAGGCAACTCTTTGAAATGTACAGATGGGGGCGGCAATGAGCTTCAGAGGGGTCTGCTGGTGGCAACACAGAACAGATCACACCCACCTTCTTGCCCCCACTGAGGTCGGTCATTTCTGTGATTACAGTCCTAGCAGGTGGGGTGCATGCACTCTGGACCCTGTACAGAGTCACAGGCTCTGCGTGCTGGAAACTTTATGAAATATACAGATTGTGGCGACAATACACTTCAGAGGGGTCGGCTGGTTTGCTACAAAGTGCACCCCGTACAGCAGCACTGGCCTTTGACAAATGACTTTTAAGCACTTCAACGTTAACCTTCATCTCAGGGCTGGGTCAAGGAGAATGAATTCCAGTGGAGCACGTCTACTCAAGAAAAACGAACAGAATGTAATTTTGACACTGAGTTGTACTTTGCGCCTGTCCTGAAAATCTCAAAGAAAGTGTGCCGAGACTTATTTAACTGTCTTTGAATAAACGCGAGATTCACTGCAAAATTGTCATTTTTTCCCCCACTACACTTGAAATGTTGGCTTCACTTCTTACAGGTGGCATACTGCAATGTGGGGAAAGAAGCCTTCCTGGGCTCATTTGCATACCCATAATGCCATGGTGTGCAATTGCTACTTTGGGCTGGTTTATTGTGTTTAATTGTGCTCCTGCTGGTGCAGTGATATGTTTGTAAATTGGGGATGGAAAGCGCAGAGTCCACGGACAGTGGGCCTTTGTTGGCAAAGTCGCCCTTGGTGTAAAATCTTTCCAGATGAGACCTTTATATAGCGCGTCGGAGTGAAGAACTGTTTAGTGTGCCGAGACTTATTTAACTGTCTTTGAATAAACGCGAGATTTAACTGGCCAGCAGCATGTTATAACCTCTGGAGTTGCCTCTCGCAGGTGTCCAGGGACAACATTGCGCTGACTCGAGGCTGCCGCAGCATCTGAGGCCTGCATCAGAGCAACAGCGAAGGGCGCCGGCCGGAAGAGAGAGCTCAGTCTCCGGCTGCAATACACTCACAAGCCGCCAGAGGGAGCTCAGCTGTGACAAACCCAGCAGTCACTAGATTCATCTCACTATTAGTCAATAGATTAATCTCACCATGAGTGACTATTAAAATGGCAGAAAATCATATGACTGAGGAAGGCGCCCAGTGAACTTCACTTCGACCTGCTGCTGAAGGAAAAGAAAATCTATTAACACAGTCACACAACTAATGTTGTAGCAGTGAGTCCCAGAACTTCACTTCGACCTGCTGAAGGAAAAGAAAATCTATTAACACAATCACACAACTACTGTTGGAGCTGCACAACTACTGTTGGAGCTGTGGAAAATACCGAGAACTGCCTCCGAGTCAATCACCGGCCTCAACCTATCATTGGAACAGCAGTCTGCAGAGAACTGCCCTCAGCCAAGCAGCGCCTAGAGCCACGCTGCACAGTGTCATCTGTTAGGAGCTAGCCTTCCAGCCATGGGAAATAGACAGGGCAGGAGGGTGCCCAGAGAGCCCCGCCCCTTCAGGAGACAGAGAAGGGACACTCACCCCCACACCCAAATTGTGCCCCGCGCCCCCCAGGGTGCCCTGGAGACCATTTTGCAGGAACTGGAGACGTTGTATTCTGTGATTAAAGTCGTAAGAGATGTGTGCTCTGTTGTCAGGCAACTCTTTGAAATGTACAGATGGGGGCGGCAATGAGCTTCAGAGGGGTCTGCTGGTGGCAACACAGAACAGATCACACCCACCTTCTTGCCCCCACTGAGGTCGGTCATTTCTGTGATTACAGTCCTAGCAGGTGGGGTGCATGCACTCTGGACCCTGTACAGAGTCACAGGCTCTGCGTGCTGGAAACTTTATGAAATATACAGATTGTGGCGACAATACACTTCAGAGGGGCCTGCTGGTTTGCTACAAAGTGCGCCCCGTACAGCAGCACTGGCCTTTGACAAATGACTTTTAAGCACTTCAACGTTAACTTTCATCTGAGGGCTGGGTCAAGGAGAATGAACTCCAGTGGAGCACGTCTACTCATGAAAAACGAACAGAATGTAATTTTGACACTGAATTGTATTTTGCGCCTGTCCTTAAAATCTCAAAGAAAGTGTGCCGATACTTATTTAAATGTCTTTGAATAAACGCGAGATTCACTGCAAAATTGTCAGTTTTTTCCCCACTACACTTGAAATGTTGGCTTCACTTCTTACAGGTGGCATACTGCAATGTGGGGAAAGAAGCCTTCCTGGGCTCATTTGCATACCCATAATGCCATGGTGTGCAATTGCTACTTTGGGCTGGTTTATTGTGTTTAATTGTGCTCCTGCTGGTGCAGTGATAGGTTTGTAAACTGGGGATGGAAAGCGCAGAGTCCACGGACAGTGGGCCTTTGTTGGCAAAGTCGCCCTTGGTGTAAAATCTTTCCACATGAGACCTTTATATAGCGCGTCGGAGTGAAGAACTGTCAGAAAGTGTGCCGAGACTTATTTAACTGTCTTTGAATAAACGCGAGATTTAACTGGCCAGCAGCATGTTATAGCCTCCGGAGTTGCCTCTCGCAGGTGTCCAGGGACAACATTGCACTGACCCGAGGCTGCCGCAGCATCTGAGGCCTGCATCAGAGCAACAGCGAAGGGCGCCGGCCGGAAGAGAGAGCTCAGTCTCCGACTGCAATACACTCACAAGCCGCCAGAGGGAGCTCAGCTGCGACAAACCCAGCAGTCACTAGATTCATCTCACTATTAGTCAATAGATTAATCTCACCATGAGTGACTATTAAAATGGCAGAAAATCATATGACTGAGGAAGGCGCCCAGTGAACTTCACTTCGACCTGCTGCTGAAGGAAAAGAAAATCTATTAACACAGTCACACAACTACTGTTGTAGCAGTGAGTCCCAGAACTTCACTTCGACCTGCTGAAGGAAAAGAAAATCTATTAACACAGTCACACAACTACTGTTGTAGCAGTGAGTCCCAAGAACTTCACTTAGACCTGCTGCTGAAGGAAAAGAAAATCTATTAACACAATCACACAACTAATGTTGTAGCAGTGAGTACCAGAACTTCACTTCGACCTGCTGAAGGAAAAGAAAATCTATTAACACAATCACACAACTACTGTTGGAGCTGCACAACTACTGTTGGAGCTGTGGAAAATACCGAGAACTGCCTCCGAGTCAATCACCGGCCTCAACCTATCATTGGAACAGCAGTCTGCAGAGAACTGCCCTCAGCCAAGCAGCGCCTAGAGCCGCGCTGCACAGTGTCATCTGTTAGGAGCTAGCCTTCCAGCCATGGGAAATAGACAGGGCAGGAGGGCGCGCAGAGAGCCCCGCCCATTCAGGAGACAGAGAAGGGACACTCACCCACACACCCAAATTGTGCCCCGCGCCCCCCAGGGTGCCCTGGAGACCATATTGCAGGAACTGGAGACGTTGTATTCTGTGATTAAAGTCGTAAGAGATGTGTGCTCTGTTGTCAGGCAACTCTTTGAAATGTACAGATGGGGGCGGCAATGAGCTTCAGAGGGGTCTGCTGGTGGCAACACAGAACAGATCACACCCACCTTCTTGCCCCCACTAAGGTCGGACATTTCTGTGATTACAGTTCTAGCAGGTGGGGTGCATGCACTCTGGACCCTGTACAGAGTCACAGGCTCTGCGTGCTGGAAACTTTATGAAATATACAGATTGTGGCGACAATACACTTCAGAGGGGTCTGCTGGTTTGCTACAAAGTGCGCCCCGTACAGCAGCACTGGCCTTTGACAAATGACTTTTAAGCACTTCAACGTTAACTTTCATCTCAGGGCTGAGTCAAGGAGAATGAATTCCAGTGGAGCACGTCTACTCATGAAAAACGAACAGAATGTAATTTTGACACTGAATTGTACTTTGCGCCTGTCCTGAAAATCCCAAAGAAAGTGTGCCGAGACTTATTTAACTGTCTTTGAATAAACGCGAGATTCACTGCAAAATTGTCATTTTTTCCCCCACTACACTTGAAATGTTGGCTTCACTTCTTACAGGTGGCATACTGCAATGTGGGGAAAGAAGCCTTCCTGGGCTCATTTGCATACCCATAATGCCATGGTGTGCAATTGCTACTTTGGGCTGGTTTATTGTGTTTAATTGTGCTCCTGCTGGTGCAGTGATATGTTTGTAAATTGGGGATGGAAAGCACAGAGTCCACGGACAGTGGGCCTTTGTTGGCAAAGTCGCCCTTGGTGTAAAATCTTTCCACATGAGACCTTTATATAGCGCGTCGGAGTGAAGAGCTGTCAGAAAGTGTGCCGAGACTTATTTAACTGTCTTTGAATAAACGCGAGATTTAACTAGCCAGCAGCATGTTATAGCCTCTGGAGTTGCCTCTCGCAGGTGTCCAGGGACAACATTGCGCTGACTCGAGGCTGCCGCAGCATCTGAGGCCTGCATCAGAGCAACAGCGAAGGGCGCCGGCCGGAAGAGAGAGAGCTCAGTCTCCGGCTGCAATACACTCACAAGCCGCCAGAGGGAGCCCAGCTGCGACAAACCCAGCAGTCACTAGATTCATCTCACTATTAGTCAATAGATTAATCTCACCATGAGTGACTATTAAAATGGCAGAAAATCTCACAACTAATGTTGAAGCAGTGAGTACCAGAACTTCACTTCGACCTGCTGAAGGAAAAGAAAATCTATTAACACAATCACACAACTACTGTTGGAGCTGCACAACTACTGTTGGAGCTGTGGAAAATACCAAGAACTGCCTCCGAGTCAATCACCGGCCTCAACCTAGCAGGTGGGGTGCATGCACTCTGGACCCTGTACAGAGTCACATGCTCTGCGTGCTGGAAACTTTATGAAATATACAGATTGTGGCGACAATACACTTCAGAGGGGTCTGCTGGTTTGCTACAAAATGCGCCCCGTACAGCAGCACTGGCCTTTGACAAATGACTTTTAAGCACTTCAACGTTAACTTTCATCTCAGGGCTGGGTCAAGGAGAATGAATTCCAGTGGAGCACGTCTACTCATGAAAAACTAACAGAATGTAATTTTGACACTGAATTGTATTTTGTGCCTGTCCTGAAAATCTCAAAGAAAGTGTGCCGAGACTTATTTAAATGTCTTTGAATAAACGCGAGATTCACTGCAAAATTGCCAGTTTTTTTCCCCACTACACTTGAAATATTGGCTTCACTTCTTACAGGTGGCATACTGCAATGTGGGGAAAGAAGCCTTCTGGGCTCATTTGCATACCCATAATGCCATGGTGTGCAATTGCTACTTTGGGCTGGTTTATTGTGTTTAATTGTGCTCCTGCTGGTGCAGTAATATGTTTGTAAATTGGGGATGGAAAGCACAGAGTCCACGGACAGTGGGCCTTTGTTGGCAAAGTCGCCCTTGGTGTAAAATCTTTCCACATGAGACCTTTATATAGCGCGTCGGAGTGAAGAACTGTCAGAAAGTGTGCCAAGACTTATTTAACTGTCTTTGAATAAACGCGAGATTTAACTGGCCAGCAGCATGTTATAGCCTCTGGAGTTGCCTCTCGCAGGTGTCCAGGGACAACATTGCGCTGAGTCGAGGCTGCCGCAGCATCTGAGGCCTGCATCAGAGCAACAGCGAAGGGCGCCGGCCGGAAGAGGGAGCTCAGTCTCCGGCTGCAATACACTCACAAGCCGCCAGAGGGGGCTCAGCTGCGACAAACCCAGCAGTCACTAGATTCATCTCACTATTAGTCAATAGATTAATCTCACCAAGAGTGACTATTAAAATGGCAGAAAATCATATGACTGAGGAAGGCGCTCAGTGAACTTCACTTCGACCTGCTGCTGAAGGAAAAGAAATTCTATTAACACAGTCACACAACTACTGTTGTAGCAGTGAGTCCCAGAACTTCACTTCGACCTGCTGAAGGAAAAGAAAATCTATTAACACAATCACACAACTAATGTTGTAGCAGTGAGTACCAGACCTTCACTTTGACCTGCTGAAGGAAAAGAAAATCTATTAACACAATCACACAACTACTGTTGGAGCTGCACAACTACTGTTGGAGCTGTGGAAAATACCGAGAACTGCCCCGAGTCAATCACCGGCCTCAACTTATCATTGGAACAGCAGTCTGCAGAGAACTGCCCTCAGCCAAGCAGCGCCTAGAGCCCTCTGCACAGTGTCATCTGTTAGGAGCTAGACTTCCAGCCATGGGAAATAGACAGGGCAGGAGGGCGCGCAGAGAGCCCTGCCCCTTCAGGAGACAGAGAAGGGACACTCACCCCCACAACCAAATTGTGCCCCGCGCCCCCCAGGGTGCCCTGGAGACCATTTTTCAGGAACTGGAGACGTTGTATTCTGTGATTAAAGTCGTAAGAGATGTGTGCTCTGTTGTCAGGCAACTCTTTGAAATGTACAGATGGGGGTGGCAGTGAGCTTCAGAGGGGTCTGCTGGTGGCAACACAGAACAGATCACAACCACCTTCTTGCCCCCACTGAGGTCGGTCATTTCTGTGATTACAGTCCTAGCAGGTGGGGTGCATGCACTCTGGACCCTGTACAGAGTCACAGGCTCTGCGTGCTGGAAACTTTATGAAATATACAGATTGTGGCGACAATACACTTCAGAGGGGTCGGCTGGTTTGCTACAAAGTGCACCCCGTACAGCAGCACTGGCCTTTGACAAATGACTTTTAAGCACTTCAACGTTAACCTTCATCTCAGGGCTGGGTCAAGGAGAATGAATTCCAGTGGAGCACGTCTACTCAAGAAAAACGAACAGAATGTAATTTTGACACTGAGTTGTACTTTGCGCCTGTCCTGAAAATCTCAAAGAAAGTGTGCCGAGACTTATTTAACTGTCTTTGAATAAACGTGAGATTCACTGCAAAATTGTCATTTTTTCCCCCACTACACTTGAAATGTTGGCTTCACTTCTTACAGGTGGCATACTGCAATGTGGGGAAAGAAGCCTTCCTGGGCTCATTTGCATACCCATAATGCCATGGTGTGCAATTGCTACTTTGGGCTGGTTTATTGTGTTTAATTGTGCTCCTGCTGGTGCAGTGATATGTTTGTAAATTGGGGATGGAAAGCACAGAGTCCACGGACAGTGGGCCTTTGTTGGCAAAGTCGCCCTTGGTGTAAAATCTTTCCACATGAGACCTTTATATAGCGCGTCGGAGTGAAGAACTGTCAGAAAGTGTGCCAAGACTTATTTAACTGTCTTTGAATAAACGCGAGATTTAACTGGCCAGCAGCATGTTATAGTCTCTGGAGTTGCCTCTCGCAGGTGTCCAGGGACAACATTGCGCTGAGTCGAGGCTGCCGCAGCATCTGAGGCCTGCATCAGAGCAACAGCGAAGGGCGCCGGCCGGAAGAGGGAGCTCAGTCTCCGGCTGCAATACACTCACAAGCCGCCAGAGGGTGCTCAGCTGCGACAAACCCAGCAGTCACTAGATTCATCTCACTATTAGTCAATAGATTAATCTCACCATGAGTGACTATTAAAATGGCAGAAAATCTCACAACTAATGTTGAAGCAGTGAGTACCAGAACTTCACTTCGACCTGCTGAAGGAAAAGAAAATCTATTAACACAATCACACAACTACTGTTGGAGCTGCACAACTACTGTTGGAGCTGTGGAAAATACCAAGAACTGCCTCCGAGTCAATCACCGGCCTCAACCTAGCAGGTGGGGTGCATGCACTCTGGACCCTGTACAGAGTCACATGCTCTGCGTGCTGGAAACTTTATGAAATATACAGATTGTGGCGACAATACACTTCAGAGGGGTCTGCTGGTTTGCTACAAAATGCGCCCCGTACAGCAGCACTGGCCTTTGACAAATGACTTTTAAGCACTTCAACGTTAACTTTCATCTCAGGGCTGGGTCAAGGAGAATGAATTCCAGTGGAGCACGTCTACTCATGAAAAACTAACAGAATGTAATTTTGACACTGAATTGTATTTTGTGCCTGTCCTGAAAATCTCAAAGAAAGTGTGCCGAGACTTATTTAAATGTCTTTGAATAAACGCGAGATTCACTGCAAAATTGCCAGTTTTTTTCCCCACTACACTTGAAATATTGGCTTCACTTCTTACAGGTGGCATACTGCAATGTGGGGAAAGAAGCCTTCTGGGCTCATTTGCATACCCATAATGCCATGGTGTGCAATTGCTACTTTGGGCTGGTTTATTGTGTTTAATTGTGCTCCTGCTGGTGCAGTAATATGTTTGTAAATTGGGGATGGAAAGCACAGAGTCCACGGACAGTGGGCCTTTGTTGGCAAAGTCGCCCTTGGTGTAAAATCTTTCCACATGAGACCTTTATATAGCGCGTCGGAGTGAAGAACTGTCAGAAAGTGTGCCAAGACTTATTTAACTGTCTTTGAATAAACGCGAGATTTAACTGGCCAGCAGCATGTTATAGCCTCTGGAGTTGCCTCTCGCAGGTGTCCAGGGACAACATTGCGCTGAGTCGAGGCTGCCGCAGCATCTGAGGCCTGCATCAGAGCAACAGCGAAGGGCGCCGGCCGGAAGAGGGAGCTCAGTCTCCGGCTGCAATACACTCACAAGCCGCCAGAGGGGGCTCAGCTGCGACAAACCCAGCAGTCACTAGATTCATCTCACTATTAGTCAATAGATTAATCTCACCATGAGTGACTATTAAAATGGCAGAAAATCATATGACTGAGGAAGGCGCTCAGTAAACTTCACTTCGACCTGCTGCTGAAGGAAAAGAAATTCTATTAACACAGTCACACAACTACTGTTGTAGCAGTGAGTCCCAGAACTTCACTTCGACCTGCTGAAGGAAAAGAAAATCTATTAACACAATCACACAACTAATGTTGTAGCAGTGAGTACCAGACCTTCACTTTGACCTGCTGAAGGAAAAGAAAATCTATTAACACAATCACACAACTACTGTTGGAGCTGCACAACTACTGTTGGAGCTGTGGAAAATACCGAGAACTGCCCCGAGTCAATCACCGGCCTCAACTTATCATTGGAACAGCAGTCTGCAGAGAACTGCCCTCAGCCAAGCAGCGCCTAGAGCCCTCTGCACAGTGTCATCTGTTAGGAGCTAGCCTTCCAGCCATGGGAAATAGACAGGGCAGGAGGGCGCGCAGAGAGCCCCGCCCCTTCAGGAGACAGAGAAGGGACACTCACCCCCACACCCAAATTGTGCCCCGCGCCCCCCAGGGTGCCCTGGAGACCATTTTTCAGGAACTGGAGACGTTGTATTCTGTGATTAAAGTCGTAAGAGATGTGTGCTCTGTTGTCAGGCAACTCTTTGAAATGTACAGATGGGGGTGGCAGTGAGCTTCAGAGGGGTCTGCTGGTGGCAACACAGAACAGATCACACTCACCTTCTTGCCCCCACTGAGGTCGGTCATTTCTGTGATTACAGTCCTAGCAGGTGGGGTGCATGCACTCTGGACCCTGTACAGAGTCACAGGCTCTGCGTGCTGGAAACTTTATGAAATATACAGATTGTGGCGACAATACACTTCAGAGGGGCCTGCTGGTTTGCTACAAAGTGCGCCCCGTACAGCAGCACTGGCCTTTGACAAATGACTTTTAAGCACTTCAACGTTAACTTTCATCTGAGGGCTGGGTCAAGGAGAATGAACTCCAGTGGAGCACGTCTACTCATGAAAAACGAACAGAATGTAATTTTGACACTGAATTGTATTTTGCGCCTGTCCTTAAAATCTCAAAGAAAGTGTGCCGATACTTATTTAAATGTCTTTGAATAAACGCGAGATTCACTGCAAAATTGTCAGTTTTTTCCCCACTACACTTGAAATGTTGGCTTCACTTCTTACAGGTGGCATACTGCAATGTGGGGAAAGAAGCCTTCCTGGGCTCATTTGCATACCCATAATGCCATGGTGTGCAATTGCTACTTTGGGCTGGTTTATTGTGTTTAATTGTGCTCCTGCTGGTGCAGTGATAGGTTTGTAAACTGGGGATGGAAAGCGCAGAGTCCACGGACAGTGGGCCTTTGTTGGCAAAGTCGCCCTTGGTGTAAAATCTTTCCACATGAGACCTTTATATAGCGCGTCGGAGTGAAGAACTGTCAGAAAGTGTGCCGAGACTTATTTAACTGTCTTTGAATAAACGCGAGATTTAACTGGCCAGCAGCATGTTATAGCCTCCGGAGTTGCCTCTCGCAGGTGTCCAGGGACAACATTGCACTGACCCGAGGCTGCCGCAGCATCTGAGGCCTGCATCAGAGCAACAGCGAAGGGCGCCGGCCGGAAGAGAGAGCTCAGTCTCCGACTGCAATACACTCACAAGCCGCCAGAGGGAGCTCAGCTGCGACAAACCCAGCAGTCACTAGATTCATCTCACTATTAGTCAATAGATTAATCTCACCATGAGTGACTATTAAAATGGCAGAAAATCATATGACTGAGGAAGGCGCCCAGTGAACTTCACTTCGACCTGCTGCTGAAGGAAAAGAAAATCTATTAACACAGTCACACAACTACTGTTGTAGCAGTGAGTCCCAGAACTTCACTTCGACCTGCTGAAGGAAAAGAAAATCTATTAACACAGTCACACAACTACTGTTGTAGCAGTGAGTCCCAAGAACTTCACTTAGACCTGCTGCTGAAGGAAAAGAAAATCTATTAACACAATCACACAACTAATGTTGTAGCAGTGAGTACCAGAACTTCACTTCGACCTGCTGAAGGAAAAGAAAATCTATTAACACAATCACACAACTACTGTTGGAGCTGCACAACTACTGTTGGAGCTGTGGAAAATACCGAGAACTGCCTCCGAGTCAATCACCGGCCTCAACCTATCATTGGAACAGCAGTCTGCAGAGAACTGCCCTCAGCCAAGCAGCGCCTAGAGCCGCGCTGCACAGTGTCATCTGTTAGGAGCTAGCCTTCCAGCCATGGGAAATAGACAGGGCAGGAGGGCGCGCAGAGAGCCCCGCCCATTCAGGAGACAGAGAAGGGACACTCACCCACACACCCAAATTGTGCCCCGCGCCCCCCAGGGTGCCCTGGAGACCATATTGCAGGAACTGGAGACGTTGTATTCTGTGATTAAAGTCGTAAGAGATGTGTGCTCTGTTGTCAGGCAACTCTTTGAAATGTACAGATGGGGGCGGCAATGAGCTTCAGAGGGGTCTGCTGGTGGCAACACAGAACAGATCACACCCACCTTCTTGCCCCCACTAAGGTCGGACATTTCTGTGATTACAGTTCTAGCAGGTGGGGTGCATGCACTCTGGACCCTGTACAGAGTCACAGGCTCTGCGTGCTGGAAACTTTATGAAATATACAGATTGTGGCGACAATACACTTCAGAGGGGTCTGCTGGTTTGCTACAAAGTGCGCCCCGTACAGCAGCACTGGCCTTTGACAAATGACTTTTAAGCACTTCAACGTTAACTTTCATCTCAGGGCTGAGTCAAGGAGAATGAATTCCAGTGGAGCACGTCTACTCATGAAAAACGAACAGAATGTAATTTTGACACTGAATTGTACTTTGCGCCTGTCCTGAAAATCCCAAAGAAAGTGTGCCGAGACTTATTTAACTGTCTTTGAATAAACGCGAGATTCACTGCAAAATTGTCATTTTTTCCCCCACTACACTTGAAATGTTGGCTTCACTTCTTACAGGTGGCATACTGCAATGTGGGGAAAGAAGCCTTCCTGGGCTCATTTGCATACCCATAATGCCATGGTGTGCAATTGCTACTTTGGGCTGGTTTATTGTGTTTAATTGTGCTCCTGCTGGTGCAGTGATATGTTTGTAAATTGGGGATGGAAAGCACAGAGTCCACGGACAGTGGGCCTTTGTTGGCAAAGTCGCCCTTGGTGTAAAATCTTTCCACATGAGACCTTTATATAGCGCGTCGGAGTGAAGAGCTGTCAGAAAGTGTGCCGAGACTTATTTAACTGTCTTTGAATAAACGCGAGATTTAACTAGCCAGCAGCATGTTATAGCCTCTGGAGTTGCCTCTCGCAGGTGTCCAGGGACAACATTGCGCTGACTCGAGGCTGCCGCAGCATCTGAGGCCTGCATCAGAGCAACAGCGAAGGGCGCCGGCCGGAAGAGAGAGAGCTCAGTCTCCGGCTGCAATACACTCACAAGCCGCCAGAGGGAGCCCAGCTGCGACAAACCCAGCAGTCACTAGATTCATCTCACTATTAGTCAATAGATTAATCTCACCATGAGTGACTATTAAAATGGCAGAAAATCTCACAACTAATGTTGAAGCAGTGAGTACCAGAACTTCACTTCGACCTGCTGAAGGAAAAGAAAATCTATTAACACAATCACACAACTACTGTTGGAGCTGCACAACTACTGTTGGAGCTGTGGAAAATACCAAGAACTGCCTCCGAGTCAATCACCGGCCTCAACCTAGCAGGTGGGGTGCATGCACTCTGGACCCTGTACAGAGTCACATGCTCTGCGTGCTGGAAACTTTATGAAATATACAGATTGTGGCGACAATACACTTCAGAGGGGTCTGCTGGTTTGCTACAAAATGCGCCCCGTACAGCAGCACTGGCCTTTGACAAATGACTTTTAAGCACTTCAACGTTAACTTTCATCTCAGGGCTGGGTCAAGGAGAATGAATTCCAGTGGAGCACGTCTACTCATGAAAAACTAACAGAATGTAATTTTGACACTGAATTGTATTTTGTGCCTGTCCTGAAAATCTCAAAGAAAGTGTGCCGAGACTTATTTAAATGTCTTTGAATAAACGCGAGATTCACTGCAAAATTGCCAGTTTTTTTCCCCACTACACTTGAAATATTGGCTTCACTTCTTACAGGTGGCATACTGCAATGTGGGGAAAGAAGCCTTCTGGGCTCATTTGCATACCCATAATGCCATGGTGTGCAATTGCTACTTTGGGCTGGTTTATTGTGTTTAATTGTGCTCCTGCTGGTGCAGTAATATGTTTGTAAATTGGGGATGGAAAGCACAGAGTCCACGGACAGTGGGCCTTTGTTGGCAAAGTCGCCCTTGGTGTAAAATCTTTCCACATGAGACCTTTATATAGCGCGTCGGAGTGAAGAACTGTCAGAAAGTGTGCCAAGACTTATTTAACTGTCTTTGAATAAACGCGAGATTTAACTGGCCAGCAGCATGTTATAGCCTCTGGAGTTGCCTCTCGCAGGTGTCCAGGGACAACATTGCGCTGAGTCGAGGCTGCCGCAGCATCTGAGGCCTGCATCAGAGCAACAGCGAAGGGCGCCGGCCGGAAGAGGGAGCTCAGTCTCCGGCTGCAATACACTCACAAGCCGCCAGAGGGGGCTCAGCTGCGACAAACCCAGCAGTCACTAGATTCATCTCACTATTAGTCAATAGATTAATCTCACCAAGAGTGACTATTAAAATGGCAGAAAATCATATGACTGAGGAAGGCGCTCAGTGAACTTCACTTCGACCTGCTGCTGAAGGAAAAGAAATTCTATTAACACAGTCACACAACTACTGTTGTAGCAGTGAGTCCCAGAACTTCACTTCGACCTGCTGAAGGAAAAGAAAATCTATTAACACAATCACACAACTAATGTTGTAGCAGTGAGTACCAGACCTTCACTTTGACCTGCTGAAGGAAAAGAAAATCTATTAACACAATCACACAACTACTGTTGGAGCTGCACAACTACTGTTGGAGCTGTGGAAAATACCGAGAACTGCCCCGAGTCAATCACCGGCCTCAACTTATCATTGGAACAGCAGTCTGCAGAGAACTGCCCTCAGCCAAGCAGCGCCTAGAGCCCTCTGCACAGTGTCATCTGTTAGGAGCTAGACTTCCAGCCATGGGAAATAGACAGGGCAGGAGGGCGCGCAGAGAGCCCTGCCCCTTCAGGAGACAGAGAAGGGACACTCACCCCCACAACCAAATTGTGCCCCGCGCCCCCCAGGGTGCCCTGGAGACCATTTTTCAGGAACTGGAGACGTTGTATTCTGTGATTAAAGTCGTAAGAGATGTGTGCTCTGTTGTCAGGCAACTCTTTGAAATGTACAGATGGGGGTGGCAGTGAGCTTCAGAGGGGTCTGCTGGTGGCAACACAGAACAGATCACAACCACCTTCTTGCCCCCACTGAGGTCGGTCATTTCTGTGATTACAGTCCTAGCAGGTGGGGTGCATGCACTCTGGACCCTGTACAGAGTCACAGGCTCTGCGTGCTGGAAACTTTATGAAATATACAGATTGTGGCGACAATACACTTCAGAGGGGTCGGCTGGTTTGCTACAAAGTGCACCCCGTACAGCAGCACTGGCCTTTGACAAATGACTTTTAAGCACTTCAACGTTAACCTTCATCTCAGGGCTGGGTCAAGGAGAATGAATTCCAGTGGAGCACGTCTACTCAAGAAAAACGAACAGAATGTAATTTTGACACTGAGTTGTACTTTGCGCCTGTCCTGAAAATCTCAAAGAAAGTGTGCCGAGACTTATTTAACTGTCTTTGAATAAACGTGAGATTCACTGCAAAATTGTCATTTTTTCCCCCACTACACTTGAAATGTTGGCTTCACTTCTTACAGGTGGCATACTGCAATGTGGGGAAAGAAGCCTTCCTGGGCTCATTTGCATACCCATAATGCCATGGTGTGCAATTGCTACTTTGGGCTGGTTTATTGTGTTTAATTGTGCTCCTGCTGGTGCAGTGATATGTTTGTAAATTGGGGATGGAAAGCACAGAGTCCACGGACAGTGGGCCTTTGTTGGCAAAGTCGCCCTTGGTGTAAAATCTTTCCACATGAGACCTTTATATAGCGCGTCGGAGTGAAGAACTGTCAGAAAGTGTGCCAAGACTTATTTAACTGTCTTTGAATAAACGCGAGATTTAACTGGCCAGCAGCATGTTATAGTCTCTGGAGTTGCCTCTCGCAGGTGTCCAGGGACAACATTGCGCTGAGTCGAGGCTGCCGCAGCATCTGAGGCCTGCATCAGAGCAACAGCGAAGGGCGCCGGCCGGAAGAGGGAGCTCAGTCTCCGGCTGCAATACACTCACAAGCCGCCAGAGGGTGCTCAGCTGCGACAAACCCAGCAGTCACTAGATTCATCTCACTATTAGTCAATAGATTAATCTCACCATGAGTGACTATTAAAATGGCAGAAAATCTCACAACTAATGTTGAAGCAGTGAGTACCAGAACTTCACTTCGACCTGCTGAAGGAAAAGAAAATCTATTAACACAATCACACAACTACTGTTGGAGCTGCACAACTACTGTTGGAGCTGTGGAAAATACCAAGAACTGCCTCCGAGTCAATCACCGGCCTCAACCTAGCAGGTGGGGTGCATGCACTCTGGACCCTGTACAGAGTCACATGCTCTGCGTGCTGGAAACTTTATGAAATATACAGATTGTGGCGACAATACACTTCAGAGGGGTCTGCTGGTTTGCTACAAAATGCGCCCCGTACAGCAGCACTGGCCTTTGACAAATGACTTTTAAGCACTTCAACGTTAACTTTCATCTCAGGGCTGGGTCAAGGAGAATGAATTCCAGTGGAGCACGTCTACTCATGAAAAACTAACAGAATGTAATTTTGACACTGAATTGTATTTTGTGCCTGTCCTGAAAATCTCAAAGAAAGTGTGCCGAGACTTATTTAAATGTCTTTGAATAAACGCGAGATTCACTGCAAAATTGCCAGTTTTTTTCCCCACTACACTTGAAATATTGGCTTCACTTCTTACAGGTGGCATACTGCAATGTGGGGAAAGAAGCCTTCTGGGCTCATTTGCATACCCATAATGCCATGGTGTGCAATTGCTACTTTGGGCTGGTTTATTGTGTTTAATTGTGCTCCTGCTGGTGCAGTAATATGTTTGTAAATTGGGGATGGAAAGCACAGAGTCCACGGACAGTGGGCCTTTGTTGGCAAAGTCGCCCTTGGTGTAAAATCTTTCCACATGAGACCTTTATATAGCGCGTCGGAGTGAAGAACTGTCAGAAAGTGTGCCAAGACTTATTTAACTGTCTTTGAATAAACGCGAGATTTAACTGGCCAGCAGCATGTTATAGCCTCTGGAGTTGCCTCTCGCAGGTGTCCAGGGACAACATTGCGCTGAGTCGAGGCTGCCGCAGCATCTGAGGCCTGCATCAGAGCAACAGCGAAGGGCGCCGGCCGGAAGAGGGAGCTCAGTCTCCGGCTGCAATACACTCACAAGCCGCCAGAGGGGGCTCAGCTGCGACAAACCCAGCAGTCACTAGATTCATCTCACTATTAGTCAATAGATTAATCTCACCATGAGTGACTATTAAAATGGCAGAAAATCATATGACTGAGGAAGGCGCTCAGTAAACTTCACTTCGACCTGCTGCTGAAGGAAAAGAAATTCTATTAACACAGTCACACAACTACTGTTGTAGCAGTGAGTCCCAGAACTTCACTTCGACCTGCTGAAGGAAAAGAAAATCTATTAACACAATCACACAACTAATGTTGTAGCAGTGAGTACCAGACCTTCACTTTGACCTGCTGAAGGAAAAGAAAATCTATTAACACAATCACACAACTACTGTTGGAGCTGCACAACTACTGTTGGAGCTGTGGAAAATACCGAGAACTGCCCCGAGTCAATCACCGGCCTCAACTTATCATTGGAACAGCAGTCTGCAGAGAACTGCCCTCAGCCAAGCAGCGCCTAGAGCCCTCTGCACAGTGTCATCTGTTAGGAGCTAGCCTTCCAGCCATGGGAAATAGACAGGGCAGGAGGGCGCGCAGAGAGCCCCGCCCCTTCAGGAGACAGAGAAGGGACACTCACCCCCACACCCAAATTGTGCCCCGCGCCCCCCAGGGTGCCCTGGAGACCATTTTTCAGGAACTGGAGACGTTGTATTCTGTGATTAAAGTCGTAAGAGATGTGTGCTCTGTTGTCAGGCAACTCTTTGAAATGTACAGATGGGGGTGGCAGTGAGCTTCAGAGGGGTCTGCTGGTGGCAACACAGAACAGATCACACCCACCTTCTTGCCCCCACTGAGGTCGGTCATTTCTGTGATTACAGTCCTAGCAGGTGGGGTGCATGCACTCTGGACCCTGTACAGAGTCACAGGCTCTGCGTGCTGGAAACTTTATGAAATATACAGATTGTGGCGACAATACACTTCAGAGGGGTCGGCTGGTTTGCTACAAAGTGCACCCCGTACAGCAGCACTGGCCTTTGACAAATGACTTTTAAGCACTTCAACGTTAACCTTCATCTCAGGGCTGGGTCAAGGAGAATGAATTCCAGTGGAGCACGTCTACTCAAGAAAAACGAACAGAATGTAATTTTGACACTGAGTTGTACTTTGCGCCTGTCCTGAAAATCTCAAAGAAAGTGTGCCGAGACTTATTTAACTGTCTTTGAATAAACGCGAGATTCACTGCAAAATTGTCATTTTTTCCCCCACTACACTTGAAATGTTGGCTTCACTTCTTACAGGTGGCATACTGCAATGTGGGGAAAGAAGCCTTCCTGGGCTCATTTGCATACCCATAATGCCATGGTGTGCAATTGCTACTTTGGGCTGGTTTATTGTGTTTAATTGTGCTCCTGCTGGTGCAGTGATATGTTTGTAAATTGGGGATGGAAAGCGCAGAGTCCACGGACAGTGGGCCTTTGTTGGCAAAGTCGCCCTTGGTGTAAAATCTTTCCAGATGAGACCTTTATATAGCGCGTCGGAGTGAAGAACTGTTTAGTGTGCCGAGACTTATTTAACTGTCTTTGAATAAACGCGAGATTTAACTGGCCAGCAGCATGTTATAACCTCTGGAGTTGCCTCTCGCAGGTGTCCAGGGACAACATTGCGCTGACTCGAGGCTGCCGCAGCAACTGAGGCCTGCATCGCAACTGAGGCCTGCATCAGAGCAACAGCGAAGGGCGCCGGCCGGAAGAGAGAGCTCAGTCTCCGGCTGCAATACACTCACAAGCCGCCAGAGGGAGCTCAGCTGTGACAAACCCAGCAGTCACTAGATTCTATGGCAGGACCGGAGGCTTCAGATTATGCTTCTCAATCTTTACTAGAAGCTCACAGCAGCCAATGAAAATGCTTGCTTTTCATTCAATATAAAGTTAAACTACATATCCCATCATGTCTCACACATAGGCACGCCCCCCTAGTCCATAAGAGGCCTCAGCCAGCCGCCATCTTCCTCTTTCTTTGCTGCTCACAGAGCTAAGTGCACCTTCGTTTACTCCCTCTGATGTTATTTGCGCTAGATGTGTATGATTACTATATGATTGTTACGGTATTGAGCACTGTTTTTACCGGTATTGTGATTACTATATGATTATTACGGTATTGAGCACTGTTTTACCGGTATTGTATGCCTTAGGGTGATTGACTGTTTAAGGGGAGTAGCGGTGCTTCGGCGGGCCGCTTCGGCGCCCGCCGTTTCTGTTCTTTGTTTTCCTCGATTGTGGCAGAGAGCGCGCCTAGGCGGCGCGAGGGTAGCTTCGGTCACTGACCGGAGGCAGACGGACGCCTTACTTCTTTTGAGCCTGTGTGTCTTGATCCCGGTGTTTCCCCACGACGAGCGCGTCTAGCGCATGCGCAGCTGGCATCCCTAATCGCTGCTGACGCAGGTACAGGCCGGGTGGCTCTCGGCCGCGGCGGGCGCCCAAACGCGCTGAATTTGGGCTGCCTTTTGGTAGAATTCAGTCGCGTTTGGGCTGCACGTCGCGGCGCGACCCGCGAAGTTAGTTTCAATTACGATTTGCACTCGGAGTAGTTAGGAAGGTGTCCCTCTGCCTCTGTATCGCCTGGTGAGGTTGTAAATACAAAAAAGGCCGTTTGGAGTGCGCACACGCTCGAGGTATTGTGGAGGCCTGGGTCCCTGACCCATTTTGATTACAGCTTGGCTGAGGGGGTTGATGGTTGTAGAGGTTTAGTGTGCTGTGTGGGCTGACCCCCCCCCTTGACCCTCCTTGTGCCTGACCCTAGGTGTCAGCAGCCTATGGTGTGAGAATACATCACGCTGTCAGATGAACAGTGTAATGAGGATTGTAATGAGGAGGAGAACTTTGAGACCAGGCAGTCGGCTGCCTTGGGGGACAACTTGGTTAGTGCCTTGGACGTCTCGGTCCAGTCCTCCGTTAATAGGGCGATGGAGACTACGGTCCCACAGACGGTGCAGCAGGCACTTGCTTCAGCCCTTCGTCCCATATGACGACAACTAGTGGGTTTCGCCAAGCGACATGGCTTCACCAAACCGTGGAAAAAGAGAGACGAGGCTTCAGCCTCGGGTCATCCTTCGGGTGTCGCTGCCACTTGGCCTCTCTCGCAGGCCTTAGCTACCTTGCCGGCTATGGCGGACTGTTCATACACAGGGGGCTAGGCCTCCGCTGAGCGTAGGGTCCATGATACTGACACAGACACGGACACTGGTACCGGCACGGATACAGCCAACTATGAGGATCGCAACCCTCCTAAGAAAGCATAATCGGCGCGGCCCAAGAACCTTGCGCCGGCTCATACCCCTTTACCATTGTCCCGACAGCAATAGTACATCCCAGGTCACAGGACTGGGCGCCGCCTACGGCTGTGACAGCCTATATTCATGTGCATTTACGCATGGGTTTCCCCAGGGTAGTGCGGAATGGTTTGCGGTCGGAATGCCCTAGACCCGGCATCCCGTATCAAGTGGCGGAAACGCCGGAGATAGACCCCAACCTTCTCACCTTTCTGGAGAAGTTCACGGAGCAGGCTTTGACAGGGCTTGGAAAGGGTGTCAGGACAAGATGCTGGATGCCGTCGGCCCCTTGGCTAAGATCTTGGAGATGGCCTTAGTGGCCAAAGGGACCTCTGTCATCATGATTTCAGACCTGCTTGCCGGATGGGCCCAAAGAGCCATCTGCCTTTTAGGCAACGCTAATTGTGCCGTTTCGGCGGAGGGGAGACAGTCGTTGCTCATGAAACTGGATTCCAATCTAACAGAGCTCGCGGACGCGGAGCCGGGACCCTTGCAGAGGGCCTTCTGTTTGATGACAGGTTCGTCAAGTATGCCTCCAAGTACGTGGGTACCTTTACGGCACTGGACAATGCCCAATCGGGCATCAAACGCGCTTGAACCAGGGTGTTTTTCCCATAGAGGCGATTCGGAAGGGGCAGAAAGGACGTTGACTCCACCCGTGGAGGGACCTTCTACCCCTCCCGTAGGAGGTTCAGCGAGACCGGATACCAATTCGGTGGACTTACACAGGACGCCTGGGTCTTGCAGACGGTTCAAGGCTTTTACTGGGAGTTTTACTCACATCCTGTTCAGTCAGGCATACGCTTATCTCTCTATTCCGATTTTTTCCCCCCCATCGCAGGTTTCTGCAGTTCAGGTGGAGGAACCAATGGTACGAAGATTTGGTTCTGCCGTTCGGGCTCTCCTCGGCTCCTTTTTTTGCAAAAACACTTTTTATTGGTAATCAAGTGCCGAGCATACATTACAAAATAAAAGCACTTCAGGTATCGGCCAACGATACATTAAATCAGCTCAGGTCAATCAAGACACCTTTTATGTAGAACTGGCCCCAACTTACCCACCCCGCCCCGCAATCCCCCTCTCGTAGCCAGTGTGCCGCTTTCCTCCATTCCAGTCATTAACACGCTATCCCCATCTGCTCAGGACAGGGACCTCAATGAAGGGTAAGTGGTGTCATTCAACGGAGTGTCAAAACCCCCCAGGACTGCCATCAGTAATTGTAAGTAGTGTGTGTGCCTTGGTAAGTGTGAGAGATCCCAGGCTCAGTGCCCTCACTCTGAGGTCCCTCCCTCATCTCCACTTTGGTCTCCATCCGGCTGTTGGAGCGCTACCACCAGGGCCTCCCACGCCCTTGCCACCTCCAGCGCCTTGTCATTATCCAGGCTCCTAGCTTGTCGCAGCCGCAATGTACTCTCCGCTTTCGCCCAGCGCTCTAGTGTGGTCTTCCAACGCGGGTAGCTGGGGCCTTGAATAGATTTCCAGTGCATGGAGATTTCACGTTTAGCCAATATCAAGCCCAAGTCGCAGAATTTGCTGGTGACTCGAGTGCGAGGGGTGTGAGGGAACCACAGTAATAGGCATGCACCTATATCAGGAGCGATCTGCCGGTCCGTGACAGCATTCAGGCAGGACATTACCGCCTCCCAGTAACCCGTCAATTTGATGCAAGACCAAAACATGTGGGCGAAGTCCGCGTCTGCGGTCCCACATCGGGGGCAAAGCGAGGAAGCACCCTCAAAATATTGCGAGATTTTCGTCGGCGTTAGGTACGCTCTGTGCAGGGTAAAAAACTGGACCAACTGGAACCTGGCGTTCCTCGTACCCTTCCATGCTCTGCGCAGTAGCTGTGGCCACGCCGTGTCAGGAATAGATCGCCCGATATCCGCCTCCCATTTGGCTCGCAGTCCATCCATGGGCCGCAGGGCAGCTGTCGACAGCCGCCGATAAAGACATGTGACAGCCTTGTAAGTGCCAGCGGCCATCACCACATACTGACAGCACTCCGACGTCGGCGGTTCAGTGAGCCCACATTTCCAGTATCGGCGAACACCAGCCACTAAAGCGGCGTGGAGCAGATATCCACCTCTCGGCAGATCGTAAGAGTCCCGCAGCTCCTGAAACGAGAGCAGCGAGCCATCCTTGTAAAGGTCGCCGACCATCTGCAGGCCAAGCTCCTCCCAGACCGCCAGTGCCGACCAGTCACCGCCATGCGGGAAGGCTGTGCACATCCCGAGTGGAATTTCGGGGGCGTAAGGGCGAACGGCACCGGAGCGCTTGTGGGCCCGAAGCCAACAGCTGCGGATCGTCCGTTCCTCCAAAGTGAGCTGAGCTAGGTCCAGCTTCTGGCCCATGACTATAAAGGAGAGGAAATGTCTCGGGAACAAATTGCCTGACACATCGTCCGGGCCGCGGAACTCCAAAGCCACCGCCTGAGTGAGCCACTGCAGCTGCGCGGCCAGGTAGTACCACTCAAAATCCGGGGCCGCAAGGCCCCCGTCCGCTCTGGGGCGCATCAGCGTAGTTAGTGCAACCCGTCGTCTACCCGATCCCCAGATGAACCCCGTCGTAAGGGAGCGGAGTCTGCCGAAAACTGTCGCGGGAATCCAGACCGGCAGGGTGCGAAACAGGTACAACAGTCGGGGGAGTGCCACCATCTTCAGCAACGCGACTCGTCCCGCGACTGAAAGCGGCAGCGTCCGCCAAAAACCCATGCATCCCTGTAGATTCCGAATCGCCCTGTTGATGTTACCGTCCAGGAGGGCCGCGGGCGAGTGGTAGATGAGAGTGCCCAGATAGGGGAGGCAGTGGCGTTCCCACCGCAAGGCACCCTCCGGCTGGATGTCATCAGCCTCCGGAGTCAGCGGGAAGAGGCAAGACTTCCCCCAGTTGACTCTCAGCCCTGAGAGACGACCAAAATCCGCCAGGAGCCGTTCGGCCCCGCGTAGGGAATCTCCCGTGTCCGCCAGAAACAACAGACAATCGTCTGCATAAAGAGAGATGTAGTGGGTGTCGGCTCTCAGCGGTAGTCCTGCATACGCGCGGCCCATCCGGGCGTGCGCAGCCAGCGGCTCTATGGCCAATGCGAATAACAAGGGGGATAGAGAACACCCCTGACGGGTCCCCCTACCCACCGCGTAAGAGGCTGAAATGGTGGTCCCCGTTTTGACACGGGCCGTTGCCCCGGCATATAGCAAGGCAGTCCATTTCACAAAGCGTTCGCCCAGACCAAAGGCCTCTAGGACGCGGAGCAGGTATGGCCACTCGACGCTGTCAAATGCTTTCTCGATGTCAATCGAGAGGACCGCAGCCCCTGGAAAGTCAGCGGCCTCTCCCCCCATGATCCGGAGCAACCGGCGCACACAGGTGGCCGTGGTGCGTTGAGGAATAAAGCCCGCCTGGTCGCCATGCACCAAGGAGCGCATGTGGGTTAGGAGCCGCGTCGCGAGGATCCGGCTCAAGATCTTGTAGTCCGTGGTGAGCATGGAGAGCGGGCGGTACGCCGAACGGCTGCTCGCATCACCCTCTCGCTTCAGTAAAGGTATCACTAAGGCCTCCCGTGTAGACGCCGGCAAGCATCCCGAATCCCAGGCCTCTTGGTAAACCGCCTGCAGACGCGGAACCAACACATCCGCGTAGGCCACATAAAATTCGATCGGGAGCCCATCTGTACCCGGAGTCTTGCGGCGGGCCATGTGTTTGATGGCCACCCTGATTTCTCCCACGGAGATATCGCCGCCCAACTGATTCGCATGCTCCGGGTCGAGCCTGGGCAGCTGCGCCGCCGCCAGGAACCCCTCCAGCTCCTCCGGAGGGTCCGGCATCCTGCTCCTATAGAGGTGTTTGTAATACTGATGGAATTGGTCGTTGATGTCCACTTGCGTGTAGACCATGCGCCCCTCCGGGGTGGTCAGTGCCACTATCGGGGAGCCTCGGGTCCCCGGACTGGCCAACCACGCCAATAACGAACCCACTTTGTCTCTTTCGGCGTGAGCCCGGACAAGGAACTCCTTATAATCGAAGCAGCGCAGTTTTTCCAACGCTGCCGCCACTACCTCCCGAGCCTCTGAGACCGCTCCAAGAGCTCCAGGGTCCGCGTGGCTGCGCCTTTCCTCAGCACGCAACCTGTCCTCACCGCGCTCCACATCCTGTAGTAGGGTTTTTCGGACACCCGCGGTGGCCGAGATACAGACGCCCCGAACCACCGCCTTAAAGGCGTCCCACTCCAGTGCCCGGCTGGAAGCCGTGCCCACATTGGCGTCAAAGTACCCTTCCACCCCGCTACGCACACCGGCCTTAAACGCTGGGTCCTCCAGCGTCTGTGGGTTCAACCGCCACGTTGGGATAGCTTGACGTTGCCTCATCCACCGCATCGACACCAGGCAGGGGTTGTGGTCAGACACCGTCCTGGTCAAGTACTCGCTGTGGTGGACCAGGCCCTGGATGTCCATTGAACACAGAATGCTGTCTAGGCGAACATGCAGATCGTGTGGGGGGGAGTAAAAGGAGAAATCCCTTTCCGTTGGATGTTGGGTCCTCCATGCATCGACTAGGCCCCAGCTACCCTGCCACGCTCTCCTACTCTGCGCCAACTTGTGAGCCGCTGCCTGCGCTAATGGTGGGTGAGAGCGATCTAGGTCCACGTCCAGCACTGAGTTAAAATCCCCCCCAAGCAGGACCGTACCAGCCAGGACGGTCGCCAGCTTCCCAGACAGTCGCGCAAAGAAGGTGGGCTGGTCTACGTTGGGGGCGTAGACGCTGCAGAGCGTCACGTCCCTCCCATCTAGGCGGCCCTGCACAGCAGCAAACCTCCCCTCGGGGTCAACTATCGTCACCAGAGGCTGGAAGGGAACCCCCGCCCGGACCCATATCAAAGCCCCCCGTGCGAAGGCCGAGTAGGTGGTGTAAAACATATGCCCCCGCCATCTGCGCTGCAGAGCCCGTCCCTCGGTTTGATCAATATGGGTTTCCTGCAGGAAGGCAACCTGAACCCCCCTGCGGACAAGCTGGGCATGAACCCTGTGGCGTTTCAGCATGGAATTCAGACCCCTAACATTCCAGGTCACACACTTTAGGTCAAGGAGGGTCCCCATTCCTTTCGACACACACTATTCCAATGAAGGCAACGTTCGCACGCACACCGGCTACTCCCCAAGAAACGAACCCAGACATTCCCCAACAACCCCGTGTCCCACCCCTCCCCAGAATAGGTCCCCAACAGTAGAAACCCATCCAAATGAGCAAGTCCCAACAGTAACAGTCTCTGGCAACAACCAGAGTCCCACAGTAGTTGCGGGAGGAGAGGGGGTGGCCTGTCGCCCTTCCCAACAGACCGCAAGCAGCTCGCCCTTTTAAGCCAGTTAGGCCTCCCCTTCGTGCCCCAAGTGTCCCGCATCCCCTCTGCTAGGAAGGCAATCCGCACCTCAAAGGCTGGCCGCCCAGTCCCAGGCCCAACAAGTCAACGCCGCCACTGCCCCAAACCCCGGACAGGAACACAGCAGGCTATACGATACCACTGCAGGGGAGCATCAGCCTCATTCGTCTAGCAAACCATCCGCAGTCCCAGGCGTGACATGGGGTGGCGCGGGGTCTCCAACCACCGACTCCTCCGAAGTCCCCCCGTCCGTGCCACCCCGAGATCCCGACTCCACATCCGTCGCGGCGTCCAAGGTCCGGGAGATATCAGTGACCGCCCGGAGGGCCTCCCCGCGTTCCAGCTCAGTCTGTGACGCCGTAGGTGTACGAACCTTCGGTGGCCGTTTCTTGCGCCTCTTACCCCGTCTGGGTCTTGGCGGTGCCCGCCGCCGTTCCCCGGTCGCATGAGGTGCATCCGCGCCAGTCTTGTAGAGCTCCAGCCAGTCCCAAACGTCGTCGGGATTGTCATAGAAGGAAGATTTGCCATCGAGCATGATCCGTAGGCGGGCTGGGAACAGGAGAGAGTAGCGGATGCCCTCCTCCCGGAGCGCCTTCTTGACCGCCAGAAAGGTCGACCGCTGCCTCTGGACTTCCAAGGAGTAATCCGGATAGATAGAGACCTGGGCGTTGGCCACTCTATAGGGCCCCAGAGCTCGCGCCTTTTGCAGGATGAGGTCCCGGTCCCTGTAATGCAGCAGCCGCGCCACCACCGGACGGGGAGGTCGGCCCTCGGCCGGGGGACGAGCCGGCACGCGGTGAGCACGCTCTAGAGTGTAGAACGGCGAGAGCCCCTCCGGGACGACCACATCTCGCAGCCAGGCCTCCAGGTAGCCCAACATGTCGGTCCCCTCAATTTTCTCTGGCAGGCCTACCACACGAACGTTGTTGCGGCGGTTGCGCCCTTCCGCATCCTCCGCCCTCTGCTCCAGTACGTGTACCCTCTGTTGCAGTTCCCCCAGCAAGGCGTCCGCCGCTTTCGACGAAGGTTCCAGCTCAGCAATCCGGGTCTCGGTCTCCTTGACCCGGTCCGCCAACTTGCTGTGGTCAGCACGCAAGAGGCCCAGGCTCGTAGACACCTGCCCTATGTCATGATGCAGGGCCTCCCTGGTGTCCGCGATGGCCTTCAGGATCTGCTCCAGCTGGTTTTGCGGCAGCCCCGCCGCCGGGACGGTGTCCGGAGTGGGGCCCTGGTCGGCCGCCGGCCCCTCAGCGGCGTCAGGCGGGGGTTTTAGTGGGCGTTTCCCCATGGGGGTGGTTGCGTCTCGTCCCCGCAGCAACAGGGTCGGCGTCCCCACCTGCGTCCGACTCACCAGGCCGCAATCCACAGGGTCGGTCGTCGCGCTGCACTCCCCCTGGGTCCGCCGGCCCCCGTGACCAGCAGCTCTCCAACGGCTCCTTGATCCAACCTGTCGCCTCGCAGTCCACCAAGCACAAGGCGCCCCGTTAAGTGCACCGCGCCCCTAAGTCCGCAAGCAATGTACAGGTCACCAGTCCAAAATGGCGACAGGGGCGGTCCTTCTGGGTGCCACGGAAGCGGGGCCAGGGAGTGGCGCGCCCGGGCTCCAAGAAATAGTTCCCCCTGAGGGTCCCCGAAGTCAGGCTACTAGGCTCCACGGCGCCAGCAGGGCCCCTCGGCGGCCACAGGCCAGGGGTCAGCGCAAGATCCCCTCCACTCAGGACGGGGGCACAGGGTCCGGCCCTATCTCAATCCCGGAGCTCGAGGACTGCGGCTCCGCACTCCGCCAGGCCGCGCAGGGCTGGGCAGTACCCCAATCCCACGCTCCACAACTTGCGCACAGTGGGGTCTCCCAAAGTCAGGCTGGCAGGGGTCAGTGCCAAGTAGATGCGACCCGGTGGGCCCAAGCACCGTCACACGCTCCTCATCCGGCCAGCAGCAAGCCCCCCCGGGCCGGGGCCGTAGCAGGACTCCCCACTCGTAGGCGCCCCCACCTTGCCTCCGCTGATATGCCGCAGGAAGGCAGTCCGAGCCCCGCCGCCGCAGCGAGCCCAAATGTCCGGGGCTCCGGGTCCTGTGGCAGTCGTCAGCCGGCCAAGCACCGCCTCGGGCCGGCCTCTGGACTACTCGAGGTCGGGGATGCGGCCGAGCGTCAAGGCCGCAAGATGGCCGGCGCCGCCCAGCAAACTCCGGGCGCGGCGCGGGCACCGCGCGGCCGGGGATCCGTCCCCTCCGTCTCCGGTCAGGCCCCCAGGCGTGCAGGAGGAGATGCGGGCCAACTCAGGGCTTCTAGGCCGCCAGGATCATCAGCGCCAGGATTACTGGGGAGGCCGCGGCGGAGCTCAGCGCTCACGCGTCCACCTCCATCGGCTGCCAAGCCACGCCCCCCTCTCCTCGGCTCCTTGGTGCTTCCCCACAGTGACGGAGCCGGTAGTGGCGTATCTCCGAGAGAGGGGTATTCGCCTCATTATATACCTAGACGGTATACTGATAGTGGTCCAGTGCCAGCGGACTCTTTTGCGGCACCTCCAGCTGACCATGCCTTTTTTGCAGGATCTGAGTTTTGTGATAAGCTCCAAGAAGTCGGTCATGATTCCCTCTCAGGTTATGGATTTCCTAGGGTTCACGGTGAAATCGGTGATAGCCCAGTTGTGCCTTCCGAAGGACAAGCTGAAGGATCTAAAGAGGGAGATCAGGAAGCTGCTAAACAGCCACACTGTCTCCCTCAGGGCCCTGACAAGAATGGTAGGGATTCTAGCGTCCTCAGTTCAGGCGATTTTTCCGGGCCCGTTGCATTACAGGGCCCTGCAGCAATTGAAGATCAGACATCTTCAGAAGGGTCTCTCGTATTCAAACAGCATTCCACTCACGCAGGAGATGAGGACGGAATTGCAATGGTGGTTGGGACACGTCGATGCTTGGAACGGTCGAGCAATCTTAGGTTGCCTTCCGGAAATCACGATAGAATCCGACACCAGCCGTTGGGTCTGGAGCGCGCGTTGTGGCGACATCTCCACAGGAGGGAGATTGTCCCCGGAAGAACTTTCCTTTCATATCACCTGTCAGGAGCTGCTCGCGGGGTCGTTCGCGGGGAGAACGTGGTCCCTGAAGCAGACAGCCTGTTGTCTCCACCTGCGTCTGGAGAATGTCCCGGCAGGGGGATACATCAACAAGTTGGGAGGCACGAGGTCGTCCATGCTTGTGCAGATGGCCAAGGACTTTGGCATTACTGCCTTCGCGACCAGATATCGGTCATTGCGGAATGTCTCCCGGGTCAGTCCACTCAGGTAGCGGATTGGTACCCGAGGTACCTCAGGGACTTCAGCGACTGGAAGTTGATCCCGAGGATGTTCAGGTGACTAGAGGGGATTTGGGGTCCGTTTGAGACGGATCTATTCACGTCGAGGCTGCCGTTCCGAATCCCTCGCTTCTGCGGTTGGAAGCCGGATCCGTTGGCGCACGCGACGGACGCTTTTCTCCAGGACTGGTCACAGGGGGTGCATTATGATTTTTTTTCCCCCTTCTTGCTGATCCCCAGAGCGATGCCGCAGGTGTTCAGGCGGAACGCAGAGGTGGTCATGATGACGCCTTGGTGGACGTCGCAATCTTGGTTCCACAAGCTGAGGCTGTGGCGCTGCGACCTACCCAGACTCCTCCCGGAGTCGATGACGTTGTTGCTGGGCCCTCCTCAGGAGAGGCACCCTCTGGTAGCGGAGGGTAGACTTCGGCTGATAGCCTGGTGGCTTTCAAGCAACAGTGGCAAGTGCCAGGGATTTGAGCTAGGCTGCAGATTTCATCAAGCAGGCCTGGGCACCTTCCACGAGGAAACGATATTCCTCGGCCTGGAAAAGGTTGGGTGGCTTGGTGCGTGGAACGACATCTGGATCCCGTGGGGGCCGAATTACCCCATATGCTAAATTTCCTGACGGATGGGGCATCACAGGGTTTGGCCTATAGGTCGGTCAACAACTTCAGATCTGCCATTTCGGCTGGCCATGTCCAGCTGGATGGGAGGCCGATTGGTATGCACCCGATCGTTTGCATATTGCTGGCAGGCATTAGAGTGGAAAATCCTCCTAGACCGATATATTCCGGTTTGCGGGACGTTATTCGGGTTTTGGACCTTTTGTCAGATGGCCAGCGAATTCGCTTCTATCCAGAAAGCAGTGGTCGGCCAGGCTGGCCATGTTACTTTATCTCTAGGCTCGCAGGAGATCATCGGATGTACGGGCGCTGGCCGTAACAGGTAGAGTATTTTCTCCGGAAGGAGTTTCTTTTTCAGATTGTTAGGCACACTCAGACATTATCTACACATGTTTCTTATAATGCATTTCAGGAGATTGAAAAGTTGTGTGTTGTGCAATGTCTAATGACTATGAGGAATGTACTGCGGCTATTAGGCCTCAGGGCTGTTCGCAGCTCTTGATCGCATTACGAAGGCCTTTCAAAGCAGTGGCTGCGGCCACCATTGCCAGATGGCTTCGCTGGGCTATGAGTGAAGCAGGCATTGACATCACCATTTTGGTGCGCATTCTGTCAGGAGTGCCATGGCATCGAAGTCGTTCATGTTGGGTTCCAGCATTCATGATATATTGCATTGTGCAGATTGGTCGTCAGAATCGACCTTCAAAACGTTTTATTATGAGCCGGTGGGGGATATTACCTCTGTAGTCTTTAATAAGCGTTAAACTAGCATAATCTGAAGCCTCCGGTCCTGCCATAGAATCACAAATTTGCTAGCATTCGCGACAAGAATTTGCAATTCTATTAAGGACACGGAGGCGAGGATTATCCCACCCGGCATGTATATGTGTATATAAATGCTTGCCCACCCAATGGTTACGGTGGTTACGGTCTCATATCCTTTCTTTCAGATTCTGATAAAAAGAGCGACTGAGGCTCAAAGGAGGCCAGGATATTTCGCCTGATGATGTTGTTTCTTCCCGTTGGAAGAGTTGAGGAGTTAATCCACGTTTTCGTTGGAGCTGTTCGCCGAAAGAAAGAGGAAGATGGCGGCTGGCTGAGGCCTCTTATGGACTAGGGGGGCGTGCCTATGTGTGAGACATGATGGGATATGTAGTTTAACTTTATATTGAATGAAAAGCAAGCATTTTCATTGGCTGCTGTGAGCTTCTAGTAAAGATTGAGAAGCATAATCCTCGCCTCCGTGTCCTTAATAGAATTGCAAATTCTTGTCGCGAATGCTAGCAAATTTGTGATTCATCTCACTATTAGTCAATAGATTAATCTCACCATGAGTGACTATTAAAATGGCAGAAAATCATATGACTGAGGAAGGCGCCCAGTGAACTTCACTTCGACCTGCTGCTGAAGGAAAAGAAAATCTATTAACACAGTCACACAACTAATGTTGTAGCAGTGAGTCCCAGAACTTCACTTCGACCTGCTGAAGGAAAAGAAAATCTATTAACACAATCACACAACTACTGTTGGAGCTGCACAACTACTGTTGGAGCTGTGGAAAATACCGAGAACTGCCTCCGAGTCAATCACCGGCCTCAACCTATCATTGGAACAGCAGTCTGCAGAGAACTGCCCTCAGCCAAGCAGCGCCTAGAGCCGCGCTGCACAGTGTCATCTGTTAGGAGCTAGCCTTCCAGCCATGGGAAATAGACAGGGCAGGAGGGTGCCCAGAGAGCCCCGCCCCTTCAGGAGACAGAGAAGGGACACTCACCCCCACACCCAAATTGTGCCCCGCGCCCCCCAGGGTGCCCTGGAGACCATTTTGCAGGAACTGGAGACGTTGTATTCTGTGATTAAAGTCGTAAGAGATGTGTGCTCTGTTGTCAGGCAACTCTTTGAAATGTACAGATGGGGGCGGCAATGAGCTTCAGAGGGGTCTGCTGGTGGCAACACAGAACAGATCACACCCACCTTCTTGCCCCCACTGAGGTCGGTCATTTCTGTGATTACAGTCCTAGCAGGTGGGGTGCATGCACTCTGGACCCTGTACAGAGTCACAGGCTCTGCGTGCTGGAAACTTTATGAAATATACAGATTGTGGCGACAATACACTTCAGAGGGGCCTGCTGGTTTGCTACAAAGTGCGCCCCGTACAGCAGCACTGGCCTTTGACAAATGACTTTTAAGCACTTCAACGTTAACTTTCATCTGAGGGCTGGGTCAAGGAGAATGAACTCCAGTGGAGCATGTCTACTCATGAAAAACGAACAGAATGTAATTTTGACACTGAATTGTATTTTGCGCCTGTCCTTAAAATCTCAAAGAAAGTGTGCCGATACTTATTTAAATGTCTTTGAATAAACGCGAGATTCACTGCAAAATTGTCAGTTTTTTCCCCACTACACTTGAAATGTTGGCTTCACTTCTTACAGGTGGCATACTGCAATGTGGGGAAAGAAGCCTTCCTGGGCTCATTTGCATACCCATAATGCCATGGTGTGCAATTGCTACTTTGGGCTGGTTTATTGTGTTTAATTGTGCTCCTGCTGGTGCAGTGATAGGTTTGTAAACTGGGGATGGAAAGCGCAGAGTCCACGGACAGTGGGCCTTTGTTGGCAAAGTCGCCCTTGGTGTAAAATCTTTCCACATGAGACCTTTATATAGCGCGTCGGAGTGAAGAACTGTCAGAAAGTGTGCCGAGACTTATTTAACTGTCTTTGAATAAACGCGAGATTTAACTGGCCAGCAGCATGTTATAGCCTCCGGAGTTGCCTCTCGCAGGTGTCCAGGGACAACATTGCACTGACCCGAGGCTGCCGCAGCATCTGAGGCCTGCATCAGAGCAACAGCGAAGGGCGCCGGCCGGAAGAGAGAGCTCAGTCTCCGACTGCAATACACTCACAAGCCGCCAGAGGGAGCTCAGCTGCGACAAACCCAGCAGTCACTAGATTCATCTCACTATTAGTCAATAGATTAATCTCACCATGAGTGACTATTAAAATGGCAGAAAATCATATGACTGAGGAAGGCGCCCAGTGAACTTCACTTCGACCTGCTGCTGAAGGAAAAGAAAATCTATTAACACAGTCACACAACTACTGTTGTAGCAGTGAGTCCCAGAACTTCACTTAGACCTGCTGCTGAAGGAAAAGAAAATCTATTAACACAATCACACAACTAATGTTGTAGCAGTGAGTACCAGAACTTCACTTCGACCTGCTGAAGGAAAAGAAAATCTATTAACACAATCACACAACTACTGTTGGAGCTGCACAACTACTGTTGGAGCTGTGGAAAATACCGAGAACTGCCTCCGAGTCAATCACCGGCCTCAACCTATCATTGGAACAGCAGTCTGCAGAGAACTGCCCTCAGCCAAGCAGCGCCTAGAGCCGCGCTGCACAGTGTCATCTGTTAGGAGCTAGCCTTCCAGCCATGGGAAATAGACAGGGCAGGAGGGCGCGCAGAGAGCCCCGCCCATTCAGGAGACAGAGAAGGGACACTCACCCACACACCCAAATTGTGCCCCGCGCCCCCTAGGGTGCCCTGGAGACCATATTGCAGGAACTGGAGACGTTGTATTCTGTGATTAAAGTCGTAAGAGATGTGTGCTCTGTTGTCAGGCAACTCTTTGAAATGTACAGATGGGGGCGGCAATGAGCTTCAGAGGGGTCTGCTGGTGGCAACACAGAACAGATCACACCCACCTTCTTGCCCCCACTAAGGTCGGACATTTCTGTGATTACAGTTCTAGCAGGTGGGGTGCATGCACTCTGGACCCTGTACAGAGTCACAGGCTCTGCGTGCTGGAAACTTTATGAAATATACAGATTGTGGCGACAATACACTTCAGAGGGGTCTGCTGGTTTGCTACAAAGTGCGCCCCGTACAGCAGCACTGGCCTTTGACAAATGACTTTTAAGCACTTCAACGTTAACTTTCATCTCAGGGCTGAGTCAAGGAGAATGAATTCCAGTGGAGCACGTCTACTCATGAAAAACGAACAGAATGTAATTTTGACACTGAATTGTACTTTGCGCCTGTCCTGAAAATCCCAAAGAAAGTGTGCCGAGACTTATTTAACTGTCTTTGAATAAACGCGAGATTCACTGCAAAATTGTCATTTTTTCCCCCACTACACTTGAAATGTTGGCTTCACTTCTTACAGGTGGCATACTGCAATGTGGGGAAAGAAGCCTTCCTGGGCTCATTTGCATACCCATAATGCCATGGTGTGCAATTGCTACTTTGGGCTGGTTTATTGTGTTTAATTGTGCTCCTGCTGGTGCAGTGATATGTTTGTAAATTGGGGATGGAAAGCGCAGAGTCCACGGACAGTGGGCCTTTGTTGGCAAAGTCGCCCTTGGTGTAAAATCTTTCCACATGAGACCTTTATATAGCGCGTCGGAGTGAAGAGCTGTCAGAAAGTGTGCCGAGATTTATTTAACTGTCTTTGAATAAACGCGAGATTTAACTAGCCAGCAGCATGTTATAGCCTCTGGAGTTGCCTCTCGCAGGTGTCCAGGGACAACATTGCGCTGACTCGAGGCTGCCGCAGCATCTGAGGCCTGCATCAGAGCAACAGCGAAGGGCGCCGGCCGGAAGAGAGAGAGCTCAGTCTCCGGCTGCAATACACTCACAAGCCGCCAGAGGGAGCCCAGCTGCGACAAACCCAGCAGTCACTAGATTCATCTCACTATTAGTCAATAGATTAATCTCACCATGAGTGACTATTAAAATGGCAGAAAATCTCACAACTAATGTTGAAGCAGTGAGTACCAGAACTTCACTTCGACCTGCTGAAGGAAAAGAAAATCTATTAACACAATCACACAACTACTGTTGGAGCTGCACAACTACTGTTGGAGCTGTGGAAAATACCAAGAACTGCCTCCGAGTCAATCACCGGCCTCAACCTAGCAGGTGGGGTGCATGCACTCTGGACCCTGTACAGAGTCACATGCTCTGCGTGCTGGAAACTTTATGAAATATACAGATTGTGGCGACAATACACTTCAGAGGGGTCTGCTGGTTTGCTACAAAATGCGCCCCGTACAGCAGCACTGGCCTTTGACAAATGACTTTTAAGCACTTCAACGTTAACTTTCATCTCAGGGCTGGGTCAAGGAGAATGAATTCCAGTGGAGCACGTCTACTCATGAAAAACTAACAGAATGTAATTTTGACACTGAATTGTATTTTGTGCCTGTCCTGAAAATCTCAAAGAAAGTGTGCCGAGACTTATTTAAATGTCTTTGAATAAACGCGAGATTCACTGCAAAATTGTCAGTTTTTTCCCCACTACACTTGAAATGTTGGCTTCACTTCTTACAGGTGGCATACTGCAATGTGGGGAAAGAAGCCTTCCTGGGCTCATTTGCATACCCATAATGCCATGGTGTGCAATTGCTACTTTGGGCTGGTTTATTGTGTTTAATTGTGCTCCTGCTGGTGCAGTGATAGGTTTGTAAACTGGGGATGGAAAGCGCAGAGTCCACGGACAGTGGGCCTTTGTTGGCAAAGTCGCCCTTGGTGTAAAATCTTTCCACATGAGACCTTTATATAGCGCGTCGGAGTGAAGAACTGTCAGAAAGTGTGCCGAGACTTATTTAACTGTCTTTGAATAAACGCGAGATTTAACTGGCCAGCAGCATGTTATAGCCTCCGGAGTTGCCTCTCGCAGGTGTCCAGGGACAACATTGCACTGACCCGAGGCTGCCGCAGCATCTGAGGCCTGCATCAGAGCAACAGCGAAGGGCGCCGGCCGGAAGAGAGAGCTCAGTCTCCGACTGCAATACACTCACAAGCCGCCAGAGGGAGCTCAGCTGCGACAAACCCAGCAGTCACTAGATTCATCTCACTATTAGTCAATAGATTAATCTCACCATGAGTGACTATTAAAATGGCAGAAAATCATATGACTGAGGAAGGCGCCCAGTGAACTTCACTTCGACCTGCTGCTGAAGGAAAAGAAAATCTATTAACACAGTCACACAACTACTGTTGTAGCAGTGAGTCCCAGAACTTCACTTAGACCTGCTGCTGAAGGAAAAGAAAATCTATTAACACAATCACACAACTAATGTTGTAGCAGTGAGTACCAGAACTTCACTTCGACCTGCTGAAGGAAAAGAAAATCTATTAACACAATCACACAACTACTGTTGGAGCTGCACAACTACTGTTGGAGCTGTGGAAAATACCGAGAACTGCCTCCGAGTCAATCACCGGCCTCAACCTATCATTGGAACAGCAGTCTGCAGAGAACTGCCCTCAGCCAAGCAGCGCCTAGAGCCGCGCTGCACAGTGTCATCTGTTAGGAGCTAGCCTTCCAGCCATGGGAAATAGACAGGGCAGGAGGGCGCGCAGAGAGCCCCGCCCATTCAGGAGACAGAGAAGGGACACTCACCCACACACCCAAATTGTGCCCCGCGCCCCCTAGGGTGCCCTGGAGACCATATTGCAGGAACTGGAGACGTTGTATTCTGTGATTAAAGTCGTAAGAGATGTGTGCTCTGTTGTCAGGCAACTCTTTGAAATGTACAGATGGGGGCGGCAATGAGCTTCAGAGGGGTCTGCTGGTGGCAACACAGAACAGATCACACCCACCTTCTTGCCCCCACTAAGGTCGGACATTTCTGTGATTACAGTTCTAGCAGGTGGGGTGCATGCACTCTGGACCCTGTACAGAGTCACAGGCTCTGCGTGCTGGAAACTTTATGAAATATACAGATTGTGGCGACAATACACTTCAGAGGGGTCTGCTGGTTTGCTACAAAGTGTGCCCCGTACAGCAGCACTGGCCTTTGACAAATGACTTTTAAGCACTTCAACGTTAACTTTCATCTCAGGGCTGAGTCAAGGAGAATGAATTCCAGTGGAGCACGTCTACTCATGAAAAACGAACAGAATGTAATTTTGACACTGAATTGTACTTTGCGCCTGTCCTGAAAATCCCAAAGAAAGTGTGCCGAGACTTATTTAACTGTCTTTGAATAAACGCGAGATTCACTGCAAAATTGTCATTTTTTCCCCCACTACACTTGAAATGTTGGCTTCACTTCTTACAGGTGGCATACTGCAATGTGGGGAAAGAAGCCTTCCTGGGCTCATTTGCATACCCATAATGCCATGGTGTGCAATTGCTACTTTGGGCTGGTTTATTGTGTTTAATTGTGCTCCTGCTGGTGCAGTGATATGTTTGTAAATTGGGGATGGAAAGCGCAGAGTCCACGGACAGTGGGCCTTTGTTGGCAAAGTCGCCCTTGGTGTACAATCTTTCCACATGAGACCTTTATATAGCGCGTCGGAGTGAAGAGCTGTCAGAAAGTGTGCCGAGATTTATTTAACTGTCTTTGAATAAACGCGAGATTTAACTAGCCAGCAGCATGTTATAGCCTCTGGAGTTGCCTCTCGCAGGTGTCCAGGGACAACATTGCGCTGACTCGAGGCTGCCGCAGCATCTGAGGCCTGCATCAGAGCAACAGCGAAGGGCGCCGGCCGGAAGAGAGAGAGCTCAGTCTCCGGCTGCAATACACTCACAAGCCGCCAGAGGGAGCCCAGCTGCGACAAACCCAGCAGTCACTAGATTCATCTCACTATTAGTCAATAGATTAATCTCACCATGAGTGACTATTAAAATGGCAGAAAATCTCACAACTAATGTTGAAGCAGTGAGTACCAGAACTTCACTTCGACCTGCTGAAGGAAAAGAAAATCTATTAACACAATCACACAACTACTGTTGGAGCTGCACAACTACTGTTGGAGCTGTGGAAAATACCAAGAACTGCCTCCGAGTCAATCACCGGCCTCAACCTAGCAGGTGGGGTGCATGCACTCTGGACCCTGTACAGAGTCACATGCTCTGCGTGCTGGAAACTTTATGAAATATACAGATTGTGGCGACAATACACTTCAGAGGGGTCTGCTGGTTTGCTACAAAATGCGCCCCGTACAGCAGCACTGGCCTTTGACAAATGACTTTTAAGCACTTCAACGTTAACTTTCATCTCAGGGCTGGGTCAAGGAGAATGAATTCCAGTGGAGCACGTCTACTCATGAAAAACTAACAGAATGTAATTTTGACACTGAATTGTATTTTGTGCCTGTCCTGAAAATCTCAAAGAAAGTGTGCCGAGACTTATTTAAATGTCTTTGAATAAACGCGAGATTCACTGCAAAATTGCCAGTTTTTTTCCCCACTACACTTGAAATATTGGCTTCACTTCTTACAGGTGGCATACTGCAATGTGGGGAAAGAAGCCTTCTGGGCTCATTTGCATACCCATAATGCCATGGTGTGCAATTGCTACTTTGGGCTGGTTTATTGTGTTTAATTGTGCTCCTGCTGGTGCAGTGATATGTTTGTAAATTGGGGATGGAAAGCACAGAGTCCACGGACAGAGGGCCTTTGTTGGCAAAGTCGCCCTTGGTGTAAAATCTTTCCACATGAGACCTTTATATAGCGCGTCGGAGTGAAGAACTGTCACAAAGTGTGCCAAGACTTATTTAACTGTCTTTGAATAAACGCGAGATTTAACTGGCCAGCAGCATGTTATAGCCTCTGGAGTTGCCTCTCGCAGGTGTCCAGGGACAACATTGCGCTGAGTCGAGGCTGCCGCAGCATCTGAGGCCTGCATCAGAGCAACAGCGAAGTGCGCCGGCCGGAAGAGGGAGCTCAGTCTCCGGCTGCAATACACTCACAAGCCGCCAGAGGGTGCTCAGCTGCGACAAACCCAGCAGTCACTAGATTCATCTCACTATTAGTCAATAGATTAATCTCACCATGAGTGACTATTAAAATGGCAGAAAATCATATGACTGAGGAAGGCGCCCGGTGAACTTCACTTCGACCTGCTGCTGAAGGAAAAGAAAATCTATTAACACAATCACACAACTAATGTTGTAGCAGTGAGTCCCAGAACTTCACTTCGACCTGCTGAAGGAAAAGAAAATCTATTAACACAATCACACAACTACTGTTGGAGCTGCACAACTACTATTGGAGCTGTGGAAAATACCGAGAACTGCCTCCGAGTCAATCACCGGCCTCAACCTATCATTGGAACAGCAGTCTGCAGAGAACTGCCCTCAGCCAAGCAGCGCCTAGAGCCGCGCTGCACAGTGTCATCTGTTAGGAGCTAGCCTTTCAGCCATGGGAAATAGACAGGGCAGGAGGGCGCCCAGAGAGCCCCGCCCCTTCAGGAGACAGAGAAGGGACACTCACCCCCACACCCAAATTGTGCCCCGCGCCCCCCAGGGTGCCCTGGAGACCATTTTGCAGGAACTGGAGACGTTGTATTCTGTGATTAAAGTCGTAAGAGATGTGTGCTCTGTTGTCAGGCAACTCTTTGAAATGTACAGATGGGGGCGGCAATGAGCTTCAGAGGGGTCTGCTGGTGGCAACACAGAACAGATCACACCCACCTTCTTGCCCCCACTGAGGTCGGTCATTTCTGTGATTACAGTCCTAGCAGGTGGGGTGCATGCACTCTGGACCCTGTACAGAGTCACAGGCTCTGCGTGCTGGAAACTTTATGAAATATACAGATTGTGGCGACAATACACTTCAGAGGGGTCGGCTGGTTTGCTACAAAGTGCACCCCGTACAGCAGCACTGGCCTTTGACAAATGACTTTTAAGCACTTCAACGTTAACCTTCATCTCAGGGCTGGGTCAAGGAGAATGAATTCCAGTGGAGCACGTCTACTCAAGAAAAACGAACAGAATGTAATTTTGACACTGAGTTGTACTTTGCGCCTGTCCTGAAAATCTCAAAGAAAGTGTGCCGAGACTTATTTAACTGTCTTTGAATAAACGCGAGATTCACTGCAAAATTGTCATTTTTTCCCCCACTACACTTGAAATGTTGGCTTCACTTCTTACAGGTGGCATACTGCAATGTGGGGAAAGAAGCCTTCCTGGGCTCATTTGCATACCCATAATGCCATGGTGTGCAATTGCTACTTTGGGCTGGTTTATTGTGTTTAATTGTGCTCCTGCTGGTGCAGTGATATGTTTGTAAATTGGGGATGGAAAGCGCAGAGTCCACGGACAGTGGGCCTTTGTTGGCAAAGTCGCCCTTGGTGTAAAATCTTTCCAGATGAGACCTTTATATAGCGCGTCGGAGTGAAGAACTGTTTAGTGTGCCGAGACTTATTTAACTGTCTTTGAATAAACGCGAGATTTAACTGGCCAGCAGCATGTTATAACCTCTGGAGTTGCCTCTCGCAGGTGTCCAGGGACAACATTGCGCTGACTCGAGGCTGCCGCAGCATCTGAGGCCTGCATCAGAGCAACAGAGAAGGGCGCCGGCCGGAAGAGAGAGCTCAGTCTCCGGCTGCAATACACTCACAAGCCGCCAGAGGGAGCTCAGCTGTGACAAACCCAGCAGTCACTAGATTCATCTCACTATTAGTCAATAGATTAATCTCACCATGAGTGACTATTAAAATGGCAGAAAATCATATGACTGAGGAAGGCGCCCAGTGAACTTCACTTCGACCTGCTGCTGAAGGAAAAGAAAATCTATTAACACAGTCACACAACTAATGTTGTAGCAGTGAGTCCCAGAACTTCACTTCGACCTGCTGAAGGAAAAGAAAATCTATTAACACAATCACACAACTACTGTTGGAGCTGCACAACTACTGTTGGAGCTGTGGAAAATACCGAGAACTGCCTCCGAGTCAATCACCGGCCTCAACCTATCATTGGAACAGCAGTCTGCAGAGAACTGCCCTCAGCCAAGCAGCGCCTAGAGCCGCGCTGCACAGTGTCATCTGTTAGGAGCTAGCCTTCCAGCCATGGGAAATAGACAGGGCAGGAGGGTGCCCAGAGAGCCCCGCCCCTTCAGGAGACAGAGAAGGGACACTCACCCCCACACCCAAATTGTGCCCCGCGCCCCCCAGGGTGCCCTGGAGACCATTTTGCAGGAACTGGAGACGTTGTATTCTGTGATTAAAGTCGTAAGAGATGTGTGCTCTGTTGTCAGGCAACTCTTTGAAATGTACAGATGGGGGCGGCAATGAGCTTCAGAGGGGTCTGCTGGTGGCAACACAGAACAGATCACACCCACCTTCTTGCCCCCACTGAGGTCGGTCATTTCTGTGATTACAGTCCTAGCAGGTGGGGTGCATGCACTCTGGACCCTGTACAGAGTCACAGGCTCTGCGTGCTGGAAACTTTATGAAATATACAGATTGTGGCGACAATACACTTCAGAGGGGCCTGCTGGTTTGCTACAAAGTGCGCCCCGTACAGCAGCACTGGCCTTTGACAAATGACTTTTAAGCACTTCAACGTTAACTTTCATCTGAGGGCTGGGTCAAGGAGAATGAACTCCAGTGGAGCACGTCTACTCATGAAAAACGAACAGAATGTAATTTTGACACTGAATTGTATTTTGCGCCTGTCCTTAAAATCTCAAAGAAAGTGTGCCGATACTTATTTAAATGTCTTTGAATAAACGCGAGATTCACTGCAAAATTGTCAGTTTTTTCCCCACTACACTTGAAATGTTGGCTTCACTTCTTACAGGTGGCATACTGCAATGTGGGGAAAGAAGCCTTCCTGGGCTCATTTGCATACCCATAATGCCATGGTGTGCAATTGCTACTTTGGGCTGGTTTATTGTGTTTAATTGTGCTCCTGCTGGTGCAGTGATAGGTTTGTAAACTGGGGATGGAAAGCGCAGAGTCCACGGACAGTGGGCCTTTGTTGGCAAAGTCGCCCTTGGTGTAAAATCTTTCCACATGAGACCTTTATATAGCGCGTCGGAGTGAAGAACTGTCAGAAAGTGTGCCGAGACTTATTTAACTGTCTTTGAATAAACGCGAGATTTAACTGGCCAGCAGCATGTTATAGCCTCCGGAGTTGCCTCTCGCAGGTGTCCAGGGACAACATTGCACTGACCCGAGGCTGCCGCAGCATCTGAGGCCTGCATCAGAGCAACAGCGAAGGGCGCCGGCCGGAAGAGAGAGCTCAGTCTCCGACTGCAATACACTCACAAGCCGCCAGAGGGAGCTCAGCTGCGACAAACCCAGCAGTCACTAGATTCATCTCACTATTAGTCAATAGATTAATCTCACCATGAGTGACTATTAAAATGGCAGAAAATCATATGACTGAGGAAGGCGCCCAGTGAACTTCACTTCGACCTGCTGCTGAAGGAAAAGAAAATCTATTAACACAGTCACACAACTACTGTTGTAGCAGTGAGTCCCAGAACTTCACTTCGACCTGCTGAAGGAAAAGAAAATCTATTAACACAGTCACACAACTACTGTTGTAGCAGTGAGTCCCAAGAACTTCACTTAGACCTGCTGCTGAAGGAAAAGAAAATCTATTAACACAATCACACAACTAATGTTGTAGCAGTGAGTACCAGAACTTCACTTCGACCTGCTGAAGGAAAAGAAAATCTATTAACACAATCACACAACTACTGTTGGAGCTGCACAACTACTGTTGGAGCTGTGGAAAATACCGAGAACTGCCTCCGAGTCAATCACCGGCCTCAACCTATCATTGGAACAGCAGTCTGCAGAGAACTGCCCTCAGCCAAGCAGCGCCTAGAGCCGCGCTGCACAGTGTCATCTGTTAGGAGCTAGCCTTCCAGCCATGGGAAATAGACAGGGCAGGAGGGCGCGCAGAGAGCCCCGCCCATTCAGGAGACAGAGAAGGGACACTCACCCACACACCCAAATTGTGCCCCGCGCCCCCCAGGGTGCCCTGGAGACCATATTGCAGGAACTGGAGACGTTGTATTCTGTGATTAAAGTCGTAAGAGATGTGTGCTCTGTTGTCAGGCAACTCTTTGAAATGTACAGATGGGGGCGGCAATGAGCTTCAGAGGGGTCTGCTGGTGGCAACACAGAACAGATCACACCCACCTTCTTGCCCCCACTAAGGTCGGACATTTCTGTGATTACAGTTCTAGCAGGTGGGGTGCATGCACTCTGGACCCTGTACAGAGTCACAGGCTCTGCGTGCTGGAAACTTTATGAAATATACAGATTGTGGCGACAATACACTTCAGAGGGGTCTGCTGGTTTGCTACAAAGTGCGCCCCGTACAGCAGCACTGGCCTTTGACAAATGACTTTTAAGCACTTCAACGTTAACTTTCATCTCAGGGCTGAGTCAAGGAGAATGAATTCCAGTGGAGCACGTCTACTCATGAAAAACGAACAGAATGTAATTTTGACACTGAATTGTACTTTGCGCCTGTCCTGAAAATCCCAAAGAAAGTGTGCCGAGACTTATTTAACTGTCTTTGAATAAACGCGAGATTCACTGCAAAATTGTCATTTTTTCCCCCACTACACTTGAAATGTTGGCTTCACTTCTTACAGGTGGCATACTGCAATGTGGGGAAAGAAGCCTTCCTGGGCTCATTTGCATACCCATAATGCCATGGTGTGCAATTGCTACTTTGGGCTGGTTTATTGTGTTTAATTGTGCTCCTGCTGGTGCAGTGATATGTTTGTAAATTGGGGATGGAAAGCGCAGAGTCCACGGACAGTGGGCCTTTGTTGGCAAAGTCGCCCTTGGTGTAAAATCTTTCCACATGAGACCTTTATATAGCGCGTCGGAGTGAAGAGCTGTCAGAAAGTGTGCCGAGACTTATTTAACTGTCTTTGAATAAACGCGAGATTTAACTAGCCAGCAGCATGTTATAGCCTCTGGAGTTGCCTCTCGCAGGTGTCCAGGGACAACATTGCGCTGACTCGAGGCTGCCGCAGCATCTGAGGCCTGCATCAGAGCAACAGCGAAGGGCGCCGGCCGGAAGAGAGAGAGCTCAGTCTCCGGCTGCAATACACTCACAAGCCGCCAGAGGGAGCCCAGCTGCGACAAACCCAGCAGTCACTAGATTCATCTCACTATTAGTCAATAGATTAATCTCACCATGAGTGACTATTAAAATGGCAGAAAATCTCACAACTAATGTTGAAGCAGTGAGTACCAGAACTTCACTTCGACCTGCTGAAGGAAAAGAAAATCTATTAACACAATCACACAACTACTGTTGGAGCTGCACAACTACTGTTGGAGCTGTGGAAAATACCAAGAACTGCCTCCGAGTCAATCACCGGCCTCAACCTAGCAGGTGGGGTGCATGCACTCTGGACCCTGTACAGAGTCACATGCTCTGCGTGCTGGAAACTTTATGAAATATACAGATTGTGGCGACAATACACTTCAGAGGGGTCTGCTGGTTTGCTACAAAATGCGCCCCGTACAGCAGCACTGGCCTTTGACAAATGACTTTTAAGCACTTCAACGTTAACTTTCATCTCAGGGCTGGGTCAAGGAGAATGAATTCCAGTGGAGCACGTCTACTCATGAAAAACTAACAGAATGTAATTTTGACACTGAATTGTATTTTGTGCCTGTCCTGAAAATCTCAAAGAAAGTGTGCCGAGACTTATTTAAATGTCTTTGAATAAACGCGAGATTCACTGCAAAATTGCCAGTTTTTTTCCCCACTACACTTGAAATATTGGCTTCACTTCTTACAGGTGGCATACTGCAATGTGGGGAAAGAAGCCTTCTGGGCTCATTTGCATACCCATAATGCCATGGTGTGCAATTGCTACTTTGGGCTGGTTTATTGTGTTTAATTGTGCTCCTGCTGGTGCAGTAATATGTTTGTAAATTGGGGATGGAAAGCACAGAGTCCACGGACAGTGGGCCTTTGTTGGCAAAGTCGCCCTTGGTGTAAAATCTTTCCACATGAGACCTTTATATAGCGCGTCGGAGTGAAGAACTGTCAGAAAGTGTGCCAAGACTTATTTAACTGTCTTTGAATAAACGCGAGATTTAACTGGCCAGCAGCATGTTATAGCCTCTGGAGTTGCCTCTCGCAGGTGTCCAGGGACAACATTGCGCTGAGTCGAGGCTGCCGCAGCATCTGAGGCCTGCATCAGAGCAACAGCGAAGGGCGCCGGCCGGAAGAGGGAGCTCAGTCTCCGGCTGCAATACACTCACAAGCCGCCAGAGGGGGCTCAGCTGCGACAAACCCAGCAGTCACTAGATTCATCTCACTATTAGTCAATAGATTAATCTCACCAAGAGTGACTATTAAAATGGCAGAAAATCATATGACTGAGGAAGGCGCTCAGTGAACTTCACTTCGACCTGCTGCTGAAGGAAAAGAAATTCTATTAACACAGTCACACAACTACTGTTGTAGCAGTGAGTCCCAGAACTTCACTTCGACCTGCTGAAGGAAAAGAAAATCTATTAACACAATCACACAACTAATGTTGTAGCAGTGAGTACCAGACCTTCACTTTGACCTGCTGAAGGAAAAGAAAATCTATTAACACAATCACACAACTACTGTTGGAGCTGCACAACTACTGTTGGAGCTGTGGAAAATACCGAGAACTGCCCCGAGTCAATCACCGGCCTCAACTTATCATTGGAACAGCAGTCTGCAGAGAACTGCCCTCAGCCAAGCAGCGCCTAGAGCCCTCTGCACAGTGTCATCTGTTAGGAGCTAGACTTCCAGCCATGGGAAATAGACAGGGCAGGAGGGCGCGCAGAGAGCCCTGCCCCTTCAGGAGACAGAGAAGGGACACTCACCCCCACAACCAAATTGTGCCCCGCGCCCCCCAGGGTGCCCTGGAGACCATTTTTCAGGAACTGGAGACGTTGTATTCTGTGATTAAAGTCGTAAGAGATGTGTGCTCTGTTGTCAGGCAACTCTTTGAAATGTACAGATGGGGGTGGCAGTGAGCTTCAGAGGGGTCTGCTGGTGGCAACACAGAACAGATCACAACCACCTTCTTGCCCCCACTGAGGTCGGTCATTTCTGTGATTACAGTCCTAGCAGGTGGGGTGCATGCACTCTGGACCCTGTACAGAGTCACAGGCTCTGCGTGCTGGAAACTTTATGAAATATACAGATTGTGGCGACAATACACTTCAGAGGGGTCGGCTGGTTTGCTACAAAGTGCACCCCGTACAGCAGCACTGGCCTTTGACAAATGACTTTTAAGCACTTCAACGTTAACCTTCATCTCAGGGCTGGGTCAAGGAGAATGAATTCCAGTGGAGCACGTCTACTCAAGAAAAACGAACAGAATGTAATTTTGACACTGAGTTGTACTTTGCGCCTGTCCTGAAAATCTCAAAGAAAGTGTGCCGAGACTTATTTAACTGTCTTTGAATAAACGTGAGATTCACTGCAAAATTGTCATTTTTTCCCCCACTACACTTGAAATGTTGGCTTCACTTCTTACAGGTGGCATACTGCAATGTGGGGAAAGAAGCCTTCCTGGGCTCATTTGCATACCCATAATGCCATGGTGTGCAATTGCTACTTTGGGCTGGTTTATTGTGTTTAATTGTGCTCCTGCTGGTGCAGTGATATGTTTGTAAATTGGGGATGGAAAGCACAGAGTCCACGGACAGTGGGCCTTTGTTGGCAAAGTCGCCCTTGGTGTAAAATCTTTCCACATGAGACCTTTATATAGCGCGTCGGAGTGAAGAACTGTCAGAAAGTGTGCCAAGACTTATTTAACTGTCTTTGAATAAACGCGAGATTTAACTGGCCAGCAGCATGTTATAGTCTCTGGAGTTGCCTCTCGCAGGTGTCCAGGGACAACATTGCGCTGAGTCGAGGCTGCCGCAGCATCTGAGGCCTGCATCAGAGCAACAGCGAAGGGCGCCGGCCGGAAGAGGGAGCTCAGTCTCCGGCTGCAATACACTCACAAGCCGCCAGAGGGTGCTCAGCTGCGACAAACCCAGCAGTCACTAGATTCATCTCACTATTAGTCAATAGATTAATCTCACCATGAGTGACTATTAAAATGGCAGAAAATCTCACAACTAATGTTGAAGCAGTGAGTACCAGAACTTCACTTCGACCTGCTGAAGGAAAAGAAAATCTATTAACACAATCACACAACTACTGTTGGAGCTGCACAACTACTGTTGGAGCTGTGGAAAATACCAAGAACTGCCTCCGAGTCAATCACCGGCCTCAACCTAGCAGGTGGGGTGCATGCACTCTGGACCCTGTACAGAGTCACATGCTCTGCGTGCTGGAAACTTTATGAAATATACAGATTGTGGCGACAATACACTTCAGAGGGGTCTGCTGGTTTGCTACAAAATGCGCCCCGTACAGCAGCACTGGCCTTTGACAAATGACTTTTAAGCACTTCAACGTTAACTTTCATCTCAGGGCTGGGTCAAGGAGAATGAATTCCAGTGGAGCACGTCTACTCATGAAAAACTAACAGAATGTAATTTTGACACTGAATTGTATTTTGTGCCTGTCCTGAAAATCTCAAAGAAAGTGTGCCGAGACTTATTTAAATGTCTTTGAATAAACGCGAGATTCACTGCAAAATTGCCAGTTTTTTTCCCCACTACACTTGAAATATTGGCTTCACTTCTTACAGGTGGCATACTGCAATGTGGGGAAAGAAGCCTTCTGGGCTCATTTGCATACCCATAATGCCATGGTGTGCAATTGCTACTTTGGGCTGGTTTATTGTGTTTAATTGTGCTCCTGCTGGTGCAGTAATATGTTTGTAAATTGGGGATGGAAAGCACAGAGTCCACGGACAGTGGGCCTTTGTTGGCAAAGTCGCCCTTGGTGTAAAATCTTTCCACATGAGACCTTTATATAGCGCGTCGGAGTGAAGAACTGTCAGAAAGTGTGCCAAGACTTATTTAACTGTCTTTGAATAAACGCGAGATTTAACTGGCCAGCAGCATGTTATAGCCTCTGGAGTTGCCTCTCGCAGGTGTCCAGGGACAACATTGCGCTGAGTCGAGGCTGCCGCAGCATCTGAGGCCTGCATCAGAGCAACAGCGAAGGGCGCCGGCCGGAAGAGGGAGCTCAGTCTCCGGCTGCAATACACTCACAAGCCGCCAGAGGGGGCTCAGCTGCGACAAACCCAGCAGTCACTAGATTCATCTCACTATTAGTCAATAGATTAATCTCACCATGAGTGACTATTAAAATGGCAGAAAATCATATGACTGAGGAAGGCGCTCAGTAAACTTCACTTCGACCTGCTGCTGAAGGAAAAGAAATTCTATTAACACAGTCACACAACTACTGTTGTAGCAGTGAGTCCCAGAACTTCACTTCGACCTGCTGAAGGAAAAGAAAATCTATTAACACAATCACACAACTAATGTTGTAGCAGTGAGTACCAGACCTTCACTTTGACCTGCTGAAGGAAAAGAAAATCTATTAACACAATCACACAACTACTGTTGGAGCTGCACAACTACTGTTGGAGCTGTGGAAAATACCGAGAACTGCCCCGAGTCAATCACCGGCCTCAACTTATCATTGGAACAGCAGTCTGCAGAGAACTGCCCTCAGCCAAGCAGCGCCTAGAGCCCTCTGCACAGTGTCATCTGTTAGGAGCTAGCCTTCCAGCCATGGGAAATAGACAGGGCAGGAGGGCGCGCAGAGAGCCCCGCCCCTTCAGGAGACAGAGAAGGGACACTCACCCCCACACCCAAATTGTGCCCCGCGCCCCCCAGGGTGCCCTGGAGACCATTTTTCAGGAACTGGAGACGTTGTATTCTGTGATTAAAGTCGTAAGAGATGTGTGCTCTGTTGTCAGGCAACTCTTTGAAATGTACAGATGGGGGTGGCAGTGAGCTTCAGAGGGGTCTGCTGGTGGCAACACAGAACAGATCACACCCACCTTCTTGCCCCCACTGAGGTCGGTCATTTCTGTGATTACAGTCCTAGCAGGTGGGGTGCATGCACTCTGGACCCTGTACAGAGTCACAGGCTCTGCGTGCTGGAAACTTTATGAAATATACAGATTGTGGCGACAATACACTTCAGAGGGGTCGGCTGGTTTGCTACAAAGTGCACCCCGTACAGCAGCACTGGCCTTTGACAAATGACTTTTAAGCACTTCAACGTTAACCTTCATCTCAGGGCTGGGTCAAGGAGAATGAATTCCAGTGGAGCACGTCTACTCAAGAAAAACGAACAGAATGTAATTTTGACACTGAGTTGTACTTTGCGCCTGTCCTGAAAATCTCAAAGAAAGTGTGCCGAGACTTATTTAACTGTCTTTGAATAAACGCGAGATTCACTGCAAAATTGTCATTTTTTCCCCCACTACACTTGAAATGTTGGCTTCACTTCTTACAGGTGGCATACTGCAATGTGGGGAAAGAAGCCTTCCTGGGCTCATTTGCATACCCATAATGCCATGGTGTGCAATTGCTACTTTGGGCTGGTTTATTGTGTTTAATTGTGCTCCTGCTGGTGCAGTGATATGTTTGTAAATTGGGGATGGAAAGCGCAGAGTCCACGGACAGTGGGCCTTTGTTGGCAAAGTCGCCCTTGGTGTAAAATCTTTCCAGATGAGACCTTTATATAGCGCGTCGGAGTGAAGAACTGTTTAGTGTGCCGAGACTTATTTAACTGTCTTTGAATAAACGCGAGATTTAACTGGCCAGCAGCATGTTATAACCTCTGGAGTTGCCTCTCGCAGGTGTCCAGGGACAACATTGCGCTGACTCGAGGCTGCCGCAGCAACTGAGGCCTGCATCGCAACTGAGGCCTGCATCAGAGCAACAGCGAAGGGCGCCGGCCGGAAGAGAGAGCTCAGTCTCCGGCTGCAATACACTCACAAGCCGCCAGAGGGAGCTCAGCTGTGACAAACCCAGCAGTCACTAGATTCTATGGCAGGACCGGAGGCTTCAGATTATGCTTCTCAATCTTTACTAGAAGCTCACAGCAGCCAATGAAAATGCTTGCTTTTCATTCAATATAAAGTTAAACTACATATCCCATCATGTCTCACACATAGGCACGCCCCCCTAGTCCATAAGAGGCCTCAGCCAGCCGCCATCTTCCTCTTTCTTTGCTGCTCACAGAGCTAAGTGCACCTTCGTTTACTCCCTCTGATGTTATTTGCGCTAGATGTGTATGATTACTATATGATTGTTACGGTATTGAGCACTGTTTTTACCGGTATTGTGATTACTATATGATTATTACGGTATTGAGCACTGTTTTACCGGTATTGTATGCCTTAGGGTGATTGACTGTTTAAGGGGAGTAGCGGTGCTTCGGCGGGCCGCTTCGGCGCCCGCCGTTTCTGTTCTTTGTTTTCCTCGATTGTGGCAGAGAGCGCGCCTAGGCGGCGCGAGGGTAGCTTCGGTCACTGACCGGAGGCAGACGGACGCCTTACTTCTTTTGAGCCTGTGTGTCTTGATCCCGGTGTTTCCCCACGACGAGCGCGTCTAGCGCATGCGCAGCTGGCATCCCTAATCGCTGCTGACGCAGGTACAGGCCGGGTGGCTCTCGGCCGCGGCGGGCGCCCAAACGCGCTGAATTTGGGCTGCCTTTTGGTAGAATTCAGTCGCGTTTGGGCTGCACGTCGCGGCGCGACCCGCGAAGTTAGTTTCAATTACGATTTGCACTCGGAGTAGTTAGGAAGGTGTCCCTCTGCCTCTGTATCGCCTGGTGAGGTTGTAAATACAAAAAAGGCCGTTTGGAGTGCGCACACGCTCGAGGTATTGTGGAGGCCTGGGTCCCTGACCCATTTTGATTACAGCTTGGCTGAGGGGGTTGATGGTTGTAGAGGTTTAGTGTGCTGTGTGGGCTGACCCCCCCCCTTGACCCTCCTTGTGCCTGACCCTAGGTGTCAGCAGCCTATGGTGTGAGAATACATCACGCTGTCAGATGAACAGTGTAATGAGGATTGTAATGAGGAGGAGAACTTTGAGACCAGGCAGTCGGCTGCCTTGGGGGACAACTTGGTTAGTGCCTTGGACGTCTCGGTCCAGTCCTCCGTTAATAGGGCGATGGAGACTACGGTCCCACAGACGGTGCAGCAGGCACTTGCTTCAGCCCTTCGTCCCATATGACGACAACTAGTGGGTTTCGCCAAGCGACATGGCTTCACCAAACCGTGGAAAAAGAGAGACGAGGCTTCAGCCTCGGGTCATCCTTCGGGTGTCGCTGCCACTTGGCCTCTCTCGCAGGCCTTAGCTACCTTGCCGGCTATGGCGGACTGTTCATACACAGGGGGCTAGGCCTCCGCTGACCGTAGGGTCCATGATACTGACACAGACACGGACACTGGTACCGGCACGGATACAGCCAACTATGAGGATCGCAACCCTCCTAAGAAAGCATAATCGGCGCGGCCCAAGAGCCTTGCGCCGGCTCATACCCCTTTACCATTGTCCCGACAGCAATAGTACATCCCAGGTCACAGGACTGGGCGCCGCCTACGGCTGTGACAGCCTATATTCATGTGCATTTACGCATGGGTTTCCCCAGGGTAGTGCGGAATGGTTTGCGGTCGGAATGCCCTAGACCCGGCATCCCGTATCAAGTGGCGGAAACGCCGGAGATAGACCCCAACCTTCTCACCTTTCTGGAGAAGTTCACGGAGCAGGCTTTGACAGGGCTTGGAAAGGGTGTCAGGACAAGATGCTGGATGCCGTCGGCCCCTTGGCTAAGATCTTGGAGATGGCCTTAGTGGCCAAAGGGACCTCTGTCATCATGATTTCAGACCTGCTTGCCGGATGGGCCCAAAGAGCCATCTGCCTTTTAGGCAACGCTAATTGTGCCGTTTCGGCGGAGGGGAGACAGTCGTTGCTCATGAAACTGGATTCCAATCTAACAGAGCTCGCGGACGCGGAGCCGGGACCCTTGCAGAGGGCCTTCTGTTTGATGACAGGTTCGTCAAGTATGCCTCCAAGTACGTGGGTACCTTTACGGCACTGGACAATGCCCAATCGGGCATCAAACGCGCTTGAACCAGGGTGTTTTTCCCATAGAGGCGATTCGGAAGGGGCAGAAAGGACGTTGACTCCACCCGTGGAGGGACCTTCTACCCCTCCCGTAGGAGGTTCAGCGAGACCGGATACCAATTCGGTGGACTTACACAGGACGCCTGGGTCTTGCAGACGGTTCAAGGCTTTTACTGGGAGTTTTACTCACATCCTGTTCAGTCAGGCATACGCTTATCTCTCTATTCCGATTTTTTCCCCCCCATCGCAGGTTTCTGCAGTTCAGGTGGAGGAACCAATGGTACGAAGATTTGGTTCTGCCGTTCGGGCTCTCCTCGGCTCCTTGGTGCTTCCCCACAGTGACGGAGCCGGTAGTGGCGTATCTCCGAGAGAGGGGTATTCGCCTCATTATATACCTAGACGGTATACTGATAGTGGTCCAGTGCCAGCGGACTCTTTTGCGGCACCTCCAGCTGACCATGCCTTTTTTGCAGGATCTGAGTTTTGTGATAAGCTCCAAGAAGTCGGTCATGATTCCCTCTCAGGTTATGGATTTCCTAGGGTTCACGGTGAAATCGGTGATAGCCCAGTTGTGCCTTCCGAAGGACAAGCTGAAGGATCTAAAGAGGGAGATCAGGAAGCTGCTAAACAGCCACACTGTCTCCCTCAGGGCCCTGACAAGAATGGTAGGGATTCTAGCGTCCTCAGTTCAGGCGATTTTTCCGGGCCCGTTGCATTACAGGGCCCTGCAGCAATTGAAGATCAGACATCTTCAGAAGGGTCTCTCGTATTCAAACAGCATTCCACTCACGCAGGAGATGAGGACGGAATTGCAATGGTGGTTGGGACACGTCGATGCTTGGAACGGTCGAGCAATCTTAGGTTGCCTTCCGGAAATCACGATAGAATCCGACACCAGCCGTTGGGTCTGGAGCGCGCGTTGTGGCGACATCTCCACAGGAGGGAGATTGTCCCCGGAAGAACTTTCCTTTCATATCACCTGTCAGGAGCTGCTCGCGGGGTCGTTCGCGGGGAGAACGTGGTCCCTGAAGCAGACAGCCTGTTGTCTCCACCTGCGTCTGGAGAATGTCCCGGCAGGGGGATACATCAACAAGTTGGGAGGCACGAGGTCGTCCATGCTTGTGCAGATGGCCAAGGACTTTGGCATTACTGCCTTCGCGACCAGATATCGGTCATTGCGGAATGTCTCCCGGGTCAGTCCACTCAGGTAGCGGATTGGTACCCGAGGTACCTCAGGGACTTCAGCGACTGGAAGTTGATCCCGAGGATGTTCAGGTGACTAGAGGGGATTTGGGGTCCGTTTGAGACGGATCTATTCACGTCGAGGCTGCCGTTCCGAATCCCTCGCTTCTGCGGTTGGAAGCCGGATCCGTTGGCGCACGCGACGGACGCTTTTCTCCAGGACTGGTCACAGGGGGTGCATTATGATTTTTTTTCCCCCTTCTTGCTGATCCCCAGAGCGATGCCGCAGGTGTTCAGGCGGAACGCAGAGGTGGTCATGATGACGCCTTGGTGGACGTCGCAATCTTGGTTCCACAAGCTGAGGCTGTGGCGCTGCGACCTACCCAGACTCCTCCCGGAGTCGATGACGTTGTTGCTGGGCCCTCCTCAGGAGAGGCACCCTCTGGTAGCGGAGGGTAGACTTCGGCTGATAGCCTGGTGGCTTTCAAGCAACAGTGGCAAGTGCCAGGGATTTGAGCTAGGCTGCAGATTTCATCAAGCAGGCCTGGGCACCTTCCACGAGGAAACGATATTCCTCGGCCTGGAAAAGGTTGGGTGGCTTGGTGCGTGGAACGACATCTGGATCCCGTGGGGGCCGAATTACCCCATATGCTAAATTTCCTGACGGATGGGGCATCACAGGGTTTGGCCTATAGGTCGGTCAACAACTTCAGATCTGCCATTTCGGCTGGCCATGTCCAGCTGGATGGGAGGCCGATTGGTATGCACCCGATCGTTTGCATATTGCTGGCAGGCATTAGAGTGGAAAATCCTCCTAGACCGATATATTCCGGTTTGCGGGACGTTATTCGGGTTTTGGACCTTTTGTCAGATGGCCAGCGAATTCGCTTCTATCCAGAAAGCAGTGGTCGGCCAGGCTGGCCATGTTACTTTATCTCTAGGCTCGCAGGAGATCATCGGATGTACGGGCGCTGGCCGTAACAGGTAGAGTATTTTCTCCGGAAGGAGTTTCTTTTTCAGATTGTTAGGCACACTCAGACATTATCTACACATGTTTCTTATAATGCATTTCAGGAGATTGAAAAGTTGTGTGTTGTGCAATGTCTAATGACTATGAGGAATGTACTGCGGCTATTAGGCCTCAGGGCTGTTCGCAGCTCTTGATCGCATTACGAAGGCCTTTCAAAGCAGTGGCTGCGGCCACCATTGCCAGATGGCTTCGCTGGGCTATGAGTGAAGCAGGCATTGACATCACCATTTTGGTGCGCATTCTGTCAGGAGTGCCATGGCATCGAAGTCGTTCATGTTGGGTTCCAGCATTCATGATATATTGCATTGTGCAGATTGGTCGTCAGAATCGACCTTCAAAACGTTTTATTATGAGCCGGTGGGGGATATTACCTCTGTAGTCTTTAATAAGCGTTAAACTAGCATAATCTGAAGCCTCCGGTCCTGCCATAGAATCACAAATTTGCTAGCATTCGCGACAAGAATTTGCAATTCTATTAAGGACACGGAGGCGAGGATTATCCCACCCGGCATGTATATGTGTATATAAATGCTTGCCCACCCAATGGTTACGGTGGTTACGGTCTCATATCCTTTCTTTCAGATTCTGATAAAAAGAGCGACTGAGGCTCAAAGGAGGCCAGGATATTTCGCCTGATGATGTTGTTTCTTCCCGTTGGAAGAGTTGAGGAGTTAATCCACGTTTTCGTTGGAGCTGTTCGCCGAAAGAAAGAGGAAGATGGCGGCTGGCTGAGGCCTCTTATGGACTAGGGGGGCGTGCCTATGTGTGAGACATGATGGGATATGTAGTTTAACTTTATATTGAATGAAAAGCAAGCATTTTCATTGGCTGCTGTGAGCTTCTAGTAAAGATTGAGAAGCATAATCCTCGCCTCCGTGTCCTTAATAGAATTGCAAATTCTTGTCGCGAATGCTAGCAAATTTGTGATTCATCTCACTATTAGTCAATAGATTAATCTCACCATGAGTGACTATTAAAATGGCAGAAAATCATATGACTGAGGAAGGCGCCCAGTGAACTTCACTTCGACCTGCTGCTGAAGGAAAAGAAAATCTATTAACACAGTCACACAACTAATGTTGTAGCAGTGAGTCCCAGAACTTCACTTCGACCTGCTGAAGGAAAAGAAAATCTATTAACACAATCACACAACTACTGTTGGAGCTGCACAACTACTGTTGGAGCTGTGGAAAATACCGAGAACTGCCTCCGAGTCAATCACCGGCCTCAACCTATCATTGGAACAGCAGTCTGCAGAGAACTGCCCTCAGCCAAGCAGCGCCTAGAGCCGCGCTGCACAGTGTCATCTGTTAGGAGCTAGCCTTCCAGCCATGGGAAATAGACAGGGCAGGAGGGTGCCCAGAGAGCCCCGCCCCTTCAGGAGACAGAGAAGGGACACTCACCCCCACACCCAAATTGTGCCCCGCGCCCCCCAGGGTGCCCTGGAGACCATTTTGCAGGAACTGGAGACGTTGTATTCTGTGATTAAAGTCGTAAGAGATGTGTGCTCTGTTGTCAGGCAACTCTTTGAAATGTACAGATGGGGGCGGCAATGAGCTTCAGAGGGGTCTGCTGGTGGCAACACAGAACAGATCACACCCACCTTCTTGCCCCCACTGAGGTCGGTCATTTCTGTGATTACAGTCCTAGCAGGTGGGGTGCATGCACTCTGGACCCTGTACAGAGTCACAGGCTCTGCGTGCTGGAAACTTTATGAAATATACAGATTGTGGCGACAATACACTTCAGAGGGGCCTGCTGGTTTGCTACAAAGTGCGCCCCGTACAGCAGCACTGGCCTTTGACAAATGACTTTTAAGCACTTCAACGTTAACTTTCATCTGAGGGCTGGGTCAAGGAGAATGAACTCCAGTGGAGCATGTCTACTCATGAAAAACGAACAGAATGTAATTTTGACACTGAATTGTATTTTGCGCCTGTCCTTAAAATCTCAAAGAAAGTGTGCCGATACTTATTTAAATGTCTTTGAATAAACGCGAGATTCACTGCAAAATTGTCAGTTTTTTCCCCACTACACTTGAAATGTTGGCTTCACTTCTTACAGGTGGCATACTGCAATGTGGGGAAAGAAGCCTTCCTGGGCTCATTTGCATACCCATAATGCCATGGTGTGCAATTGCTACTTTGGGCTGGTTTATTGTGTTTAATTGTGCTCCTGCTGGTGCAGTGATAGGTTTGTAAACTGGGGATGGAAAGCGCAGAGTCCACGGACAGTGGGCCTTTGTTGGCAAAGTCGCCCTTGGTGTAAAATCTTTCCACATGAGACCTTTATATAGCGCGTCGGAGTGAAGAACTGTCAGAAAGTGTGCCGAGACTTATTTAACTGTCTTTGAATAAACGCGAGATTTAACTGGCCAGCAGCATGTTATAGCCTCCGGAGTTGCCTCTCGCAGGTGTCCAGGGACAACATTGCACTGACCCGAGGCTGCCGCAGCATCTGAGGCCTGCATCAGAGCAACAGCGAAGGGCGCCGGCCGGAAGAGAGAGCTCAGTCTCCGACTGCAATACACTCACAAGCCGCCAGAGGGAGCTCAGCTGCGACAAACCCAGCAGTCACTAGATTCATCTCACTATTAGTCAATAGATTAATCTCACCATGAGTGACTATTAAAATGGCAGAAAATCATATGACTGAGGAAGGCGCCCAGTGAACTTCACTTCGACCTGCTGCTGAAGGAAAAGAAAATCTATTAACACAGTCACACAACTACTGTTGTAGCAGTGAGTCCCAGAACTTCACTTAGACCTGCTGCTGAAGGAAAAGAAAATCTATTAACACAATCACACAACTAATGTTGTAGCAGTGAGTACCAGAACTTCACTTCGACCTGCTGAAGGAAAAGAAAATCTATTAACACAATCACACAACTACTGTTGGAGCTGCACAACTACTGTTGGAGCTGTGGAAAATACCGAGAACTGCCTCCGAGTCAATCACCGGCCTCAACCTATCATTGGAACAGCAGTCTGCAGAGAACTGCCCTCAGCCAAGCAGCGCCTAGAGCCGCGCTGCACAGTGTCATCTGTTAGGAGCTAGCCTTCCAGCCATGGGAAATAGACAGGGCAGGAGGGCGCGCAGAGAGCCCCGCCCATTCAGGAGACAGAGAAGGGACACTCACCCACACACCCAAATTGTGCCCCGCGCCCCCTAGGGTGCCCTGGAGACCATATTGCAGGAACTGGAGACGTTGTATTCTGTGATTAAAGTCGTAAGAGATGTGTGCTCTGTTGTCAGGCAACTCTTTGAAATGTACAGATGGGGGCGGCAATGAGCTTCAGAGGGGTCTGCTGGTGGCAACACAGAACAGATCACACCCACCTTCTTGCCCCCACTAAGGTCGGACATTTCTGTGATTACAGTTCTAGCAGGTGGGGTGCATGCACTCTGGACCCTGTACAGAGTCACAGGCTCTGCGTGCTGGAAACTTTATGAAATATACAGATTGTGGCGACAATACACTTCAGAGGGGTCTGCTGGTTTGCTACAAAGTGCGCCCCGTACAGCAGCACTGGCCTTTGACAAATGACTTTTAAGCACTTCAACGTTAACTTTCATCTCAGGGCTGAGTCAAGGAGAATGAATTCCAGTGGAGCACGTCTACTCATGAAAAACGAACAGAATGTAATTTTGACACTGAATTGTACTTTGCGCCTGTCCTGAAAATCCCAAAGAAAGTGTGCCGAGACTTATTTAACTGTCTTTGAATAAACGCGAGATTCACTGCAAAATTGTCATTTTTTCCCCCACTACACTTGAAATGTTGGCTTCACTTCTTACAGGTGGCATACTGCAATGTGGGGAAAGAAGCCTTCCTGGGCTCATTTGCATACCCATAATGCCATGGTGTGCAATTGCTACTTTGGGCTGGTTTATTGTGTTTAATTGTGCTCCTGCTGGTGCAGTGATATGTTTGTAAATTGGGGATGGAAAGCGCAGAGTCCACGGACAGTGGGCCTTTGTTGGCAAAGTCGCCCTTGGTGTAAAATCTTTCCACATGAGACCTTTATATAGCGCGTCGGAGTGAAGAGCTGTCAGAAAGTGTGCCGAGATTTATTTAACTGTCTTTGAATAAACGCGAGATTTAACTAGCCAGCAGCATGTTATAGCCTCTGGAGTTGCCTCTCGCAGGTGTCCAGGGACAACATTGCGCTGACTCGAGGCTGCCGCAGCATCTGAGGCCTGCATCAGAGCAACAGCGAAGGGCGCCGGCCGGAAGAGAGAGAGCTCAGTCTCCGGCTGCAATACACTCACAAGCCGCCAGAGGGAGCCCAGCTGCGACAAACCCAGCAGTCACTAGATTCATCTCACTATTAGTCAATAGATTAATCTCACCATGAGTGACTATTAAAATGGCAGAAAATCTCACAACTAATGTTGAAGCAGTGAGTACCATAACTTCACTTCGACCTGCTGAAGGAAAAGAAAATCTATTAACACAATCACACAACTACTGTTGGAGCTGCACAACTACTGTTGGAGCTGTGGAAAATACCAAGAACTGCCTCCGAGTCAATCACCGGCCTCAACCTAGCAGGTGGGGTGCATGCACTCTGGACCCTGTACAGAGTCACATGCTCTGCGTGCTGGAAACTTTATGAAATATACAGATTGTGGCGACAATACACTTCAGAGGGGTCTGCTGGTTTGCTACAAAATGCGCCCCGTACAGCAGCACTGGCCTTTGACAAATGACTTTTAAGCACTTCAACGTTAACTTTCATCTCAGGGCTGGGTCAAGGAGAATAAATTCCAGTGGAGCACGTCTACTCATGAAAAACTAACAGAATGTAATTTTGACACTGAATTGTATTTTGTGCCTGTCCTGAAAATCTCAAAGAAAGTGTGCCGAGACTTATTTAAATGTCTTTGAATAAACGCGAGATTCACTGCAAAATTGTCAGTTTTTTCCCCACTACACTTGAAATGTTGGCTTCACTTCTTACAGGTGGCATACTGCAATGTGGGGAAAGAAGCCTTCCTGGGCTCATTTGCATACCCATAATGCCATGGTGTGCAATTGCTACTTTGGGCTGGTTTATTGTGTTTAATTGTGCTCCTGCTGGTGCAGTGATAGGTTTGTAAACTGGGGATGGAAAGCGCAGAGTCCACGGACAGTGGGCCTTTGTTGGCAAAGTCGCCCTTGGTGTAAAATCTTTCCACATGAGACCTTTATATAGCGCGTCGGAGTGAAGAACTGTCAGAAAGTGTGCCGAGACTTATTTAACTGTCTTTGAATAAACGCGAGATTTAACTGGCCAGCAGCATGTTATAGCCTCCGGAGTTGCCTCTCGCAGGTGTCCAGGGACAACATTGCACTGACCCGAGGCTGCCGCAGCATCTGAGGCCTGCATCAGAGCAACAGCGAAGGGCGCCGGCCGGAAGAGAGAGCTCAGTCTCCGACTGCAATACACTCACAAGCCGCCAGAGGGAGCTCAGCTGCGACAAACCCAGCAGTCACTAGATTCATCTCACTATTAGTCAATAGATTAATCTCACCATGAGTGACTATTAAAATGGCAGAAAATCATATGACTGAGGAAGGCGCCCAGTGAACTTCACTTCGACCTGCTGCTGAAGGAAAAGAAAATCTATTAACACAGTCACACAACTACTGTTGTAGCAGTGAGTCCCAGAACTTCACTTAGACCTGCTGCTGAAGGAAAAGAAAATCTATTAACACAATCACACAACTAATGTTGTAGCAGTGAGTACCAGAACTTCACTTCGACCTGCTGAAGGAAAAGAAAATCTATTAACACAATCACACAACTACTGTTGGAGCTGCACAACTACTGTTGGAGCTGTGGAAAATACCAAGAACTGCCTCCGAGTCAATCACCGGCCTCAACCTAGCAGGTGGGGTGCATGCACTCTGGACCCTGTACAGAGTCACATGCTCTGCGTGCTGGAAACTTTATGAAATATACAGATTGTGGCGACAATACACTTCAGAGGGGTCTGCTGGTTTGCTACAAAATGCGCCCCGTACAGCAGCACTGGCCTTTGACAAATGACTTTTAAGCACTTCAACGTTAACTTTCATCTCAGGGCTGGGTCAAGGAGAATGAATTCCAGTGGAGCACGTCTACTCATGAAAAACTAACAGAATGTAATTTTGACACTGAATTGTATTTTGTGCCTGTCCTGAAAATCTCAAAGAAAGTGTGCCGAGACTTATTTAAATGTCTTTGAATAAACGCGAGATTCACTGCAAAATTGCCAGTTTTTTTCCCACTACACTTGAAATATTGGCTTCACTTCTTACAGGTGGCATACTGCAATGTGGGGAAAGAAGCCTTCTGGGCTCATTTGCATACCCATAATGCCATGGTGTGCAATTGCTACTTTGGGCTGGTTTATTGTGTTTAATTGTGCTCCTGCTGGTGCAGTAATATGTTTGTAAATTGGGGATGGAAAGCACAGAGTCCACGGACAGTGGGCCTTTGTTGGCAAAGTCGCCCTTGGTGTAAAATCTTTCCACATGAGACCTTTATATAGCGCGTCGGAGTGAAGAACTGTCAGAAAGTGTGCCAAGACTTATTTAACTGTCTTTGAATAAACGCGAGATTTAACTGGCCAGCAGCATGTTATAGCCTCTGGAGTTGCCTCTCGCAGGTGTCCAGGGACAACATTGCGCTGAGTCGAGGCTGCCGCAGCATCTGAGGCCTGCATCAGAGCAACAGCGAAGGGCGCCGGCCGGAAGAGGGAGCTCAGTCTCCGGCTGCAATACACTCACAAGCCGCCAGAGGGGGCTCAGCTGCGACAAACCCAGCAGTCACTAGATTCATCTCACTATTAGTCAATAGATTAATCTCACCATGAGTGACTATTAAAATGGCAGAAAATCATATGACTGAGGAAGGCGCTCAGTGAACTTCACTTCGACCTGCTGCTGAAGGAAAAGAAATTCTATTAACACAGTCACACAACTACTGTTGTAGCAGTGAGTCCCAGAACTTCACTTCGACCTGCTGAAGGAAAAGAAAATCTATTAACACAATCACACAACTAATGTTGTAGCAGTGAGTACCAGACCTTCACTTTGACCTGCTGAAGGAAAAGAAAATCTATTAACACAATCACACAACTACTGTTGGAGCTGCACAACTACTGTTGGAGCTGTGGAAAATACCGAGAACTGCCCCGAGTCAATCACCGGCCTCAACTTATCATTGGAACAGCAGTCTGCAGAGAACTGCCCTCAGCCAAGCAGCGCCTAGAGCCCTCTGCACAGTGTCATCTGTTAGGAGCTAGCCTTCCAGCCATGGGAAATAGACAGGGCAGGAGGGCGCGCAGAGAGCCCCGCCCCTTCAGGAGACAGAGAAGGGACACTCACCCCCACACCCAAATTGTGCCCCGCGCCCCCCAGGGTGCCCTGGAGACCATTTTTCAGGAACTGGAGACGTTGTATTCTGTGATTAAAGTCGTAAGAGATGTGTGCTCTGTTGTCAGGCAACTCTTTGAAATGTACAGATGGGGGTGGCAGTGAGCTTCAGAGGGGTCTGCTGGTGGCAACACAGAACAGATCACACCCACCTTCTTGCCCCCACTGAGGTCGGTCATTTCTGTGATTACAGTCCTAGCAGGTGGGGTGCATGCACTCTGGACCCTGTACAGAGTCACAGGCTCTGCGTGCTGGAAACTTTATGAAATATACAGATTGTGGCGACAATACACTTCAGAGGGGTCGGCTGGTTTGCTACAAAGTGCACCCCGTACAGCAGCACTGGCCTTTGACAAATGACTTTTAAGCACTTCAACGTTAACCTTCATCTCAGGGCTGGGTCAAGGAGAATGAATTCCAGTGGAGCACGTCTACTCAAGAAAAACGAACAGAATGTAATTTTGACACTGAGTTGTACTTTGCGCCTGTCCTGAAAATCTCAAAGAAAGTGTGCCGAGACTTATTTAACTGTCTTTAAATAAACGCGAGATTCACTGCAAAATTGTCATTTTTTCCCCCACTACACTTGAAATGTTGGCTTCACTTCTTACAGGTGGCATACTGCAATGTGGGGAAAGAAGCCTTCCTGGGCTCATTTGCATACCCATAATGCCATGGTGTGCAATTGCTACTTTGGGCTGGTTTATTGTGTTTAATTGTGCTCCTGCTGGTGCAGTGATATGTTTGTAAATTGGGGATGGAAAGCACAGAGTCCACGGACAGTGGGCCTTTGTTGGCAAAGTCGCACTTGGTGTAAAATCTTTCCACATGAGACCTTTATATAGCGCGTCGGAGTGAAGAACTGTCACAAAGTGTGCCAAGACTTATTTAACTGTCTTTGAATAAACGCGAGATTTAACTGGCCAGCAGCATGTTATAGCCTCTGGAGTTGCCTCTCGCAGGTGTCCAGGGACAACATTGCGCTGAGTCGAGGCTGCCGCAGCATCTGAGGCCTGCATCAGAGCAACAGCGAAGGGCGCCGGCCGGAAGAGGGAGCTCAGTCTCCGGCTGCAATACACTCACAAGCCGCCAGAGGGTGCTCAGCTGCGACAAACCCAGCAGTCACTAGATTCATCTCACTATTAGTCAATAGATTAATCTCACCATGAGTGACTATTAAAATGGCAGAAAATCATATGACTGAGGAAGGCGCCCGGTGAACTTCACTTCGACCTGCTGCTGAAGGAAAAGAAAATCTATTAACACAATCACACAACTAATGTTGTAGCAGTGAGTCCCAGAACTTCACTTCGACCTGCTGAAGGAAAAGAAAATCTATTAACACAATCACACAACTACTGTTGGAGCTGCACAACTACTATTGGAGCTGTGGAAAATACCGAGAACTGCCTCCGAGTCAATCACCGGCCTCAACCTATCATTGGAACAGCAGTCTGCAGAGAACTGCCCTCAGCCAAGCAGCGCCTAGAGCCGCGCTGCACAGTGTCATCTGTTAGGAGCTAGCCTTCCAGCCATGGGAAATAGACAGGGCAGGAGGGCGCCCAGAGAGCCCCGCCCCTTCAGGAGACAGAGAAGGGACACTCACCCCCACACCCAAATTGTGCCCCGCGCCCCCCAGGGTGCCCTGGAGACCATTTTGCAGGAACTGGAGACGTTGTATTCTGTGATTAAAGTCGTAAGAGATGTGTGCTCTGTTGTCAGGCAACTCTTTGAAATGTACAGATGGGGGCGGCAATGAGCTTCAGAGGGGTCTGCTGGTGGCAACACAGAACAGATCACACCCACCTTCTTGCCCCCACTGAGGTCGGTCATTTCTGTGATTACAGTCCTAGCAGGTGGGGTGCATGCACTCTGGACCCTGTACAGAGTCACAGGCTCTGCGTGCTGGAAACTTTATGAAATATACAGATTGTGGCGACAATACACTTCAGAGGGGCCTGCTGGTTTGCTACAAAGTGCGCCCCGTACAGCAGCACTGGCCTTTGACAAATGACTTTTAAGCACTTCAACGTTAACTTTCATCTGAGGGCTGGGTCAAGGAGAATGAACTCCAGTGGAGCACGTCTACTCATGAAAAACGAACAGAATGTAATTTTGACACTGAATTGTATTTTGCGCCTGTCCTTAAAATCTCAAAGAAAGTGTGCCGAGACTTATTTAAATGTCTTTGAATAAACGCGAGATTCACTGCAAAATTGTCAGTTTTTTCCCCACTACACTTGAAATGTTGGCTTCACTTCTTACAGGTGGCATACTGCAATGTGGGGAAAGAAGCCTTCCTGGGCTCATTTGCATACCCATAATGCCATGGTGTGCAATTGCTACTTTGGGCTGGTTTATTGTGTTTAATTGTGCTCCTGCTGGTGCAGTGATAGGTTTGTAAACTGGGGATGGAAAGCGCAGAGTCCACGGACAGTGGGCCTTTGTTGGCAAAGTCGCCCTTGGTGTAAAATCTTTCCACATGAGACCTTTATATAGCGCGTCGGAGTGAAGAACTGTCAGAAAGTGTGCCGAGACTTATTTAACTGTCTTTGAATAAACGCGAGATTTAACTGGCCAGCAGCATGTTATAGCCTCCGGAGTTGCCTCTCGCAGGTGTCCAGGGACAACATTGCACTGACCCGAGGCTGCCGCAGCATCTGAGGCCTGCATCAGAGCAACAGCGAAGGGCGCCGGCCGGAAGAGAGAGCTCAGTCTCTGACTGCAATACACTCACAAGCTGCCAGAGGGAGCTCAGCTGCGACAAACCCAGCAGTCACTAGATTCATCTCACTATTAGTCAATAGATTAATCTCACCATGAGTGACTATTAAAATGGCAGAAAATCATATGACTGAGGAAGGCGCCCAGTGAACTTCACTTCGACCTGCTGCTGAAGGAAAAGAAAATCTATTAACACAGTCACACAACTACTGTTGTAGCAGTGAGTCCCAGAACTTCACTTCGACCTGCTGAAGGAAAAGAAAATCTATTAACACAGTCACACAACTACTGTTGTAGCAGTGAGTCCCAAGAACTTCACTTAGACCTGCTGTTGAAGGAAAAGAAAATCTATTAACACAATCACACAACTAATGTTGTAGCAGTGAGTACCAGAACTTCACTTCGACCTGCTGAAGGAAAAGAAAATCTATTAACACAATCACACAACTACTGTTGGAGCTGCACAACTACTGTTGGAGCTGTGGAAAATACCGAGAACTGCCTCCGAGTCAATCACCGGCCTCAACCTATCATTGGAACAGCAGTCTGCAGAGAACTGCCCTCAGCCAAGCAGCGCCTAGAGCCGCGCTGCACAGTGTCATCTGTTAGGAGCTAGCCTTCCAGCCATGGGAAATAGACAGGGCAGGAGGGCGCGCAGAGAGCCCCGCCCATTCAGGAGACAGAGAAGGGACACTCACCCACACACCCAAATTGTGCCCCGCGCCCCCCAGGGTGCCCTGGAGACCATATTGCAGGAAATGGAGACGTTGGATTCTGTGATTAAAGTCGTAAGAGATGTGTGCTCTGTTGTCAGGCAACTCTTTGAAATGTACAGATGGGGGCGGCAATGAGCTTCAGAGGGGTCTGCTGGTGGCAACACAGAACAGATCACACCCACCTTCTTGCCCCCACTAAGGTCGGACATTTCTGTGATTACAGTTCTAGCAGGTGGGGTGCATGCACTCTGGACCCTGTACAGAGTCACAGGCTCTGCGTGCTGGAAACTTTATGAAATATACAGATTGTGGCGACAATACACTTCAGAGGGGTCTGCTGGTTTGCTACAAAGTGCGCCCCGTACAGCAGCACTGGCCTTTGACAAATGACTTTTAAGCACTTCAACGTTAACTTTCATCTCAGGGCTGAGTCAAGGAGAATGAATTCCAGTGGAGCACGTCTACTCATGAAAAACGAACAGAATGTAATTTTGACACTGAATTGTACTTTGCGCCTGTCCTGAAAATCCCAAAGAAAGTGTGCCGAGACTTATTTAACTGTCTTTGAATAAACGCGAGATTCACTGCAAAATTGTCATTTTTTCCCCCACTACACTTGAAATGTTGGCTTCACTTCTTACAGGTGGCATACTGCAATGTGGGGAAAGAAGCCTTCCTGGGCTCATTTGCATACCCATAATGCCATGGTGTGCAATTGCTACTTTGGGCTGGTTTATTGTGTTTAATTGTGCTCCTGCTGGTGCAGTGATATGTTTGTAAATTGGGGATGGAAAGCGCAGAGTCCACGGACAGTGGGCCTTTGTTGGCAAAGTCGCCCTTGGTGTAAAATCTTTCCACATGAGATCTTTATATAGCGCGTCGGAGTGAAGCACTGTTTAGTGTGCCGAGACTTATTTAACTGTCTTTGAATAAACGCGAGATTTAACTGGCCAGCAGCATGTTATAACCTCTGGAGTTGCCTCTCGCAGGTGTCCAGGGACAACATTGCGCTGACTCGAGGCTGCCGCAGCATCTGGGGCCTGCAGCAGAGCAACAGCGAAGGGCGCCGGCCGGAAGAGAGAGCTCAGTCTCCGGCTGCAATACACTCACAAGCCGCCAGAGGGAGCTCAGCTGTGACAAACCCAGCAGTCACTAGATTCATCTCACTATTAGTCAATAGATTAATCTCACCATGAGTGACTATTAAAATGGCAGAAAATCATATGACTGAGGAAGGCGCCCAGTGAACTTCACTTCGACCTGCTGCTGAAGGAAAAGAAAATCTATTAACACAGTCACACAACTAATGTTGAAGCAGTGAGTCCCAGAACTTCACTTCGACCTGCTGAAGGAAAAGAAAATCTATTAACACAATCACACAACTACTGTTGGAGCTGCACAACTACTGTTGGAGCTGTGGAAAATACCGAGAACTGCCTCCGAGTCAATCACCGGCCTCAACCTATCATTGGAACAGCAGTCTGCAGAGAACTGCCCTCAGCCAAGCAGCGCCTAGAGCCGCGCTGCACAGTGTCATCTGTTAGGAGCTAGCCTTCCAGCCATGGGAAATAGACAGGGCAGGAGGGTGCCCAGAGAGCCCCGCCCCTTCAGGAGACAGAGAAGGGACACTCACCCCCACACCCAAATTGTGCCCCGCGCCCCCCAGGGTGCCCTGGAGACCATTTTGCAGGAACTGGAGACGTTGTATTCTGTGATTAAAGTCGTAAGAGATGTGTGCTCTGTTGTCAGGCAACTCTTTGAAATGTACAGATGGGGGCGGCAATGAGCTTCAGAGGGGTCTGCTGGTGGCAACACAGAACAGATCACACCCACCTTCTTGCCCCCACTGAGGTCGGTCATTTCTGTGATTACAGTCCTAGCAGGTGGGGTGCATGCACTCTGGACCCTGTACAGAGTCACAGGCTCTGCGTGCTGGAAACTTTATGAAATATACAGATTGTGGCGACAATACACTTCAGAGGGGCCTGCTGGTTTGCTACAAAGTGCGCCCCGTACAGCAGCACTGGCCTTTGACAAATGACTTTTAAGCACTTCAACGTTAACTTTCATCTGAGGGCTGGGTCAAGGAGAATGAACTCCAGTGGAGCACGTCTACTCATGAAAAACGAACAGAATGTAATTTTGACACTGAATTGTATTTTGCGCCTGTCCTTAAAATCTCAAAGAAAGTGTGCCGAGACTTATTTAAATGTCTTTGAATAAACGCGAGATTCACTGCAAAATTGTCAGTTTTTTCCCCACTACACTTGAAATGTTGGCTTCACTTCTTACAGGTGGCATACTGCAATGTGGGGAAAGAAGCCTTCCTGGGCTCATTTGCATACCCATAATGCCATGGTGTGCAATTGCTACTTTGGGCTGGTTTATTGTGTTTAATTGTGCTCCTGCTGGTGCAGTGATAGGTTTGTAAACTGGGGATGGAAAGCGCAGAGTCCACGGACAGTGGGCCTTTGTTGGCAAAGTCGCCCTTGGTGTAAAATCTTTCCACATGAGACCTTTATATAGCGCGTCGGAGTGAAGAACTGTCAGAAAGTGTGCCGAGACTTATTTAACTGTCTTTGAATAAACGCGAGATTTAACTGGCCAGCAGCATGTTATAGCCTCCGGAGTTGCCTCTCGCAGGTGTCCAGGGACAACATTGCACTGACCCGAGGCTGCCGCAGCATCTGAGGCCTGCATCAGAGCAACAGCGAAGGGCGCCGGCCGGAAGAGAGAGCTCAGTCTCCGACTGCAATACACTCACAAGCTGCCAGAGGGAGCTCAGCTGCGACAAACCCAGCAGTCACTAGATTCATCTCACTATTAGTCAATAGATTAATCTCACCATGAGTGACTATTAAAATGGCAGAAAATCATATGACTGAGGAAGGCGCCCAGTGAACTTCACTTCGACCTGCTGCTGAAGGAAAAGAAAATCTATTAACACAGTCACACAACTACTGTTGTAGCAGTGAGTCCCAGAACTTCACTTCGACCTGCTGAAGGAAAAGAAAATCTATTAACACAGTCACACAACTACTGTTGTAGCAGTGAGTCCCAAGAACTTCACTTAGACCTGCTGTTGAAGGAAAAGAAAATCTATTAACACAATCACACAACTAATGTTGTAGCAGTGAGTACCAGAACTTCACTTCGACCTGCTGAAGGAAAAGAAAATCTATTAACACAATCACACAACTACTGTTGGAGCTGCACAACTACTGTTGGAGCTGTGGAAAATACCGAGAACTGCCTCCGAGTCAATCACCGGCCTCAACCTATCATTGGAACAGCAGTCTGCAGAGAACTGCCCTCAGCCAAGCAGCGCCTAGAGCCGCGCTGCACAGTGTCATCTGTTAGGAGCTAGCCTTCCAGCCATGGGAAATAGACAGGGCAGGAGGGCGCGCAGAGAGCCCCGCCCATTCAGGAGACAGAGAAGGGACACTCACCCACACACCCAAATTGTGCCCCGCGCCCCCCAGGGTGCCCTGGAGACCATATTGCAGGAAATGGAGACGTTGGATTCTGTGATTAAAGTCGTAAGAGATGTGTGCTCTGTTGTCAGGCAACTCTTTGAAATGTACAGATGGGGGCGGCAATGAGCTTCAGAGGGGTCTGCTGGTGGCAACACAGAACAGATCACACCCACCTTCTTGCCCCCACTAAGGTCGGACATTTCTGTGATTACAGTTCTAGCAGGTGGGGTGCATGCACTCTGGACCCTGTACAGAGTCACAGGCTCTGCGTGCTGGAAACTTTATGAAATATACAGATTGTGGCGACAATACACTTCAGAGGGGTCTGCTGGTTTGCTACAAAGTGCGCCCCGTACAGCAGCACTGGCCTTTGACAAATGACTTTTAAGCACTTCAACGTTAACTTTCATCTCAGGGCTGAGTCAAGGAGAATGAATTCCAGTGGAGCACGTCTACTCATGAAAAACGAACAGAATGTAATTTTGACACTGAATTGTACTTTGCGCCTGTCCTGAAAATCCCAAAGAAAGTGTGCCGAGACTTATTTAACTGTCTTTGAATAAACGCGAGATTCACTGCAAAATTGTCATTTTTTCCCCCACTACACTTGAAATGTTGGCTTCACTTCTTACAGGTGGCATACTGCAATGTGGGGAAAGAAGCCTTCCTGGGCTCATTTGCATACCCATAATGCCATGGTGTGCAATTGCTACTTTGGGCTGGTTTATTGTGTTTAATTGTGCTCCTGCTGGTGCAGTGATATGTTTGTAAATTGGGGATGGAAAGCGCAGAGTCCACGGACAGTGGGCCTTTGTTGGCAAAGTCGCCCTTGGTGTAAAATCTTTCCACATGAGACCTTTATATAGCGCGTCGGAGTGAAGAGCTGTCAGAAAGTGTGCCGAGACTTATTTAACTGTCTTTGAATAAACGCGAGATTTAACTAGCCAGCAGCATGTTATAGCCTCTGGAGTTGCCTCTCGCAGGTGTCCAGGGACAACATTGCGCTGACTCGAGGCTGCCGCAGCATCTGAGGCCTGCATCAGAGCAACAGCGAAGGGCGCCGGCCGGAAGAGAGAGAGCTCAGTCTCCGGCTGCAATACACTCACAAGCCGCCAGAGGGAGCCCAGCTGCGACAAACCCAGCAGTCACTAGATTCATCTCACTATTAGTCAATAGATTAATCTCACCATGAGTGACTATTAAAATGGCAGAAAATCTCACAACTAATGTTGAAGCAGTGAGTACCAGAACTTCACTTCGACCTGCTGAAGGAAAAGAAAATCTATTAACACAATCACACAACTACTGTTGGAGCTGCACAACTACTGTTGGAGCTGTGGAAAATACCAAGAACTGCCTCCGAGTCAATCACCGGCCTCAACCTAGCAGGTGGGGTGCATGCACTCTGGACCCTGTACAGAGTCACATGCTCTGCGTGCTGGAAACTTTATGAAATATACAGATTGTGGCGACAATACACTTCAGAGGGGTCTGCTGGTTTGCTACAAAATGCGCCCCGTACAGCAGCACTGGCCTTTGACAAATGACTTTTAAGCACTTCAACGTTAACTTTCATCTCAGGGCTGGGTCAAGGAGAATGAATTCCAGTGGAGCACGTCTACTCATGAAAAACTAACAGAATGTAATTTTGACACTGAATTGTATTTTGTGCCTGTCCTGAAAATCTCAAAGAAAGTGTGCCGAGACTTATTTAAATGTCTTTGAATAAACGCGAGATTCACTGCAAAATTGCCAGTTTTTTTCCCCACTACACTTGAAATATTGGCTTCACTTCTTACAGGTGGCATACTGCAATGTGGGGAAAGAAGCCTTCTGGGCTCATTTGCATACCCATAATGCCATGGTGTGCAATTGCTACTTTGGGCTGGTTTATTGTGTTTAATTGTGCTCCTGCTGGTGCAGTAATATGTTTGTAAATTGGGGATGGAAAGCACAGAGTCCACGGACAGTGGGCCTTTGTTGGCAAAGTCGCCCTTGGTGTAAAATCTTTCCACATGAGACCTTTATATAGCGCGTCGGAGTGAAGAACTGTCAGAAAGTGTGCCAAGACTTATTTAACTGTCTTTGAATAAACGCGAGATTTAACTAGCCAGCAGCATGTTATAACCTCTGGAGTTGCCTCTCGCAGGTGTCCAGGGACAACATTGCGCTGACTCGAGGCTGCCGCAGCATCTGAGGCCTGCATCAGAGCAACAGCGAAGGGCGCCGGCCGGAAGAGAGAGCTCAGTCTCCGGCTGCAATACACTCACAAGCCGCCAGAGGGAGCTCAGCTGTGACAAACCCAGCAGTCACTAGATTCATCTCACTATTAGTCAATAGATTAATCTCACCATGAGTGACTATTAAAATGGCAGAAAATCATATGACTGAGGAAGGCGCTCAGTGAACTTCACTTCGACCTGCTGCTGAAGGAAAAGAAATTCTATTAACACAGTCACACAACTACTGTTGTAGCAGTGAGTCCCAGAACTTCACTTCGACCTGCTGAAGGAGAAGAAAATCTATTAACACAATCACACAACTAATGTTGTAGCAGTGAGTACCAGACCTTCACTTTGACCTGCTGAAGGAAAAGAAAATCTATTAACACAATCACACAACTACTGTTGGAGCTGCACAACTACTGTTGGAGCTGTGGAAAATACCGAGAACTGCCTCCGAGTCAATCACCGGCCTCAACCTATCATTGGAACAGCAGTCTGCAGAGAACTGCCCTCAGCCAAGCAGCGCCTAGAGCCGCGCTGCACAGTGTCATCTGTTAGGAGCTAGCCTTCCAGCCATGGGAAATAGACAGGGCAGGAGGGTGCCCAGAGAGCCCCGCCCCTTCAGGAGACAGAGAAGGGACACTCACCCCCACACCCAAATTGTGCCCCGCGCCCCCCAGGGTGCCCTGGAGACCATTTTGCAGGAACTGGAGACGTTGTATTCTGTGATTAAAGTCGTAAGAGATGTGTGCTCTGTTGTCAGGCAACTCTTTGAAATGTACAGATGGGGGCGGCAATGAGCTTCAGAGGGGTCTGCTGGTGGCAACACAGAACAGATCACACCCACCTTCTTGCCCCCACTGAGGTCGGTCATTTCTGTGATTACAGTCCTAGCAGGTGGGGTGCATGCACTCTGGACCCTGTACAGAGTCACAGGCTCTGCGTGCTGGAAACTTTATGAAATATACAGATTGTGGCGACAATACACTTCAGAGGGGCCTGCTGGTTTGCTACAAAGTGCGCCCCGTACAGCAGCACTGGCCTTTGACAAATGACTTTTAAGCACTTCAACGTTAACTTTCATCTGAGGGCTGGGTCAAGGAGAATGAACTCCAGTGGAGCACGTCTACTCATGAAAAACGAACAGAATGTAATTTTGACACTGAATTGTATTTTGCGCCTGTCCTTAAAATCTCAAAGAAAGTGTGCCGAGACTTATTTAAATGTCTTTGAATAAACGCGAGATTCACTGCAAAATTGTCAGTTTTTTCCCCACTACACTTGAAATGTTGGCTTCACTTCTTACAGGTGGCATACTGCAATGTGGGGAAAGAAGCCTTCCTGGGCTCATTTGCATACCCATAATGCCATGGTGTGCAATTGCTACTTTGGGCTGGTTTATTGTGTTTAATTGTGCTCCTGCTGGTGCAGTGATAGGTTTGTAAACTGGGGATGGAAAGCGCAGAGTCCACGGACAGTGGGCCTTTGTTGGCAAAGTCGCCCTTGGTGTAAAATCTTTCCACATGAGACCTTTATATAGCGCGTCGGAGTGAAGAACTGTCAGAAAGTGTGCCGAGACTTATTTAACTGTCTTTGAATAAACGCGAGATTTAACTGGCCAGCAGCATGTTATAGCCTCCGGAGTTGCCTCTCGCAGGTGTCCAGGGACAACATTGCACTGACCCGAGGCTGCCGCAGCATCTGAGGCCTGCATCAGAGCAACAGCGAAGGGCGCCGGCCGGAAGAGAGAGCTCAGTCTCCGACTGCAATACACTCACAAGCTGCCAGAGGGAGCTCAGCTGCGACAAACCCAGCAGTCACTAGATTCATCTCACTATTAGTCAATAGATTAATCTCACCATGAGTGACTATTAAAATGGCAGAAAATCATATGACTGAGGAAGGCGCCCAGTGAACTTCACTTCGACCTGCTGCTGAAGGAAAAGAAAATCTATTAACACAGTCACACAACTACTGTTGTAGCAGTGAGTCCCAGAACTTCACTTCGACCTGCTGAAGGAAAAGAAAATCTATTAACACAGTCACACAACTACTGTTGTAGCAGTGAGTCCCAAGAACTTCACTTAGACCTGCTGCTGAAGGAAAAGAAAATCTATTAACACAATCACACAACTAATGTTGTAGCAGTGAGTACCAGAACTTCACTTCGACCTGCTGAAGGAAAAGAAAATCTATTAACACAATCACACAACTACTGTTGGAGCTGCACAACTACTGTTGGAGCTGTGGAAAATACCGAGAACTGCCTCCGAGTCAATCACCGGCCTCAACCTATCATTGGAACAGCAGTCTGCAGAGAACTGCCCTCAGCCAAGCAGCGCCTAGAGCCGCGCTGCACAGTGTCATCTGTTAGGAGCTAGCCTTCCAGCCATGGGAAATAGACAGGGCAGGAGGGCGCGCAGAGAGCCCCGCCCATTCAGGAGACAGAGAAGGGACACTCACCCACACACCCAAATTGTGCCCCGCGCCCCCCAGGGTGCCCTGGAGACCATATTGCAGGAAATGGAGACGTTGTATTCTGTGATTAAAGTCGTAAGAGATGTGTGCTCTGTTGTCAGGCAACTCTTTGAAATGTACAGATGGGGGCGGCAATGAGCTTCAGAGGGGTCTGCTGGTGGCAACACAGAACAGATCACACCCACCTTCTTGCCCCCACTAAGGTCGGACATTTCTGTGATTACAGTTCTAGCAGGTGGGGTGCATGCACTCTGGACCCTGTACAGAGTCACAGGCTCTGCGTGCTGGAAACTTTATGAAATATACAGATTGTGGCGACAATACACTTCAGAGGGGTCTGCTGGTTTGCTACAAAGTGCGCCCCGTACAGCAGCACTGGCCTTTGACAAATGACTTTTAAGCACTTCAACGTTAACTTTCATCTCAGGGCTGAGTCAAGGAGAATGAATTCCAGTGGAGCACGTCTACTCATGAAAAACGAACAGAATGTAATTTTGACACTGAATTGTACTTTGCGCCTGTCCTGAAAATCCCAAAGAAAGTGTGCCGAGACTTATTTAACTGTCTTTGAATAAACGCGAGATTCACTGCAAAATTGTCATTTTTTCCCCCACTACACTTGAAATGTTGGCTTCACTTCTTACAGGTGGCATACTGCAATGTGGGGAAAGAAGCCTTCCTGGGCTCATTTGCATACCCATAATGCCATGGTGTGCAATTGCTACTTTGGGCTGGTTTATTGTGTTTAATTGTGCTCCTGCTGGTGCAGTGATATGTTTGTAAATTGGGGATGGAAAGCGCAGAGTCCACGGACAGTGGGCCTTTGTTGGCAAAGTCGCCCTTGGTGTAAAATCTTTCCACATGAGACCTTTATATAGCGCGTCGGAGTGAAGAGCTGTCAGAAAGTGTGCCGAGACTTATTTAACTGTCTTTGAATAAACGCAAGATTTAACTAGCCAGCAGCATGTTATAGCCTCTGGAGTTGCCTCTCGCAGGTGTCCAGGGACAACATTGCGCTGACTCGAGGCTGCCGCAGCATCTGAGGCCTGCATCAGAGCAACAGCGAAGGGCGCCGGCCGGAAGAGAGAGAGCTCAGTCTCCGGCTGCAATACACTCACAAGCCGCCAGAGGGAGCCCAGCTGCGACAAACCCAGCAGTCACTAGATTCATCTCACTATTAGTCAATAGATTAATCTCACCATGAGTGACTATTAAAATGGCAGAAAATCTCACAACTAATGTTGAAGCAGTGAGTACCAGAACTTCACTTCGACCTGCTGAAGGAAAAGAAAATCTATTAACACAATCACACAACTACTGTTGGAGCTGCACAACTACTGTTGGAGCTGTGGAAAATACCAAGAACTGCCTCCGAGTCAATCACCGGCCTCAACCTAGCAGGTGGGGTGCATGCACTCTGGACCCTGTACAGAGTCACATGCTCTGCGTGCTGGAAACTTTATGAAATATACAGATTGTGGCGACAATACACTTCAGAGGGGTCTGCTGGTTTGCTACAAAATGCGCCCCGTACAGCAGCACTGGCCTTTGACAAATGACTTTTAAGCACTTCAACGTTAACTTTCATCTCAGGGCTGGGTCAAGGAGAATGAATTCCAGTGGAGCACGTCTACTCATGAAAAACTAACAGAATGTAATTTTGACACTGAATTGTATTTTGTGCCTGTCCTGAAAATCTCAAAGAAAGTGTGCCGAGACTTATTTAAATGTCTTTGAATAAACGCGAGATTCACTGCAAAATTGCCAGTTTTTTTCCCCACTACACTTGAAATATTGGCTTCACTTCTTACAGGTGGCATACTGCAATGTGGGGAAAGAAGCCTTCTGGGCTCATTTGCATACCCATAATGCCATGGTGTGCAATTGCTACTTTGGGCTGGTTTATTGTGTTTAATTGTGCTCCTGCTGGTGCAGTAATATGTTTGTAAATTGGGGATGGAAAGCACAGAGTCCACGGACAGTGGGCCTTTGTTGGCAAAGTCGCCCTTGGTGTAAAATCTTTCCACATGAGACCTTTATATAGCGCGTCGGAGTGAAGAACTGTCAGAAAGTGTGCCAAGACTTATTTAACTGTCTTTGAATAAACGCGAGATTTAACTAGCCAGCAGCATGTTATAACCTCTGGAGTTGCCTCTCGCAGGTGTCCAGGGACAACATTGCGCTGACTCGAGGCTGCCGCAGCATCTGAGGCCTGCATCAGAGCAACAGCGAAGGGCGCCGGCCGGAAGAGAGAGCTCAGTCTCCGGCTGCAATACACTCACAAGCCGCCAGAGGGAGCTCAGCTGTGACAAACCCAGCAGTCACTAGATTCATCTCACTATTAGTCAATAGATTAATCTCACCATGAGTGACTATTAAAATGGCAGAAAATCATATGACTGAGGAAGGCGCTCAGTGAACTTCACTTCGACCTGCTGCTGAAGGAAAAGAAATTCTATTAACACAGTCACACAACTACTGTTGTAGCAGTGAGTCCCAGAACTTCACTTCGACCTGCTGAAGGAGAAGAAAATCTATTAACACAATCACACAACTAATGTTGTAGCAGTGAGTACCAGACCTTCACTTTGACCTGCTGAAGGAAAAGAAAATCTATTAACACAATCACACAACTACTGTTGGAGCTGCACAACTACTGTTGGAGCTGTGGAAAATACCGAGAACTGCCCGAGTCAATCACCGGCCTCAACTTATCATTGGAACAGCAGTCTGCAGAGAACTGCCCTCAGCCAAGCAGCGCCTAGAGCCGCTCTGCACAGTGTCATCTGTTAGGAGCTAGCCTTCCAGCCATGGGAAATAGACAGGGCAGGAGGGCGCGCAGAGAGCCCCGCCCCTTCAGGAGACAGAGAAGGGACACTCACCCCCACACCCAAATTGTGCCCCGCGCCCCCCAGGGTGCCCTGGAGACCATTTTTCAGGAACTGGAGACGTTGTATTCTGTGATTAAAGTCGTAAGAGATGTGTGCTCTGTTGTCAGGCAACTCTTTGAAATGTACAGATGGGGGTGGCAGTGAGCTTCAGAGGGGTCTGCTGGTGGCAACACAGAACAGATCACACCCACCTTCTTGCCCCCACTGAGGTCGGTCATTTCTGTGATTACAGTCCTAGCAGGTGGGGTGCATGCACTCTGGACCCTGTACAGAGTCACAGGCTCTGCGTGCTGGAAACTTTATGAAATATACAGATTGTGGCGACAATACACTTCAGAGGGGCCTGCTGGTTTGCTACAAAGTGCGCCCCGTACAGCAGCACTGGCCTTTGACAAATGACTTTTAAGCACTTCAACGTTAACTTTCATCTCAGGGCTGGGTCAAGGAGAATGAACTCCAGTGGAGCACGTCTACTCATGAAAAACTAACAGAATGTAATTTTGACACTGAATTGTATTTTGCGCCTGTCCTGAAAATCTCAAAGAAAGTGTGCCGAGACTTATTTAAATGTCTTTGAATAAACGCGAGATTCACTGCAAAATTGTCAGTTTTTTTCCCCACTACACTTGAAATGTTGGCTTCACTTCTTACAGGTGGCATACTGCAATGTGGGTAAAGAAGCCTTCCTGGGCTCATTTGCATACCCATAATGCCATGGTGTGCAATTGCTACTTTGGGCTGGTTTATTGTGTTTAATTGTGCTCCTGCTGGTGCAGTGATAGGTTTGTAAACTGGGGATGGAAAGTGCAGAGTCCACGGACAGTGGGCCTTTGTTGGCAAAGTCGCCCTTGGTGTAAAATCTTTCCACATGAGACCTTTATATAGCGTGTCGGAGTGAAGAACTGTCAGAAAGTGTGCCGAGACTTATTTAACTGTCTTTGAATAAACGCGAGATTTAACTGGCCAGCAGCATGTTATAGCCTCTGGAGTTGCCTCTCGCAGGTGTCCAGGGACAACATTGCACTGACCCGAGGCTGCCGCAGCATCTGAGGCCTGCATCAGAGCAACAGCGAAGGGCGCCGGCCGGAAGAGAGAGCTCAGGCTCCGGCTGCAATACACTCACAAGCCGCCAGAGGGAGCTCAGCTGCGACAAACCCAGCAGTCACTAGATTCATCTCACTATTAGTCAATAGATTAATCTCACCATGAGTGACTATTAAAATGGCAGAAAATCATATGACTGAGGAAGGCGCCCAGTGAACTTCACTTCGACCTGCTGCTGAAGGAAAAGAAAATCTATTAACACAGTCACACAACTACTGTTGTAGCAGTGAGTCCCAGAACTTCACTTCGACCTGCTGAAGGAAAAGAAAATCTATTAACACAATCACACAACTACTGTTGGAGCTGTGGAAAATACCGAGAACTGCCTCCGAGTCAATCACCGGCCTCAACTTATCATTGGAACAGCAGTCTGCAGAGAACTGCCCTCAGCCAAGCAGCGCCTAGAGCCGCGCTGCACAGTGTCATCTGTTAGGAGCTAGCCTTCCAGCCATGGGAAATAGACAGGGCAGGAGGGCGCGCAGAGAGCCCCGCCCCTTCAGGAGACAGAGGAGGGACACTCACCCCCACACCCAAATTGTGCCCCGCGCCCCCCAGGGTGCCCTGGAGACCATTTTGCAGGAACTGGAGACGTTGTATTCTGTGATTAAAGTCGTAAGAGATGTGTGCTCTGTTGTCAGGCAACTCTTTGAAATGTACAGATGGGGGCGGCAATGAGCTTCAGAGGAGTCTGCTGGTGGCAACACAGAACAGATCACACCCACCTTCTTGCCCCCACTGAGGTCGGACATTTCCGTGATTACAGTCCTAGCAGGTGGGGTGCATGCACTCTGGACCCTGTACAGAGTCACAGGCTCTGCGTGTTGGAAACTTTATGAAATATACAGATTGTGGCGATGTTAGACGGGGACCTGGAGGGTCGGCCGAGCACAAGGGGAGAGGCCTCCAGTGAGGGCCGTCTCCAGCGATCGCACAGACAGGTAACTTCCCCCCCACAGATGGACACCACACGAAGATCAGATTAACACCTTTTATAGGCAGTTCTGGAAATGAGGCAGTACGATACAATGAGATCAGGACACGATGGTCCTCTCAAGTCTAGTCTTTAGTAGGGAAAGGGGGTAGCGGGACAGTCTTGGTACCTTCGGGTACTGGGGTGGAAACGGCGGTAGCTCACAATCCTCGAGCTCGGCGTTCGGATGGATCGGACCGCGGCAGCGCCAGCAGGTCCCGAAGAGATCGTAGGTGGTAATGGGCCGCGGCAGCGCCAGCAGGTCCCGACGAGGATGACGGTTATAACGGGCCGCGGCAGCGCCGGCAGGTCCCACGAGGATGAAGGTTGCAACGGGCCGCGGCAGCGCCAGCAGGTCCCACGAGGACGAAGGTTGGAACGGGCCGCGGCAGAGCCAGCAGGTCCCACGAGGAGGCAGGTTGCAGAAGGCCGCGGCAGCGCCAGCAGGCAGGACAATAGTTCACAAGGCAGGGCTGCGGCAGCGCCAGCAGTCCGTCAAGGATGAGTTCTTCTCGATGTCTCTCGACTCCAGGATACAACTGCCTTCCTGTTCTGGGGCTGCCTCAGTTATAGGTCTGGCGCTCTTTGATGTCCGGACCCTCGCTCTTGGAGGTCGGGAGGTCTGGGATGAGGGAGTCAGACACCCAGCAGGGGGGTGGAGCCAGCGCCCGAGGAGGCTGGGGGTGATCGGCACCTGGCGGGGGAGAGCCATCGACACTTCTTACTCCCATTGACCTGCCAAGTGGTCCGTTCACCTCCTGGGTGGATGGTGGTGCCGGGATGTCGGGGCCTGGCCAGGCCCAGGGTTGGGGTCGAGCTGAAGCCGCGCGGCCGCGTGGTGCCGTGTCCAAGATGGCGGCTGGGCCGGGCAATGGTGCTGACGGTGGCCCGGGCCCGTGACACAGGGACATCCGGGAGCAGGCGTCCCATAGGGGACGGGTTGCGGGTTGGTTCTGTGGGTAGCACCCGGAGAGCCGGTGTCTGGGCTCTGTCATGCGGGGAGGGAGCGAGCCCGTCATGGGGCCTGTCCAACATGCGTCCCCCCCAGCTGAAGGCGGGGAGAGTCACCCATCCTCCTGGGGACTCTCCTCGTCGAGGCGGAAAAAGCGGGACAGGCCATCCGCGTTGGCGTGGTCTTGGCCAGGGCGATGTTCCACAGTGAAGTCCATCCCCTGCAGGGAGATGGACCATCTCAATAGTTTGGGATTCTCCCCCCGCATTTGCATTAGCCATTGCAGGGGCCGATGGTCTGTTTGTACCCGGAAGTGGGTTCCGAAGAGGTAAGGCCGGAGCTTCTTGAGGGCCCACACTACAGCGAAGGCCTCCCGTTCAATAGTGCTCCAGCGCTGCTCTCGGGCAGTAGGCGCCTACTGATGAAGGCCACTGGTTGGTCGACTCCCTCGGGGTTCAGTTGGGAGAGGACGGCCCCAATACCATGGTCGGAGGCATCGGTCTGAACGATGAACTCGCGGCTATAGTCGGGGGCCTGGAGCACAGGAGCGGTGCACATGGCGGCCTTCAGCTTCTCGAAGGCCGCTTGACAGTCGGGCGTCCAGTTGACTCTTTTTGGGTGGTTCTTAGACGTGAGTTCCGTGAGGGGCCCCACAAGGCTGCCATAGTCCTTCACGAACCGCCGGTAGTATCCGGTGAGTCCCAGAAAGGCTCGGACCTCTGTTTGTGTTTCGGGGGGTTGCCAGGACTGAATGGCAGCTACCTTGAGTTGAAGGGGGGCCACCAGACCGCTCCCCACTTGGTGTCCGAGGTAGGTCACGGACCCCTGGCCGATTTGGCACTTGCTGGCCTTTATTGTGAGGCCGGCCTGTTGGAGGGCCTGCAGGACTTCTCGGAGGTGGTGGAGGTGGTCTGTCCAGTGGCGGCTGTATACTGCGATGTCGTCCAGGTAGGCGGCGCTGAATTCTTCGAGGCCCGCCAACACCTGGTTCACCAGTCTTTGGAAAGTGGCTGGAGCGTTCTTCATGCCGAATGGCATCACTCTGAAATGGTAGTGCCCATCCGGGGTGGAGAAAGCGGAACGTTCTTGGGCCCTGGGGGTGAGGCCGATTTGCCAGTAGCCCGCTGTCAGGTCGAAGATGCTTAGGTAGCGGGCTGCCCCCATGCGGTCGACTAGTTCATCTGCTCGGGGGATAGGGTGAGCGTCGGTTCGGGTGACCGCGTTCAGACCCCGATAGTCGATGCAGAATCGGAGTTCAGGTGTGGTGCCCGGGGCCGCGGCCTTGGGGATCAGGACGACCGGGCTGGCCCAGGGACTGTCCGAAGGTTCGATGACTCCGAGGGCGAGCATCTTGGAGACTTCTTCTTGGATGCAGGTACGTACCCGATCCGGTACTCGGTATGCCCGGTGTCGGACAGGAGGACTGTCCCCAGTGTCCACGTCGTGCAGGCACCAGGAGGTGACTCCGGGTGCGAGAGAAAACAGGTTTGCGAACGGTAGCAGGAGGGCCCGACAATCTTGACGCTGCTCCGGGGTCAGGGCCTCGGAGAGTCGGACCCCGTCCACCGAACCATCTCTTTCACGGGACCTCAGTAGGTCAGGGAGGGGCTCGGAGTCTCTTTCTGCGCCACTGTCGGTAGCCATCAGCAGGCTGAGCTCTGAGCGCGCGAAGTGTGGTTTGAGTCTGTTGGCGTGGAGCACCCGGAGGAGGTTCCGGGGGGACTCCAGGTCGATGAGATAGGTGACGGGGCTCTTGCGCTCGATCACCTTGAAGGGCCCCGTCCATTTGTCCTGCAAGGCGCACGGTTCAATGGGGGACATCACCCATACCTGCTGACCCGGTTCAAACTCGATGGAGGAGGCATGTTGATCGTACCACTTCTTCATGTCCTCTTGACTGGCCTCAAGATTGGCTTTGGCGATCTCCCTGAACCGCCGGGTCTGATTGCGGAGGGTCAGGAGGTACTTGTAGACGTCTGGAGGGGTCTTCAGGGGGGCCATTTCCCATTCCTCCTTCACTAGGCTGAGAGGCCCTCGAACGGGGTGTCCGTACAGGAGTTCGAAGGGGCTGAAGCCGAGGGACTTCTGGGGGACTTCTCGGTAGGCGAAGAGGAGGCACGGTAGTAGCACGTCCCACTGGCGGCGTAGGGGTTCTTCTAGTCCCATGATCATCCCCTTGAGAGTGCGGTTGAACCGTTCAACCAGTCCGTTTCCCTGGGGGTGATAGGGGGTTGTGAATCGGTAGGTGACCCCGCACTGCTGCCAGAGGGATTTCATATACTTTGAAATAAAGTTCGTACCCCTGTCGCTGACGACCTCCCGGGGGAAGCCCACTCGAGAAAAGATCCCCATTAAGGCTCGACCCACTACTGGGGCTGTTATAGTACGAAGGGGGACCGCCTCAGGATAGCGGGTTGCGTGGTCCACCAGGACCAGGATGAAGCGATGCCCTTGTGCTGTTCGGGGGTCCAGAGGCCCCACAATGTCTATTCCCACCCTTTCGAACGGGGTGGTCACCACTGGGAATGGCTGTAGGGGTGCCTTGAGTTTGCGGCCGCTCTTCCCGCTGGCCTGGCAGGTCGGGCAGGACCGGCAGTGGTTGGAGACGTCATTTCTCATTTTGGGCCAGAAAAAGTGAGTCACCAGGCGGTGGTAGGTTTTGTCTTGCCCCAGGTGCCCAGCCAGGGGGACATCATGGGCCAAGTTCAACAGGAAGTCTCTGAAGTGGAGGGGCACCACCAGCACTCGACCGGCCCCCAGCTCTGCGATTCTTTGCTCGCTGTACAAGAGATCATTGTCCCAATAAACCCAGTGGGCCCCGGTGGTGTCTCCTTGGCCCTGGGCGAGCGCTTGCTGTCGCAGTCCCTCGAGGGAGGGACAGGTCTTTTGCTCCTGCCGAAATTGTTCTTGGGTGGGCCCCCCTTCTTGACGCCACTGAGCCAGGTCGGGAAGTTCGGGGGGCTGTGCGGACCCCTCTGGGGTGGGTTCCGGGTGGTCGGTATGGATGGAGTCTTCTTCTGGAGCGATCGAGGGCGGAGGTGCTGACCATTCGGGTTCTTCTGGCCTAGGGATGGTGCGGGTGGCCATGGACCGGGTGGTCACGCACGCCCAGTCCGGGAGACCCAACATCCCCAGATGCTCTCTTCTTTCAACAGCTGCCCACGGGGAGCTCTCGAGATCGTTCCCCAGGAGGCAGTCCACGGGGGCATCGTCGCGGACAGTTACTTTTAGCATGCCGGACACTCCTCCCCATTCGAAGGGGACGCAGGCCATCTGACACAGGCTCTCCGAATTGTCTGCCGATCGGACGGGGCAAAGCACGTTTGGCAGGATTTGTTCTGGGGTCACCAGGTGACAACGGACGGCCGTCACACTGGCCCCGGTGTCACGCAGGGCCTCGGCCTTGCGCCCATTTATGCTCACCCATTGGCTGTACTTCCGAGTGTTGGCGGGCAGGGGAGTCCGCGGGACCATGTCTCTTCCTCCTAGGCAGGCCAGGGTCATGGCGGCGGGTTCCCACTCGAACTGCTCCGACTCGTATGCTTCAGGGTCTTCGGAGACTTGTTCTTCTCCTAGGGCGGCGGCCGCCACCTGGTGGGGCCCGGGAACCTGGTTCTTCGGGCAGGTCGGGTCACTGGCATAGTGGCCGACTCGCTGGCATCGATGACACGTAACGTTGGCTCGGAACCCCGGCCGCATCGGGGGGTTTCCCCGGCCGGGTGGGGGCGGGGTGGTGTTAGCGGGAGTGACCGGGACAGCGTCTCTGCCCCGGCCCTGTCCTCCTCCTCCTCCCCGGGGACGATGATGACCTTGGTTGGTTCTGTTCTGCTCGTTCGGCCCACTCCGGGCCACTCGGGTGCTCTCCCACCGATCCGCTTCGGTGGCGAGCTGCCGTGGTTCAGTGAATTTACTGTCGAGGAGGTGCTGCCTGAGCTCGACGAAACAGTTGTTGGAGAGGTGCTCCCACACAATGAGATTGAAGAGTTGTTCGTAAGTGGTTACGTTGTTACCCTTGATCCATCCCTCGAAGGCTCGGCTGAAATAGTTCACGTATTCCAACCAAGTTGTACCTGGGATCCGGGTGCAGTTGCGGAACCTCTGGCGGTACATTTCGGGCGTCAGCCCATATCGACTGAGGAGGGCGGCCTTCATGTGGTCATAGGACGTCATTTGATGGTCCGGAAGCTGCAGCAGGGCATCACGGCCCTCATTGACGAATCTCCCCCATAGACCGGCTCCCCAGTCACTTCGAGCGATCCGGTGGGCAGTCATGGCGATCTCATAGGCCTTGAACCACTGCTGTATGTCGTCGTTTTGGTGGTATTCTCGGACCACATCCTTGGGGATGTGGACCTTCTGCTCGGTAGTACCCGGGGAGCGCGGTGGCTCGGGCACCCCTAGGTTTTTGTTCAGTTTGCGCATTTCTATCTCTGCTAGTTTGCACTCGTGTTCGTATGCCAGTTTTTTTTCTTCGAGATCCCTCTGTCTCTGTTTTTCCTCTCGCTCTTCTCTGAGCCGTAAGTGTTCTAAGTTTATTTTTTGTTCCGCCAGCTTCAATTCTCCGTCTAATTTGAGCCGTGCCAAGTCTAACTTGTGTAGTCTATTTTTTTCCCGCTCCTGGATCTCTTCTCGGGAGGGGCCTGTTCTCCGTTCTTCCGTCAGGGTGGTGTTGACTTCCGGGGCTTCGGGGTCCCGGGGGGTGGCGGTATTCGTCTCTGTCCAGGCCTCTAGGGCGTTTTTGAAGTCTTCTTTTGTGCTTAGCCCGGTGGTAGCAATGCCTAAGTCCATGCAAAATTGTTTTAGCTCTCGGTGGTTGTATTCCTCCAGCTTTTCCAACTGGAACTTCTCTGCCGATCCGCTCTCTTTGGTCGTCATTGTGGTTTAGTCGTAGGGTGAGTTACTGTCTGTACGGTACGCGTTGGTTCGGATCGCGCCGCTGGCCACCAATGTTAGACGGGGACCTGGAGGGTCGGCCGAGCACAAGGGGAGAGGCCTCCAGTGAGGGCCGTCTCCAGCGATCGCACAGACAGGTAACTTCCCCCCCACAGATAGACACCACACGAAGATCAGATTAACACCTTTTATAGGCAGTTCTGGAAATGAGGCAGTACGATACAATGAGATCAGGACACGATGGTCCTCTCAAGTCTAGTCTTTAGTAGGGAAAGGGGGTAGCGGGACAGTCTTGGTACCTTCGGGTACTGGGGTGGAAACGGCGGTAGCTCACAATCCTCGAGCTCGGCGTTCGGATGGATCGGACCGCGGCAGCGCCAGCAGGTCCCGAAGAGATCGTAGGTGGTAATGGGCCGCGGCAGCGCCAGCAGGTCCCGACGAGGATGACGGTTATAACGGGCCGCGGCAGCGCCGGCAGGTCCCACGAGGATGAAGGTTGCAACGGGCCGCGGCAGCGCCAGCAGGTCCCACGAGGACGAAGGTTGGAACGGGCCGCGGCAGAGCCAGCAGGTCCCACGAGGAGGCAGGTTGCAGAAGGCCGCGGCAGCGCCAGCAGGCAGGACAATAGTTCACAAGGCAGGGCTGCGGCAGCGCCAGCAGTCCGTCAAGGATGAGTTCTTCTCGGTGTCTCTCGACTCCAGGATACAACTGCCTTCCTGTTCTGGGGCTGCCTCAGTTATAGGTCTGGCGCTCTTTGATGTCCGGACCCTCGCTCTTGGAGGTCGGGAGGTCTGGGATGAGGGAGTCCAGACACCCAGCAGGGGGGTGGAGCCAGCGCCCGAGGAGGCTGGGGGTGATCGGCACCTGGCGGGGGAGAGCCATCGACACTTCTTACTCCCATTGACCTGCCAAGTGGTCCGTTCACCTCCTGGGTGGATGGTGGTGCCGGGATGTCGGGGCCTGGCCAGGCCCAGGGTTGGGGTCGAGCTGAAGCCGCGCGGCCGCGTGGTGCCGTGTCCAAGATGGCGGCTGGGCCGGGCAATGGTGCTGACGGTGGCCCGGGCCCGTGACACAGGGACATCCGTGAGCAGGCGTCCCATAGGGGACGGGTTGCGGGTTGGTTCTGTGGGTAGCACCTGGAGAGCCGGTGTCTGGGCTCTGTCATGCGGGGAGGGAGCGAGCCCGTCATGGGGCCTGTCCAACAAGCGACAATACACTTCAGAGGGGTCTGCTGGTTTGCTACAAAGTGCGCCCCGTACAGCAGCACTGGCCTTTGACAAATGACTTTTAAGCACTTCAACGTTAACTTTCATCTCAGGGCTGGGTCAAGGAGAATGAATTCCAGTGGAGCACGTCTACTCATGAAAAAGAACAGAATGTAATTTTGACACTGAATTGTACTTTGCGCCTGTCCTGAAAATCTCAAAGAAAGTGTGCCGAGACTTATTGAACTGTCTTTGAATAAACGCGAGATTCACTGCAAAATTGTCATTTTTTTTCCCCACTACACTTGAAATGTTGGCTTCACTTCTTACAGGTGGCATACTGCAATGTGGGGAAAGAAGCCTTCCTGGGCTCATTTGCATACCCATAATGCCATGGTGTGCAAATGCTACTTTGGGCTGGTTTATTGTGTTTAATTGTGCTCCTGCTGGTGCAGTGATATGTTTGTAAATTGGGAATGGAAAGCACAGAGTCCACGGACAGTGGGCCTTTGTTGGCAAAGTCGTCCTTGGTGTAAAATCTTTCCACATGAGACCTTTATATAGCGCGTCGGAGTGAAGAACTGTCAGAAAGTGTGCCGAGACTTATTTAACTGTCTTTGAATAAACGCGAGATTTAACTGGCCAGCAGCATGTTATAGCCTCTGGAGTTGCCTCTCGCAGGTGTCCAGGGACAACATTGCGCTGAGTCGAGGCTGCCGCAGCATCTGAGGCCTGCATCAGAGCAACAGCGAAGGGCGCCGGCCGGAAGAGAGAGCTCAGTCTCCGGCTGCAATACACTCACAAGCCGCCAGAGGGAGCTCAGCTGCGACAAACCCAGCAGTCACTAGATTCATCTCACTATTAGTCAATAGATTAATCTCACCATGAGTGACTATTAAAATGGCAGAAAATCATATGACTGAGGAAGGCGCCCAGTGAACTTCACTTCGACCTGCTGCTGAAGGAAAAGAAAATCTATTAACACAGTCACACAACTAATGTTGTAGCAGTGAGTCCCAGAACTTCACTTCGACCTGCTGAAGGAAAAGAAAATCTATTAACACAATCACACAACTACTGTTGGAGCTGCACAACTACTGTTGGAGCTGTGGAAAATACCGAGAACTGCCTCCGAGTCAATCACCGGCCTCAACCTATCATTGGAACAGCAGTCTGCAGAGAACTGCCCTCAGCCAAGCAGCGCCTAGAGCCGTGCTGCACAGTGTCATCTGTTAGGAGCTAGCCTTCCAGCCATGGGAAATAGACAGGGCAGGAGGGCGCCCAGAGAGCCCCGCCCCTTCAGGAGACAGAGAAGGGACACTCACCCCCACACCCAAATTGTGCCCGCGCCCCCCAGGGTGCCCTGGAGACCATTTTGCAGGAACTGGAGACGTTGTATTCTGTGATTAAAGTCGTAAGAGATGTGTGCTCTGTTGTCAGGCAACTCCTTGAAATGTACAGATGGGGGCGGCAATGAGCTTCAGAGGGGTCTGCTGGTGGCAACACAGAACAGATCACACCCACCTTCTTGCCCCCACTGAGGTCGGTCATTTCTGTGATTACAGTCCTAGCAGGTGGGGTGCATGCACTCTGGACCCTGTACAGAGTCACAGGCTCTGCGTGCTGGAAACTTTATGAAATATACAGATTGTGGCGACAATACACTTCAGAGGGGTCTGCTGGTTTGCTACAAAGTGCACCCCGTACAGCAGCACTGGCCTTTGACAAATGACTTTTAAGCACTTCAACGTTAACTTTCATCTCAGGGCTGGGTCAAGGAGAATGAACTCCAGTGGAGCACGTCTACTCATGAAAAACGAACAGAATGTAATTTTGACACTGAATTGTATTTTGCGCCTGTCCTGAAAATCTCAAAGAAAGTGTGCCGAGACTTATTTAAATGTCTTTGAATAAACGCGAGATTCACTGCAAAATTGTCCGTTTTTTCCCCACTACACTTGAAATGTTGGCTTCACTTCTTAAAGGTGGCACACTGCAATGTGGGGAAAGAAGCCTTCCTGGGCTCATTTGCATACCCATAATGCCATGGTGTGCAATTGCTACTTTCGGCAGGTTTATTGTGTTTAATTGTGCTCCTGCTGGTGCAGTGATAGGTTTGTAAACTGGGGATGGAAAGCGCAGAGTCCACGGACAGTGGGCCTTTGTTGGCAAAGTCGCCCTTGGTGTAAAATCTTTCCACATGAGACCTTTATATAGCGCGTCGGAGTGAAGAACTGTCAGAAAGTGTGCCGAGACTTATTTAACTGTCTTTGAATAAACGCGAGATTTAACTGGCCAGCAGCATGTTATAGCCTCAGGAGTTGCCTCTCGCAGGTGTCCAGGGACAACATTGCACTGACCCGAGGCTGCCGCAGCATCTGAGGCCTGCATCAGAGCAACAGCGAAGGGCGCCGGCCGGAAGAGAGAGCTCCGTCTCCGGCTGCAATACACTCACAAGCCGCCAGAGGGAGCTCAGCTGCGACGAACCCAGCAGTCACTAGATTCATCTCACTATTAGTCAATAGATTAATCTCACCATGAGTGACTATTAAAATGGCAGAAAATCTATTAACACAATCACACAACTAATGTTGAAGCAGTGAGTACCAGAACTTCACTTCGACCTGCTGAAGGAAAAGAAAATCTATTAACACAATCACACAACTACTGTTGGAGCTGCACAACTACTGTTGGAGCTGTGGAAAATACCAAGAACTGCCTCCGAGTCAATCACCGGCCTCAACCTATCATTGGAACAGCAGTCTGCAGAGAACTGCCCTCAGCCAAGCAGCGCCTAGAGCCGCGCTGCACAGTGTCATCTGTTAGGAGCTAGCCTTCCAGCCATGGGAAATAGACAGGGCAGGAGGGCGCCCAGAGAGCCCCGCCCCTTCAGGAGACAGAGAGGGGACACTCACCCCCACACCCAAATTGTGCCCCGCGCCCCCCAGGGTACCCTGGAGACCATTTTGCAGGAACTGGAGACGTTGTATTCTGTGATTAAAGTCGTAAGAGATGTGTGCTCTGTTGTCAGGCAACTCTTTGAAATGTACAGATGGGGGCGGCAATGAGCTTCAGAGGGGTCTGCTGGTGGCAACACAGAACAGATCACACCCACCTTCTTGCCCCCACTAAGGTCGGACATTTCTGTGATTACAGTCCTAACAGGTGGGGTGCATGCACTCTGGACCCTGTACAGAGTCACAGGCTCTGCGTGCTGGAAACTTTATGAAATATACAGATTGTGGCGACAATACACTTCAGAGGGGTCTGCTGGTTTGCTACAAAATGCGCCCCGTACAGCAGCACTGGCCTTTGACAAATGACTTTTAAGCACTTCAACGTTAACTTTCATCTCAGGGCTGGGTCAAGGAGAATGAATTCCAGTGGAGCACGTCTACTCATGAAAAACTAACAGAATGTAATTTTGACACTGAATTGTATTTTGCGCCTGTCCTGAAAATCTCAAAGAAAGTGTGCCGAGACTTATTTAAATGTCTTTGAATAAACGCGAGATTCACTGCAAAATTGCCAGTTTTTAGATTTAACTGGCCAGCAGCATGTTATAGCCTCTGGAGTTGCCTCTCGCAGGTGTCCAGGGACAACATTGCGCTGACTCGAGGCTGCCGCAGCATCTGAGGCCTGCATCAGAGCAACAGCGAAGGGCGCCGGCCGGAAGAGAGAGCTCAGTCTCCGGCTGCAATACACTCACAAGCCGCCAGAGGGAGCTCAGCTGTGACAAACCCAGCAGTCACTAGATTCATCTCACTATTAGTTAATAGATTAATCTCACCATGAGTGACTATTAAAATGGCAGAAAATCATATGACTGAGGAAGGCGCTCAGTGAACTTCACTTCGACCTGCTGCTGAAGGAAAAGAAATTCTATTAACACAGTCACACAACTAATGTTGTAGCAGTGAGTACCAGACCTTCACTTTGACCTGCTGAAGGAAAAGAAAATCTATTAACACAATCACACAACTAATGTTGTAGCAGTGAGTACCAGACCTTCACTTTGACCTGCTGAAGGAAAAGAAAATCTATTAACACAATCACACAACTACTGTTGGAGCTGCACAACTACTGTTGGAGCTGTGGAAAATACCGAGAACTGCCCGAGTCAATCACCGGCCTCAACTTATCATTGGAACAGCAGTCTGCAGAGAACTGCCCTCAGCCAAGCAGCGCCTAGAGCCGCTCTGCACAGTGTCATCTGTTAGGAGCTAGCCTTCCAGCCATGGGAAATAGACAGGGCAGGAGGGCGCGCAGAGAGCCCCGCCCCTTCAGGAGACAGAGAAGGGACACTCACCCCCACACCCAAATTGTGCCCCGAGCCCCCCAGGGTGCCCTGGAGACCATTTTTCAGGAACTGGAGACGTTGTATTCTGTGATTAAAGTCGTAAGAGATGTGTGCTCTGTTGTCAGGCAACTCTTTGAAATGTACAGATGGGGGCGGCAATGAGCTTCAGAGGGGTCTGCTGGTGGCAACACAGAACAGATCACACCCACCTTCTTGCCCTCACTGAGGTCGGTCATTTCTGTGATTACAGTCCTAGCAGGTGGGGTGCATGCACTCTGGACCCTGTACAGAGTCACAGGCTCTGCGTGCTGGAAACTTTATGAAATATACAGATTGTGGCGACAATACACTTCAGAGGGGCCTGCTGGTTTGCTACAAAGTGCGCCCCGTACAGCAGCACTGGCCTTTGACAAATGACTTTTAAGCATTTCAACGTTAACTTTCATCTCAGGGCTGGGTCAAGGAGAATGAACTCCAGTGGAGCACGTCTACTCATGAAAAACGAACAGAATGTAATTTTGACACTGAATTGTATTTTGCGCCTGTCCTGAAAATCTCAAAGAAAGTGTGCCGAGACTTATTTAAATGTCTTTGAATAAACGCGAGATTCACTGCAAAATTGTCAGTTTTTTTCCCCACTACACTTGAAATGTTGGCTTCACTTCTTACAGGTGGCATACTGCAATGTGGGGAAAGAAGCCTTCCTGGGCTCATTTGCATACCCATAATGCCATGGTGTGCAATTGCTACTTTGGGCTGGTTTATTGTGTTTAATTGTGCTCCTGCTGGTGCAGTGATAGGTTTGTAAACTGGGGATGGAAAGCGCAGAGCCCACGGACAGTGGGCCTTTGTTGGCAAAGTCGCCCTTGGTGTAAAATCTTTCCACATGAGACCTTTATATAGCGTGTCGGAGTGAAGAACTGTCAGAAATTGTGCCGAGACTTATTTAACGCGAGATTTAACTGGCCAGCAGCATGTTATAGCCTCTGGAGTTGCCTCTCGCAGGTGTCCAGGGACAACATTGCGCTGAGTCGAGGCTGCCGCAGCATCTGAGGCCTGCATCAGAGCAACAGCGAAGGGCGCCGGCCGGAAGAGGGAGCTCAGTCTCCGGCTGCAATACACTCACAAGCCGCCAGAGGGAGCTCAGCTGCGACAAACCCAGCAGTCACTAGATTCATCTCACTATTAGTCAATAGATTAATCTCACCATGAGTGACTATTAAAATGGCAGAAAATCATATGACTGAGGAAGGCGCCCAGTGAACTTCACTTCGACCTGCTGCTGAAGGAAAAGAAAATCTATTAACACAGTCACACAACTACTGTTGTAGCAGTGAGTCCCAGAACTTCACTTCGACCTGCTGAAGGAAAAGAAAATCTATTAACACAGTCACACAACTACTGTTGTAGCAGTGAGTCCCAAGAACTTCACTTAGACCTGCTGCTGAAGGAAAAGAAAATCTATTAACACAATCACACAACTAATGTTGTAGCAGTGAGTACCAGAACTTCACTTCGACCTGCTGAAGGAAAAGAAAATCTATTAACACAATCACACAACTACTGTTGGAGCTGCACAACTACTGTTGGAGCTGTGGAAAATACCGGGAACTGCCTCCGAGTCAATCACCGGCCTCAACCTATCATTGGAACAGCAGTCTGCAGAGAACTGCCCTCAGCCAAGCAGCGCCTAGAGCCGCGCTGCACAGTGTCATCTGTTAGGAGCTAGCCTTCCAGCCATGGGAAATAGACAGGGCAGGAGGGCGCGCAGAGAGCCCCGCCTGTTCAGGAGACAGAGAAGGGACACTCACCCCCACACCCAAATTGTGCCCCGCGCCCCCCAGGGTGCCCTGGAGACCATATTGCAGGAACTGGAGACGTTGTATTCTGTGATTAAAGTCGTAAGAGATGTGTGCTCTGTTGTCAGGCAACTCTTTGAAATGTACAGATGGGGGCGGCAATGAGCTTCAGAGGGGTCTGCTGGTGGCAACACAGAACAGATCACACCCACCTTCTTGCCCCCACTAAGGTCGGCTATTTCTGTGATTACAGTCCTAGCAGGTGGGGTGCATGCACTCTGGACCCTGTACAGAGTCACAGGCTCTGCGTGCTGGAAACTTTATGAAATATACAGATTGTGGCGACAATACACTTCAGAGGGGTCTGCTGGTTTGCTACAAAGTGCGCCCCGTACAGCAGCACTGGCCTTTGACAAATGACTTTTAAGCACTTCAACGTTAACTTTCATCTCAGGGCTGAGTCAAGGAGAATGAATTCCAGTGGAGCAGGTCTACTCATGAAAAACGAACAGAATGTAATTTTGACACTGAATTGTACTTTGCGCCTGTCCTGAAAATCCCAAAGAAAGTGTGCCGAGACTTATTTAACTGTCTTTGAATAAACGCGAGATTCACTGCAAAATTGTCATTTTTTCCCCCACTACACTTGAAATGTTGGCTTCACTTCTTACAGGTGGCATACTGCAATGTGGGGAAAGAAGCCTTCCTGGGCTCATTTGCATACCCATAATGCCATGGTGTGCAATTGCTACTTTGGGCTGGTTTATTGTGTTTATTTGTGCTCCTGCTGGTGCAGTGATATGTTTGTAAATTGGGGATGGAAAGCGCAGAGTCCACGGACAGTGGGCCTTTGTTGGCAAAGTCGGCCTTGGTGTAAAATCTTTCCACATGAGACCTTTATATAGCGCGTCGGAGTGAAGAGCTGTCAGAAAGTGTGCCGAGACTTATTTAACTGTCTTTGAATAAACGCGAGATTTAACTAGCCAGCAGCATGTTATAGCCTCTGGAGTTGCCTCTCGCAGGTGTCCAGGGACAACATTGCGCTGACTCGAGGCTGCCGCAGCATCTGAGGCCTGCATCAGAGCAACAGCGAAGGGCGCCGTCCGGAAGAGAGAGAGCTCAGTCTCCGGCTGCAATACACTCACAAGCCGCCAGAGGGAGCCCAGCTGCGACAAACCCAGCAGTCACTAGATTCATCTCACTATTAGTCAATAGATTAATCTCACCATGAGTGACTATTAAAATGGCAGAAAATCATATGACTGAGGAAGGCGCTCAGTGAACTTCACTTCGACCTGCTGCTGAAGGAAAAGAAATTCTATTAACACAGTCACACAACTACTGTTGTAGCAGTGAGTCCCAGAACTTCACTTCGACCTGCTGAAGGAAAAGAAAATCTATTAACACAATCACACAACTAATGTTGTAGCAGTGAGTACCAGACCTTCACTTTGACCTGCTGAAGGAAAAGAAAATCTATTAACACAATCACACAACTACTGTTGGAGCTGCACAACTACTGTTGGAGCTGTGGAAAATACCGAGAACTGCCCCGAGTCAATCACCGGCCTCAACTTATCATTGGAACAGCAGTCTGCAGAGAACTGCCTTCAGCCAAGCAGCGCCTAGAGCCGCTCTGCACAGTGTCATCTGTTAGGAGCTAGCCTTCCAGCCATGGGAAATAGACAGGGCAGGAGGGCGCGCAGAGAGCCCCGCCCCTTCAGGAGACAGAGAAGGGACACTCACCCCCACACCCAAATTGTGCCCCGCGCCCCCCAGGGTGCCCTGGAGACCATTTTTCAGGAACTGGAGACGTTGTATTCTGTGATTAAAGTCGTAAGAGATGTGTGCTCTGTTGTCAGGCAACTCTTTGAAATGTACAGATGGGGGTGGCAGTGAGCTTCAGAGGGGTCTGCTGGTGGCAACACAGAACAGATCACACCCACCTTCTTGCCCCCACTGAGGTCGGTCATTTCTGTGATTACAGTCCTAGCAGGTGGGGTGCATGCACTCTGGACCCTGTACAGAGTCACAGGCTCTGCGTGCTGGAAACTTTATGAAATATACAGATTGTGGCGACAATACACTTCAGAGGGGCCTGCTGGTTTGCTACAAAGTGCGCCCCGTACAGCAGCACTGGCCTTTGACAAATGACTTTTAAGCACTTCAACGTTAACTTTCATCTCAGGGCTGGGTCAAGGAGAATGAACTCCAGTGGAGCACGTCTACTCATGAAAAACGAACAGAATGTAATTTTGACACTGAATTGTATTTTGCGCCTGTCCTGAAAATCTCAAAGAAAGTGTGCCGAGACTTATTTAAATGTCTTTGAATAAACGCGAGATTCACTGCAAAATTGTCAGTTTTTTTCCCCACTACACTTGAAATGTTGGCTTCACTTCTTACAGGTGGCATACTGCAATGTGGGGAAAGAAGCCTTCCTGGGCTCATTTGCATACCCATAATGCCATGGTGTGCAATTGCTACTTTGGGCTGGTTTATTGTGTTTAATTGTGCTCCTGCTGGTGCAGTGATAGGTTTGTAAACTGGGGATGGAAAGCGCAGAGCCCACGGACAGTGGGCCTTTGTTGGCAAAGTCGCCCTTGGTGTAAAATCTTTCCACATGAGACCTTTATATAGCGTGTCGGAGTGAAGAACTGTCAGAAATTGTGCCGAGACTTATTTAACGCGAGATTTAACTGGCCAGCAGCATGTTATAGCCTCTGGAGTTGCCTCTCGCAGGTGTCCAGGGACAACATTGCGCTGAGTCGAGGCTGCCGCAGCATCTGAGGCCTGCATCAGAGCAACAGCGAAGGGCGCCGGCCGGAAGAGGGAGCTCAGTCTCCGGCTGCAATACACTCACAAGCCGCCAGAGGGAGCTCAGCTGCGACAAACCCAGCAGTCACTAGATTCATCTCACTATTAGTCAATAGATTAATCTCACCATGAGTGACTATTAAAATGGCAGAAAATCATATGACTGAGGAAGGCGCCCAGTGAACTTCACTTCGACCTGCTGCTGAAGGAAAAGAAAATCTATTAACACAGTCACACAACTACTGTTGTAGCAGTGAGTCCCAGAACTTCACTTCGACCTGCTGAAGGAAAAGAAAATCTATTAACACAGTCACACAACTACTGTTGTAGCAGTGAGTCCCAAGAACTTCACTTAGACCTGCTGCTGAAGGAAAAGAAAATCTATTAACACAATCACACAACTAATGTTGTAGCAGTGAGTACCAGAACTTCACTTCGACCTGCTGAAGGAAAAGAAAATCTATTAACACAATCACACAACTACTGTTGGAGCTGCACAACTACTGTTGGAGCTGTGGAAAATACCGGGAACTGCCTCCGAGTCAATCACCGGCCTCAACCTATCATTGGAACAGCAGTCTGCAGAGAACTGCCCTCAGCCAAGCAGCGCCTAGAGCCGCGCTGCACAGTGTCATCTGTTAGGAGCTAGCCTTCCAGCCATGGGAAATAGACAGGGCAGGAGGGCGCGCAGAGAGCCCCGCCCGTTCAGGAGACAGAGAAGGGACACTCACCCCCACACCCAAATTGTGCCCCGCGCCCCCCAGGGTGCCCTGGAGACCATATTGCAGGAACTGGAGACGTTGTATTCTGTGATTAAAGTCGTAAGAGATGTGTGCTCTGTTGTCAGGCAACTCTTTGAAATGTACAGATGGGGGCGGCAATGAGCTTCAGAGGGGTCTGCTGGTGGCAACACAGAACAGATCACACCCACCTTCTTGCCCCCACTAAGGTCGGACATTTCTGTGATTACAGTCCTAGCAGGTGGGGTGCATGCACTCTGGACCCTGTACAGAGTCACAGGCTCTGCGTGCTGGAAACTTTATGAAATATACAGATTGTGGCGACAATACACTTCAGAGGGGTCTGCTGGTTTGATACAAAGTGCGCCCCGTACAGCAGCACTGGCCTTTGACAAATGACTTTTAAGCACTTCAACGTTAACTTTCATCTCAGGGCTGAGTCAAGGAGAATGAATTCCAGTGGAGCATGTCTACTCATGAAAAACGAACAGAATGTAATTTTGACACTGAATTGTACTTTGCGCTGTCCTGAAAATCTCAAAGAAAGTGTGCTGAGACTTATTTAACTGTCTTTGAATAAACGCGAGATTCACTGCAAAATTGTCATTTTTTCCCCACTACACTTGAAAAGTTGGCTTCACTTCTTACAGGTGGCATACTGCAATGTGGGGAAAGAAGCCTTCCTGGGCTCATTTGCATACCCATAATGCCAGGGTGTGCAATTGCTACTTTGGGCTGGTTTATTGTGTTTAATTGTGCTCCTGCTGGTGCAGTGATATGTTTGTAAATTGGGGATGGAAAGCGCAGAGTCCACAGACAGTGGGCCTTTGTTGGCAAAGTCGCCCTTGGTGTAAAATCTTTCCACATGAGACCTTTATATAGCGCGTCGGAGTGAAGAGCTGTCAGAAAGTGTGCCGAGACTTATTTAACTGTCTTTGAATAAACGCGAGATTTAACTAGCCAGCAGCATGTTATAGCCTCTGGAGTTGCCTCTCGCAGGTGTCCAGGGACAACATTGCGCTGACTCGAGGCTGCCGCAGCATCTGAGGCCTGCATCAGAGCAACAGCGAAGGGCGCCGGCCGGAAGAGAGAGCTCAGTCTCCGGCTGCAATACACTCACAAGCCGCCAGAGGGAGCTCAGCTGCGACAAACCCAGCAGTCACTAGATTCATCTCACTATTAGTCAATAGATTAGTCTCACCATGAGTGACTATTAAAATGGCAGAAAATCTATTAACACAATCACACAACTAATGTTGAAGCAGTGAGTACCAGAACTTCACTTCGACCTGCTGAAGGAAAAGAAAATCTATTAACACAATCACACAACTACTGTTGGAGCTGCACAACTACTGTTGGAGCTGTGGAAAATACCAAGAACTGCCTCCGAGTCAATCACCGGCCTCAACCTATCATTGGAACAGCAGTCTGCAGAGAACTGCCCTCAGCCAAGCAGCGCCTAGAGCCGCGCTGCACAGTGTCATCTGTTAGGAGCTAGCCTTCCAGCCATGGGAAATAGACAGGGCAGGAGGGCGCCCAGAGAGCCCCGGCCCTTCAGGAGACAGAGAGGGGACACTCACCCCCACACCCAAATTGTGCCCCGCGCCCCCCAGGGTGCCCTGGAGACCATTTTGCAGGAACTGGAGACGTTGTATTCTGTGATTAAAGTTGTAAGAGATGTGTGCTCTGTTGTCAGGCAACTCTTTGAAATGTACAGATGGGGGCGGCAATGAGCTTCAGAGGGGTCTGCTGGTGGCAACACAGAACAGATCACACCCACCTTCTTGCCCCCACTGAGGTCGGACATTTCTGTGATTACAGTCCTAGCAGGTGGGGTGCATGCACTCTGGACCCTGTACAGAGTCACATGCTCTGCATGCTGGAAACTTTATGAAATATACAGATTGTGGCGACAATACACTTCAGAGGGGTCTGCTGGTTTGCTACAAAATGCGCCCCGTACAGCAGCACTGGCCTTTGACAAATGACTTTTAAGCACTTCAACGTTAACTTTCATCTCAGGGCTGGGTCAAGGAGAATGAATTCCAGTGGAGCACGTCTACTCATGAAAAACGAACAGAATGTAATTTTGACACTGAATTGTATTTTGCGCCTGTCCTGAAAATCTCAAAGAAAGTGTGCCGAGACTTATTTAAATGTCTTTGAATAAACGCGAGATTCACTGCAAAATTGCCAGTTTTTTTCCCCACTACACTTGAAATATTGGCTTCACTTCTTACAGGTGACATACTGCAATGTGGGGAAAGAAGCCTTCTGGGCTCATTTGCATACCCATAATGCCATGGTATGCAATTGCTACTTTGGGCTGGTTTATTGTGTTTAATTGTGCTCCTGCTGGTGCAGTGATATGTTTGTAAATTGGGGATGGAAAGCACAGAGTCCACGGACAGTGGGCCTTTGTTGGCAAAGTCGCCCTTGGTGTAAAATCTTTCCACATGAGACCTTTATATAGCGCGTCGGAGTGAAGAACTGTCAGAAAGTGTGCCAAGACTTATTTAACTGTCTTTGAATAAACGCGAGATTTAACTGGCCAGCAGCATGTTATAGCCTCTGGAGTTGCCTCTCGCAGGTGTCCAGGGACAACATTGCGCTGAGTCGAGGCTGCCGCAGCATCTGAGGCCTGCATCAGAGCAACAGCGAAGGGCGCCGGCCGGAAGAGGGAGCTCAGTCTCCGGCTGCAATACACTCACAAACCGCCAGAGGGTGCTCAGCTGCGACAAACCGAGCAGTCACTAGATTCATCTCACTATTAGTCAATAGATTAATCTCACCATGAGTGACTATTAAAATGGCAGAAAATCATATGACTGAGGAAGGCGCCCGGTGAACCTAACTTCGACCTGCTGCTGAAGGAAAAGAAAATCTATTAACACAATCACACAACTAATGTTGTAGCAGTGAGTCCCAGAACTTCACTTCGACCTGCTGAAGGAAAAGAAAATCTATTAACACAATCACACAACTACTGTTGGAGCTGCACAACTACTGTTGGAGCTGTGGAAAATACCGAGAACTGCCTCCGAGTCAATCACCGGCCTCAACCTATCATTGGAACAGCAGTCTGCAGAGAACTGCCCTCAGCCAAGCAGCGCCTAGAGCCGCGCTGCACAGTGTCATCTGTTAGGAGCTAGCCTTCCAGCCATGGGAAATAGACAGGGCAGGAGGGCGCCCAGAGAGCCCCGCCCCTTCAGGAGACAGAGAAGGGACACTCACCCCCACACCCAAATTGTGCCCCGCGCCCCCCAGGGTGCCCTGGAGACCATTTTGCAGGAACTGGAGACGTTGTATTCTGTGATTAAAGTCGTAAGAGATGTGTGCTCTCTTGTCAGGCAACTCTTTGAAATGTACAGATGGGGGCGGCAATGAGCTTCAGAGGGGTCTGCTGGTGGCAACACAGAACAGATCACAACCACCTTCTTGCCCCCACTGAGGTCGGTCATTTCTGTGATTACAGTCCTAGCAGGTGGGGTGCATGCACTCTGGACCCTGTACAGAGTCACAGGCTCTGCGTGCTGGAAACTTTATGAAATATACAGATTGTGGCGACAATACACTTCAGAGGGGTCTGCTGGTTTGGTACAAAGTGCACCCCGTACAGCAGCACTGGCCTTTGACAAATGACTTTTAAGCACTTCAACGTTAACCTTCATCTCAGGGCTGGGTCAAGGAGAATGCATTCCAGTGGAGCACGTCTACTCATGAAAAACGAACAGAATGTAATTTTGACACTGAGTTGTACTTTGCGCCTGTCCTGAAAATCTCAAAGAAAGTGTGCCGAGACTTATTTAACTGTCTTTGAATAAACGCGAGATTCACTGCAAAATTGTCATTTTTCCCCCCACTACACTTGAAATGTTGGCTTCACTTCTTACAGGTGGCATACTGCAATGTGGGGAAAGAAGCCTTCCTGGGCTCATTTGCATACCCATAATGCCATGGTGTGCAATTGCTACTTTGGGCTGGTTTATTGTGTTTAATTGTGCTCCTGCTGGTGCAGTGATATGTTTGTAAATTGGGGATGGAAAGCGCAGAGTCCACGGACAGTGGGCCTTGGTTGGCAAAGTCGCCCTTGGTGTAAAATCTTTCCAGATGAGACCTTTATATAGCGCGTCGGAGTGAAGAACTGTCAGAAAGTGTGCCGAGACTTATTTAACTGTCTTTGAATAAACGCGAGATTTAACTGGCCAGCAGCATGTTATAACCTCTGGAGTTGCCTCTCGCAGGTGTCCAGGGACAACATTGCGCTGACTCGAGACTGCCGCAGCATCTGAGGCCTGCATCAGAGCAACAGCGAAGGGCGCCGGCCGGAAGAGAGAGCTCAGTCTCCGGCTGCAATACACTCACAAGCCGCCAGAGGGAGCTCAGCTGTGACAAACCCAGCAGTCACTAGATTCATCTCACTATTAGTCAATAGATTGATCTCACCATGAGTGACTATTAAAATGGCAGAAAATCATATGACTGAGGAAGGCGCTCAGTGAACTTCACTTCGACCTGCTGCTGAAGGAAAAGAAATTCTATTAACACAGTCACACAACTAATGTTGTAGCAGTGAGTACCAGACCTTCACTTTGACCTGCTGAAGGAAAAGAAAATCTATTAACACAATCACACAACTAATGTTGTAGCAGTGAGTACCAGACCTTCACTTTGACCTGCTGAAGGAAAAGAAAATCTATTAACACAATCACACAACTACTGTTGGAGCTGCACAACTACTGTTGGAGCTGTGGAAAATACCGAGAACTGCCCCGAGTCAATCACCGGCCTCAACTTATCATTGGAACAGCAGTCTGCAGAGAACTGCCCTCAGCCAAGCAGCGCCTAGAGCCGCTCTGCACAGTGTCATCTGTTAGGAGCTAGCCTTCCAGCCATGGGAAATAGACAGGGCAGGAGGGCACGCAGAGAGCCCCGCCCCCTCAGGAGACAGAGAAGGGACACTCACCCCCACACCCAAATTGTGCTCCGCGCCCCCCAGGGTGCCCTGGAGACCATTTTTCAGGAACTGGAGACGTTGTATTCTGTGATTAATGTCGTAAGAGATGTGTGCTCTGTTGTCAGGCAACTCTTTGAAATGTACAGATGGGGGCGGCAATGAGCTTCAGAGGGGTCTGCTGGTGGCAACACAGAACAGATCACACCCACCTTCTTGCCCCCACTGAGGTCGGTCATTTCTGTGATTACAGTCCTAGCAGGTGGGGTGCATGCACTCTGGACCCTGTACAGAGTCACAGGCTCTGCGTGCTGGAAACTTTATGAAATATACAGACTGTGGCGACAATACACTTCAGAGGGGCCTGCTGGTTTGCTACAAAGTGCGCCCCGTACAGCAGCACTGGCCTTTGACAAATGACTTTTAAGCATTTCAACGTTAACTTTCATCTCAGGGCTGGGTCAAGGAGAATGAACTCCAGTGGAGCACGTCTACTCATGAAAAACGAACAGAATGTAATTTTGACACTGAATTGTATTTTGCGCCTGTCCTGAAAATCTCAAAGAAAGTGTGCCGAGACTTATTTAAATGTCTTTGAATAAACGCGAGATTCACTGCAAAATTGTCAGTTTTTTTCCCCACTACACTTGAAATGTTGGCTTCACTTCTTACAGGTGGCATACTGCAATGTGGGGAAAGAAGCCTTCCTGGGCTCATTTGCATACCCATAATGCCATGGTGTGCAATTGCTACTTTGGGCTGGTTTATTGTGTTTAATTGTGCTCCTGCTGGTGCAGTGATATGTTTGTAAATTGGGGATGGAAAGCGCAGAGTCCACGGACAGTGGGCCTTTGTTGGCAAAGTCGCCCTTGGTGTAAAATCTTTCCACATGAGACCTTTATATAGCGCGTAGGAGTGAAGAACTGTCAGAAAGTGTGCCGAGACTTATTTAACTGTCTTTGAATAAACGCGAGATTTAACTGGCCAGCAGCATGTTATAGCCTCTGGAGTTGCCTCTCGCAGGTGTCCAGGGACAACATTGCGCTGAGTCGAGGCTGCCGCAGCATCTGAGGCCTGCATCAGAGCAACAGCGAAGGGCGCCGGCCGGAAGAGGGAGCTCAGTCTCCGGCTGCAATACACTCACAAGCCGCCAGAGGGAGCTCAGCTGCGACAAACCCAGTAGTCACTAGATTCATCTCACTATTAGTCAATAGATTAATCTCACCATGAGTGACTATTAAAATGGCAGAAAATCATATGACTGAGGAAGGCGCCCAGTGAACTTCACTTCGACCTGCTGCTGAAGGAAAAGAAAATCTATTAACACAGTCACACAACTACTGTTGTAGCAGTGAGTCCCAGAACTTCACTTCGACCTGCTGAAGGAAAAGAAAATCTATTAACACAGTCACACAACTACTGTTGTAGCAGTGAGTACCAAGAACTTCACTTAGACCTGCTGCTGAAGGAAAAGAAAATCTATTAACACAATCACACAACTAATGTTGTAGCAGTGAGTACCAGAACTTCACTTCGACCTGCTGAAGGAAAAGAAAATCTATTAACACAATCACACAACTACTGTTGGAGCTGCACAACTACTGTTGGAGCTGTGGAAAATACCGTGTACTGCCTCCGAGTCACTCACCGGCCTCAACTTATCATTGGAACAGCAGTCTGCAGAGAACTGCCCTCAGCCAAGCAGCGCCTAGAGCCGCGCTGCACAGTGTCATCTGTTAGGACCTAGCCTTCCAGCCATGGGAAATAGACAGGGCAGGAGGGCGCGCAGAGAGCCTCGCCCCTTCAGGAGACAGAGGAGGGACACTCACCCCCACACCCAAATTGTGCCCCGCGCCCCCCAGGGTGCCCTGGAGACCATTTTGCAGGAACTGGAGACGTTGTATTCTGTAATTAAAGTCGTAAGAGATGTGTGCTCTGTTGTCAGGCAACTCTTTGAAATGTACAGATGGGGGCAGCAATGAGCTTCAGAGGGGTCTGCTGGTGGCAACACAGAACAGATCACACCCACCTTCTTGCCCCCACTGAGGTCGGACATTTCCGTGATTACAGTCCTAGCAGGTGGGGTGCATGCACTCTGGACCCTGTACAGAGTCACAGGTTCTGCGTGTTGGAAACTTTATGAAATATACAGATTGTGGCGACAATACACTTCAGAGGGGTCTGCTTGTTTGCTTCAAAGTGCGCCCCGTACAGCAGCACTGGCCTTTGACAAATGACTTTTAAGCACTTCAACGTTAACTTTCATCTCAGGGCTGGGTCAAGGAGAATGAATTCCAGTGGAGCACGTCTACTCATGAAAAACGAACAGAATGTAATTTTGACACTGAATTGTACTTTGCGCCTGTCCTGAAAATCTCAAAGAAAGTGTGCCGAGACTTATTTAACTGTCTTTGAATAAACGCGAGATTCACTGCAAAATTGTCATTTTTTCCCCCACTACACTTGAAATGTTGGCTTCACTTCTTACAGGTGGCATACTGCAATGTGGGGAAAGAAGCCTTCCTGGGCTCATTTGCATACCCATAATGCCATGGTGTGCAATTGCTACTTTGGGCTGGTTTATTGTGTTTAATTGTGCTCCTGCTGGTGCAGTGATATGTTTGTAAATTGGGGATGGAAAGCGCAGAGTCCACGGACAGTGGGCCTTTGTTGGCAAAGTCGCCCTTGGTGTAAAATCTTTCCACATGAGACCTTTATATAGCGCGTCGGAGTGAAGAACTGTCAGAAAGTGTGCCGAGACTTATTTAACTGTCTTTGAATAAACGCGAGATTTAACTGGCCAGCAGCATGTTATAGCCTCTGGAGTTGCCTCTCGCAGGTGTCCAGGGACAACATTGCGCTGAGTCGAGGCTGCCGCAGCATCTGAGGCCTGCATCAGAGCAACAGCGAAGGGCGCCGGCCGGAAGAGAGAGCTCAGTCTCCGGCTGCAATACACTCACAAGCCGCCAGAGGGAGCTCAGCTGCGACAAACCCAGCAGTCACTAGATTCATCTCACTATTAGTCAATAGATTAATCTCACCATGAGTGACTATTAAAATGGCAGAAAATCATATGACTGAGGAAGGCGCCCAGTGAACTTCACTTCGACCTGCTGCTGAAGGAAAAGAAAATCTATTAACACAGTCACACAACTAATGTTGTAGCAGTGAGTCCCAGAACTTCACTTCGACCTGCTGAAGGAAAAGAAAATCTATTAACACAATCACACAACTACTGTTGGAGCTGCACAACTACTGTTGGAGCTGTGGAAAATACCGAGAACTGCCTCCGAGTCAATCACCGGCCTCAACCTAT